>NC_072484.1:38842500-40043750 GCF_027574615.1 Eptesicus fuscus | reverse complement strand
GTTTACATTTACTTGCATTTAAAAATTATTATAGAAAATCGCAACATGTACAAAAGCAGACAGTAGTATAATAAACTTCACTGTACACTTCACCCAGTTTCAGTAATTACCAATTCATGGTTAATCTGCCTTCATCCGGGTCCATTTGCTTTTCCACTTCTTATATAATTTTGAAGAAAATCTTAGTGATCAAACGATCTCATCTGTAGGAGCTTTCATTTTAAAATAACACCCTAGCACCGTGTGTGTTTTCCAATAATCTGTTTAAAATTAAATGTAGAGGTGTTGGCGTGAGTGTGGTGGTTCTCACTGGGAGCTAGAAAAGCAAAAGGATTTCTCAAGGCTCTTTGGTCCACAGATCAGCCCCTCAGATCCTCTGACTGACGTCAACATGTAAAAAACAAGGGAAGGCTCCTTTCTCGCTAGAACAGAGATTTTCAACCTTTTTCACCTCATGGCACAAATAAAACTAATTACTAAGATTCTGTGGCACACCAAAAAATATATTTTTGCAGATCTGACCAAACAAAAAAGGTATAATTTTGATTCATTCACGCTGGATGGCTATTGTGTTGGCTGTTGTCATTTTTTTAATTTGACAGTCTAAGGGAAAAGAGGTCAGTGACCCTGACTACACAGTCAGGTACTGCGTGTTTTAAAAATTCTTGCAGCACCCCGGTTGAATATCACCGTGCTAGACTAAATGGTAGCAGCTTCTACTGCTGCTCCCCTAGGAACTCGGTGAGAACTTTGTTTCCAGTAGTTTTACTTGTCATGAATGGCAATGCAGTTCATGTAACAAAAGGGATTCCCTGTGTCTTCAGCACATGTGCCGTTTAGTTTTATGAATTAAATACAAAATTCTATGCTTTTATGTACTGGCAATTTTATTCACAGTTTTCTGCCTGGGATGTTGTCATCTTAATTAATTAAAAAACAAAATTAGCCGAAACCGGTTTGGCTCAGTGGATAGAGCATCAGCCTGCGGACTGAAAGGTCCCAGGTTCGATTCCGGTCAAGGGCATGTATCTTGGTTGCGGGCACATCCCCAGTAGGGGGTGTGCAGGAGGCAGCTGATCGATGTTTCTCTCTCATCGATGTTTCTAGCTCTCTATCTCTCTCCCTTCCTCTCTGTAAAAAATCAATAAAATATATTTTAAAAAATTAATATAAATACAAAATAGCAACAGAAATAGTAATTATCAGTCTATCCCTTAAGAAATGTTTATTTTCCACTTAACGAAAGACATTAATTTCCCATGTTCCTCTTTGCTCATTTAGAGGACACACTGGTGTTTGGTAAATCTCTCAGCTTAAAATTCAAAGTTCGTTTTAAGAATGAATGTGGCCATGAAAGCGATGTAGGCTGGGCTCACCCACAGAGCACTCAAAGTTTGAGTAAGGATTCTGGACCTTTTTTGAATGAAAACCTTTATCTACAAGAATAAAGGCAAGGTTGGACCCTATAATTCTTATTCAAGAAGAAAATATTTTTTCTCTATGAGAAAAATAAATGTACATGCTATGATCAAGGATTATAAGTCATTTAATAAATAGGCACAAAAAGTCTCAGCATTTTTGGTTGACAGAAATTCTCCCTTAAAAAGAAAAAGTGTTGCCCTTGCCGGTTTGGCTCAGTGGATAGAGTCTGCCTGTGGACTGAAGGGTCCTGAGTTTGATTCTGGTCAAGGGCACATGCCTGGGTTGCAGGCTCAATCCCTAGTGGGAGGCATGCAGGAGGCAGCCGATCAATGATTCTCTCTCATCATTGATGTTTCTATGTCTCTGATTCTCTCTCATCATTGATGTTTCTATGTCTCTCTCCCTCTCCCTTCCTCTCTGAAATCAATAAAAATATTTCTTTAAAAAAGAAAAAGTGTTTCACTTTGCCAGAAAAGTTATACTTTAATTCAAAGCTAGATTAATAGTTTTAACATGCATCAAATACCTAACTAGTGGACAGAAACTCACAAAAAAACTGAATACAAATTAAACAGAACAGAAATTCCACTAAGGAGAATTTTAGATCTTTATAAAATTTTCAGTTGTTACTTAAACATTAAAATAAAAAATGACCAAAGCATAGACTAATTTCTTGGAAAATATTATATTAAGCTATAAAGTCATTCATTTCTCAGTAATTGTACAAGATGAGCTCAAGAAAGATGAAAATTTAGGGACTTCCTTTTTTCCCCCCTTTAGAACTACGTTATCACCAATCTGTTAGCCATTAGCGAAATGCAGCCATTTAAATTGAAATTAATTAAGATGAAATAAAATTTAAAATTCAGTCTCATTAGCCATATGTGGCTAGTGGTTATCATATTGGAAAACATAGATACAGGACATTTTCTTCATCCCAGAAAGTTCTAGTGAATATTTTTGTTTTAGAAGACACAAATAAGTTAAATTCATACTGAAAATATTCAAGTTAGCCATTAAAATATTCAAAAGTTATTCTTACGACAGCAACACACACATACCAAATTACAGCCTGTACAAGGAAATTAAATATATTCTTCCCTGAATTATTATTAATCACAAGAAATCTGAACTAAAATATAGTTACAAAACTAATATTTTCTTCTCTTCTTCCATTGGTCTATTTTTAACTGTGATAGAAACAAGTGATAAACTAAAAAGGATTTTCCAAATCAAAATATACTAATACTTCCTATACAACTTTCAACTGTTTAATAACTTCATTTGGATGAACGCACAAGCATGCTTCTTTCGGATTTACAAGAATTCCTCATCTTTTACTGCTCATTGAAGTGAGGTCCACCCACTGCTGCAAAATTATGACAACAAAAACATTATTTGCTTTCCCTGAGACCTTTCTTCTGAAGAAAGTTACCTTAAAAAAAAAAAAAAAGTAAATCTGTATTTTGTACTTGGCAAGTCAACTGATACTATTTAAACAATAAAATAAAAGCTTTTGGGTTCAAATTTTGGCTTATAAATCTGAAGTCTGAATCAATAGTTTTATGAAATCAACAATTTGTTTGGGTGAGAAGGTGGGTGAGGACATGTCAATTTCACCCTAACTCCAGGAGTGTGTGTATGCAACCATGATATCAATGAGCGGCAACGTGGCATGTTTATCATGAGATAATCACACCCCTAGAGGTTTAGAAGCACTCAGCTGAACCTTGTGCCTCACAACACACTTGGGGTGTCATTATCTCATGATAACCATACTTCCTGTCAAGACTTATTGCTTAATTAGGGGTTACGAAGGTGATAAGACTAAAAGAAAGCGGATGAACCGTACCTAAGATGAATGATACCTTAATCAACTTAAACCCGGTGGCTGAAGGAATTGTGAACAAACATATACAGTGAGTTACGTATTGTTTTTAGAGAAATCTGTTAATAATAAATGAGGAGAAACCCAACCTGCATTCACAGATTATTTGAATTGCATTTGCCATGAGATATGATGCTTATGATCAATAATTTAAATTGTGTTTTCATAGGGTATGTAAAATGTTCCAGAGATTAATGATAACATGAAATTTAACTCTGACCTAAGATAGCCAGTTTATGCATGACAGTGATTCATCATAATCCAAACACAGAATTTAGGGAATAAGTCTGCAAGGGAGCTGATCAATAACACCTTCGCTTCTAACTAACGTGAAACCAAAAAGGAAAAATAATGTGATAGGCCCTTTCCTATGTTTTTCCACTAGACCTTAACATTATCAAACATGAAAATAAAAAAAATCATAGCACCAAATGCTCTTAAAAGCCATGTCTGAATATTTACCTTTAGTTCTTTTGTTCTATTTTTATAAACAACTGCCATATTTGTGGGTGGAATACAGCTCCAAGTACGGTGCTCTTGAAGCTGCTTTCCAATTCACTGTGAAACATCAATTATCTTTATCAAATAACAGTATCTCATCTTAGTCCATTATCAAGATGGAGTCTTATTTTAGCTGGACTACAGCCCTATCTGTATATCAGGGCTGGCCGCAGTGGCAGAGCGTGAGTGAAAGGCTGGGAAATAATCAATAATAATCATCAAATTGTGGTCGAAAGGTTGTGAGGATGGAAGTTTTTGATGAAACCTCACCTTTTTTTTTTTTTTTTTTTTTGGTGCAGATGATAAGGCTTAACCTTTGCAATACCTGATAACTAAGACTCGGTTAGAGGAAGCCTTATATATACTTGAAAGTGGTTCTGAATGTGCAAAGACATTGAAATACTTAGGCTTAAGTGGAAGACAAACCGCATGCTATCAAAAACCATCAGGCGGGAGGGCTCAACACCACTGAGAACCCGGTTTATGGTAAACCTGGCACTTGACTCCTATACAGAGAACTCAAACCTGACCCACTGTGGGTGTTAAGTTCATATAAGTAAATGTTGGCTGTGAAAAGGCACTGCTTGCATAACAATGGGTCGAGTGTACCCTGGCATCTTCCCAGAGGTCGATGGAGGCAGCTTAGCCTGTGCATTGGGGCTTGAGAAGGGCCTCCGCCTGAGAGTTACAGAGGTTTTGCATCTATTCTCATCACACCTGTCCTAACACCTCATGAGGTGTGGCACATAGAAGCATGGAGGAGAATTAATTTTTTAATTTGAAAGAACAACACCAATTTGGGGGGATGAGAAGTGGATCCTTTCCTGATTTTTCTGTCATTGGGTTCTAATAACTTCAAGTGGACAAAAACCCAAAGTAAACTAGCTGAGAAACAACTAGACACAAATTAAAGAGACAATTTTGTTGCATGGGGTTTTGTGCAGATCTATGAGACTATGTTGTGTCTTCCCCCTTCCCCCCACTCCCGGCCTCACACCAGCCACAAGCAGTACTTGCTAAAACTTTAATTAAAAATTCTTATTTTATGATGGTTTAATATTTTTTCTTTATTTTACTTTTTTCCATCACCATTTATCGTCCCTATACCCTCTTCCACCTCCACCCACCCCTGTCCCTCCCACAATCACCACACTGCTGTCCATGCCCATGAGTTCTTTCTTTTTTTTTTTTTTTTACAGTTTAATATTTTTAAAAATGTACATTTAGAAAACCATGTATCCTTGAAACATAAAACCTACCTACTTAAATATAAAAGAAGATGCAAAAACTAAATCCACCAACCAACACAAGTAAATTTTGATTTCAAAGTGTTAAAAAAAATTAAATGGCAAAACTCACTGACATAAACTGTCAAACTGATCATTTGAAATACTGTCATAGCAAACATTTTTGAAACAGACCCTAGTTCAGGGTATTCATAAAGTTGGACATCCTATCTAATAAAGATGGAATATGCTAATTGACTGCCATGCCCTCACAAAGATGGCAGTGCCCACAGCCAATAAGGAGGGAATATGCTAACTGACTGCCACGCCCTCAAAGATGATGGCGCCCACAGCCACAAGATGATGGCGCCCTCAAACCAGGGCGGCAGGCACTCGGCACGGCCAGGCCCGCCCCCAGGCAGGTCTGGCTGCTCTGCGCACCTGCCTCGGGAGTCCCCCAGACCCTTCAGCCCCCCAGCCACCCAGGGCCGGCCCAAGGCACAGGCAAGCCTCGGATGGAGGCTTCCCAGCCACCCAGAGCTGCCCGAGTCTCAGGTAACCAGGGCCGGCCGAGGCTTGCGCTGTCAACAGTGGCAGCAGCAGAGGTGTGATGGGGGTGTCACCTTCTCCTGATTGCCTGGTCACCTCCCGCCCCTTCCAGTGCATGAATTTTCATGCACCGGGCCTCTAGTATACTAATAAAAAGAAATTAGCTCTATTTATATTTCCTCAAATCTGAATTTATTGAAAAGAGTTTTGTTAAAGAAACTTTTGTTTGTTCTGACGAATGAAAATACTTTTAGACAACTTCAAGGAAAAGTAACTAACAATACTAACCTAACCTGCAAGTCTTTCTTGGCGTATCTTTTCTATAAAAATGCCCAGGTATTTCTGGCAAGAATAGAGTGGTTGTTCTCTTTTGACCTATTACCATTTACACTAGTAATGGTACTGACAGTGGGCTAAAATACTTATAGTATCTCTAAGAAATGTGCATTTTATTCTCTCTATACCAACAAAAGTCAAAGCCTATTTCTGAAACACTACACTATAAATCAACACTTAGGACACAAATAAATTATTAATGCTACTTTTGGACTGGGAACTACATGGAAAATAAACATTAAAATAATATGATATTAAAACATATAAAGCCTCCAAAACTAAACATAAAGACAGATGCTCAAAGAAATCCATTTTCCACTAATTATAGCTTACATAGAAAAAAAATCTTCCAAAATAATTAAGAAGAAAGGTTTTACGTAATTTCTTATAATTTGATACCCTATCAGAAGTTAAAATGTATAACAGAGGACATTTTGACAATAGCAAAGTAGAAACATGTTAATCATATACGATCAGAAACTTCAAAAATCCATCATTCAGTGTAGTAACAAATCATAGCACAATCCTCGTGACATTTCAAAATTTAGTTTTGAAAATGAGTCTTATAGCAACATGTCAAGCTTAATGATAATACAGAATATTCTTTTTATTATTCCAATGTTCTAAAATTAGTTTTATACTCATAATATAAAATTCCATGTTAACAATATAGGCAGAGGTAGGATTGATTGGCTTTTTAAAGAGAATAAAAACGTAATAGCCTGTGTGGAACCCTCCTATAGAGGAAGCTATTAAAACTACACAAGACAGACTCTTGAAATTGCTACAACACTACCCCACATACAATAAATGTTCTCCAGAAACATTGCAGTGTTTTAAGGCTGAATCAGTTGGCTCTCAGAGCTGAGGAGCAATAAGATAGTGTGTTTTATTATGAGTGTCATGGAGACGGTGTGAAAAATCAAGAGCCACAGGCAGTCAGCGGCAATGGGTCAATAATGCTCCCAGAGACACTGTGTAGATAATCAACAACAAGGCCTGAGGTCCTCTCCGCACTGCACATTGCTGAAGGGCAAATCAATACAGCCGGGGAAGGACACTGCCCTGCTCCACTTCCCACAATATGGCCACGCAGGAGAAACACCCCAAATGGGAAAAAAGCAAACTTGCTGTTGCAGCTAACAATCAACGGACCTTTAATGTAATCACAAACTCACCCTTCAAGGCCTCCAAAAATATCCAAACAGAAGTCATTACAAAGTCCAGCTAAAAATAAAAGCAGAGCAAGGAAAAAGATGCTACCTGAATAAGGGCCAGGATAGAATTACTTAAATAGAACCACAATTTTTGTGAGTAAAATATTTCTGTATCAGGAATTAGCTTCTATTTTCTTAAATTTGGGGTCTGATATTGATAATGGACAAGCATATTACTTATGCCCATGCTTAGTTATCATTAGAGGAGTAAGCAAGAAGTAAAACCTTATTACATTTAGGAAACTGTAAATTATACTTGAATTGTTTCCAAAAAAGGAACACAACATTTTAATGGATTCTACTGGTTAGAAGGGTAGCATTTTGTCAACAGTTTTTGTCTCTGACACCTTGTTAAATATATGATGCTCATATTTCACATTTTTCAGTAAAAATTTATGGGTAGGAATATGTTGATTTATTATTTCTCAAGAAAAAGGTGATTCATCACATCCATCATTCTGTTAATCATTAGGCGTTATTTCGAAGTTACTATGTAAAGCCATCTTTCTTGCAACATGAAGAAAATGTGCTGCCAGGAAAACGGAATAGTGAAGAAACATTTTAAGGTTTATTTCTTATTTTTCCAAACAGATAAAATAACATCTAAAAGCATCAAAATGTGTCCTAGCTCAAATGGAAATATCGTAAATGTTCTTCCAACATAATGTTAGAGGAAGGGTTGTAATATATTCCAATTGTTACAATATTACAAGAATATTAAAAAAGAGAGAGAGAAAAAAATTACAATTGTGTGAAATGCTTTGTGAGTGAATTTAGGAAACAATGCACTCATCTCTTATAGGGTTTTAATTGCACTTTAAAAAATATTTTTTATTTCCAGCCTATTAACAAGGACTTTCTTTTTTCTTTTTTTCTTTTATTCCCTGACAATTATTTACAATTTTTTCTTTTATTCCCTGACAATTATTAGGGTTTGAGGAAAACAGTTCTACATTGTTTAGTGGCACACTACCAAAGAACCCTCACAAATCTTTGTTATTCTGGGGACATAAGTTTTTTTAACTAGAAAGAATATGAATTCAAAAGACAATTCCTTAGTTGGTGCTTACTATGTTTTACTATTAGTAGACTGACAGGGAGTTTACTGGTGTGAGTGTGTGTGTATGTGTGTGTGTGTGTGTGTGTGTGTGTGTGTGTAATTATTGAAATCTGATATAAGTAAACTTAGTCTCTAGCTAGGAGAGAAACAGTACAGACTGTCTATTCTATGCTCTACATTTATAACTAGCAGGTTCATACAATATGGTTAAAAGCAGGTTTCCATTTTTGCAAAGTTATATTAGCTTATCTAGTCACCATAACAAAATCGAAGCAGTAAAGCCAGCCTTAGAAAAATACCTGCCTTTAAGAAAGAAAAGTTGGCTCCTTAGTTTGAATCATTATTCGTAAACATGAAGTTCGTTAGAACACCAATTTTATAGAAACCATCTAAAGCAGGCGTCCTCAAACTACGACACGCGGGCCACATGCGGGTGTTTTTGCCGTTTTGATTTTTTACTTCAAAATAAGATATGTGCAGTGTGCATAGGAATTTGTTCATAGTTTTTTTTAAACTATAGTCCGGCCCTCCAACGGTCTGAGGGACAGTGAACTGGCCCCCTGTTTAAAAAGTTTGAGGACCCCTGATCTAAAGCATAGTGAAAAATATGTGGTGCTTCATATTAAAGAAGATTACTCAGACTTAGAAGCCAATGATGATGGGAAATCTGAAATAAAAAGCAATAATATCAGCAGTCTTTAAAAAACAGTTTCCCTAGGGGGTCCCTCATTGTCCCTTCACTTCTTCCTATCATTAAAGAATTTGTGTTGACCTATTTAATTTTCGACCTTCCACCTCTTTGTCAAATCTGGCTGAGGTCAGCTTTCCTAAGTCCTGCTGCTGTCCTGTGACTGAGGAGTGTGTGACATGACAACTGGCTCATTTGCATACTTTTCTCTTATTGGCTGAAGAAACTGCCTAGGCAGTGAAATACTTAAAGAAGATACAGATTTTAGATGCTTCCTCATTTTGAAAAGTGGGAACATTTCTGCGTGCTTAGAGAGAGCATCTATAAAACCCCAGACTCTATACATTAATTAGGATAGCACTTTTCCCCACCAAACATGAACAGAAGTTAAGGGTAATTTAAAATGTACTCCTACAGACATAATGCCAGCTGATTAAAAAACCCTCAATTCTAATTGTGTTTAAAGGCTCTGGTGTTTGGTGGGATTTTAAAAGTCCCATAACCACATGATCAATCCAGGTGATTTAAAATCAATGCTGAAGCCAGACAAAGGCTGTTGTAAACAGCTCTCTATTTGCTTTATGGAAATGGTGGAAAATCAGAGTATAGCTCTTTCTTCAGTGAGATGGCTAACTGGTAAGAAAATAGCTCAAGCCTATGAGGCCACTTGCATTTCCCTGGTGGAAAATTCAGAAACGCAAACTGAACAAACCACTTTCTTGTCTGGAGAAAATAAAGAGAAAGGCTCTAAAAACTGTGCTCATTGAAATTGATAACTCTTTCTTGCTAACATGAAAAGAATGCTGTGGCCATCATATATTTATATCTAATGTCAATATATTTGATAAGTCATATATATATATCCAAATAATACTCCCATCTTTGGCTACATATATATATATATATCCTTAAATTCTAGAAGTACAGGACTGTTAAGTAATATATATATATATAAATATATATATATATAGCCTTAAATTCTAGAAGTACAGGACTGTTAAGTAATTTCCTTCAAGAACACTCAGAAACTGAGTGATTTTGCAAACCACCCTGGACAAAGGACCCTTGTTAAAGTCGGGTGTGATAGTATAGTTGTCATTTCAAAGGTCTGTCTCAAAGGCCTTGTCATTACTCTCATTAGCATAGACCTTAATGCAGCTTGAATTTTGGGGGTTTCCATTAAATTAATATTAAAATGGTTCAGAATGACAGTAGATAGACTACATGCAGAAGTATTTTCTTCATGGCCAATCCAAAACGGTATCTTTCATAACTGTTTTAAATCTTTTCCCACTGCTAACGGTGTTAATTTGCTAAACTATGGGTCAAGTGCGCTCCTTCCGTGGTCAAATACACATATCTGGCAAAGCAAAACTCGCTTGGTGCCACATTTACTGCTTGCTATCTCTCTTTTCTCTTTCTGTTTCCAGTCACACTCCTTGGAAGAACGGGCCTCACAGCCTTCCCGTTGCCACGCTTCCACCCACCACTGCACCAAGACTGCTCTTTAGAGTCACCAATGACCTTCTGTTGCCAAATTGGATGGACTGCTCTTCCTTTTTATCTTACTTGATCTTTCAGCAGCGTTTCCTCCATGCGACATGCTTCTCTTTGGTGGCTAAGGCAGCACAGTCTTCTGATTTTCTTCCTGCCCTCAAACCACCCATTCTATGGTTTTGTCAATTCCTTCTCTTCCATCTCATCTCTAAGTGTTGAACTTTTTAGACTTTGTCCCAGCCCC
Source organism: Eptesicus fuscus (assembly GCF_027574615.1). Lineage (NCBI taxonomy): Eukaryota > Metazoa > Chordata > Mammalia > Chiroptera > Vespertilionidae > Eptesicus > Eptesicus fuscus. The sequence goes on along the minus strand of NC_072484.1, from coordinate 40,033,122 downwards.
CTTCCCTCGCATCACTCCATACTCACCTGCTCTGAATACACCAACATGTCAATCATACCTAATGTTTACCTCTAGAGCCATGTGTGTAGCTACATATATGACAGTTCCACATGATTGTTCTCTAGGCATCTCAAAGATCATCAGTTTAATATAAAATCATCAGTTTTAATATAAAAAACTGAGTGATTAATTTTTTACCATCCCCTGGATCCACAAATCTGCTCCTCTTCCACTATGTCCCATCTATTCTGTTGCTCACACCAAAAACCCGGGATTCATCCTCAACATCTCACTCTCAATTACCACTCCAAATGCAGCATGCGTGTCAATTTCATCTTCAGATTCATTTCATTTCTCTCTATCTTCACTGTCCCCATACCAGTCTAGAATGCTGTCATCTCTAGCGTGGAATATTTCTAGAACAGCCTTGTCACTGGTCTTCCCATTTCCACTTCTGTCTTCCTTCAGTCCATTCCCCACATAGCAGTTAGATCAGATTAAGTCACTTGCTAGAGATCTTCATAGTCCCCACTGCATTTAGCATATTATCAAAATTCTTCACCATGACTCCAGGGCCTCTGACCTAGCTCTTGCCTATCTCCCAGTCTTGTCTCTGATTGCTCTCCTATAAAATCTCCTTGGTGTATAAGATTTTAAAGTATATTATTAAGGACTAAAGGCCCGTTGCACAAAGATTTGTGCAATAGGCCTTCCTTCCCCTGGCTGCCAGCACCAGTTTTCCTCCAGCACCCGGGACCCAGGCCTTTGCTCCGGCCGCAGCAGAGAAGCCAAGCCTTGAGGCTTCTCTACTACGGCCACAGCAGAGAAGCCAAGCCTCTTCAGTCTTCAGTCTTTGCTCCACACCTATGTATGCAAATTAACCTGCCATCTTTGTTGGGTTAATCTGCATACTCACTCCTGATTGGCTGGTGGGTATTGCGGAGGTATGGTCAATTTGCATATTTCTCTTTTATTAGTGTAGCTGTATTGACATACTAAATGCTTAGGTTCCCCAAATAGTGAAGTGGCTCATATCCTGGGGATTTCACTATATTCACAACTTGGAAAAGCAAAGCAACTAAAAATGTTCCTGCAGTTAAGTCTCTGGAGGAAGCATCCATTTCCTCATGGCTGTTAAGAAGAAATACATTATTTCACTAGTGTGTTGCAAGAACGTAGTAGCTGGCATAGAGTAAATACTTAATATTTGTTCAATTGATAAATTTGAATGGATGATGCAGTGAGAAAGATCCTACCATACTGTGAAAGATATCTAGAAACAGAGAAATCTTGAATTTTGTGTTGTACCTGAGCAGCTGGAGGAAACTTCTGATGAAGGACAAAGCTGTAAGGGGTTAACAAGATATTGGTGACTTCTGTAAGCACAGTTTCTGTTAGTGATTTTATCTGGTCGAGGCTCCCTCCTGTTGTAATTTGAAGATGAGAAAAGTCATCAGAAAGTGGAATGTGGAGAGAAAGGGAGGCTATATGTGTACCCAACAGTAGTTGCTTAAAGCTCTGTTGGGGGTTGGTATAACATAACAGGAAAACTCTCAGATCCATTATGAAAATCTAGGGATTCTGGCCTCAGCTCAGAGGAAAATTTCTGCATAGAAAAAAAACAAAAACTAAAATCTCATAAACTAGATTTTTATAATTGTATATAATGTTTTAAAGCAAATATAGAAATATGTAGGCTATGATTGCAAATAATATAAATAGTTATACATGTAAATAAGTAATATATAAACAAAATATTTGGGGGGGGGTGTGTTGTGATGATTATTCCCCTCTAAACCTTCTTTAATGTTGCTACATTGCCTTTCCAATAGTAATACCCCCTACCCAAAGCACATTCCACTCATCCTAAGGCTCTATTTCAGTCTTTACAATTCTAAATCTAATGCAAGTTAATTCTCCTTATTATTAATTTGACTTTATAGACCATTGAGGACTTAAAATGTTAATTCACACATTATTTGTTCCTTATATAATCTGTGATTTTATTCGGTAAACCCAGTGTTTCCCCAACTCTACTTTGCATTAGCATTACCTGGGAGTGGACATCTGGGCCCCTGCCTCAGAGATTCTGATTCAGAAGGTCTGAGGTAGGAGATCTATTTTGAAATATCCAACATGATTCTGATGTCAGCTGCTTTGAAAAGAACAATGCTAAATGACAACGCCCCATGAATTTATGGAAAAGGAACTCCTAGACAGAAACATCTATGGAGAACTAAACACATAGACATATAAGAACTATTGGCTTTGTATTACAATTGATAATGATTTCCCCCTGTATGCATTTTGCATTTTCAAAAGTCCTCCCACATCCTTTTGTAAAACATCTCATCTTTCTGGCCCCACTGTACTTTCTTTAAAAAATAAAATAAAATAAGGATGATGGCTTACATTATTGCTTTCAGCCTAAAAAAAAAAATTGTGATATACAGTAGGCACTCAATAAATGTTGAATGAATAAATGAACGCATGGCTTCCTCACAAAAACCATGGTGGTGTATTGGGGTGGTGTCAACAGGTTTGTGACACATAGTTTTATACCTAGTAAATTTCAGCTCAGAGAAGTTAAGTAACAAAGTGAGTAACTGGCTCTAAGACTAAATATTCTGACTACTTACTTGGCGGTCTTTCCTTCAGCATCGTTGCTGAAACTTGCCGATTAGACTGTGCTGGGTGAAGGACAGTCACCTGCTGTATTCTGTATTCATACCACCACCAATAAATGACAAACTGCTGTGTATGTATAATGGCATGTAAGTTGTTACCTTTTTCTTTAACCTCTGTCTACAGTAGAAGCAGTAATTCCAGAGGCTTGATGTACATGTCTACAAGTAATAAATCTATGTGAGTTATAGCTGTGTCCTTGTAGATTTACAACTATAAGTTTTCATTCATCTCTGACAACACATTTACATAAATTACAGCAACACAATAACAATGCTATACACTGGGATGTGCATCCAGAGAAACTCAAGGGGCATTGGGAGCTGGCTTTCTCGGTACCACAAAGGGCCACTCTCAGAAAATATGAAAAACCAGCATTTAATCGGGTGTGGTGGCCATTCGATAGGTGCTTAACTGCTCTTGTCATTCCTTTGAAAGTAAACTATGTTTTTAAATAACTTTTTGCATTAATGAATATTCTAGATTAAGATGTAACTTGGGGGAAGAGCAGACTTGCTTAGCAGTTAAACATTCAAAGGAATAGTTATTTCTAGCACCTACTCTGTCTCCAAGTGTGGCTGCCACAGCGCTGAAGCAGGAGAGCAATCAGCTGAATTGGGAGGAGGAGGGACAGTGTCCGGTAATCAAGGGCAACCTCTCCCTTCAGAGCAAAGGGGAGGGTCTCCTGGACAGTGCCAGGAAGGGATCGGAGCCAGGTCTCCGGAGGCGGCTCCTGCTCTCTGCCAACCCAGCTCACTGTCTCTGTGGGAGTAAAGGGGAAAGTTTGTACCTTTAAACTAACCTTATTATTAGCCTACTGGGTGTTTAAATGTTTCCTATTGGTAAGAGATTCATTCATAGACCAAGACAAAAAGTTCTCTTTCAAATTCAGAAACTCCAAACTGGACTGACCTTTGAAAATGACTCTTAATTCACCAGCACCATTTACTGAGCACTTCAACTGCAAAAGCACACAACTAAGTATGTCACAAACGCTAGCTCAATTGATCGGGAAGACCCAAACGCATCCATCCCCATGCTGCAGGCGAGGAAACTGGTTCAGTTTTGGACAATTGAGACACAGAACAGGCTTTCTAAGAGGGTGCATTTGCTTTTAAAACTTCTCTCTTGCTCTGGATGGTACCCTCTGCAGAGGCTGCTGGCTCTGTGGCAGCCATCCTGTGCCCTGAGGTGGTGCAGCCTATGAGAGCCCAACACAGTCTGCAGTGGAGCAGGAGACGGAAGACTGGCGGCCCTGAGGGTACCACTTGCCCCTACGTGTTATAGGAAATAATAAATTCTTTCACGTAAAGCCTCTTTTGTAACTCTCACTACTTTGCACATAAAATATCCTAACTTTGAAATCTTCCCAACAATTGCAAAATTATTCTTAAAATTCCTCTCTATGCCTAAATCTTTCCTTTTATATGTCTGTCTTCCCTACCAGTTCATACACAGCCCATCTGTTTTTTCTTTCAGAAAATGTTGCTTTTACTTTTACATTATGGTATCAATCTATATTTTAGTGTATATATCTAAAATACTGTATTTTAAGACTTATCATCATCCACTTGCTCTATATGCTTCTTACTCCTTGTCTTCACCCAGTCCCCACAGATACCAACCAAGCCCCGAGCACCTGCTACCTGGGTTGTTACCAAAGCCTCAAGGAGCAAACCATCGCCAATTCCTGGTCTGCAGTCCTGACCTTCCAAATGGAATATCTAATCCTGTTGCTCCCCTGCTTGAAACTCTTAAATGGTTTCTCTAAATGTACTGAATGCATTCAGCATAGTATTGATTTATGCACTTTAAAAACTTTTAAAATCAGTCACTAGCAATTACAAATTTGGAGGTTATTAAAAACTCAGATTTTCATCTTATCTTGAAAAACCAGGAGATCAGGCAACACTAGGTCCATGATTCCACAGGGCACCCACCTTCAGGGTCTGAGACATGGCTGATGCCTTTACCAGAGCAGGTGCCCTTCAGTCCGCCATGGTCCCTAGCCCTCCCAGTTCTGTCGCTAACACTCAAGTGCAATAGCAGCTGGCATTTTATTAAAGGCTTATGCTGTTGTTTTATAGAGAATAGTGTTAAAAAGAAAGGTAAATATTTTTTTGGATGGTGCTATCAAAAATGGAAGTGAAAGATAAATCTTACCTTGTTTTATTAATTTAAGCTACCTGCTTAGTAACTGCTTGGTCTCTTAGACATCTCAGTTTGTCGCTCACTGCTGACAAACTATGAAGCAATCTAGCCAAGAAGGGCTTCCCATGCCTCAGACCCCCTCTCTACCAGCTTTGTCTTGCTTCCCCTCCACCACACTCCCATGCTCCTTTGCAACTTTTGCTCTCAGTACATGAACCTTTTCCCGTTCTTGTCTCCCAAATTCTGTTGTAGCATTAGACACTTTATTGTGCTTGTGTCTGCCTTTCCGCTTTGCTATTCCTACTAGACTGTAAATAACTTGCCCACACAAGCAGTCATTCCCTTCCGCATTTCATGGTGTCACGTGAATACGTCTAAGCACTACACACTGTATGTATTATACTACAGAATCTCTCTTAACTGACTTCTACTTTACTGACTCAAGGGTGAACCAATATTATCTATTAGAGGCCTGGTGCATGCACTTGTGCACAAGGGGGGGGCGGTCCGGCCAGCCTGCCCCAATGGGGGCCATTGGGGCTGGGCCGGCGAGGAGGAGGGGACGCGGAAGGTTGGCCGGCCGGCCCTTCCCCTGATCGAGGTGAGGGGGGGCCAATCAGGGGCAGGGTGGCTGGGGGAAGGGGCCGCGGGCAGTTGGCCAGCTGGCCCTGCCCCCGATTGGGGTTGGGGGGGGGGGCTGGGGGCCAGGCCGGCTGGGGAGGGGCCGTGGGAAGTTGTGAGGAACTGATTGGGGCCCCAATTGGGTCAGTTGGCTGCCACAGTGAGCGTCATAGCAACCAGTCGTTCCGTCATTCCAGTCGCTTGGCTTTTATATATAAAGACTAGTAGCCCGTTTGCACGAAGATTCGTGCAATAGACCTTCATTCACCTGGCTGCCTGCACCAGTTTTCTGCCGGCACCAGGGACCCAGGCCTTGGCTGTGGCCACCGCCTTCTGCCTTCTTTCAGGGTCCGGGCTTGGCCCTGGGCGGTGGCCTTGGGCTCGGCTGCACCCAGCGTCCCTGCTACCTGATCTCAGGAGCGAGCCGACCCCCAGGTCTGCTCGCTCCTGCGATCGGAGCAGGCACCCCGCTGGTGCCCAAGGCCGGGAAAGCCTCGGCCGGCTTTCCCGGCCTTGGGCTCCGCCGCACCCCAGCGTCCCTGCAACGGTTTCCTGGTGGGCGTGGTTGATGGGCGTGGCTTGGTTGGTGGGCGTGGCTTGGGCGTAGCGAAGGTGCGGTCAATTTGCATATTTGTCTATTATAAGGTAAGATTCTCTCTGTAAAACATCCTGACTGATGCCCACCAAACAAGGAACACCAGTGCTTTCGAGGCCCAACCGCTACTGCTCCCACCAGCTGAGCTCTGTGATCTGGAGTTAGTCAAAGCTATGCTAATGGTGATATAAAATTTTAAATTAAGAATGGGAAGACAGCTTTACAAAGACACATACATACACACATTCCTGATACCAGGTGTTAGAAAACTGCAAAAAAGTGGGAAAAGCATAAATATCTAGGACTATATTCCTACATTGCTTTATGAGTATCTTTAATTTCCCAATCTACTTAAAAAAACAGAAGCTGGTGTGGTTTAGAAAGAAAAATGTGGACTAATTATAGAAAGAAAAGGCCTTGGTCTCACAAGAGAGAAAATAAGGTAATTTTAAAATACAATATTTAACACGTTAAGCACCCAGCCTGTTTTGTCTTCTGGATGGAAAGTATAGTATCAGTCACCAGTGACTGACATGGGGCTTAATGTGTTAAGATATACAGCAGGTCCTCAGGTTACGTCAGAGATCCGTTCCTACGGCGCAATTTGCTGTAAGTCGGAACCCACCTACTTAAGCACCTACGTCACTCACATGGAGCACATACACAGCAGTAATGAAGTGAAACAGTAAAAAAAAAGTTAAAAGAAAGATAACAATTCCTGACCTTTACTTGTGGTAAATAAATAATAAAAAGCATAAAGCACATATGTACATACGTCGAAATGACACTTTTTTAAAAAATAAATACTGTAAATTGGAGATGGCAACATAACCACGAAATGACGTACGTCAAGTCCGATGTAACCTAAAGACTGCCTGTATATCATTTTCTATGATTCCACACTTGAGCAACATTTTTTATTAACTGAGCAACTTTTGGGGCTAATTGTGCCAGATCTGAAGGCTTTTATGATACCTCCCCCCACTAAACATGAGCTCCATCCTGAGTTTTATTTGAGATAGGAGCTACCAAATTTTGACAATATTCTCTTTAAGTCACCATCAACATCTCTTTAGCTCCTATCATGAACTACAGACTTGTGTCCTCAATATATGGGTTAGAGTACTTAGGATTCACTTTTATAGAATGACTACTATATGCCAGGCCTTGTTCTAAGTACCTTATATATCAAGAGTGGATATAAAGAATACAAGGCAGTGAATCCAGAATAAATTTGATGCACCGTGACTCTCCTATGTAATATTTTTTAAATGTATGGACTAAATATATATGAAATATATGTATGCAGACATTTATACTTTCATTTTTTATGTGTTGGGAAGAAAAAGTGAATGGCTAGGAAGGAAACTGAAAGGCATTAAGAAATATAGATAAAATGTGAATTTTGGGAATCGTAATAACTTTTAGTCCACCCAATGCTTTTGCAGGAATGTTGAAATACCTGAATAACTGTTGTGTTGGTAAAAGGTAGAATTATCTGCCTCGTGTAGTCCCAATTATAGAAAGAATCTAATTTTCTTTCTTGGTGTAAATACTTGCATTCAAAGTATAACATGGATATAAGAAATACTCACTGAATGATGGGGTAAACAAACAGAAAAATCCTCCTCTATACTCTAAGTTAAAAATATTCTTTAAAAAATTTTTTTAAACTTTCAGAATAAATGATGGTCTAATTTCAAGCATTGTTCCAGATAGGTTTCTCTTCCTAGAGGTTCTTCTCTAAATAGCATTTCACTCTTAAAACGGGATGCTTGTTAGGTAATTCTTCAACGTGATGTCAGGGAGCCATTGTCTTCTCCAACCATTCATCTTATTACCCTCCCTGACGCTGTATTTCTGGTTGCTGCTTCAGAATGTCACAGGCAGCACCTGCCAGAAAACCAGCTGCTGAAAAGAGCAGGAAGAAAATGCCTAAAATGTCACTGTCTGACTAAGTACTCTAGTCAATTCTCACTGCAATTTTTGCAATCACAGCCTAAGTGCCCTTGATGCCTGCCCGTTATAGAATTCTGCGCGTTGAAAACTGCGCCCGAAGCTTCAAAACTCTGCCTTAAAATAACATCAATCTTACTGTCCACCAGCTCCCGAAGGTCCAGTGCTCCTCCTAACTAGAAGTAAAAGCTTTGGTATTTTTAGAGAGAAGAACACATTGCTTTCCAAACTTCTATGATTATAGGTGTGTTTGCTGATATTTTTGTTGGGTCTTGAAAATTAGTTCCTCTGATATGTAGCAGCCTTAGAGTGCTTGCCAGAATTAAATGTATTACAGAAAATCACACTGGCATATTGTCATCAGAATGCTTTAAATCCCGTGCTGAAAACATTTTCATATCTTGCCAACCCACACTTTTCCTAAAAATTATAATTTATGGAAAATGCCAGCATTCAGTAATTTCTTCAATGCTTTGCTAACACTATGTAACTGTATTCACAAAATCTATGTTACTGGCTTAGTATTTCCTAAGTCCCAGACAAGAGGTGTTTCTACTTATCTATTGGAATCACTGCTTTTCACATAAGATTTGTGCAATTCTTATGTGAAATGCTAGTAAGTCTAATTCTCAAAATTTGCAGTTGAGGACAAATGGGATTGAGGGAAGAGGAGCTTGACAGAAAAACAATGAGGCCATCCTCCTCATAGTCCATATTCACTTTAAGGGAGTTGTGGTTTTGCTTCTCATTAGTCTAGTTAGATGCTTGGCAGGGGCCTGAATATAACAATATGACTGGACCAGGCAGGGAAGTCTTGTTGGCTGAAAAATGAAGGTGAGCCAGGCTGGACAATGATGATAAATCGAGGTTTAAACAGTGGTAAAAAGGATTTGGACAGAGTTTGGGCTTGCTCTCACTTTAATACCCATGAATCAGGGAAGAAGCAGAGCAGAGGCTACTCAGCAGGCGAGGGGAAAGTAAGTGGAAGCAGTGTCCAGTGGCCTCCTTCTTTCCCCGTGAATGAAGGTGATCTGAAGTTCAATGCATCCATCCAGCAGGGAGTAAGGAATCCCTGAGGCCACAGAAGCACCAACCTCAGGCCCATTGCTTTTTCTAGCATTCCAGAATACACCTCCTGCTCTTTAAGGGATATAGCTAGACCTTAGTAGCCACAGTTCTATACATACAATCAATCAATCTTGGCTTCTCTTCTTTCCTTCATTATCTGGCCTAGGGCAGGCCTGGCCACGGTCCACTACAGAAATGTATCTTTCATGACTCAAAAGAAAGAGGCCCTCTATGCTGTTTCTGAAAATGTACCCCATCATCCCTTAAAGAAAAACAGTATTTTGATGAGGTGTTTCTGACCTACAAAAATATAACTATACCCAAATTACAAATATATCCTATATAATAAAAGTCTAATATGCAAACCGACCAAACAGCAGAATGACTGGTCGTTATGATGTGCACTGACCACCAGGGGGCAGATGCTCAATGCAGGAGCTGCCCCTGGTGGTCAGTGTGCTCCCACAGGGGGAAGCGCCACTCAGCCAGAAGCTGGGCTCACGGCTGGCAAGCGCAGTGGCAGTGGCAGTGGCGGGAGTCTCTCCTGCCTCTACGGCGGTGGCAGCACTAAGGAGCAGCTAGCCGAGCAGTAAGGAGCAGTGAGCAGGCAGGTGGTAAGGAGCGAGGGGTCCCAGACTGCAAGAGGGCACAGGCTGGGCTGAGGGACACCCCCCTCCAGTGCACAAATTTTGTGCACCGGGCCTCTAGTTTTGACATCATTATGTATAGGTTTTACTCCAAAGACTCGGGGTGTTTTATTTGATCAACTTGTATTTTACTGTGCACCAGGAACTAGAAAATATTAGGCTTTAAAAATGAGTTTAATCTTTAAGGAACTTACTTAAAATTTTTAATAATAAAGTTCTTTTAATAATTTAACAATTAGGTAAGACATCAGCCACACTCTTTTCTCGTGCCTAGATTTACTGAAGTGAATCAGATGCCTCTGAGTAACACAGTGCAAACTTCATAAGGAAAATGAGTTAACATGAACTTGAGAGAAACTTACAGAGCCAGCAGTTGTTTACTACACAGAATGTGTTCAGAAAGGACTAGAAAATTAGTGAGATAGAAATCAAGTCTGCCAAACCAGAGGCAAATGTTGCTGGAGGGAGAATTTCCATATCTGGTTTAACCAAAGTCACACCTGTAGCTCTAGGGTTCCTGGAGCATAACTAGTCTGCTTATCAAGAACACTGCCTACCAACAAAACTTAAGCACTACATAGGGAGTTACTATTTTTTTTTTAAATGAAGCAAAATTCGAGTCAGGTATAGTCTGAAAGTGCTAGCAGTTGCCAAGTGAAAATGCAGTCAGCAGCACAGCAGAATTTTAACTATTGAACTGCATCAAAGTTTCTGATTTCCATAATCAGTAGAGATTCAACTTAGCACCACAGGCAAGAGCTGCCTTTAAGCAGGAAATCTACGCATGACCCGAGGCAGTGCGGCCTCCCTTCCCCACAGTGCCCCTAACTAGGAGTGAGAACTCAAAGCCTTGAAAGTCCATAAACACCTGAGGCCTCAAGTTTTAGCTTTAAAATTCTCTAAATTTTTGCAATGTAATGTATTTCTAAGATCATTTAAATATGATAATAGCCATAATTTACTGAATATTAGCTCCTGGGCAGGCCCTGTGCTAAGAATTTTACATAAATTATCTTATGTACTTCTCACAATAACATACACTGTTTCTATCCCTGTTTTAAGGGAGGGAGCTTCAGCTCAGAAGCTAAGAAACTTCCCCAAGGTTATCAAATTAACAAATGATGAAGATGGAATGTGAACCACACAAGTTTCTAGTTATTATTCTCCAATATATTACGCTATACTGTTGTAAATCACTTTTTGGTTAAATTAGTTAACCTACCTCCTCAATCATCTACCTCCAGGACCAGCAAACCTTTTCTGTAAAGGGCCACAGTAACTACGTTAGGCTGTGGGGACCGCATGAGGTCTCCGTTGGTCACAACAACTCAGTTCTGCCGCTGCAGCGTGCCAGCAGCTCAGACGATCCTTAAGGGAATCAGCGGGGATGTATTCCAGTAAAAGTTTAAATACATCAACAGGCGGCGGGAAGATTTGGGCAGCATTTTGAGAACCCTTGATATAAGTAAAACTCATGTTCAGATAGATCTGCATATCTGTCCTACGGTTTTGCATAATCTCCTATTCTTGTTTAGGAAGAACAGGTTAAAAGAAAATTATTTTTAAAAACGGGAGAAGCCAATGCCAAGAGGTAAGGGAAAGGGATTTAATTTTTCTCTTCTCCCCTCTACCAACCTATCGATAACAACAGGGACTGCATAGGACCCTCCCTCCAGTCCCTCAGCCATGGGTTCTCTGCTTCCCCTGGGCCCTGGGTATCCTCAGCCTCTGGCATCCTGTGCCCGCAGGCCACAGCCGATTTCCCCATCAGCGCTGACTCCCCATTTAGGTGGTTCTGCCTTACCTTCCCACCTAACTGGACACCTACCCCTAAGGTCCAGCGACGTTTTCTTCTGCATTGTTTAGAAAGGCATATCTCGATGCTTTTGCTCATGCTAGGAAAAATGTCCCACTCTCTCTGTTAACTGAGTCCAATGTCTAATTGCAGAAATGCCCTACTGCTTCCTAGTTCAAAACCCCTAGTCCCTTGAGTCAACTTTAAAACATCCTCTCTAGACATGCCAACTATACTTGTACATTTTGGTTCAAGTGTTACTTCACTTATTTCAAATACTGTAACACTAATTCCATAAAGGAATGAGAATCATTCTTACTTGAGAGTTATTGTCACTGGATATAATTGGCCAAAGTAGTTTGGTTTATAAGATTGATTTTAGAGATTTACCTTTGTTTCCAGTTCTGAATAATGAGAGAAAAGGGTAATGTTCCGTTTCCCATAGAACTGGAAGGTAAAGGTTATTCAGGCTTGTAACACTAGTCATAGCTTTGGATATCAAAATCAAGAAGCTGAGGTAGAAGAAAAATCATGGGGACACTAAAATGTCCAAATGCACTCAAATGTAGACAGAAAATAAAATGGAATATCAATAGCATTACGAATTCCTGTTAAGAAAGAATGTCTGATTAATAAGTGCATCTCAAGTAACTCAAAAAGAATAAGACATTCAAATTACTCATGTTTTTTTGCATTGTACTAAGATCTTCACTGAGACCACTTAGGAGGAAGAAAACTGTAAAGTGTCTAGTTGAGGACAGTTTGTTCCTTTCTTATTAATGCTTAGCTGCTCCTCTCACTCCTCTTGGCTCACAGGGCCTCACTTCTCCCTCTGCCGGCGGCAACCATGTTTTGTCCGATAACGAAGAGTCCTCTATGATTTCCACACTTTGATTTTAAAGAAGCTTGAAAAGGTCCCCTTGTTCTATTTTTTTTTCTGCACCTTGTAGATGTTTGTGGTTTATTTCTCTCAAGCCTCCTAGTAATGATAAACTCCAATTTTAAAGAACTATCTCTCTTAGGAGCAAATAATATAAACAACATGTAACTTAATTTTTAAGCAGGTATTCAGAGAGGTTTCATTGCTCAAAGTGAGAGCTCAAAGTAAAGGAATATGGTCACCAATGAGAACTTAATGTCTTAAAACACACAGACAAACTTGAATTATTACATAAGTAGAGCCAATGGTACAGACTGTGCGCTCCCAGGAATGCACAATGCACACCCACACGGTAGAGACCCGGAGGAGGCCTGCAGAGAGGAACATTCAAATGGTCCCCTCCAAATGTGCCTGACCCCCAAAACTTTTACCCCCAACACCTGTTACCATATGTGAGAACTACTTCATGGAAAGCAGCCAGGGGAGCTTTTGGAGAATTAATTAATAGCATATTAAATGTAAGAGACAATTTAAAATTTTAGCCACATCTTTATGGACTTCATATTTCTTCTGGAAATTCCTAGTACAGTTGGCTATATCAATCTGATACAGTTCAATATAATTCCCAATATGGTGAATACATCCACGTTGCTAAATGCTACAGTGAAACATAACAAGTCAGGACTTGGAACTATTTATCAATGAGCATTGTAAATTCACCACGGTCACAGCAGAGCCTAGCCCTGATTTTGCCATTAACTAAGAGTGTGACACTGGGCTAGAGATTTAGTCTCAGAGCTTTGAGACACTTATATCTAAATTGGAGCTAGACTTGCCTTGTCTACCCAACTGGTCCATTTTGAGAACGAAGTGATCAAGATCAAAATCGAAACCAAGACTTTTTCATCAATTATTATAAAACCATTAAAAGAGTTATAAAAATATATAAAGCTATATCTATTTCAATAGAACATCAGTTTTCTTTTCATAGAGCCACACTAAATGCTATTGTGATTTCTTTTTCCAAACTTTGCTAAATATCTCATTTTACCTAGTGAGAAAATTTTTATTTAGCCATTAACTATCATGTTGTATCATCAAACGTTTTTCAGAAAACACATGGCAAAAACAAACAATAAAATCAGAAAGCTTTGTTTAAAGAAGAAAAGATGCATCGCCCAGTGGTGTGTGAGCAGTGCCACCTACTCTGGGCTCTGTTACAAACTCACCTGTGGCATAACAAAGGCAGCCAGCCCCTCATCCCACCGAGTGCAGACAGTAGGGCTCTATACTCTTTGAGTCCTTCATTAAACTATTGATTCCTTTAGCATTATCCATAATGGTGAAGTGCTAGTCTCTCACTCCCTTCAATAGCTTCCTCACTTTATGGAGAGGAAGTCACGGTGATTTATTTACCTGACATTTTCCAGTCCGGATGTCGTACAGGGCCACTGAACCATTGCGAGCTCCCACTGCTATCCTGTGACTCCGCTCATAGTAGCTGACCATGTAGAACCTGAATTGAACATTTTCAAAACAACAACAATACCAGGTTAGATGACCTGCATGTAGAAGTGGAGAGCAACACCTGTCAAAGGTTAAAGCCAGCTCTGGTACATATTTTAAAATGTGTATATCTATAGTTAGTATATTGAGACTTTTCAAAAATGGTTCATTTTAGTAACTCTTAAAGCAATTGAAAGAAAAATGATGGGGAATGCCAGGAAGGTCTGTTAATAATTATTTTCAATGGAAAACAACGTAATAAGAAGAAGCACCCTTAAATTTTAAAATAAGAAATAAGTGACCCTTATTTGATGATACAAAAAAAAATACATGAAAACTCAGTTTTACTACTGTGACTATTATGCAAATATGTCTATTTGAACAGAAATGGAAAAAAAGGATTATATATTCAATCTAATTATGTTCTCATGGCTTATTATAGTATTAAGGAGTGAAATATACCTTCTAGCAGCAGAACAATCATATAAAAGCTCCATAGATGTTATGCTTACGTTCACATCAATAATTTAGAATGAAATTAGAAAGTTATCCACCAGAAAAAAAGCTACCTGGCAAATTCCCTAGATTTTCCACATTTATCAGTTTATCTAAATGACAGTTGTGGCTACAGGTAGTATGAATAACCATATTGGGTGTGATTTGGCATTGTGTAAAAATGGGATTTAGGGAGGATGGTTGGAAGGTTATAAGAAGTTGATTTATTTTTATTTTTTCTAGATTAATTTTCATGACTGAATTAAGTATTTCAATTCCAGGTCTATGCTTTGTCCTAATGATTCCATGGCCATATGGCAAGAGCCTGGGAAGGTAAGAATAAAAACTCTTAGAGGAGTAAATAAGGTGTGATGTTATATCCCTAAGGAGTTTTGAACATTATCTAGTCCTACTGTCTCGGTGTGAGAGTTGCCGGATGAACAAGTGGCCTACCCTAAATATTTATGAGGCTATTGCATCAATTCTATTACACACTCCTTGCCTTTTTTATCTTTGGTTTCATATTACCAGAAAACGTCGGTAACTTTTATTATTTTTAAAAACATGGGATGGGGAGGTAAAACGGATGATGGAAAAGAAATACCATCCTCTAATGCTTTCTAGAGACGGATGTAGAGTAGAAAAGTGCTGGGGCATAGACTGCGTTTCTGAAATGCCAGTGAGGGACGCTGAGAGATGGAGATAAGATGTTTGCAGGGGGACATTTTGAAACTAGGGACATTCTGACAAAGCCATTTTGGCATTATTAGACATTACGACATTCATACATATTTCATAAACCTGGAAAACTATTATGTTTTAAACTTTTTTGTTTTTTACTTATTACTAAGAAGTGGGTTCAACAATAATTTTGTCTGAACCCTAAGCCTCCCCAGCTGATGCGCCTCCTTCCTCTCAGTGGAGGACTAATGCTGCGTTTTCAGTCACGCAGAGACACCGCATTAGCACGCCCTGCAGGTCTCGCTGGGCACAGGTCTGGCACCTCCTCTTATGTATGGTTTGAGGCAGTGTTCGGCAAACTCATTAGTCAACAGAGCCAAATATCAACAGTACAACGACTGAAATTTCTTTTGAGAGCCAAATTTTTTAAACTTAAACTTCTTCTAACGCCACTTCTTCAAAATAGACTCACCCAGGCCGTGGTATTTTGTGGCAGAGCCACACTCAAGGGGCCAAAGAGCCGCATGTGGCTTGCGAGCCGCAGTTTGCCAACCACGGGTTTGAGGGAAGCAAGGGTGCTGAGGCTCCTGACACATAAAGCGCCCCCCCCCCCCATTAAGTGGCTATTAAAACATTAGTTTCTCAAAGCATCATTTCTACCTCAATGGAGAAGATAGGAGTCAGTATTCTAAATCTAATGTTCTTATACTAAAAAATAAAAAATGATTTAGTTTAAAAACAGTTGGTCTAGGTATTGGACTTCACTATATGCCTATATCTATACTTATATCCTTTATCTACATCTGCATCTATACACACATAAGCACACACAATTTATGTCCTTAGAGCAGTGGTTCTCAACCTTTCTAATGCCGCGACCCTTTAATACAGTTCCTCATGTTGTGGTGACCCCCAACCATAAAATTATTTTCGTTGCTACTTCATAACTGTAATTTTGCTACTGTTACGAATCGTAATGTAAATATGTTTTCCGATGGTCTTAGGCTCTACAGATGGTGAGATATGCATCACTTGTCTCGGCCCACAGGTTGAGAACCACTAGCAGGGTTGCCTAAGACCATCGGAAAACACAGATATTTACATTACGATTCATTAACAGTAGCAAAATTACAGTTATGAAGTAGCAACAAAAATAATTTTATGGTTGGGGGTCACCACAACATGAGGAACTGTATTAAAGGGTCATGGCATTAGAAAGGTTGAGAAGCACTGCCTTAGAGTAACATGGGCTATAACATCTAACAACTGTTTTAACAAATATTTATTCTATACAACTTAATAGCCACAAGAAAATAAAATTTCCAGAGGTATTTTTTTTTTAATCTGTTATTAAGCTTTGCACAGATGTAACAGCTATATTGCCAAAATCCTTTCGCAAAACATGAACACAATCACCCCTCCAAATAATCCTCTTCAAAACAACCGCTGGTAAAATACATTTATGTTGACAAAATTTTACTTAGTTAAACTTGTATCTAAGAAGTTTTTGTTACATTGACCATTCTCTGTGCTCTGACATCTACCGCTCACCCTTCTATATCACCTGTAACACCGTTATTTATGGGAGAAAAGAAATCAAATCTACTCTTGGTATCAAATCTCGAGTCTGCCTGAAAGGACCATATGCTACAGGTCTGCATTTTTCATTCTTTGCAATTTGCCACTAGACTAATACTTCTAGTACCTTAAAGAATTCTGCCCAGGGAAGGTCTGCTGGCACGTTTCTGTCATTGGATTTCTTGTTAAATTGTTTTATTTCTTTAACAGTGTCTCTTAACAAAACACAGTAAGTCCGTTTTATTTATGCAGTCACTTCACAAGTACCCACTCTGCGGACTGGCTGCAGTGAGTCTGTCTCTGCCGAGGGTTCCAGAGTCCACCACACCCCTCGACTACTCTTCCCATTGGGGGACTTTCAGGACCAAGGATGGTGAGATATGCATCACTTGTCCAACCCCCCAAATCCTCAATGGATTGAAGAAGAGGATCCATTACAGTTTTTAAGACTATTCTAGTCTTGATCTGGTCCTATAGGAGAGTCCTGAATTCCTCCAAAATTGGGAAGGGGTGTGCAGAGTAAGATTCTTGTGTGCTGAGTCCTCTGGAAAAGGTATCTGTCTCCAGGTTGCTGCACTGATAACATGTCACTTGGGCAGCGTTTCTTAGGCAAACAGCCTGGCAACAACAGCCTTTTATTATATTCAAGTTAGAACAAAGCTTCTTCCGGACTCAGTCTACCACAAGGAAACTAAGTCAGAGAGAACATTACCACTCATGCATGTGAAAGAACAATAAAGTGGAATTGAGTAATGCTGCAAATACATATTTCTTGTTGGGGGAGGGGTGGTCTTCATCCAGAAATTTTAAAGTCCTTGATCCCCACATTTTCATTATTGCCTGCGTGCACCCCTCAGAGATGCCTCAGCCGCAACCAAGGAGGAACTTTGAAAAGGAGGAGGCTCTTTATTGGACACGTGCGTACACCCGCACCAGAACGCAGGCCTCTGTGTGTGCGTGTGTTTGACAGACCTGGAGAAATGCAGGTGGCTTTGGCGAAGGCATCCGCTCAAGGAGAGTTGTGCTAGTTTTGGGGGTGTGAGCAGTAGAGGGTGTGGAAATGTTTTCCAAAAGTGCTCCATTCCAGTGGAAGGCACCAGTTCAAGAGGACAAAATGGAAAGGTCTCTCATTCTGGGATGGTGAGGGACACTGGCGAATGCCATTTGTGAGTCAGGACTTCCCACCCAGTATTTTGCACACTGTAAATAGTCAATGAATATTTCCTGAATAACACTTGGTTATCTAACAGGTGAATTACTTTCCTTCTAAAAACAAACAAACAAACAAAACTTGCTAGAGGCCCCTGTGTGTTTGTAGGAGAATTGGAAACACTTGGGCTAGACAGGGAGCAGCATTTCTGCAAGGAAAAACACCGTGCGTGTTGCGAGTGTATTGTATGAGAGCTGAAAAAACAGGTCTCCTGTTGCCTGGCTCTGCCACTTACTGTGTGACCTTGGACAAGTTACTTAACTTGCATATGCCTCAGCTTCCTCAGCTGAAAATGAGAACAATAGTAGCTATTTATGTTGTTGGGAGGATTAAATGAGCTAATACATGTAGAGTACTTAGAACAGTGCCTGGCACATAATAAGCACTTACTCTGGTAAGAACATGCAAACTTTAGTAACTATCATAGTATCCTCATCACCATCATTATCATTTGTATCTCTGGATATATACTATGGAAGGAATAAATAAAATGTAGTTAATTGGCTAATCTCCCTAGGGCAAATAAGAGCTAGCTGATAACATGCTAATAAATGAAGAAAATGAATGTCCCCAAATATTTTAAATTTGCATCTTTCTTTTTTTTTAGTTTTTCAAAGATTTATTGAAGCAGAAACAAATTTGCTTATTTCTTAAATATTTGTGATTTGCAAATATAACCTGGTAACAATTGCAAATTATTTTAGTTTTAGCTTAAAGTTGCTAATGCAAACAAAAAATGGATTTTGGTTTGGAATTCTATATCATTTCAAAGAGTCTAAAAAACAAATATTCTTTCTGTTATACAGTGAAATGAAATACTCCTGGAAGCTTTGGAGTTGTGTGTTGTTGTTTTTTAATATGAAGAAGTTTAATATTGAAAGACAGCTATGTTTGGGGAGTTTTAGGAGTAGGAAAATGGTTTTAGTGGGGTTTCTACTCACATGAGTACAAGAATAACAACTAAATTTATCTATTATAAAAAAATATGCACAAAATGGTAACTAATTTAAGAATTTTACTGGAAGTAAGGACAGAAGCTGTTTCACATCCCATTACTGTTATCACCACCTGGGATAAGAACAAACCGCAGGTTAGGAAAAATTTTTTAAGAAGTGAGCTCATGCACTGTTCTAATGTAGACAGTGCTTATTTCCTTACTGGATTCTAAGTGCCCATTTAGGGTGAACCGAGCTGATTCAGCTTTTCACTTGAAAAGCAGAATCAATCAGTCTGTCTACAGAATAACAAAGTTTAAGAAAAGATAAACTATCTCTGGCCCTGCCCAGTGTGGCTCAGTTGGTTGAGCATCCTCCCATGCACCAAAGGTCGCCAGTTCCATTCCCAGTCAGGGCACATGCCCAGATTGTGGGTTCGATTCCTGGTTGGGGTGCGTAAGGGAGGCAATGGATCAATGTTTCTCTCTCTCTGTCTTCCTTCCTCTCTCTTTCTAAAGTTAATAAAATATATTTTTTTAAAACTACCTCTGAAAATACAGACTTTTAACTCTAGACTAATTTTTTTCCATTCAGTTCAAAAGTTTAAATATTTATTTTATCTTGAATTTTTTGTATCCTATGTTATTTGAAGCTTTACTTTTTTGTATCTTATGTTATTTGAAGCTTTACTGTTTCCACAATGATTATTTTTTATTATTTTTTCATTTGAAATATTCTACTGTATATTTATTAAAGGAACACATACTCATTGTTAAAGAGAAACCCAGACAATATAGAAAAATGAACACTTAAGAAAGTAACTCTTTACTACTAATCCCCTCCACTACCCCTGATAACCATGAGAAACACTTTGAGGTATTTCTTACCAGATTTTTTTCCTCTTCATACGTATGCATGTACATGCATGAATAGATGATTTAACTTTCTCTTCTAAAACTTTGCTAGTTTCTCTTTAAATTTCTCTCTTACAGTCAGTAGAAATGGATTTACCTCAATCTTTTTACAATTCTAGTATCTCTTAATGTAACCAACTATGGGTAAGCAATAATTATATTTACTCACACAAGTGAATAAAAGTGTTTTAATGTGATGTATATTTTCTTTGTAAAATCATATTAAGAAGTTCCCAACAAAGGTCAATGGAGAAATAATCCAGTAAATCCAGCTAGCCATATAAAACACTTTACAGTTCCAGGTCACTACCACTCAATTCAGTAGATTTCCCATTTTCCCACCCAAGATTCACTGATTTATCCATTTATAGTACATTAGAAAAATTTACATCCTAAGTCCTTTGAGTTCCTCCTTACTACTACTACTATTATTACTACTACTACTGTACTGTTTTATTTATTTCTACTAAGAAGCCCAAGTACTTGAGCCATTAAATATATGGTTTAGGTCTATTCATAGATTATTTGAGAATTTCTTCATTCTTGGTAGTGAAATATGCAGTGTAACACACTATAATTTTGCAAAGCCATCCCTGATTCAACTGTCAGATTCACAATTACACTTAACATAGTATTTCATTCAATGACAGCCAATTGTGCATATGGAAATAGCTCAGATTTTGGGGTCAGAAGGATTTGTCTGCCTGATAAATAGCTACTCACTTTTTAAAATTCAGCTAACACATCACCAAGACTCCTTTTTCTTCCCCTGGGCACAACTGCCAAGCCCCACCTCTGTGTCTGTTCAGTCACATCACCTAGGATTCTTCTATGTCTTGGACACCCTTTTATCATAGCGTCATGGCATTTCTCTGATTTATCCCCCTATCTCTGCCACGCCTACTTTAAGACCTTTAGGGGCAGTAAATGCTACAAAATCACACATGGGCGAAGGACCCACTTAAAGTGCAGGATACACCAGTGGACTGAACACAACCATATGAAAAGTTCATTCCGACTGAAG
Organism: Eptesicus fuscus; assembly: GCF_027574615.1. NCBI lineage: Eukaryota > Metazoa > Chordata > Mammalia > Chiroptera > Vespertilionidae > Eptesicus > Eptesicus fuscus. Next base: position 40,012,381 of record NC_072484.1, on the reverse strand, counting down.
ATTCCACACTGCAACTAACCTTTAAAAAACAACCACGCGTTGAGTTTTGGTGAATTACCAAGTAAGATGAAAAATTATCTAAAAGGCAATTGAAAGATTCCTCCTTTTTCAATTATATATCTATGAGACCAGATTTTCACCATACAATTAAACATTCAAATAACACATGGCAACAGATTAAAGACAGATGCAGACATGAAAATCCACCTGTCTTCTATTAAGCCAGACATTAAAGAAATCTGCAAAAATGTTAAACAATGCAATTTTTCTTAGTATTTCCTTTTGTTTTGGCAAGTAGTTATTTTTCATAAAAATGTGTTTTTATAGCAATTTGAACTGAGTTTATTGTTATTTGAAATGAATCAATAAATATTTTTTAAACTTCTCAACTTTAATTTCTAATACATTAAAAGTCTCTAGATACAACCTTTATAAACAAAAACTCTTTAGGATTTTAAATTTTTAATGGGTTCTGAGACCCACAACACTGAAGACTGAAAAGTACTTGGCAATCAAAAAATTCTACCTAGGGGTAGAGAGATACTAGCAAAATAGCAGGGACCAACATCAGATAACAGCAGATAAGAGGGCACAGAGGTGACAAAATGGCCAGAGTGCAGACTCCTTTTCCTAAAGGAGGGGAAATGAGAGACTGGACAGCAGAGATAGGAGATTCAAGGAAAGTAAGGGTTTTAAACGAGAGATAACAGCAAGCTTTCAGGCTGAGGAAGAGACGCCATTGAGAGCAGTTCAGTATAAAAGGGAGAGGAGGATTTTCTGAAGAGCAAAGTCCAAGAGGAGGTGGGAGAAGATGGAGTGAAGGATGCAGCCAGGAACAGGCCTGGGGCTGGGCCACACCCTGTCCTCTCATGAGATGGCACACCTCGTGTGTCCCCCTGACGTGTACCTGCCAGTGCAGCGGGTGCACACCCACCCTGCGGAACCCAGAGACGGGTGAGATCTGTTCAGCAAAGCCGGCCTTCACTTTTGACTGTCAGCACAAAAATGTTCTAAATTTATCTATTTGCAAAATGAAGGACAGGAGTAGGTACTTCATAACATAAGGTCCTTTTCAGATTTGAAATTCTACAACTTAAAATTCTATAAAAACCATGCAGCAAGGTCACAGCTTAAGTGAAATAACTGGTGCCATTTATTACGAAGAAATTAAGGACTAAACACGTGAAGCGGCATGGCTGGTCTCATTACTCACCACGGTTATTGAGTGCCTCTATTGAGTGTTCATATTTTCTAAACTAAAAATTGGGACAGAGCCCAACAAAGGATTTCTTTGGAATCTGTGGATTTATTTGACAAGTCTTTAGAAGGCATAAAAGTTAAATTACTCTTGGTTATATATCAAATAAATTGCCTTAACCTAAAAGAATAAAATGCATGAAATAAGGATCTATCTGGGAATTCTCGCGATAGAGGAAGCTCTCTACTAGTTGCTACAGGCACTACTGCAAGAGAAATGAATGCAAAACCCCCTTCTTCAATCTGCATAACGGAGGACTTCTAAGTGACTAAAAATTACATTTAGAGGCATATCTAACTTGTGCTAGGAAAAAATCCTGAACTGTCTTTATCTCCAAATACAATCAAATTTTCCCATCAACTTACAATTTCATTAAAGAATCCCTAATCCTTTATTTTTTATGCATTATTTTACTTCTAGTCCCTCAGAACATAATAAAATAGCCTTAAAATTTAAAATTACATTATAATCACATTATATTTCTAGAGGTACTTTATCTTCCTTTCTAATTGAGCTTTGACAGTCAGTAGCTTATAAGAGCTTAACTTTTTTTCTTCTGAGATTAGTAAAGAGTAGTTTTGTAAAATATATAATAAACCCTTAAAGCATTCACCTTCGAACAAGTGTCTATCACACATATGTATTCTATACTGCTTTTCTCTTAGTTCAGCAACATCTGTGCACTTCTGCATTTTCATGTCTTATGCATCAAATACCGCAGTGTAACGTGAGTCAGAGTTTACATGGTGACCGAAAGAGAAATAATTCATCAAACTGCGTCAAGCATGACAGGCTCAGTGTTGGCTGGGCTACTATGAGGGGCTTCACAAGACTATTCAAGTTCAGTAACAGAGCAACTAGGAACAAAATCTTAACAATGAATTCTGAGGAAACTTCAGTGATGTTGATCTTCCCCAGGCTTGAAAGAGGGTTAATTCTATGTTCTTAGTGTCCAGGGTATTTTTAACTGAGGTTGCTGCATTATTTATTCCCCAGGAAATTAAATGTAAATTACTCAGAACCCCCTAACAATAATATATGTCCAGTGCTGGATGGTGCCTTTTTGAAGATCATCTGAGAGACTGACAAAGGCAAAGTCCAATGAGATGGGAGAAAATCTAAGAAATTCATTTCTTAAATGTTACTTTATTGTACTTCTTACTCTGCTTATTGATAAAATTAATTCAATGTTGCAATGATCTTGTTGCTAATAGAACGTGTTCTAAAAATAATGCTATTTAATTCTTATAAAATCATATAGCCTTATTTGGTATCGTGTTGAAAAATCTGGCAGAACTGTTTTGGTATAACTGTGTTTTGAAGGATGTGGGTGCCGTGTTTTCTCAAGGGCATTAAAACCTAAGTAATTTTCTTGTATTATTAATGGATGCCACTATCTATCTATCTATCTATCTATCTATCTATCTATCTATCTATCTATCTATCTATAAAGAGCCAGGGTTCATAACGTCCAAAACGACTGAAGAGATGACAGAATGACAGGCGCGCTTGCAGCAGGCTCAGGTGGGTGGGCATTGGTGAGCGGGCTGAACTGCTGACCTCTCAGTCCCTCCACCCCACTTCCCGCGGACTGCCGAGGGGGCTGTGGGCCCCAGGACACCGCAGGCGCCACGGCGACCCAGCACTGACTACCAAGGGGGTTGTGGGCCCTGGGACACTGTGGCGCCACAGTGAGAGGGGGCTGTGGGCCCCGGGATGCCACAGCGCTGTGGCAGGAGGGGGCTGTGGGCCTTAGTTGGGGCGCGGTGGAACTCTGGGTCTCCCAAGATTGGGGGTGTGGCCGGCCTTCAAACCAGACCCTGACAGGAGGGAGGAGGGAGCCCCAATCCTCGCAGAATCGGCTGTTGGATAGCTTGCTGTCAGCAGCCTGCCTGCCAGGAATCCCATTCACCTGCACCCTGGACCCTAGCGATCAGGCAGGCAGAGGCAGTTAGGGGCAATCAGGCCAGCAGGGGAGAGCAGTTAGGGGCGAGATCAGGCCGGCAGGGAAGGGCTGTTAGGGGCAATCAGGCAGGCAGGCAGAGACAGTTAGGGGCAATCAGGCAGGCAGGCAGAGAGGTTAGGGGCAATCAGGCAGGCAGGCAGGTTAGTGGTTAGGAGCCAGCAGTCCCAGATTGTGAGAGGGATGTCCGACTGCCGGTTTAAGCCTGATCCCACAGGGCACATGCAGGAGGCAACCAATCTATGTGTTTCTCTTACACAGATATTTCTCTCTGTTTTTCCCTCTCTCTTCCACTCTCTCTAAAAATCAATGGAAAAATATCCTTGGGTGAAGATTAAAAAATAAATAAACAAATAAATAAATAAATCTATGACTATAAAACTTACACAGCAGTTAAAATTATCTTATTTTTATATCTTTTCTAACTATATTATAGAAAAATTCTACGATATATAAACTACTCCAGGAAGATCAAGGATATTTCAGTTAATAAAAAGAACCTTTATGTTTTACTTTTAGGAAATAATAGTAATTCATATTATGTGTATAATTATTATTTTTGTTTCCATGGCTTATGAAATAAAATTTAAAATGTGTGTATATTTCACATAAATAATATATGTACACATAAACATATACGTAAAGGACTTAGGGACACTTATAGACATAAAATAGGAAAAAGAAAAGATAGGCCTAAGGCAGTGGTTCTCAACCTTTGTTAAGCCGCGACCCTTTAATTCAGTTCCTCATGTTGTGGTGACCCCCAACCATAAAATTATTTTCGTTGCTACTTCATAACTGTAATTTTGCTACTGTTATGAATCGTAATGTAAATATCTGTGTTTTCTGATGGTCTTAGGCTCTGTCGCGACCCACAGGTTGAGAACCGCTAGCAGGGTCGCCTAATTTTATGGTTGGGGGTCACCACAACATGAGGAACTGTATTAAAGGGTCGCGGCATTAGAAAGGTTGAGAACCACTGGCCTAAGGTATGAAGATGAGGTGAAGAGAATGGGGGCTGTAAGCCATAATTTACTAAAATTAGGCAGGAACTTGGGCTTGAGCTGCCTATGGCCAAAGCGAAATTCTTTAATTTAAAAATACTGATAATGTGGAAAATAAAACCAAACTCACATACTAGTTCCTTAGACAAAACAAACAAAAAATGCCCAAGACTGATTTAAAAGAAATGTCTTGATTGAGTCTTCATAGAAGGGACCCTAAACAATGTACAGCAGAAACATGACCCACAATAAATACACTCGCCATCTCCTTCTAACACTCTCGGAAGGCTCCTCAAACTGCTGGCATGATGTTCAAGAGGGACGTGGGAACGCCACTCTAAAGGAGACCAGAGATGGGGCCCAAACACGCAGCTCTCTTATGGTTGTGTTTAATCTCGGGATATACATGGAGAGGAATAAATGGACCGTGTGTCCACTTAACTAGCTCTAAGTGTTCTCTTTGTTTTTTTTTGTGTTTTGTTTGTTTTTACTGAGTTTTAGGTAAGAGCCAATTGATGAACGGTTTGAAGGTATAATCCTTGACTGGCCTTCCATGATGCGAAGGGCAAGTCTTTTAAAAACTAACGGTACATCACGGGAGAGAAAGAGCTCAATGAGTATCTTTGTGTGTTTCCTTGGAAACTGAGTTTATTCAATATATAAGTAAATAAGAATTCAAGGGTTGAAGGTGTTTCATAACAGAACATGGTCACAAAGAACAGAGACTCGGGTTTTGTTTTTCTTAATTTTGGATGAGTAGAGCACTTTTTTGAAACTTCAGTGTACATAAACCACCAGGGGAGGCTGTTGAGTGCAGCCTCCCAGGCATCAGGGCAGGCGGATGTAGTGGCTCTTGGGTGGAGCCTGGAGATCAGGTAATTCAGTTGAAGACAGTCCAGGAACTGTACTGAGAAGCAATTGTTCCCCACATGCCCTTGGAGGGACTGAGCTCTCAATACCTATATTTAAATTTCACCTTCTTATCTGTGTCCTCAATTCTCTCAACTAAAAAGCACTGAATGTACTTTAACATTTAATTATGTGAGCTCCCTCCCAACACATCGAGAGTTGCAAAATCTCCAAATACTGGATGGCCAATAAATTACACACATTTTCTGTCTACTCTCTGTTGATCCCAGTTTTAAAGTTCTGTAAACAACTATTCTATTTCTAGCATATGAACAACGTCTGCCCCTCTTCACACACTGGCTGCTAAGAAGTTTAGAGAAATTTATGGGTCACTTCTGAAAAATACATAGAACTTTTAAATTCACCATAGCCTTGTCTTTCTTTCCTACTCTTACTTTGCCCTTGCCTCAATTCCCTCACTATTTTTACATTTTACATTAACTTTCAAAGCTTCTTAAGATCTTTTATGGAACAAGGTCAGTGTGTGTGTGTGTGTGTGTGTGTGTGTGTGTGTGTGTGTGTACAGGGGTTAACAAAAATGGGCTTACAGTTGTTCATATGGAAAAAAGCCGAAGCGACCGAATGACTGAAGGACCGAACAACCGGTTGACCGGTTGCTATGACATGCAATGCCAGAACACAGACGCTCAATGCACAGCATCAGGCTCCCTCCTGTCTGGATCAGGCCTGCAGGGATTAGGCCGAAACCGGCTATCTGACATCCCCTAAAGGGTCCCGGATTGCAAGAGGGCACAGGCCAGGCCAAGGGACCCCACTGGTGCACAAATCCATGCACTGGGCCTCTAGTCCTACCTAATAAAAGAGTAATATGCAAATTGACCCTAACTCCGCTACACCCACAGGCCACGCCCACAAGCCAATCAGAGCGAGTATGCAAATTAACGCAGCTAAGATGGCTACAGCCACAGAGAAAGTAGGAGGGAGGCTTGGGTTTCCAAGGTGATAGAAGAAGCCAAGCTTTCCCCGGCCCTGGCCGGCCTAAGCCTCCACTCAAGGCTACAAAGTTTCAATTATAGAAGGTAAACAAATCCAAACAGAAATGGCGGCAGCCACAGAGCTGGAGAGAGCAGGCCAGGGTTGCCCCTGGCAACGGAGGAAGCAAAGCTTTCCACACACCCTGGCCGGCCCAGGCCTCTGCTCCAGGCTACAAAGTTTCAATTACAGAAGGTGAATTAACCCCAACAGAAATGGCTGCTGGCCACGGAGCGAGCAGGAGACTTGGCTCCACTCCAGGATACAAAGTTTCAATTGGAGAAGGTAAATAAATTCCAGATACCAGGGCCTCCACTTGGGTCGCCAGGTGGCGTGGCTGGCCTGCAAACCACCACAGGCCCCTCGCTCAGGCCGCCCCACGCCCCAAGGGAACTCCACCCTGATCTGGGACACCCTTCAGGGCAAACCAGCTGGCCCCCACCCGTGCACCAGGCCTCTATCCTATCTAATAAAAGAGTAATATGCAGATTGACCATCAATCCAACACACAATATAGCTGCCCCCATGTGGTCAAAGATCCTGCCCCCATGTGGACACAAGATGGTCAGCAGGGGAGGGCAGTTGGGAGGCACCAGGCCTGCAAGGGAGGGCAGTTGGAGGCGATCAACCCTGCAGGGGAGGGCAGTTAGGGGTGACCAGGCCAGCAGAGAAGGGAAGTTGGGGGCAAACAGGCTGGCAGAGGAGCAGTTAGACATCAATCAGGCTGGCATGGGAGTGGTTAGGGGCAATCAGGAAGGCAGGCAGGCAAGCAGTTGGAAGCCAGCAGTCCTGGATTGTGAGAGGGATGTCCGACTGCCCGTTTAGGCCCGATCCCAGTAGGATCCCAGTAGGATCGGGCCTAAACGGGCAGTCAGACATCCCTCGAGGGGTCCCAGATTGGAGAGGGTTTAGGCTGGGCTGAGGGACACCCCCCCCGCCCCTGTGCACAAATTTTGTGCACCGGGCCTCTAGTTAATAAATAATAATACAAGAATAAACTGTGCTTCGCATAATCACACGGTAAACCTACTTTTGCCCCACCCTGTACTTATAAATGGATAAATTAATACAGGTTAGAAATTGGATGGCAAAAGCAATGAACTATGAATAAGAATTTTTGGCTTTTACCTTGAAGCTACAATTTTATTGTTGCGTACTAATATATATCACAATCTAATTCTTCAAAAATTTTAATTTATATAATGCCTTTCTTAAAGATTTTTTTTAAAGAATAGGTTTGAAAGCACTTGGTAGTTTGTAAAGACTTACATAAATTTTAAAAAGATGGTTACATTAGTTTATTAATTGTGTATTGCTATCACCTCATGTTTTAATATGCATCAGCAAGTGAGTTTTGGGGTCAGTGATAAGAAAGAATGTCTCTCAAATTTTACTGGCATGTGTTCTAAACCATTTCTATTTTCAAGTATAAGATATAAAAAAAGTTTTAACAATTGACCGAAAAGCTATTGTCTAAACAAAATTAGAAAAACCAAACTTTTTATATTAATCCTTCTTTCAATTAATTTATAATTTGTAGCGTAAACTTTAAATATGATTTGAACAAAGATGCCAGATAACAAAGAAATTCAGTTAACTATATAATTGGGTGGATAAGTTCATCACTCATTAAATTATATGTTAAGCCACTCTATAAGTAATAAAACTGACTACTTGGTCTATAGCAACACACAGAGGTAAACCTAAGCTAAAACTGAAGATTTTCATAATAACAATAAAATGGAAATTTTATTTTAATATGCAATCTGAGAAATAAGTGATAAAACAGTAAAGAAAATCTTACAGAAATTACCACCTTAAAAGTTTTAAACTGAAAGCTCAAAACACAGATGCACATCAGAATCACAAGTCCATTGGTTGAGGTAAAAGCAAAAGAACATAAAACAAAACCCAAGAAAACTCAGGATCAATTAGCATTCCAAGATGCTACTTCATCTTGGAACTCAAGAAAATAGTGAATTTGATGTGTAACCCAAGCAAGGCAGAATACTTTCAATTTTTAAATATTTAATGACTTCAGTATACTATATTTGCTCTTAACTGAATTAATACAACTTGAGATGTGAAGATTCCCTTTATAACTTGACTAGAAATTATTTAGTATTTTGAAAAGTAAACCAAAATATTTACATATATGAAAATGACATCATCCTGTGCTTTTTAAACATATACTATCCATTCAAATATATATTAACTAATTTCATATATATATATATATGTAAATATATATATATATATATTTTGTATTTTTGCTTTACTATTAAGATGAAGAGACTCATAGAAAACTAACATCCTCTGAATACCCAAATCATAAGCATTTTGCAGTGTGCTTTGACAAATATCATCTCATTTAAAAAGAATACTAAATGAAGTTTTACACCTTTTTATGGCCTACCAGCCATAGCTACTTAATATTGGTATAAAGCAACATTACAGAAATTACTTAAGCTAAAATCATAGCATCTTTTAAAAAAAGATAAAGAAAGGAAAAAAGCGAGAGGTGGAAGATGGCGGCTGGCAGGACGGAGTGGAGAGAGAGGAAAAAACAACTCCGAGACCATGTGGATTCCAGCAACAGAGAGGAATCGACAGGACTACTCCAGCCATGAAGACAGAAGAGAAGCAGTCCAGAGATGGAAGACGCTGACGTGGTCTTCCCATACTAGCAGTTAGCAGCTGTGCATCACTGCAGGTTGCCCAGGACCAAACCAGAGAGAGTCGGACCTGCATTACCACCATTTCTCCACCATCCAGAACTGTAATGTCAGTGCTGACATGTACACATAAGGAACTGGTGGACATTGTAACTGGGTCTCAAAAGAACTGTTGGCCCAGAAAGAAACTCACTACAGACTGATTCATTTCCTGTCACCATAACCATTATTGCTTGTCTCATTTTCGGTTCTTATAAGTGTATTTCTAATAGCACATGATCTCACTCATCTAGTGGAAATAATGAACAACATAGACTGATGAACAAGAACAGACCCAGAAACAAGGAGGCACGGATCAGACTGTCGGGCCTCAGAGGGAGGGTAGGGGAGGGTGGGGGTAAAGGGGAGAGATCAACCAAAGGACTTGTGTGCAAGCATATGTGCCTAACCAGCGGTTAAGGACAACAGGGGGGGGGGGGGGGCATGTGTGGGGAGGGGTGTGGGATGGGAATGGGGGGACGAGGACAAATATGTGATACCTTAATCAATAAAGAAATTTAAAAAAATAAATAAATAAAATAAAAAAAAAGGAAAAAAGCAAAAATGAATACAAAGTTATATAAATATTTTTAAAAACAAATGTCACATGACTGGACCACAGATATTCACATCATCAAATTTGGAGTTTCATATTTAGTGAAATGCATTTATCTATATGTTGAGGGTTCATAACTGCTGGAAGGCACCTAGTACAATGAAGTGGACATAGTAGATTTTCAAGGAAATAATATTAACTTCTGCTGATATTTTTGCTGTTGTTCACTTATCAACCTAGTACAAATCAGCCAATAGGTAAGGTGGCATTGACCTGTAAAACTTTTGAGGTTCCCATCTAACAATCCATAATATATTGTCTGTTCCTACTCACATTTGGCATAAGCTACAACCTTACATTGTTAATAATCTTTCTATGTTTATAGGTTGACTCTTAAATAATAAGTAGTAGGGCTATGTGGCTTATATACTCACAGCACAAATAATATTTGACATAATTCAATAAGAGATAGTCAACAACTGCTTTTTTATAAATCTGGTGTCTCATAAAGTTATGTCTTATAAACTGTTCTGGGAAAAGAATTACACATTTTTGTTTAAACTTTGCTGACTTCCCTTTGCTTATAGAATAATGGCCTAATTACTTCATTTGAAATTCAAAGTACTATACTAGACTCCCATCCTCAGCCTACATTCTAGCCAAGACAACACAGCACTTGCCAAACTCACTGTATACTTTTGTGCCCTCAACATCTGCTAGTCTGGTTCTCTGTGCAACTCGAGATGCACGTGCCCATTCGTTCTGCAAAGCCCATCATCCCAGCAACCCCTCAGTGAAGTGTTCCCCAAACTCACCACCTCGTCTATCACCATCACCCAACCCCCTGAGAACAAATCCTTCTCTCCAACTGGCAGCCCCTTTTAGCAAATCCCTGTTACAAATATTATTATTGGTCTGCCTTCTCCTTTGTGAATCTTCCTAAGATTCCCATACCCAGAGTTCAGCACTCCATTTATTGTCCAACCCTGTCCCTGGTATGTAATTCTACTCCCGCACATGACACAGCACCCTGGCATTATTTATCTTTATAATTACATTAGATCCTGTGCCTCTTCAGGATATCATCTCATTCATCACTGCATCCCCAGGGCCTAGCCAGTACTTGATACACAGTAGGTGTTCAATAAATGTTATTAAATGAATAAACAAAAAAATTGCTTTCTGTCAATCAGAAAAAAACTGGTACTAAGCATTCAGTTTAGACACCTGCTTCCTTTGCACTGAAGCAGGATCCTTACTCTCCGGTGATTAAACAATAGGAATCAAACGTGGATGTGCAGCAAACGAAGGTGACCTAAGGAACTGAAGGCGCTGCTTGGGGAGGAGGCCGTCCTCCGTCAAAGGGAAGACGGGCCCTGTAGGCACCACGGATTCCTCACCGTAACTCCCCGGAGGCTTGTTCACACAGCAGTGACTGGTGCTGTAAGGAACGCTTTGCTAGCATTCAGTAAGATCAGTCCTAGGAAAAACGCTTCCTCACCTCCACTAGGTGACAGACAAATGACCATTTTCACTTGGACATTTCCTTAAAGAACAATAGCCTGAGACTATAACAGCTACATTAATTCTTAATATCAATTACCTGCATGAAAAATCCAGTATGTACAATTTTTAACAAAAAGAACATAAACCAGAATTAATGTGGCATGATGTTAAAAAATTATGGTATTTTATTATGCCTAATGTATATCACAAGAAAATAGGCATCTGTACACATGTATAATATAACATAGTCTTTTCTTATGTATCTTCATATTTTAACTTCTGGATGGTTTAAATCAGAAAGAGACTAAAATATAAAACCTATTGTAAAAATGTAAAATACATGAGCATGTTTATAGAGTGTAGTAATTAATTCATCAAATGCTTGCCATAATACTCCAGAATACAGAAAACATAAAGATGCATAGTGTAATATCACTGCTCTCAGGAAACGTATAGTCTAAAACAAAGCATCCCACCACAAGGTACTCATAGAACTGAGCAAAAATAACTAAAATCACTAAACTTGTCTTAAAAAGAAAAATGTTATGTAACTATGACCAACTGGTTGCTCTTTTAAACATAATGTTACTACATTTTGAAATATAAAAAAATCTTCATTTTATAACAATTATATGCTAGACACATAAAATTCTTATGGTTATAATTAATATATTCAATGCTCTTTATAAAAGTTTTAACTGATCTTAGCTTTTCTTGCTTTCTCATAGGCAAAACACATACAATATGTAGATGCTGGCCTTTAAATTAAAAGTAAAATTTACCAACAAAAATGTGGCATAAAGGGTTCTATGGACTGCCAAGTATATTTTCTCCCTCATATCAGAAGCTTCCTTACTCTCCTTTTTTCTCTCTCATGTAAATGTTAATTTGAGTACCGATATAAGAATACAGACATATTCAATAGATGTTATCTCATTCATTTCTTAAGTTTTGAGAAAACTTCTTCATGGTGTATTTTTATTATAGGCCGCCTAAATTGTTTTAGAAGGCAAGCAGATATTAATTAATGATTGGATTTCTAACTGAGCAAAGCTACTAACCATGTTCAAGATTTCTTAACAATTATTTGTTACTGACATTATTTTGAGTGCTATAAAAGCCTTCTTTACCTGCAGATGGCTGGGAAACACTCCTGAAGACCTTTCTTTTTAACTAGGGATCCTTCGAGGCAGTACATAATGATGTCCATAACCTTTATAGGAAGGATACAAATCTAAAATTAATTTCAAATACTTAATTTTCCAAATTTAAATTATTAACTTAGGCCTCACTTGCCCATGAAGATTCTAGGCAGTTTAATTTTAATATTTACTTTAAAACTAAAGAATATTTACTTTATACTGCAGGCTACCTTTTACCTGCGAAAAACATTTATAAGACAATGCAATAAAATAAAGAAACCACTTATTTCCTTTAAAGGCTGTTCATATTTATACCCAGTGTAGTAACTTTTATTCAAGCATACTGTATGTGTTTTGTTTTATTTATAATGGAAGATGCCAAAGAGAATATGACCTTTAAAAATTACTCTAATGTAGACAAATTATAGGTGAATGATTCATGGACATAGCAATCGCTTTGATTTTTGAAGAAATTTAAATAAGGTCTCTTTTAGAGATGTATATTACTCCACTGGAATATTTCATTCAGGCTGTTGATGTGTCATTTAAAACAGGGTATTCTTACCTCCACAAGAAGATCCACAACATCTGTGGGCATCTTTTCAATGAGAATTTCAATGACTCTCAGAATTTCCCCTTTAGCTCGTGCGAGCGCGGTCGTGTGTATATTCTGCTGCGACTGGGTATTCGCGGCCAGAGCAGTGTGTCTGTGGACCTGTGGAGACATTCCGTGCTATAGATGTGGTGGACCCTTGATAGAGTTTCACACTTCTAGCCGCTGGAAATATTAGTACAGTAGATACATAAAAAATCAACAAGAACAAACCTCTTGGGGTGAGTCAGGAAATACTTCTGATTGCAAAAGAAGGTATTTAGTAGAATAAAAATCCAGTTAAGTCTTCTCTAATTAAATTATCTAAGTTCCCAGGTACATAAGACTTTAATATAATATTACCATGACATTTCTCAAGGAAAGACAGACTGAAGGTCTGTGCGGCTGGTATATACGCCACTGAGGTGGAGAGCAGTTAAGGGCTTCAGCAAATGTAAGACATGATACTTGCTCTCAAGTAATCACAGAAAGTGATGTTTATATGGCATTTACTAGGTCTCAGGCACCATGCTGGGTGCTTTACAATCAAGTTGGTAAATTAAAATAAACATGCCTCCAAAAATAATGAGCACTGTTAAGTAATGTAAGTTTAGTGTGATTTCCCCATACAAATTGTAAGTCTTACATGGTTCAGAGGAGAGAGAGCATCGGTGGGCCCTGGCCTGGCCCTGGACTGGCCAGTGGACAGTGGGTATGGGGATGGCGTAGGGGGCTCAATCACAGAGAGAAATACTGCAGTATTTTACTCAAAAACTCAAAGTGAAGTGGAAAACTTGTTTTGTTTTTAAAAGGCAATAAATGTGGACTATTACATTAAAATATTTAAAAATTACCTTCTAACCAAGTGCTGGAATAGAATAAGTCCAAAGCATGGCTCTTCTAACAGTTCACTTAAAAATACTCATATATGTATATGGTGCCAATTAAGTAAAAAACACAATTAATATAAATACTTGTTTACTTCCTTTAAAGAGACCGTTTAATGCCTGGTGTTTATAGCACCTGTACATGTGCCCAGACTGAGGTAAGGCTTATTCAGCATATTCAATATTACTATCTGTGCACATCCCACTGATGAGAAAAACTCGTAAAAAAATCCCCTAAGTCTGTTCATTTCTACATACATACACTTTATACGAATATACCACATCCATAAAGATATAAATGCATACATACATATATGTATGTATATTTTAAAGACAGTGGAATCTCACTTTAACACTGTGCTCTATTAGAAAAACACACACCCTTAAGTCTACAAATTTATTTTAGCTATGAATTCAAAGTCTCACTGCCTCTTATAAACCTATACAGCCTGCTTAGGAACTCCCCTCCTCCCTTCTAGCTGCCTTCATGTCACAAATATTTGCTGCGTGCCTCTTCAGGATGGTTCCGGGGCAGACACAGGCCCAATAAGTTTCAGGTTATCAGAGCAGACTCAGAAGTGTTTATTTAGTATTTTAAAAATTTATCACAGCTGAAGGAAAAACAACTCAGACAGGGCCCAGACCCCACAAACACGGAGTCTGCACGTTACTCAGGCTGAAAGGAACAGACCTTTAAAACACTTAGGAGCCATCATCCTTTCCTGCCCTTCCCACTGCTGCGGCCTATCGGAAGGTCCTATAATTGGCCCATTGTTCCTCACTAGTTCCTCAGTTAGATGTGGGCAATTAGTTGGAACACTAAGAATGTGGGAATCAATTGGTATTCAAGTCTTTATTTGTGACATGCAATAGGAAAAACAATTAGCAAGTTTATGGCTTACATTTTTGTTTACAGTTGGAGAGCCAATGTGAAATAAGAAGTTTGGTTTTGATTACAGGTAAATATACTTGAAAAATATAAAGACCTTTAATATACAGGGTGGGCAAAAGTAAGTTTACAGTTGTTCATATGGAAAATAATACAATAATTAATAAATAATAATTTAAGAATAAACAGTGTGTTCCATGTACTCTCAACTGTAAAACTTTTGTCCCGCCTTGTATTTTATTTCGAAAAAACCTGCTCTATCAGATTGAAAAATTATTGTTAAATATTTCCAAGTGATTAAGTTCTAGAACAGAAATTAATAGAAAAGCACAGAGTAATGACTGGGCCAGTGTGGAATTTGGTGTGCCCACAGATACAGGTGCATTCATTGCAGGACAAAATTATCAACTTGCATTATTCTAGAACGAACTGGCAGGATGATTTGTGGATATGGACCCTCAGCTCACAATGCGAGTACAGAGCCCTGAAGTTCCCACTCACCTCTTTGGCTATGGTGGTGATGAAGGCGGGTGGTCTGGCAGTGGCAATGAGGGAGAGGGCGTGCCTGGCTGAGCGGGCGGAGTCAGCTGCTGGGCTCAGAGGCAGCCCCATTGTGATGCTAAACAGGGAGCAGAAAAAAAGGAAAAAAGAAAAGAAGCATTAGAAATATAGACTGAAAAGATTAGACACAGCTTATAATGTCAGTTCAAGGTCAATGGGAGCACTCAAACAGTTAGAACATAATGGACTTGCAACAATGAGCAGTGATTAGGAGTCAGGGTGTTCTGGCATCAAATACAAAATCGAATAATTAACCGTGAAGATTGAAAACAGTATGTGCATCTGTCCAAAGTGTTACAAACCCCTTGTTAACAAATTATCAAGAACTAGTACTGAATACATATCACAAAGCTCAGAATAAGGCAAGAACAAACATTTTGCGTAAATTTTCCATTTCTTTCCTTAAAAAAGTTAAAGGTAATTTTGTTTATGAGGCCACATTAAAAGGCTATATTTAAGGTCACAGCAAAATTCACTCCTGTCCATGAAATTATCACAAGAACTGAGAATGACAAGATTATTTTTAGCTTGTATATTATTTGTAGTTTAAAATATCCTTAGTACTGCTAGTTTAATCCCACACTTAATACTTTTAAAACCAATCCACCACTAATCAGTATGCTTTGCCAATATTTAATTCATATTAATAAAAAATTATAGTAACTGATACTTGGTCTGGCATTATCCAGGCTATACATAAGAATATGTACATGATAAAATAAACCTTTTGGAATTGTGAGAATGTACTGGTAGGAGAGTGATGCATTTCTATTCTTTTGCCATCCCTAAAACATACAAATGATATTACTGTTTCAAAGCTTCTTTTATATAGAGTACTGTGAAAAGTATAGACTTTTAATTAAAATGCAGCATGTGATCCACACGTTAACTGTATACAAGGTGTATTTTGTTATTCAGTAAGAGACCTAATGATAGTTTGTCTCTCTAGTTAAATACTTTTTATATTAAACTAGAGGCCCGGTGCACGAAATTGTGCACGGGGCAGGGGCAGGGGGAAGGCTTAGCCCAGCCTGCACCCTCTCGCAATCTGGGACCCATCGGGGGACATCCCTCTCGCAATCCAGGACCGCTGACTTCTAACCACTCACCTGCCTGCCTGCCTGATCGCCCCTAACCACTCTGCCTCCCTGCCTGATCACTCAACCACTCATCTGCCTGCCTGATTGCTCCTAACTGCTCGCCTGCCTGATTGCCCCTAACCGCCTCTGCCTTGGCCCCCGCCACAGGGGCTTCGTCCGGAAGGACATCTAGAATGACGTCCGGAAGGTCGTTCAGTCTAATTAGCATATTACACTTTTATTATTATAGATATCCACATGAAGATATAAGAAGATCTGACCTGCTCTAATTCAAGAAGTCTGTGTGCTGCATGTGTAAACAGTATTAGATTTACTAAAAATTCTCAAAAAGTCTATCAGTATTTCTGTAATTGCTCTAAGAATCATTTTGAGTTTTAGTTGAAAGATGCATTATGTAGGCATTTTTGTCTTTGTTAAAAGAAAGTAAATTGATCATAGAAAATTCTGCTTATAATTTCTTTGTGACTGTTATGCTGCTTCAATCTTTGAGAGTATAACTGTCAAAGCAGGAACTCACAGGAGAGAGGATGGAGAGCCTCCCTTCGATGTTTACCACTAAAAAGAAAGATGTGAGCTGAAAGGAGAACACCCATATTGAACAATCAACAGGAGGAATGCATTGGGGGGCACGTCCCCCCATGGAAGATCCTGATGCCTGCAGTCCCCTCAGGGGCTGGAAAGATGCTCAGCAGGAGAGCCAGGTGGGGTAGCTTAGCGAGTTTCTTCTCTGAATTAAACTTTAATATTGAGAATTCAGCAAAAGAAATGTTTACTTTATGAGTAGTGCTGGGGCTAGATTGTTTAATAATTATAAAGTTTAGATCATATTTTAAGTCATGTTTTAAGACATTCAAATGCTCATTAAACTGTTCAAATTCCCTATGTTTCCTTTTTTCATCAATGTGAATGAATAGGTGTTGATAATATTGACAGGCTGAGATAAACAAAAATGGTATGTTAATTGAATATTCTGAACAAACCTAAATCACGTTTCATAAGATCAATAAAAATCATAGAATATTGGAGTTGGAAACGATCCCTTAGCAGCATCCCTGCCGAGCAGTGAGCCAGGGAAAAGGAGTGCCTGTCTCCCGGGCAGCCCATCCCACATCAGGAAGATGGATACAGAGGAAAGAAACTGGGCCTGGAACCCAAGGTCTAGGTTTGAAGTCAGGCTTCTGATGCTATTATTACATCTTGTATCTGCCCCCAAACAGCCCTACAAAGTGAGGGATATCAGTATGTCATGGAGAAATCAGGTCCAGAGAAGTTCTGTGAAGAGCCAGGGCAGTAGTGAATGTCTTTCAGAAGAGCTGACCTTTGGAGAAGTAAAGGGGGGAGGGGCTTATTATATTACAGTTCACTGAATTGATGATTGGTAACATGACTCACTCAGTGGCTTTGGGTGAATGGCTAGACTGCACCCCTGAGAGAGGTTTCTGGTGGTGTGCGGCAACACCGGCACTGCAGCTGTTTATTCCGTATCAATGGTGGTTGGAATAAAGATACCGGGTGCCAGGTTATCCACTGGTGTGCTTATAAAGTTGTCAGTGGGAGCAACTGTATTAAATACCAGGATTGGGATTCAACAAGTCCTCAGGAAGATCAAATTCAACTACATGAAGAAGTCCTGACCAGCTTTACAGGTGGGGCAGAGGTGCCACTGCCCACCGAGCTTAGGCAACAGACCTCGGGCTGAATTTGAACCTGGGTATCTATGTTACTGAGGTGGCTGCCTACAGAGCCAGGTTGTATCAAGGAAAATGCAGTGATAGCGAAGGTGGTACTCCTGCTGAACTCCGTGGCTCTGGGTGCCTGTCTGCCCTCCTCATGGCTGTACTGCTCCCTGAGGTGCTAAGAGATGGGGTCCGGATCTGCAGGACAAGCGTCATAACAGGTGACCTCTCGGAGGTGGAAACCAGAGTTCTAGTCACATAAACAGGATCCCAGCAAACTCACCACCCACATCTAAGTCCTCTCTTCCACACCTTCTCCTCCTTGTATGGAGAAGGAACATTTAGTGGAAGCAGGGAAGGGGCTAGGGTGGAGGGGAGAGAGAAAGAATGAGAATGAATGAATATGCATATGTGTGTGTATACACCTAAGGGTGGGAGTGATCAGCTGATAGACTTTCAAGGCTCATGATACAGTGACAAGTGGATATTTCCCCTGTCTTAGTGCTGTGCCCTGTGGCCACCTTAGTCTGAATAAGCACAGTGTCTGTAAAATGGGGATACAAGGTTGATGAGAAGATTTAATGAGCTCCAAGATGCAAAAACATGGAGCCCTCATCTGACCGATATTACACATACAGCAGATGTTTCTTCTGACCAAGGTGCCTCCACAACCAAAAACAAAGCAAAAAGAAAATGAGATCAATGAACAGCAGGCCATGGGCTTCAAGTTAAAGGCCTAGTCACACCGCACAGCTTCCTCCATCTCAGCAAATGATCTCCCGAATTTGAGGGACTGACCAACTTCTTCTCAGAAGAGAAGTGGTTAAGTTTGGTGATGAGTGGTGGGGTCGAGAAGAGAAGCTATACAAAAATGGGGGTCCTAGCCGGTTTGGCTCAGTGGATAGAGCGTCGGCCTGAGGACTGAAGGGTCCTGGGTTTGATTCCATTCAAGGGCACATGCCCGGGTTGCGGGCTCGATCCCCAGTAGAAGGGTGACGGAGGCAGCCAATCAATGATTCTCTCTCATCATTAATGTTTCTATCTCTCTCTCTCCCTCTCTCCTTTCCTTTCTGTAATCAATAAAAATCCTATATAATAAAAGGCTAATATACAAATCGACCAAACAGAATGACCTGTCACTATGATGTGCACTGACGACCAGGGGGCAGACGCTCAATGCAGGAGCCGCCCCCTAGTGGTCAGTGCGCTCCCACAGTGGGAGCGCTGCTTAGACAGAAGCTGGGCTCATAGCTGGCGAGAGCAGTGGTGGTGGCGGGAGCCTCTGCAGCAGCACTAAGGATGTCTGACTGATAGCTTAGGCCCACTCCCCCTTGGAGTAGTCAAAAATCCCCCAAGGGCTCCTGAACTTCGAGAGGGTGCAGGCTAGGCTGAGGGACCCTCCCTCCCCCACCCGAGTGCACGAATCGCATGCACCAGGCCTCTAGTACATTTTTTTTTATTTTATTTTATTTTTTTTATTTATTTATTTATTTATTTTTATTGTTTAAAATATTGCATATAGTAGTACATATATCTCCTTTTTTCCCCCATTGACCTACCCCCAGCCTCCCAGAACCCCTGTCGCATGCCCTCATCCCCCCCGACCCATAGTGTCTTGTGTCCATTGCTTGTGCTTATATGCATGCATACAAGTCCTTTGGTGGATTTATTTTTCCCCCTCCCAAACACTCCCCAGCCTTCCTGCTTTAATTTTTTTTTTTTTTAATTTCTTTATTGATTAAGGTGTCACATATTTGTCCTCATCCCCCCATTCCCATCCCACCCCTCTCCCCACGCATGCCCCAATCCCCTGTTGAACTTAACCGTTGGATAGGCTTATATGCATGCATACAGGTCCTTTGGGTTGAACTCTCCCCCTCCCCCCACCCTCCCCCTACCCTCCCGTATCCTCCCTCTGAGGCCCGATAGTCCGATCGATGCCTCCTTGCTTCTGGTTCTGTTCTTGTTCCTCAGTCTATGTTGTTCATCATTTCCTCTAGATGAACGAGATTAAATGTCACTAGATATATACTAATAAGAACTGAATGTGAGACGAGCAATAATATTTATGCTGACAGGCAAATGAATCAATCTGTAGCGAGCTTCCCCCTGGACCAACAGTTCTTTTGAGACCCAATTTCGATGTCCAGTAGTTCCTTATGTGTACATGTCAGCACTGACCCCTCAGCTCTGGATGGTGGACAAATGGTGGTAATGGAGGTCTGACTCCCTCTGGTTTGGTCTCGGCCGATCCCAGGGGCACGGCGTAACCTGGACTAAGGGGCACGTGGCCTCACCCATACCCAAGGGGCGCGTGGTCTCACCCGGGCCTGGGACCCAGCCTCACCCGGATGGATCCAGGGGCGCACGGCCTCACCCGGACCCAGGATCTGGCTTCACCCGTACCCAAGGACACTTGGCCTCTCCCAGACCCAGGGGCACGTGGCCTCACCCGGGCTTAGTTGCACAAGGCCTCACCTGGATCCAGGGACACATGGTCTCTCCCGGACCCAGGGACGCTTGGCCTCTCCCAGACCCAGGGCCACTTGGGCTCACCTGGGCCTAGGTGTACGAGGCCTCATCCGGATCCAGGGACGCATGGTCTCACCCGGACCCAGGGACGCTTGGCCTCTCCCCTACCCAGGGCCACTTGGGCTCACCCGGGCCTAGGTTCACGAGGCCTCACTCGGATCCAGGGACACATGGTCACACCCAGACCCAGGAACGTTTGGCCACTCCCAGACCCAGGGCCACTTGGGCTCACCCGGGCCTAGGTGCACGAGGCCTCACCCAGATCCAGGGACACATGGTCTCACCCGGACCCAGGGACGCTTGGCCTCTCCCAGACCCAGGGCCACTTGGGCTCACCCGGGCCTAGGTGCACGAGGCCTCACCCGGATCCTGGGACACATGGTCTCACCCGGACCCAGGGATGCTTGGCCTCTCCCAGACCCAGGGCCACTTGGGCTCACCCGGGCCTAGGTGCACGAGGCCTCACCCGGATCCAGGGACACATGGTCTCACCCGGACCCAGGGACGCTTGGCCTCTCCCAGACCCAGGGCCACTTGGGCTCACCCGGGCCTAGGTGCACAAGGCCTCACCCGGATCCAGGGACACATGGTCTCACCCGGACCCAGGGACGCTTGGCCTCTCCCAGACCCAGGGCCACTTGGGCTCACCCGGGCCTAGGTGCACGAGGCCTCACCCGGATCCAGGGACACATGGTCTCACCCGGACCCAGGGACGCTTGGCCTCTCCCCGACCCAGGGCCACTTGGGCTCACCCGGGCCTAGGTGCACGAGGCCTCACCCAGATCCTGGGACACATGGTCTCACCCGGACCCAGGGACGCTTGGCCTCTCCCAGACCCAGGGCCACGTGGGCTCACCCGGGCCTAGGTGCACGAGGCCTCACCCGGATCCAGGGACACATGGTCTCACCCGGACCCAGGGACGCTTGGCCTCTCCCAGACCCAGGGCCACTTGGGCTCACCCGGGCCTAGGTGCACGAGGCCTCACCCGGATCAAGGGACACATGGTCTCACCCGGACCCAGGGACGCTTGGCCTCTCCCAGACCCAGGGCCACTTGGGCTCACCCGGGCCTAGGTGCACGAGGCCTCATCCGGATCCAGGGACGCATGGTCTCGCCCGGACCCAGGGACGCTTGGCCTCTCCCAGACCCAGGGGCACGTGGCCTCACCCGGGCCTAGGTGCATGAGGCCTCACCCGGATCCAGGGACACATGGTCTCACCCGGACCCAGGGACGCTTGGCCTCTCCCAGACCCAGGGCCACTTGGGCTCACCCGGGCCTAGGTGCACGCAGCCTCACCCGGATCCAGGGACACATGGTCTCGCCTGGACCCAGGGGTGTGTGGGCTCTCCCAGACCCAGGGGCGCTTGGCCTCGCCCGGGCACGGGGTCCAGCGTCATCCGGGTCCAGGGGCACTTGGCCTCACCCGGACCCGGAGTCCGGCCTCACCTGGACCCAGGGGCATGTGGCCTCACCTAGACCCAGGGATGTGAGGCCTCACTTATACCCAGAGGCGTGTGACCACACCCGAGTCCAGAGGCGCGCAACCCCGCCCGCACCCGGGTCTCAGCGGGGCCCCGTCTTCCCGATCCCAATTCCTGCCGGTCAATCCCCCCTCAGCAATTCCCCTGGCCATCCTTCCAGAGCTCCAGTATGGCTGCTGCAGAACTCGTCGGGCGGCGGCTCGGCGAAGCTCCGGTGCACCCGGTGCATGGCGGTGGGCCAACATTTTTTTTTTTTTTTTTTTTTAAAGAAAAATGGGAAGGAGGCTAACCAGAAACCTAAAATTATAAGCATTGCCCACTGAGTTCAGTGGAAGCTGGAACAGTTGACACGTAGAGGCATCAATGTGTGTACCTGAGCGATTCCCACCATCAGCATCTGGCAGTCGGGTCACAGGCCTATACAGTGTGGACAGATCTGTGTTCTAGGTCAGAGCTCTGCAGTGACCTTTTGAGCATCCACAGTGTAAAAGCAGGGGGGTTGTGAGTGTGATAACAGAGAGGAATTGCCCAGGCATCGGGGAAGAAGACAATCCTCGTCTCTGTCCTCTGTGGTCCCCATCAATGTGCCACTATCAGGGCAACCTTCAAAATCACCAACTTTATTCCACGGTTAACCTGCTTAAAAACTTCCAGTGGCTCCTGCAGCCTCTAAGATAAATCTTAAACTCCTTGGCCTGCGACTCCAGGCCCTACATAATCTAGTTTCACTAATTCATAACTCAGTCTTTTCAGCACCAGTGCTCCTGAGGCAGGCTAATTTCAAGGTCAGTCCCTAAAATTCTGTTCCTGTTTCTATTGTAGTGTTTTGCCAGTGCTTTACCCCTTCTCCCTTCCCTCCCCTTTGTTCAATTCTCCTGGAGGCCCACATGGTATTCTGCAATTGCTATAGTACTCAATTACCTTCTGTTGAAATATAAACAACCACCAACAACACCCGTTTATTCTGGGCCCTTAGCCCTGACTCCTATCCTGCCAGGCATTATAAATCAGTTTTGTACTGTGAACTCTGTACCCATTGGGACCATACCCTCTAATCCTGTGTCTCCCCCCAACGTGCCTAGTACAGGCCCTGGACGACGTGGCAGCTCAATAGTTCCACACTAAATGAAGTTACCTGGCAGATTCAGCAGAAAAAAATCACTTAAGCCAGTTATTTGACTGAATTGACCAGGCAATGAAGTCAAAGTAATTGATCTGGTAGTCCCAACAGGCACAGTCTAATTCTGCATGTAGTTCTCTTTAAAGTCAAGAGTGCATGGCGTGTGATAAATTCTAACTAACTGAAGAAGGATCATATTATTAGGGGTTTGAAAGTAAAGGGGTGTCTGCCTCATTCTGGAAGCTGCACGTACAAAGAGAACTCACTCTTTTCATGGGATTCTGCTTATCTGGCTGTGATGCATATCATTTGTTATACAGGTTTATAGGTTGGGGCTTCGGTTTCAGTCTTTATTCTAAAAGAATATGATATGACACACTCTCTATTTTCTCAGCATTTCAGTATACACATCCAAAATGAAATACCAGAGATGATAGATATTATAAATAAAAACATGAATAGAAAAATGGCCCACTGTCTGCCCTCATTCCTTACATGACTGCTCATTAATCCTGCCCTGATCCTTATTTCATTGTGGTAAAGCATTTTAAAAGTTACATCTAAGACCACTTCAGTTAAATGTCACCGCCTACAATTGTCAGACTTGCCCATCTGTCAAATAAAGGAATGCTATAAGGGAATATTCAGGGGAAAAAATACTTAATTGAATAGCCCACAAGTCACATTCAACAGTGCTATGGACTAAATACTTGTGTCCCGCTTAAGTTGCATATTGTGAAACCCTAAACCCCACTATGATGGTATTTAGAGATGGGCATTTGGGAGGTAATTGGGGGCAAATGAGGGTGGGGCCCCCATGATGGGATTTGTGCCCTTATAAGACACTGGAGAGCTTGCTGGGTCTCTCTCCCCGGTCACGAGCACAAAGAAGTCACATGAGGACACAGCACAGGGCAGTCACCCAGAAGCTGAGTAGAGGCCTCAGCATGAAACCTGCTTTGCCAGCATCTTGATCTTAGACTTCTAAGCTTCCAGAACTGTGAGAAATAAATTTCTTTTGTTCAAGTCACCAAGTCTATGGTATAATGTTATGGCAACCCACGCTGACTAGGACAAACAATAACAGGGCATTGAAAACACTCCCTATCAAAAACGAACATTAACATTATCTAGAAAATACATACTTAGTTACATAACATCTGGGAATTCAGCTTACCCCTTCCTGGTAAAGAAGATGTGTTAACAATTGTCTTTAATGTAATAAGGAATCTTCAACTTCTCTCTGTCATATTGGACCTTAATTTGATAATTCATACATGACATTAATTTCCTAAACTCAAAGATGGCAATTCCTCCAACACGTGCTTATTTTTCAGACCTACTAGTATGTCCTATATGCTGTATACATTCACCATAAATAAAACTGCTGACATGATTTGGTTTAATGGTTTCCTCAGATTATAAATTTTCTATTAAAAATAAATGTAATCTGAATAGGAAAAACAGTTTAAGCATAGAATTTTAAAGCACCTTAGTGTTTATATGATGTGTTCCGTTCTCTACTCCCAGTTGGCATTTAATAAAGAATTCAGATGCTACCCTCTTTTTCTCCAACTCCATTTTATTTAAAGAGAATCTTTCCAACATATGGTGCTTGTCTGTGTGTTAGCAAAGCACGAGTAGCTTTCAGAGAGTACATGTTTCTACCTTAATGTTTGGCAAACGGAGTATTCCAGAAAAGCAATGGGCTTGTGCACTGACTAAGACCCCTCAGGCGTGGGCGTGTGAGGGGAAGAGATTGGCCCCCTTCAGCAGCCAGGCCAGCCCTGCTCTGCTGCCCCCTTTCAGGGTAAGGCCCTGCAACATGAACTAGGAAAATGGAATCAAAATCACACACCACACCACGTAGCAGTGTAAGTCTAGCCAAAAGCACAAGGATTTTCCTGCTCCTTTATAAAGTAGGATTTTATACTGTTTCTAACACTTTATCAATATTATATTTGTAAGAAATATAATAGTACATTTTTCTATTTTCCCCACAGCTAGCTAGGGGTGACTCAACCTATGCAGCCTCCATTTTGAATTAAACAGTGCACCATGAATGAGCTGCCCCATGATCATTCACTTAAAAAAATCCCTCCCATCTGTCTCTGCCAATGGGTCAGTTGCCATAGAAAGGGTGGCATAATTACACGGTATGGGCACAGCAAAGTGGGAGTCGGGAGACCTAGGTCATTGTCATAGCTCTTAGAGTACCACTGTGGCCTCAGACAAGTTGCTTAATCTCTCTAAACCTTATTTTTAATTAATAGCATATTTGAGGGTACTGGGTAACATGTTGTTGAAGAAGATTTTCATCTCTAAAATTCTATGACATTATTAAAATGTTTATTGCATGTAAACCACTTGATAGTTATGAATAAATGAGAATATTTATTCTTATACATTAGCTATGCAATATTTGGCATAACACATAGCCAAAGCAGCCAAGAGGCTTATCTCATATTTAAATAGGCTTTTAAGTTCTAGAAGGCACGAAATTCTCAATGAAAATAATTTCATTAACTATACCTTAAAAATCTGAAAAGTACACTGAGCTGACCACTCTACATCCTTTTATTAGGTTGCTTTTAATTTACTACTTGATTGGTCTGTAATCCTGTGGGTGTTAGATATTTTGTTGTTTAAGAATAATTTATTCATTTGTAGAGAGAGAGGAAGGGAGAGCAGAGAAACCATTGTGAGAGCACAACATTGATCGGCTGCCTCCTGTATGTCTCCACCCGGGATCGAACCTACAACTTGAGCATGTGCCCTACTGGGAATCGAACCAGCAACTTTTTGGTGCACAGGACAACACCCAACCAACTGAGCCACACCGGCCATGGTGTGGGTATTAGATTTTGAATGCTAGGTGGCACCCTAGCAAGAGCATGGTTTTTAGAGTCAGTGAGACGTGGGTTTGAATCCCAGCATTTTACTGTGGACAAGAGAGAAGACTCATACTTTTCTCATCTGCAAAATGGGGATGAGAATGCCTATTTCTTGAGCTTCCCTCTAGTCAGATGGGAACACCTGTGGGGTGTGCAGCACAAAACTCTCGGGGAGCAAGCATTCAGTAAGAGGGCTGCGTTCCACACCTGTTTCCCTGCATGCTGCTAGGTCTGTGGCAGGTGCTAAATTAAGGAAGAAACTCACTAACGCTCTTTTTATAAAGTAAAAGGTAAAACCAATGTTCCCTTTCACCCTAATTCCATTCCCCAGAAGTAACTAGGAAGGACATCATGCTAGAGTTTAGATAGAAGCATGCCACAGTTTCAGTTCTGCCAGAAATTAGTGGATAAAATTTGTTAGAAGCAACATTTACTTTCACTACTCAGCATCTTCCAGGCACACCTGTGCTGTCCCATCTCTGTCCATTTGCATGTCCTTGTCCTGCCCCCCTCTCCTCATAAGCCACCACATGAAGCTCTTCCGCGCACACTTTCTGATCACCCCGCTGTTCGTCTCTCCTCATGCTCAGACCGTCGGACCCCTTCCTCTCGTCCTCCCTTCATTTCATGCTGTGTCCAGGCGGGTCTTACCTTTCCGGTGAGACTGCAAGTGCCTTAGAGACAGGGTCTTTGTGGTCTGAGACTTTACAACAATGTATACTATCTAACATTGTTCCTCCCACACATTAGCTGCTAGTTAATAAACATAGTTTAAAATTACGCAAAACATTTGAAAACATTAGAAAATAACTGGTGAGATTTTGATTTCAAAAGTGGAAAGTTTGAAGTCACATTTCTAAAATAAAGGCATTGTTAATTCTGGAAAACGCCCTATTCATCTTGAGCCATATACAGTTTTTGCAGACCTCCCGGGGCGTCATCTCTGATAGAGGAGTCCGTATGCAGGAGAGGAAGGAAGAAGGAAACTGCTGTAAGATGCACTCCCCAGACTAGGTAGCAGGCCCCTCCCCCAAACCCCATCCCTCATCGACTCACAAGAATGGGAAGAGGAAAACGCTGCCTGTGCTTTCTTTGTCAATAAACACCAACTAAAATTTTACAAAGCAAAAGCTTCTTAATGAAGCAAACCTGACATTGCTGCCGCGAGCAGGCAGCTGACCACGTACTCATGCCCTTAGTGAGGCAGGTACACGGGGGCGGCAGAGGAGGCTGTGAGCATGAGGTGCACACATAACCCCCCGCACACGCCACCGCTCCCTTCCTCCCCTCTCAGTCCTCCTGCAGCCTGTGCCAAGTGTGTCATGGGTGGAAAAGGCCATTTTCAATCTAAATCTTGTTACAGATTAATAAGCAAACATTTTCTTGCTTATTATGCAATTTATCACGATGAAAATTACATTGAACTCCTCAAGGCTAAATGCTGATGCATTCATTTATTCGGAGCGGTATATAGAGTCATACTAATCTTTGTGACAGAAAAGGATATAATAGCAATGTGTAAATTACTTACCAGAAAACTACAGTATTTGTGTCTGCAGACATACTACATGGAGATGAAACATAAGTGCGTCTTTATGTTTGCTGATAAAAGTTTCATGTAAATGTATTCAAAAGTGAAGTATTAAATACAAAAACCTAAAATAAAGGCCTACCACTTCTCTTCCTAGGCAACAACACAAGGGTGGATACTGTTGAAATTGTATTTAGTTCAGATTTGAAAACAATCGAAAATATTAAGTCAGAGTAAAATTTTAGAGAATCAGACAGTGTTAAAGGCGTCCTAGGTCACCCAGGGAGCTGTGGTCACAGCAGCCAGCACGGGGCTCTTTGGAGGGTGTGCATGGCACCCACAGCTGGGGGAGTGAGGCGGGGGAAAGGCTGGAAACACATTCTGGGGCTTTGCTCAAAGGCCAGCTGCCTCTCACTATGGCCACAAACTCAAGGGCTCATATTTCCTCCTAATCCTTAAAGTCAGTTGAGAACCTTCCAACCTTCAGTATCCATAAACCATGCTGGCTCCTACTATATCGAACTGTTCATTCTAGAAATGGGCAGGACCTGATTTGCTGAACACTAGGACAATGACCCTGCACTACCACCATGCAGGTAGCAATCATTTCATCTTTTAGCTAATACTCTTCTAAGCACTTTGCGAATATAAACTCATTTCATAGCAACCTTCTGAAATGCGTACTTTATTTAGCCCCAAATATAGTTGGAACTGAGATAAGAGATGAAGTAATTTGCTGAAGGGCATACAGCCAGGGAGGCACCCAGGTGAAGTTGGGGAGCATGGAGATAGGAGGATAGGGAGGACAGCTACCTATGTTTGAAATAAATGCCTGCCTCCTACCAATCAACCTTGGGATCTGGGGCTGGGCATGGCCGTTCTGTAGAAAAAGTCAAGCCTTCAAGTCTAGGCTTCACTTGTTTGTCTGGTCCCCACACTCTGAGCCCAGAGCAGGCATCAGAAAGACTACAGTCCAAAGCATGCTGGAACAGAAGAGAACTTGGAGTATGAGAAAGGCAACCAAGAATAAAAGGGCAGAGAACTCGAGGTTTTTGTTAAAGATTAACCATGATAAGAATGAAATTCCAATCATTGAGAAAATCAAAGAGGTGATCACATTTACATTAAGAGGGACATCATGGGACAGCTCCAGAATTCCTACCACTAGGCATTCACACTCACAAGCAGAAGAAAGTGTTGGTGAGGATGCAGAGAAAATGGAACTCTTGTGCATAACTGGTAGGAATGTAAAACGGTGCAGCCACTGGGGGAAATAGTGGCTCCTCGATAAAAATTTAAACATAGAATTACCATATGACTCAACAATTCCATTGAAAATAGGTATTTAAACCAATACCTGTGCATGAATGTTCATAGCATCATTGTTCACAATAGCCAAAAAGTAGAAACAACCCAAATGTCCATCTTCAGCAGTGGTTCTCAACCTTCCTAGGTCACCCAGGGAGCTGTGGTCACAGCAGCCAGCACGGGGCTCTTTGGAGGGTGTGCATGGCACCCACAGCTGGGGGAGTGAGGCGGGGGAAAGGCTGGAAACACATTCTGGGGCTTTGCTCAAAGGCCAGCTGCCTCTCACTATGGCCACAAACTCAAGGGCTCATATTTCCTCCTAATCCTTAAAGTCAGTTGAGAACCTTCCAACCTTCAGTATCCATAAACCATGCTGGCTTAGGTGACCCTGCTAGCGGTTCTCAACCTGTGGGTCCCACAGGTTGAGAACCGCTGCTGTAGAGCCTAAGACCATCGGAAAACACAGATATTTACATTACGATTCATTAACAGTAGCAAAATTACAGTTATGAGGTAGCAACGAAAATAATTTTATGGTTGGGGGTCACCACAACAGGAGGAACTGTATTAAAGGGTCGTGGCATTAGAAAGGTTGAGAACCACTGATCTACAGATAAGTGGATAGAAACAAAATGTGGTACACCCATTAAATGGAATATTATCCAACTATAGAAAGGAAGTTATTAATACATACTACAACATGAATGAACCTTGGAAAAATGCTATGTAAAAGAAGCCAGACATAAAAGGCCACATATTGCATAATTCCACTTAAATGAAATTTCCAGAATAGGCACGTTCATAGATAGAAAACATCAGTGACTGCCAGGGACTCGGTGGGGGTGGGAGTGGGGAGAATAGGGAGTGGTTGCTTAATGGATACAGTTTCCATTTGGAGCAACTACTACAGGAACTTGATAGCAGTGATGGCTGCATAACCTTGTGAATGCACTTAATGTCACAGAATTATTGCTTTAAGATGACTATAGTGGCAAATTTAATGTTATGAGTATTATATCACTAAAAGGGGGCGGGGGAAGCTTCCTCCAGGAATCAGGAGGCTGAATTCTCAAGTCAACACTTACCTCTCCCACCTGCTCCCCTCCCCTCACTCCTAGCCATTCCTGACCAAGTGTTTCCATTTAGTTCATTTTAACAAGTCCCTCAGCTCATCTTCCTACTCCATTACTGTCATCATTGCTCCCAGATCACTGCAACCTCCTATGACTGGTCTTTTACTGTGTGCAAGTAACACCTCAATAAAGGTAATTTAAAAATCAAAATGAGTACAAAGAAATAATGCCCCAAACTATTTGGTCACACATTCTATTAGTAAAGCAATTTGGGAAATGTAATTTTCCTTATCAATGATGTTTATACTATTATTAGCTAACAATCACAATAAACAATTTTAAAACTGTTACTGACTGATCATTCATGGGCTCAACGCTAAATCCCAATGGTGTTAAAATTACAGGAACAAACTTCTCTTTCATTGTCCACATCCAAAATTTCATATATTGAGACATTTGTTAATTTTTCTATTAAGAACACACAATTTATAAAGGGTAATCGCTGGCAACAAAACACGACAAAAACAAATCACACTAACTGGAACTGAGCACGTACTTGGCGAGCTGCTTCTCGGCGTCAGCGCAGAGCTCCAGCAGCCCCATGAGGACGGCAGACACGTCCATGTAAGGCTCCCACACGGTGAACCCGCGTCCAATCAGATCGATGGCTGTTCTCCGGATGGTGCTGTGCGGAGGAAGCTTGGGGCTCGGCGGCTGGAGCAGAAGAAACGTCAGTGCCTTGCCTAAAATTACAAAATAAAAGGCAGAGCAATAAAGTAATTTTACTTTTTGAGGTTTTCTTTCAATCATATTTTCAAAATGTAAACCACTTTGGATTTCTTTTAACTGTAAAAGGGTTTTGAACAGAGAGATAGATTATGAGAGATCTTGAGTTTACAGTATGTGACTGAGCATTATTTGGGTGACAATATCTTATACCATATTCTGAAGTGTTTTAATTCCATAAAAATTACATAAGTATACACAATTTCAAAACTTATCAGTGATCCTAAATGTCCAAGGTTTCTCCCTACTAAGCATTCTGCAAGATGCAGATGGCTTCAAATGATGGAATATGAAGTTTCTTCACTTTTCTTCTGCATCTAACAGAGTTCATGTGTCAAACACTTCCGTGACACACCTCATTACGCACAATGAGGGGTGAGGGATGGAGAAGGCAGAGCGTGTAGCGTGAAAAAGTGCCCCCCCCAAGTGTGTACCCCCTCCACTTCCTGATGTTATTGAGTACAAGGGTGTCAGGTGTGCAGGAAATTCTTCAGGCAGTTGGTTAAATTAAATGCAGCTTGCCCAGCCAGTGTGGCTCAGTGGATGAGCACTGACCTATGAACCAGGAGGTCAAGGTTCGATTCCCGGCCAGGGCACATGCCCGGGTTTCGGGCTCGATCCCCAGTAGAAGGTGTGCAGGAGGCAGCTGATCAATGATTCTCTCTCATCATTGATGTTTCTAGCTCTCTCCCTCTCCATTCCTCTCTGAAATCAATAAAAACATTAAAAAAACACACAACAAATACAGCTCATATGATGTTTAAATCTGTTAAAATGATCTAGATTTTAATGAACATGTCCTGCTTTCTGGTGAAGACAAGGCTGACAGTTTGTACACATGCGCCCAGTGGCGATTAAGCTGCAGAAGCCCATCTCCTTCAAAAGGCGTTCTGACATTTAAAAGAGAAAAGCACGAGAGACTGTGAAGAGCAAACTGCAATTTAGAAGAGTGTTTTTGGTGTGTTTGTTCTTTGAGAGAAAGAGACAAAAACAGTTTATAAATCATAGAACAGTAGACTGGATGGGGGAGCACGGGCTTCAGGTTTCAGACAGAGGATTAACCACAGTTTCATAACTTATTAGGGGGCAGGCTTAGGAAGGGAGTCAGTGAGCCTCCGTGTCCCTGCCTGTAAAATGGGGATAACAATAGTTAACTCCCATGAAGCATCTGAGTGTGAAATGAATGTCGCAATAAGTGGCAGTCAGGGCTTAGTGTGGGAAACATGTTGAATGGTTTGTCTTCAAAAGTAGGAACGTGGCATGTAAACTTCAATGCACTCAACAACGACAAACACGGTATGGCCGGCTGTTGAGTGAGAATGGCTGAAAAGGAAGCGAAGAGAGGGAAAGGGCACTGCAGAGCCAGGACAAGCGTCTGTGGCTGCAGTCTGTAAATTAGCGGATCTGAGCTTCTTCTCAGGCACAGACCCTTCAAGACTCTGCTGAAAGCCATTGGTCCTTTCCCCAGGCAACTACATACATATACTTACCTACCAAATTCTGCAGAAAATATTTCAGGAGGCCATGGCCCTTGGGTTAACACTGCCTGCAGTACACGAAAGAGGTACCTATATAGGGAAAGCCTCCCTGAGAAACCATCCCCCGGCTCATACTTCATTCATGCGTGCATTTGTAAATTTTACTCTCACACTTAGCCATGTAAATGGATGCAAAGCTTCAAGTTTTGCGGATCACAAGAATATACACTCCTTTAAAAGAGTGATCCATTGTTCTCCATGGTCTGCCAGCACGTGTGTGCCCTGTACCACAGGATGTTTTTAAACGTAAGCATTTCTGCGCACTTCCCTTTTCCTCAGCAGGTGCCTTGAGGGTAGGAGTGTGTTTCATAGAGCTGTGTGTCTCCCAAAACACCAAGCACAGAGCTTCGCACACATTATGGACCTAAACGGGAAAATAGGTCTGCCTTTACGGCATATACATTTCTAAGGCAGCTCCCTGCCCCAGCTTGTCAGAATAATGCTTCAAAATGTCCACAAGTCTACCACTTTCTGTGTCTTCTTTACTACTAGGGGCTGCCGAGAAACCTCCCCCGCTGCTCCCTGTAGAGGCCCCGAAACACCGCGGCAATGGCTTCCAATCTAAGGGCTAGGGCTCCCCGGAGGTGTATCCTGGGTAAGCGATATTGCAAAGGGGAAGTGAAGTTCCCTGAGTACCATGTTTTATAGCATTTCAATCATCATTTTCCTTAACTGCCCTCTCCCAGTTCTGTATTCGTGACAGGGGAGAGCACTCTGGCAATAGAGGGACCCGGCTGGTTTTTCTGTGGTGGGAACTCTAGAGGCAGCTTCCTCACCACTTTGACAATTTCTTTTCTGGTGAGCAATAATAAACAATAAGTGGCCGATTTCTTGCTATTTTCCATCATTTTCCTGACAAAGTGGGAAGCCCAGCCTAGGGGACGTGATCACTTGCCCTCCGATGAAATGACAGAGAAGGGAAAACAGTA
The DNA here is from genome assembly GCF_027574615.1 of Eptesicus fuscus. Lineage (NCBI taxonomy): Eukaryota > Metazoa > Chordata > Mammalia > Chiroptera > Vespertilionidae > Eptesicus > Eptesicus fuscus. Next base: position 39,979,437 of record NC_072484.1, on the reverse strand, counting down.
AGGGTTCTCTGACAGACCCCCGGCCCTGTATGGCCACAGCAAAGTGTGAACACCCCCCCCCGCCCCCACGTGGCCCATTACCTCTCCCCCTAAATCACTTCCCGCAAACAAACGTCTCCTCCAGGTCTCTGGTAACACAGAGCACAGATCCCCTCAGCTCTAGCAGGCCAAGGTGGGGCATCGAGAGAAGCAGAGAGAAAAATGGCCTGTTTAACACACATTTTAAACCTTCTAGTCCATGTATGTTTTTCTCCAATGATCTGCTCTGGAATTATAAAGACATATAAATGTTAAAATTCCACATCTGTCTCTGACAACTTATTCCAAACAAGACCTGTAAATAATAGAAGATGAAGGGGATTTTCAAGTTAAAACTTTGGTGTCCAGCCTTGTTGATGAATAGGAACCTTACGACTTTAATGCTACCGGCATTAATGACACCTATGTTCTGAAGGAACAATCTAGGACGCCTAAGACTTCAAACTTCCTAATCACATATTCTTCTTGCTGAAACTTAGGAGCCAACCTTTAATAAAAAGGGATAGATAAATGTATGCTTTCCTCAACTTATATTCTCAAATTTAGGGTTGATTTAACTTATAATTCCATATAATGTAGGTGTTCTGCAAAATGGACCAAGGTGATGAAAAGCTAAAATTAAGATGACAGCACCTTTCCTACTGATAGAAAAAGTCTCATGACCAGAATTTTGTGAATTTGCACTTTACCTGTCAGAATTTTCTTAAGTGTTTGGTACCCAATAAAGTTTGTATTTTAACTTGTATAGGATAGACTCTAATTTTGCACAGAAATACAAATTGACTTATTTTACGTAAATGCCCCACTATTCCATAGTGCCTCACTAAGTAAGGACGTGGGCAACGATCTGCCATCATAACTAACTCCTTCATAATAACTCTCCAGTGGCAGTATTAAAAAGTTCAACAAACCGGCCTGACATTCACTCAAGGCTTTCCACAATTTGGTCCCAATCTATCCATCTAAAGATTCATGTAATACCTCTTCATAGAGTATTGCTATGTTGTACTAAGTACTGGGGAAACAAATGGGAATAACACTCAGCTCTTCCCCTCCAGGAAATACATTCTAGCTCAGGAGACAGGTGAGCAACCAGGTAATTTGAATATATATGAACAGTGTTATATTTATAAGTACATCTCATCATGACAGAACTTAACAGAGGCACTGAACCCCATCTCAGGGGTTTGAAAAGGCTTCCGGGGAAAGGTGACCCCTATACCAAAACCTAATACATAGGTAGGAATTAGCCACTCAGAGAGGAGGAGTAGGGAAAGAAAACACTCCAGGAAGAGAGAATAGCACGCCTAAAGACCAGGCAATGAGCAAGAATACAGCAGGATCACGGATTGCACAAAGTTCAACATGGCTGAAAATGTTGTGGGGGAGCGAAGGGGCTGCGGAATGGCAAGGGGGAAGGAGGGCAAGGTGGGTGGAATGGAGCAGTGAGACATGAGGCAGGACAGGGTCTTAGAGCCTGGTCACAAAGGCCGCATATGCCACGCAAAGAGTCTGTCTATTTTGGTGACATTGGGGAACCACTGGAAAGTTTTAATCAAAAAAGGAGTATGATCAGATCTTCATTTTAGAAATCAGTGTTTAGGCTGTCTTGTGACTAGAAAGGGGCAAGCCCTACTGCCTTTTCATTGTGATCTACTCATCCCCAGCCAAATGGATTCATTAGAATCACAGAATTTTCTAGTTAAAAGGGCTTTGGAAAAACCTGATCTATTCCTATGCTTTGGATGAAATAACAGAGAACCATAGTAGGTAAGAGGCAATATTTTATTCATGACATTCTACCCAACTATGGATTCAAAACTATATACTTTATGATCAATCTCTTCTTCCTTCTGAATTACAAAATATATGAAGCTGTCGTTATCAGTGTCTCTGCAAAACAGATTAAATAAATTATAGGTTTTATCTTTTCTCATACAATGAGAAGGTTGCTGTACCTTGTTCAGCAGCTAAATATAGCCATACTAAGTTCCTCTGATTGTCTTGGTTGTAACTTAGTTGAATCATGGTCACAAAATTGTTTACTGTACACCCAGCACTGCATCTTCCTTACGGGCAGGAAGAAGTAGAAGGATGAAGGGCAAAAAACATGTGCTAGTTAAGTCAAGCCCCCTTTTAAAGTCTGATTACATTTCACTGGCCAGAATTCTATCACACAATAATTACCCTGGTTTCAAGGAAGAATGGGAAATGTAGTTTGTGAGCTGGGCACACAGCTATCTTTAACAAAACTGAGTGGGGTTGTTGTTTTTGTTTTGTTTTTGTTTTTAAGAATCATTGCTCATTTTCTTTCTTTTTTTCAAATATATTATTATTGATTTCAGAGAGGAAGGGAGAGGGAGAGACAGAAACATCAATGATGAGAGAAAATCATTGATTGGCTGACTCCTACATGCCCCCTAACTAGGGATCTAGCCTACAACCTGGGCACGTGCCCTGACAGCGAATTGAAGCATGACCTCCTGGTTCATAGGTAGATGCACAATCACTGAGCCACACCGGCAGGGCCAAAACTGAGGTTTTGTTCACAGGGAAGGCAAGAATGGTATTGCATAGGTAGTTAGAAATTTATGCCACATTTTCCCGCTTACCTTGGAATGAAATTCTTATTAATATAGCAATTATTATCCATACATTTAACAAACAACAATAAAGCATCTCTTGCACTTTGTTCTATTGTCTAAAGCTAATTTTATTCATTGTTTTCATTTTATTTTATTACCTTTTCCTGTCTGCTAATTGAGTAAGTTCCCTGGGACATATGAAAATTAAAAAAAAAACACACAAAAACTTTGATGTTTGTCATAGGCTTAGCACAGTGCCTTATTTTTAAGTAAGTACTTAGTTTTGTTGCTTTGGCAAATACTAAAATTTACTTTATACTGTACCCAGCACAGTCAACAAAATTATGCACAGATCAGAAATTTCCAAGAGTCTACCATATACTTTGCCCGTGGCTCTATGGTGAAATGGTAAAATACAAAAACAATGTGTTAATAAATCCTTTTCATAAAGCTAAACTTTTTCGACTTAAAGGAGTGCTTATTCTAAGGTTATGTTCTTACTACATTGTGGTGAATAAAATATTTTTTAAATAAAATGATGAAGAGAGTAGTATTTTTTAATGTTTGTACTCAGCAGAATAAAAAATTTAAAACATTGCTAAATACCCTCACACTTTGTTTTTGGAAATTCTACTGGCCCATGATATCGAAAATCTTGGAAACATGCTATTTATAATACACTTACTGTCCCAAGGAACTGTAAGGTACCTTCTCCCACCATAATTATTACAACTAATAAGTCCTCCTACTGGTCACTGGCTCTCAACTGAGACTGCCAAGAGGCTCCTAACTCAGCTTGTTGCAGGGTGAAGTTCAGCATTATTCAAGTCAACCTGGGACCATATTCAAGGTCAAGTTCCCAAACTGGTCTTTCTGAACTGTAAGGTAGCTGAGTGGCACGGATACTGCGGCAGCTTTGTAGTAGGAATTCAGCGAGCAGCAGGCACTCCATCACCACCTCCCCAGTAATCTAGTCAAGTGTCCAAATGAACTACCAAAATGCAGACAGCCTCCAAACACTAGAAAACAAATCACAACAAAACCTTTTAAAAAGCAGAAAGCACAAACATCCAGGCTTGGATAAATCACAATTAACTGCGACCCTCTGGCAGTTGAGAGACTAATTCTGTTGTCATGCAGTCAAGAGTGATAACAATAGCTCATATTTTAGTGCTATTTTACCTCAAGCTTTGTGTGTGTGTGTTCTGACTTCAGTCTTACTGTTTTTTAAAAAGTGCTACAAAAGAGCAAAGCTGCAAGAAAATATTTATGCTTTGCTGTGACAGTAAAATGCAGAAGATGAGAGAGGGTTGAGACAGAAACAACAAAATAAAGCCTATATAATAGTGGTCAAAAAACTGAGAGTATTACACTGTGACTAACTTGTTGCTTTGCTCTGTTAAAATGAATGTTGTCCAATCATAAACTGAGTAATAAAAAACATTCATTTTTAAAATTTTTGTAGTATCTGGCTGGTTATAATGACCAGCTCTTTTAAAAGATTAATACACAAGCCTTTACAGTAACATCCCCCCCCCCCCCCCCCCACCCCCACAAAACTATTATTATTTGGGTCATAATTTGTTTTCTGCAGTATTTATTTATCCTTATCACAAGCTACTTTATTAACACAGCTACATTTATTAAATGCCTATGATATGAAAACACTGTTAACTATAAAGAACTATAGTTATATATTTCTAGTCTGAGTATCAGCATCATTCATTTGATTTAAAAAAATAACACTTCTAGACTTCTTTTACTCACTGAAAACACACAGGCAGAGTCAACTGCAATTATGTACACTAAACAGAACACCTTTTAAACTAATTCAAACTTTTATTTCCATAGAATCACAGATACTACTAACATGATATGTTCATGATATGAACATGAATCGGGTATTTTTTTTTACCCAATTGTGTAGAAATAGCACTAAATAAGAAAAGTTCACTTTAAAAAGTCATAAAAAAAATCCATGACATTTTAATATTTTTCTCGAGCTCTCCATTTATAATTTTTATTTCCTTTTCTTTTTTGGGGGGAGGGAGGGGGACAAGTTTTCCCTCCCATGATGCTTTCCTAGAAGCATGAAGACCTCACGGGAATCCTTGGTTACCTCACTCACAGGCAATTTCTCTAACCAGCTATGAGGAAGGAAACAGCACTGGTCACTGAAGAGGCTGAAGGAGGAAACTATAGAACAAACAGTGCATTCAAAGGGGACGGGGACCTGGACTGCGGAGGGCATTTTCTTGGGCTTTGGTCCAGCCTAGGCCAGTCTACAGGTATAGTAAGACAAACTTGTTTCTCATACTTAAAAGAAAATTATGAATGAAGAAATGGCCACTAACCATCCTTGGCTCCGAATAGTAGAGAAGGGAAAAGGTCATATTAAAAAATACATTAATTAATAGCTCAATTACAAGGAAATTCCTGTGGGAGAATATATTATATGCACTTTAGACCAAACGAATTTATGATGATTTATGCCATTACAATGAGTGCAAATGAATTAATAATGATTGGCCACTTATTTCAAAGTGTAACCAAGAGAATGAAGCCCTTTTCCATTTGCTAATGTCCATCAAAGAGCAAGCCTGGCAGAGTGCTGTCTAGAATTCCATTCCTTTGCTTTATACAGGTACCTGATTTGATTAAAAATAATTCCAATGTAGAGTGCATTGTTCATGGATATAAAATAATTAACAAACATTTCTACAACTAGATGCTTTGCACTAATGCAGTTATTAAAAACTGCTTTTAAACTTTTAACATCCTGCATGGCATAAAAAGCAAGTCATCATTTCTTTTAATAAAAAGCATAAGATAACTTTGTTAAATTAGGAAACTCACTTGATAAAGATATTTTAAAACTCATTAATCTAATATTAGGTTAATCAAAACAGTCCTAATTCAAAGTAATTAGCTGTTTCTTGTCCTATAATCTAGCTGTTTCTTGTCCTAGAATCAGAAGCGTATAGAATTCAAAAGCTCCCTGATTCCAAGTATTTTTTTTTTCTGCTCTATTTTGAGTTATAAATTAACCAGGTTTTGATATAGGGCGACATTTAATCTCATCTTGCTTTGAGTAATTAATGTATTTCAGATGGCAGACTAAAATAGACTGTGCCAGGTAACAAGTGCTGATTGCTAGACAATCTGGGGGGCAACAATAAAGAAGTAAAATAACAGAAGAAGTTCATGATATCAAAGAAGTAAAAAAAAAAAAAAACACCTTAAAGTCTACCAAATCTTTAGTGAGTGGTCCAAACACTTCTATTTCCTGTTCCCAAAAGGTGTGGGGTTATTGAAGGACATAAGCAGGAGGGGAGAGGGAAGGAGACAAGAGAACAAGGGTTTAAATTCCAGCTCTAGCACTTACTGGCTGAGTGACCCTTTAATTCATTTGATATTTACTAGTAATAGGCTCCGTAACAGGCACTATTTTAAGTGCAGGATAACAAAGTCTGCTCTCATGAAGCTTATATTCTAGTTGGGACATAAAAACCAAATGAACACATATATATGTCAGGTAGTTCTAAGTCCTGTGAGGAAAAATAAAGCAGAGTAAGAGTGTCACAAGTGATAGGAGGGAAGGACTCTGTGGAAGGTGACACTTAAACAGAGACCTGAGCGAAATGAAAGGGGCGTGTGCAGTCACCAGAGTACAGATGGTTTTGATGCCAGGGGACTGAGCGGTGCCTCGGGAATCAGTGCAGGTGCAGCAGAACCTCCACAGGCTGGAAAGAAGAGGAACGCCAACAGTGAGGACAAGCGGCGAATGAGGCGAGAGAACCAGGAGAGGGCAATGTCATGGAAAGCAAGGGAAGGAAAGTGTCAAGTTTCCACACAAGGGCTGAGGCTAGCTTATTGGATCTGGTAATGCCTAAGTCACTGGTCACCTAACTCAGTGGTTGGCAAACTCATTAGTCAACAGAGCCAAATATCAACAGTACAACGACTGAAATTTCTTTTGAGAGCCAAATTTTTTAAACTTAAACTTCTTCTAACGCCACTTCAAAATAGACTCGCCCAGGCCATGGTATTTTGTGGAAGAGCCACACTCAAGGGGCCAAAGAGCCGCATGTGGCTCGAGAGCCGCAGTTTGCCGACCACGGACCTAACTGAAAGGTTTCCGTGGAATGAAAGCTCGGAGAGCCTGTGAAACAGATTCAAGGAAGAATGGTAGCCAAGGAAAGAAGGGAAGGTAAAGGTAGTCAGAATATTGATTCTAGAGTGGACACAATTATACTTTGATTTCTTATGACTACTGACAAGTTAGCATCCATGTGACCTACAGCTATAGGATGAGAAATGAGATAAATGAGTATCTGATACATTATGTATTGCTCACTGAACATGAATACAGTAGTATCCCATGTCCTGTGCATGGCCCCCATCAGCCTTCTCTGGGCTGATCACCTCCAGGAACCAACCAATCAGAGGCAGCCCCTGGCCTTCAAAGCAGAGACTGGCTCCAGGGACGAACTCCCCTAAGCCTGCAGCTTCACTCTGTCTGACCAGGAATGCATCTGCACCCTTTCTGTACACCAGGCGGCACGCTGCGAGGGGACCTGCCAAACAGATTCCAGGGTTCTGAGGATGCCAACGGAGCGCTCCAAAGTAACCGACTCACCACTGAATCAAAAGGCTCACAATCAGTTATTTCATGCATTTGAACTACTCTAGCACTTTTAGAATTTAATTATTACTTAAAAATACATGAAATGGAAACAATGACATTCTCTAAGAAATATCATTAATGTTATGGCAAAAAAAAAAAAAAAAAAACAACCACACAAAAGTTTCATGATAACTTCATTATTGGCCCTTGTTTTTAAATAATCCACATAGACTAAGTTAGTAATCATTACAAGATAAATCACAAGGTAATCTTCTAGGTAGTCTAGTGGAGATTAAAATTACATGAAAAATTACTTGGTCTCTTTTCTAATGACCACACTAAAACCTCCCACTGGTACAAGGACCTGCTGAATGTTAAGCCTTTACAGATGTGTAGTCCAAACTACAAGTACATGTCCCTAGTAGACACTAAATAGTAAGTTGTGATATGGAGAATGGAGTAACCACAGGAAAAATAAACTCAGAATTGTGTTACATGCAGGCAGATGGACAAATACCAACATTCCCAATATGAGCACTCTAAATGTTTCTCTTCTACACATTTATTTTATTGAAGTTGAGTAAGGAGGGGGAAAAAAAGATGAACAAACAAGAGTCACTCTGCTGCCCGTTTCTCAGTCTGGACATCTTTGTTTAAGCTTTGACTTGGCTTAAATGAACGAATTAATATTGACAAAAACATCAACTAAGCTAATGAGTTGTTAGTTAAGGCAATAAACATGTCACATTAGAGTCAGCGCAGTAAAGAGGTAATTAGCCCTGCAAAAGCCCCGCTGATTGGAGCTGTTGAGATCCTCTGCTCTTAACCTTTGAGTCCATTATCTAACCCAGGAGTGGTGGCTACGTAAATGGGGACTCGCCAGGAAACAGCAGCCTTGCTGGAGCAGCTAAGCCTGCCCTGAGAATTCTGGGACGAAAGGGTGGTGGTGGGTTTACAAGAGAGCCATCAGCAAAGCTCGCTGAAAAGCTGAAAGAGAGCTCTTTTGGGAATAAATGTTAACGTCAAGCAAAGAGCGAGGGCAAACATATTTCCAAAGAATTATTTAGGGGCTATATGTATTTTTTAACAAATGCATACCTAGCAATATGATAAGTAATATACAGTGTGACAAAGGAAAGTCACTCCAACTATTAAAGTCTCTGTCTTCTACAAATAAGGATGCTCTGATCCCTTCAAGATAATACAGTGCATTCCTGACTATCTGAGTTACAGAAGCAACCAAGATCACAATTAAAATCACAGATAACAATTCCTATTCATTTAAGACAAAAAAAGAAATATACATAGTATTACACTTCTGAAATGTATATGTTGACACAAATACCTACAAATTATCCCTCAGAGAGGTTGCTCTAGATCTGTTTTAGTGTTGTTTTTTAAAACTCGCTAAGTTTACTGATTTGGCTTTAGGACAACCAAAACTAGCACTGCAAAGTCCACGTTGAAAAAAGCATCAGATGCTTATAGAAAAGTCACAAATAGCAGGACAGAATCTATGAATTAAAATACAACATGCATGGCCCTCGCTGGTTTGGTTCAGTGGATAGAGCATCAGCCTGCAGATTGAAGGACTCTGGGTTCAATTCCGGTCAAGAGCATGCACCTCGGTTGCAGGCTTCACCCCAGCCCTGGTCAGGGCACAGGGCCACGTGCAGGAGGCAACCAATCCTGCAGGAAGCAACCAACTAATGACTCTCTCACATCAATGTTTCTCTCCCTCGCCCTTCCACTTTCTCTAAAAATCAATGGAAAAATACCCTGAGCTGAGGATTAACAACAACAATGAAACACCTATCCTCTAGATTAGTGGATCATTCCTGAAATAAAGGAAAAGACCACACTGAAGAGCACAATTTGACATTGCATAATGTTTATAACTTCCTCCAAAACTATCAAACATAAGCTAAGTTTTGACATTGCTTCTAATATGACATATGCAGATAAATGTTAATTGACACTAATCTATGCATATAGATTGATACTACACTATCAGGAAATATTTACTTTTCCTTTGAAAAACTTGTTTTACTTTAGAGCTTAAAAATAAACACATCATGAATTCAAGATAACACTAGGCTGGCATTCATTTTGCACATTTTAATATTATTATGTTATATTCTTTAACACAGGAAGAAAAGGTTCCGTCCCACTTTTGTTCTTATGCAAGTATGATGAAATAAATGGTTAGATACACAGTTCCTCGCCACCAATGCTGTGTATGTGCAGTGTGTGAGTCTGGGTGTTAGAGGAGGAGAGATGTGGAACATTTACTATACAGTAAATCAATACGTGCTATCTTTTTCCAGGCTGAGTAATTTCGAAAGGGACAGAAAGCAATTAGCTGCCTCACACCTTACTGGCTAGTGTATGGTTCATATATATATATATATATATATATATATATATATATAGTTCATATATATATATATATATATATATATATATATATATATATATACATATACACTAGCCAGTAAGGTGTGAGGCAGCTAATTGCTTTCTGTCCCTATATATATATATATAAATTTTCCTTCGATATAGCTTATTTTTACTAAATTTGCAAACCAGTTATGTTGGCTTAATTTTCATTAATTCTTTTATAAAATCAAATTTAGATTGAAAAAAGCACTATAGACCAGTCTTCATTTTTAATAAAAGAAGTAATGCTGCAAAGCAAAATAATAAATAATTTTTTCTGTTATTCTACTGTCATTGACAGCTAAGTATAACCTGAAAAATATACATATTACAGTATTATTTACTTCTTATATTATAACACAGGACATATAACAATGTCCAAATACTTTTAAACTGTCTGGGAGCAATAAAGAAAAATAAATAAGACTATCAAAATATTTTTAAGACTTCACATCCATGGTATGGATTTAATTTGATATAATTATCTGTACTAATAAAAGGGTAACATGCTAATTAGACCAGACATCTTCTGGGCAACCTTCCAGATGTCCTTCTGGACAAAGCTACAGTGGCGGGGCTGAGGCAGGGGCAGTTAGGGGTGATCAGGCCAGCAGGGGAGAGCAGTTAGGGGGATCAGGCCAGCAGGCAGGTGAATGGTTAGGAGCCAGCGGTCCCGGATTGTGAGAGGGATGTCCAACTGCCACTGGGATCGGGCCTAAACCGGCAGTCAGACATTCCCCGATGGGTCCCGGATTGGAAAGGGTGCAGGCCAGGCTGAGGGACCCGCCCCCTCGCATGAATTTCGTGCACCGGGCCTCTAGTTTATATAACAACTTCATATATAAGCAGTGTATCATAGAACAATGTATTCAATCTTTTTTTCCATCTCAATATACTTGAAGAATATGACATATTACCAAACACTGTCTTGTTATGGCAGGTCAGGAGCAGAATGTCATGAGTATAATTTGAGAAACTCCTCTGCAGGATTCACATATGTTCCCCACTCCACACCTTGGCCCTGCCCCTTCTAGTCAGGAGGCAAAAGCTACCCTCCTCTCTCCAGTGACTGAATATCATGGATAGTATTAGAGAGCTCTGAAGTAAGATCTGCATTCTAACCTCAAGCCCACAATTTAAAGAATATATATATGTGTGTGAATTTTTAAAATTAATTTCAGAGAGAGGAAGGGAAAGGGAGAGAGAGAAACATCAATGACAAGAATCATCGACTGGCTGCTTCCTGCACACCCCCTACTGGGGATGGAGCCCACAACCTGAGCATGTTCCCTGACTGGGAATCAAACCATGACTTCCTGGTTCATAAGTGGACGCTCAACCAGTGAGCCACACACTGGCTGGGCCCATACTTACAATTTGATTTTAGGCATTCATTTCTTCATCTAATGACATACAATAAGATGGGGAAGAGACCTATTTCTCGAGTTGATAGGAGGATTAAATGATCAAACACCCACTTTGCCTAACACAGGGTAGGCTCTTGACATATTCTTCCCCCTCCATCTTCCAGTATATAATTACACGGAAATTGTTCCTTATTTTCTTCAATCACAGGTATTAATTTGTATATTATACTAAGACTTCACAAATGGACTTTTGTAAAAGTGGAAAACTACTAGGACTCTAGTCCTTTTAAAAATATATAATATAAAGCATTTTACCAAAGAGTATGAAAAAGTAAAATGAATAAATGAAGGGAAGGGATGGAAAGAGTGAAGAAAGGAAAATTATATTTGTTGACTGGCTGATAGGTGGCAGGTAGTGCACTGGGGCCTTTACATGCGGTATTTTATTTAATTCTGAAACTAGTTCTCTGGGAATATGATATTAGTTTCAAATTGGAAGATGAGGAAAACTGCTTCTCAGACACTTAAATAACTTATTCTAGATTATACTGCTAGTAATGCCAGAATAAGGTTTGCCTGACTTGAAATCCTCTGTTTTGTCCATTATGTTATGCATAGTATTTATTTAAAAGTCATAGGCTATGTCATAGTCCAGACTTAAGAGGAGATCTGCAAAGAAATTTTATAATTAATGTTGCAATTTAAATATATCAACTTGCTTTCTCCTGGTAACCCCAGAAACTGTAAAATGGTTTCATGACAATCAAATAATCGCTGAATCATTTTAACCTGTGTGAAGAATGAAAAGTCTAACAGGCATCGCTCTTCAAGGATGGCTGAAACTGTTATCAGAATGATCTACATACATTAACACATAAAATGAAGACAAAAGCAAACCAATATAGCACTGGTTTCCCAACCTCCTCTTGTTATCTCTGGCCTAGTTACACACAGCTCACAATGCGATTTTTCGTCCTCTCAAAAGCTGCAGCGGGTGAATCAAATGTGAAAGCAAGATCAATTCTGTTCCAAGACAGTCAATGAGCTTAAGATCAGACCTGTTTGGGTTTATGGAGAGAATCTAATTATGCTAGCATAAATATTTGTCTATACAACTATATTACAGAGACAGAAAAAAAGAGAAAATACCCTTACCCACTCCCCATGATGAGCAAATTTCACGGCTATTGATAGGATAAAAAGAAAAAGAAAAATTTAGTTCCACATACCATCTCATCCATATTTATAACAAAAGCTGTAGAGCAAAATATCTTCATGCATCATATTTTATAAAAAAAGACAAGAGCTGGAATGGTCCAACCTTCTCATTATGATAGATCAGAAAACAGAGGCTGAGTCAGGTTATGCACCTTCCTCTAAATCAAAGGTCTAGAAGCCAAAGCTCCAATCTCAAAAACCAGCATTCTCTCTATGGTAACACAAAGCTTCCATAGTAAATGGGTTCAACATTATCATCATTATAACTGTGACTACAACCATATACCCCAGTGCATGGCACACTTCTGGCCCTGAGGAAGCATTAAAAATATTTGCGGAATGAACGAAGGGATTTGATTCATACTCCACTGTCCATATTTTAAGTTATCATTCAAGGTCTTGGTTAAATTTCACTTTATTTATCAAGCTTTGTTGGTCACTAAACCAAGTGTCCCTTAATTTCTGGAGTGCATCTTGTTCATGCCACTCAAAGAAATACAGACTTAGAAAGCTCAGAATTAGAATGGACTTGAGAGATGATCTGGCCCAGAGATCTCTAATTCTTAGTCCACAAATTTGTGGACTCACTGAAGACCTATAAATTCAGAACACTGAGTCCGGTGGCATGGAGTTCACTATCCTGTGGGACAGCCAGTTCCAATGTTAGACATCTTTTTTTTATTACATAAAACTTCAAAAAAGTAGAAAGAAAAGTATAATAACCAGCTTCAACATCATGACCTCCTGGCCAATCTTGTTTCATCCAACCCCTCACTCACTCTCCCCAACACCTTGAATTACTTTGTAGCAAATCTCATCAGTAACTACTCAGTATAGGTGTCTAAAAGATTAGAGGTTGGGACTTAAAAAAAAAAAATAACCACAATACTATTACCACAGTAAACAAAATCATCAATAATTCCTAATACCATCAAATAGCCAATTTGATGATATTAGGAATTATTGATGATTCACATTTTAGTGATTCTGTTCCCCTTGCTACCTCTCCCTCTTTTTCTTTCTTTTCTTCACTTTTTTACATTTGTCTTTTCCAATCCTAATCCAAATATGTCTCTTTATTAAATCTCTTAATCTACAATTTGCCCCTACCCCTTCTGGGAAGATATCATTTCTTTTGTCCAACTGAGATTCCTAAAATCCAATTCTGCTGAGATAGCCTTTTCATGGTATTTAAAGAGTGTTCTTCTGACCTCTGTTACGGTATTTCTATAAATTGCCTGAAGAGATTCAGGTTTGAATTTTTAAAAAATATTTCTTAGATGTATTTCCATCAAGAAGTATATAATGCTCAGCTGTCCCTTTTTTGGTCATCTTAAAGAGCCATTAATTGATTAGGATGGCAAAATGGTGATGTCCTCTCATCTTTTCTTCATTTATTGGCTAGAATACTGTTATCAAGAAGAATTTTCTCGCATCAACCATTTTGTTACAATGAGATGATTTGTATAAAATACACAGAGTAAATGTTTATTTCTCTTTATTTATGAGTTTTCACAATAACAAGTTTATTTCTGGCATCATTCAAAAGCGATGCTGAGGTTTGTGTGATTTTCCCCCTCAGTATCAGATCAAACTCTTGAATCAAAATAAGTGGATGTGTTTCTGTTTCCATCCACTGTGCTATATTTTTAATGCCTTTTTACTTGTCTTTTAATATAAATAATTTAACTTGCTTCTGAATTGTGAGTCATGTGGAGAACCATTTCTACAACAAATTAGTTTACTTTTAGCACTCATGATTTCATATAATATATAAATAAAATTTCAAGTAGGTATCAAATTTAAAATAGATTGCCTGTCTTAAACTGTAAGTTTTTAGAGCAAAAACACTTGTATCTCTAAACCCATTAGAATAAAACTAGTTAAAAACTAAATTGAAATTCTTAATATCTTTAAAAAATGATTTGTAACAACAAGAGAATCAATACCATGTAGGAGTTTTTTAAATGGTTTTGGATAACATATTTCTTAGATTTCAAGTTTAATTTAAATTTTTAGTCTTTTCTTGTTTCATCAAACTTCTGTTTCCTATATACTCTAAGTTGTACGTACCCTTTAATATCTGTGAGACTAACCATATGCTTTCTTGTTCTACTTGTCATAACTTCATGCCAATTTTTTGCATTAGAATATTTGCCCTAATATTTACTTCCACCTGCTTCATCCCTTCCAATCCTCTCACTGTTCCATAAAAAAAAAAAAAAAAAAATCGAAAAAATTTAAGTTTTGTAGTTCATCTGAAGATGACCATACCACAAAGATTCTGGAATTTTGAGGGGAAAAGCTTAAGAAAAGGGTATTGGAAAGTGACATTTCCTCGGTAATACATTCAAACATGAATTTTCACGTAGTGACTTACTAATCATAATTGAGAGCAAAGACTCTGCTTACTGGATTATTCCTGTCTGTCAGGAATGAACTACATTACTTTTCTTGGTTTCCACATGTAGAAGGCAGGAGTAACTGCCAATCTCTACTTTCCACACAGTCATGCAGTTTAAATATGATAATGTCCCATGTTAAATCATCTGAGTATCTTGGATTCAAAAGGCCACAAAACACATCATTGTCCCGAGTTAGGCTAATGTTGTCACTAAGTTTGGATGTGATTAAATTTAAAAGCAAAAACACTTCTAACTAATAGCATCATCAACAGCTAAGATTTTAAAACATATGCTGTATTAAAATTTAGTGCCTGCATTTTCATATTTGAGATATAATAGTCCTACAAATTTATCAACCCATTAACTTTGTAAAGATTACATTACTGTACTTTAAATGGAAAGCCATGAATTATTACTAAGGATAGTCCATTGTAATTGAAATATATTGTGAACCATGGCAAGGTGAAATCAGTCTAGGTACCAATCAAAGTATTTAAATAAATTCATGTCTGGATAACATGGGAAAAACTGACTGTTTATCACCAGTGAGATGGCACCGGGTCTACCAGCTTATCTGTCACCCTTTTCTTGAGGTTGACAGAACAACTCAGAATCCGACTTGTATCAAAAATGGAAACACAAATGTCAACAGGCTGCTGTTTTATTAATGGATACTCACTATCCATAGCTCAGATCTCAAAAGGACAAATATATCTTACCACAAGAATGAAGATTATTAAAAATAATATCAAATTAATTATAATTTCATTCATAGAATTCAAAGACCTTGTTAGCCCTCATCTTTAGGAAATATCAGGATATAAAAGTAGACCAATAAAAAATGCACAATCTCAAAGGTAGATGAGGTGCTTTCTAATATCATCTTTGCAGTCAAGGCTATTCATTAAATATAACACCAAAGTGCCACCCTAGTCGCAAATATACAATACCACCAAGGGGCAATCACCTTGATGCTCAAAAGTTAGAAAGATAGCAAAGTGTTTAGAAAGAAAAATCTGCTGAGTTAGTATGTCAGAAGGCAACCAGATAAACAAATGTCAAAGGAGTTATCTGCAAGGATTTATATAATCCTAGACATAAAACACATGATTCAGAGAGCGAAAAATCTGTTGACCAAAATCTTTTCTGCCAATGCCGTGCTGAGGGGCTCACCTCACATTTGCCGCCTCAGTATAGGATCGAGTCATAAGTCACCCATTAGCTTTACTTTCCTTAACATCATTTCTGTCTCTCGTCCAGTTGTGGTTAATTTGGGTTCTGGCTTATATAATTTGCTTTAATGACTTGGTGCTCTTCCAAATCACAGCACAGCCTATGCTTTAATATTAAGTTGAACCATGTGAAATAGCCAGTAAGGCAGACCTCATTTCATTGCGCTTAGCTTTATTGTGCTTCACAGATGTTGGGTTTTTACAAATTGAAGGCAAGCCCCTCCACCTACAATATTATGCCTTGCTCTATTACAGTGGTCTGGCACTGAACCCACAGTATCTCTGAGGCCTGCCTATATTTGACCACTTTGACATTAAAGAATGGCATTGTCATGGGGTACAAGCTAACACCTGATACGTCGTAGTCCTTACTACCACCACACCTGCAGCATATGCATTTAGGGACAAGAGTCACATGGGCCTTCTACCTTTGTGCACTCAGGTGACTACATATATGTGATAGAAGGGAGGCACTAAATATAAAGACTTTTTAATCTTTTTATATCCATTGAATAAGCATATTATATAATTATATATACACATCCACAAAGGCACAATCTACTGTGCAGTTACCAAAATTAACTTGATTGACAACCTATAGGTTCAGCATAACGATTTCTGGGCAATGAAAACAGCTCGAATGACATGCTGCCTATAACTACAGAATATTACTATACTTTCGGAGTGGCCACATCAATATTTTAGGGCTTGTGCTACTGCCCAGAACTCTCCCCTTCCCAGAAGCAGAACCACCTGCTCCAGTCAAGCCAATGCCATCGGAAGCTCTGGGAGGGCAGAGGACCGGCCCTGGAGACATTCTGAGCAGACTGCTCTGTAAGGCGATGGTCGGTCAGACCAAGTAGAATTTTAAATGAGCTCGGGCTTAATACATTACCTTTTCTTGGCCTAAACTTCTCTAGTGCTTAAAAATCCAATGAATCCTCCACCCACCAATAGCGATCCCCTATAAACCATTCAACAGGAAAACACTAGTAAGCCCTCTGCCTGCCATTCTCATCGTTTCCTAACACCAGATGCTGCTGTCCCGGTGACTGACAACTGCAGCTGAAATGGACGCCACTGCAACCTTCTACAACACCTCATGGAGGTGGGCTGCCTTCTCTGTTCTGGAGAAAGTACATGGTAATGTCTACTGGGACTGCGGATAAGAGATTATAGGAACCATTTCTTCAGTCTGATAAAGTAGCGAGTAGCAGGCCCAGAAATCCATAGCAATTAAAAGGCAAATAAAAGTTAAATATAGAATTTGTACATCTATTGTACATTATAATCAAAGATCTGATCTTGTTAACAAATCATTAATTATTCCTTATCACTAACATCCCTGAGAAGTAGTAGTAAGTGATGGCACATTACTAGGCCACTGAAATGCAAATTTGGAACAATAGTTGCCAACCATCACTTATTTATCTGTAAATGCAGAACAGAGTTTGTTGTGCTGACCACACACGGGCAGAGTGCAGTTTTGTGAGGCCTGGTGCAGTTCTGTAGTAAGCCTACCCCTTTCAGTAGGTACATGACTACATTGTCTAGGGATCTATTCAGCTATGGTAAAGGTACTTCTCAGAAAGAAACATAGAGGACAATTTCTTGGTCAGTCTTTCAAACCAT
The DNA here is from genome assembly GCF_027574615.1 of Eptesicus fuscus. Lineage (NCBI taxonomy): Eukaryota > Metazoa > Chordata > Mammalia > Chiroptera > Vespertilionidae > Eptesicus > Eptesicus fuscus. The sequence goes on along the minus strand of NC_072484.1, from coordinate 39,961,893 downwards.
AAAAATAATACTATAATAACTCGACTCAAAAAAAAATACTTACGGAGAAAATAATTGGTTCATTATAAAGGACCAAGCAGAGAATAAAATTTTAGTGATCTGACTTATTAGATTGGGTTTTAGAACTATAATGATCAATTATTTCTTCCAGGACAGTTATCAATTGGTAGTCTCTCAGCTCCAAATCTACCACCTCCCCCTGGCTTTGTAACAGTAGCACAGTAAACACCTCTTTGCCAGCTGGAGAATGTTAACCTTTTGCACTCGGATGTCGAGTGTGACTCGACACAGTTAGCATCGGTAGCAGCTCTTTTTATACTCTTTGAATGTATCAATAATTTGAAATATAAAAAAATCCAAATAAATAAGTTTGTATGAAAAGAAAATGCAGTTTTTTATTCTACTGCCGCGCTTTGTAAAATCTGGGGTATTTAAAAAATTAAATCCCGAGTAGAATAAAGGAATCGAGAAAAAAGCAAGCGAGTGCAAAGGGTTACGCTTGGTCAACAGAGGTCAACAGAGTGATCCTGCAAGAGGAAAGACACTGCCCCGCAAGCAGCTCTGGCCTGCCAACCCTGGGAAATGGCAGGCTGCTCTGACTCATGTGGACCATCACTTGCCCCCAGTAACAGGTGCTGCATCAGAGCACCTTCAGCCCCATCCCTCCACACTGCTCACAGACAACAGGGCCTGCCCTTGGGCAGGCTTTCTCACGCCCCACAGGATGGGGTTTCCTCAGTAGCTCCACCTCCTTAGAAAGAGGGACTCTCCCAGTCCCTAGTTCCCTTATTATCCATTTTACTTCATCCTAGACAAGTAGCTGATCTTCTGTTACTTCTGAACCCCTAGGAGTTTCTTTTACCTCTTTTGGTAGTCAGCCACACAAATCTACATTTCTTTATCTATCTGTATGCATACTCAAGACCACCTATCTCAAGATTCCTTCTAATGTAGTCCCTTTTCTTATTTGTATCTGGGAGAACCACTTTTAGTACTTTGGTCACTGTTACTTTAGACCCTTGAATAGATACTATTTACTATAAAATTGAATAAAAATGTACACATTTATGTCCCTACTTTGTTCACTAGTTTATAGAAAAGCTACTGATTTTTTTGTTATTTGTCTTGCCGATTAATTATCTAGCTACCCCTGAGTGATATGATCTACCTTAGGTTTTTTTGTTTTTTAAATCTTTATTGTTAAAAGTATTACCTATGTCCCTCTTTTCCCCCCATTGACATACAGTACAGCATAGGGAATATAGTCAATATTGTAATAACCACATACGGTGCCAGGTGAGTTCTCTAGACTTACCAGGAGGATCACCTTGGAAATTATATAAATGTCTAACCACTATGGCTTACATCAGAAACTATTATAAAATAATATTGAATCCAAACTATAATTGAAAAAGGACATATAAATTGGAAGGAACCATTCTGTAGAGCTGTCAGAAAACCTCAGACCAAGATTATTTTAAAAACCAGAACTAGGAATGTCCTATGGGAAAAAAGGAGGGCGGGAGTTGCCATTTGCAATACAATGCTAACAATTGTCACTGACTCAACTACACTCAGTCCGGGGAACAAGAAATCAAGGACATTTAAAATTGAACTAAAATTGAAAACTGAATCAAGGTAACTAATACATACATTAGATGGCTGTTAGAGTCTTATACCAATGCTTCATCACAATCTAGACCAAAAAATTGTTATAATGACTTCGTACTCTATTCCTATAAGGTACAAATCTCAAACTACCACAGATATTATATTTAGCTACTGAACTAAATTCAATATTACGCAAGTCCATGAAGCTGGATATGTGTAGAGAATATGTGATGTAGAAATAACTGTAGCCTGGTAAGCTGATATAAGAATCCCATGAGGGATGGCAGAAAATACATTAAAGATGCTCAGTGTCAAACATATGGCATAGCTGTGGAACCTACAAAAACAGATAGAACAATTGGTACAGAGCAAACAAAATAAGATAAGCAAGTTCAAGTGGCAGCAATAAACACAAGCAATCTATAGTTAGAGTAAGAATAATCACATTAATACTTTCACAGAACCCTGCAATTTTAGATGAAGTGGCTTTAGAAATAACCTTGTCCAACTTGCTTGTTTTATGGAAGAGGAACCTAAAGCCCATCAGTGCAGTGAATTAACAAAAAATGATTGCAAATTAAAGTTATTTTTGGAGAACAAGGATGGGATTACATCACCAAACAGGGCCTAAAATGCAAGTGTCAGATCTCTGTTAAAAATGATAAAGCTGTTACACAACATAAATTATTTACAAGGAAAAACAGAAGAATAGTGAAAATTTCCATTGGATCTGAGCTTCATATTGTTGATGTGGTTAAAATAAGAAACAAGGTAAAACCATGGTTTTACTGAAAAACTTGGTGTTTTAGTATATTTTTACATAAATCCTCTAGGAGCAATATGCTTTGCCACAAACAGTGGGAATATGTATGTAGTGTAAGAAAAGTATTCTGGGCTTGGGGTGGCGGGGGAGAATGCATCCAGATTCAAATCTCTTACAAGATAGGCAACCTTAAGGAAATTATTTAATTTTTGTATCAGTTAACTCATATATAAAATATTGACAGCAATACCTACCTCCTAAGGTTCTTAAAAAAGATTTTAAAATGTAGTATATATATATATAAATCTCCTATTAGATAACAATGCTTTAAAAAGAGCTATTTCCTTTCCTTATCCTCCTATAAACATTTCTAGTAAAAATAATAACTACTAACATTTGACTAACACTTGAATGTCAGGCACTTTCTAAATGCTTTCCATACACTAATTTACTTAATCCTCACAATAATTCTGTGAGGTAGGTGCTATCATTATTCCCATGTTTAGTTAAAGAAACTAAGCTACCAGTTACTTTGTGGTGATATCAAGACTGAAACCCAAGTAATCCAGAACAATAAAATTCCAATAAAAAAACTGAACTACCTCAAGAATTAGCTCTGAGAGCCTGGCCAGTGTGGCTCAGTGGTTGAGTGTCCACCTATAAACCAGGAGGTCATGGTTTGATGGCCTGTCAGGGCACTTGCCTTGTTTGCCGGCTTGATCCCTAATAGGGGCCATGCAGAAGGCAGCTGATTGATGATTCTCTCTCATCATTGATGTCTCTATCTCTCTCTCCCTCTGCCTTACCCTCTGAAATCAATAAAAATATATTTTTTTCAAAAAGAATTAGCTCTGAGGGTAATACACTGCCACCTATTCACTCTGATTAGTTCCCATTTTCTCTTCCATCTTAAAATACAAAGAAAATTATAATTTATACATTAAGGTAGTTTAATGACCAGAACAACCATATAACAATTAAAACAACTAAAGAATTCTGTATTATACTAGGATTCTCTACTCTGGCTACAAAAGAAAATTACATACGAAGCTTTAAAAATAACATAGATGCCTAAATTCCACCCCCTGCTTCCTGAATACAAACTCTAGGGTAATGCTTATGTATTCTTAAGGCACTCTACATATGATTTTAGTGCAGAGCCAGAGTGAAGAATTACAGCTCTAAACACAGAAGGTATAATGGCGATGCAAATAAAGTGGTGTCTGGACCAGATGAATTTCAAAGGTAAAATTACAAATGAGAAGTGGTGGGAAAGAACATGGAAAGCTGAGTTGGTGCAATGAGAATGAATGAATGAAGTGGACGGTGGAGTAAGAAGCCAGATAAGAAGGCAGGATTCCATCCCAGTGCCGGAAAGGCCAGGTTAGAAAAATGAGGCTAAGTAATGAGAAATGCAATCTCTATGGCCACAGCAGCAACTCAGCAACACAATCTGATGACTTGTTTGTAAACTTGGTAAATATACACTCTTTTGTCACTACTTATCCTTGCAAGTGGCATGCTGCTTTCCTCATCATTGTTGGTACTTTTTCTATATCTGGTGACTACCACTGGTTTTGCTACCACTAGTTCTAATCTTGCTGCTAAAACATTTGAGATTTGGTTTAACTTTCTTACATTAAAATTTAGGAAGTAAATTCATTATAAAATCATCCTTAACCAATATTAACATATTCATTAAACAAAACATGCATTGTTAGGAAGCTCAGGAAGTATTTGGAGTATCATTTTCACAATAGCAGACTACAACAAAATGAAGTCAAACATAGCACCATAGGAAACTAAATACAGTTTCTCACATAATTGAAATATTCCTTAAGTGACATCAAACTGAAGCTCCTATTTGGTGGTATTATAATTGAACTAGTTAAGAGGGACATAACTTATTGTTTTTAAAATCAGAGTAATAACAATTTATTCTAACAAACTCTTGGAATTCTTATCCATTTTTATTTTAATGACTATGCTTTGAGAATTGAATGAAATTTGCGGATGCTTTTCCCAGAACAAAAACACAAATGCACATAAAGACAGTATTTTCCATGTAACATCAGTGAGGTTATACACCTTGGCTAGCTGATGAACTCTAATATTTCTAAAGCCCCACTGTAGGGAAAAAGTGATTTTTTTCTAATCTAAATATTTTACACCACAGATACAAGCCAGTTCACGATTACAGAGGTGCGGATTTTGCACACATTTGTATCTCCATGGCACCAGCACACCCCTAAAGAACGATTCAATAAATGTTCAGATTTAAAGGTGGCCTAGTACCTGCTGCCTTGATCCTCCTTTTTTTCAGCACCACTTCGGAATCTTTCCTATTTGTAACACAAGAAAACTATTTGAAATGGTGAAAATACACTGATTTAGAGTTGGGAGATAGGTGCTCAAGTCCAGGCTTGATACTTTTTAGCAGTATGACCTTAAAACATTTAACCTGTGCCCTCAATTTATTGTCTGCAGGAATAAAGTTTAATCCAAAACCTCAGTTTCTTCATCTGAAAAATGGGAATAATATTAGGACTTATTTGATAGCATTAGAAGATCACAGAAGATAATACGGGCAAAATGCCTGCCACAGTGTAAATGCTCAGTTACTATTATTAATGTGTCTTGTATTGTGCTAGGTGCTGGATGAAATATCTGTCTTGCAGGGTAATAGGAGCTCGGTATAAAGTTGGAATAAAAAGTGTGTAAAATAAACAGCAGTCCCGCTCTCCATTTCTGTTGATAGAAAGGGAACTGGGACACACATAAATTAATTACATCAGGGGTGGGGAACATCCGGCCCGTATAAGGCCCTCGAAATCATTTGGTCTGGCTCTGCTAAGGCATTAGGGGTGAGCTAAATGTTTGACCAAATATAGCAGGCTAATTTTTAAGTTGATAATTTTGTACGGCCCATGAATGATGTTATCAATATCCAAACGGCCCTTGACAGAAAGAAGGTTCCCCACCCCTGACTTACCTGCTGAGTGGGAGCTGGAGAGGTTGCCCATCTCCTCCCCTCCACGACTGAAGCACTCACTTCCCAAGCTCATGGTGCGTTAGTGGCTAATACACCTCAGCCCAGTCCCTCTGTGGGGTTTGCCTTAAATGGAAGAGCTGCCTCACTCAAGATCACACCCCCTGCTCAGGGCACCAATGACTTGATTCCAGTGACTGACTGACACAAGGATAAAAGGCCAAGCCCTCAGTCCTAGTTCAGGACAAGTCTGAAGGGTCATCCCAGCTCCAGAGTTCCCTGAGATGGGCTGAGGCTTTCTAGGCAATTGAAATGCAATTCAACCTCTCCCTTGCCCAATCCTGCTTCTTTCACTCTCCTAAAGGTATTGATCCCAGAACAGGTCTGCATACAAATCTGCCTCGGAGTCTGCTGCCTAGGGAAATGACTTATGACACTTGCCCAAAGTAAGAAAGCTAATGAGAGATCAAAATGGGATTTACTACAGACCTGCCAGCATAATTCCACAATTATAAACTGAGCAGAAGAGACCAAAAGAAAGAACCAAAAGTCCTACAAGGTAATATTATAAATAATACCCTAAAATAGTCTAAAATGCTTTATTTTGTGGAACCAAATACAAATGAAGAATCTCGAATGAAGTTGGGAAGCATCCATCGGTATGTGGAGAAGAAAATGGGAAGGTTACGAAGAAGGTGAATTTCCTGAGGTGCTTTCTATTTCTCTTCAGAAGCAGAGACTAATTGGACAAAAAGGGCTATAAAAAGAGAATAGTTCCGGTATTTTATTTTATGTAAGAGGAAACTGTGACCCAGAGGGACACTTCACTTACCAAGGGTACAGGTAATAGAGTGGTCTAGTGTAGGCCTCTTGATCACAGAGTCCTTCAGCTTTGTCTTCAATATGTGATTTTGGTGTTTAATGTGAAGTGTAACACCCACAAAAGATTCATACATATTCAAATCTAAGTATAAAATGTATTATAAAACTAAACTAAATATGCCTTTTTTTAAAGGTTTTTTTATTTTCAAAATGTTTGTATTAACTTTAAAGAGGGAGGGAGAGAGAGGCTAAAAATGACTTTTGAATTAAGTATCAGAATCACTCTTCCTTCCCATCAATGTGGATAATTGGGACATAAAGAGTTTTCACAGAATGGCTTTATGAGGAAGTTTAGACTTCACCTCTATACCTCTAACTACATTAGCAATTAAAGTTCATCAAATATTGTATCTTAATGGCCTTATCTCAAAATGAGGATAATAATTATTATCTCATTCAATGAGATGCCATAAAGGCTAAATTTGTAATGCTACCAATACATCCTACTAGTAAATGCCACGTAAACAAATAACATGGCAATACATACAGCAACTTCAAGCAGGTTTACATTATAACTAGTTAATTAACACATCACTGACTGAAAAGAGCCTAAGTAAGACACAGCATATTTAGATAGCTAACTGTTTCTAACAAGGAGAGCAAGATTTAAGCTGATAATTATAAACTGTGGTAGGCAAATTTAATGCCAAGGAACCTAAGATCTTTGATGAAAAAGTAGGGTAATGGAATGAAATTTAAAGGCAACCCCCCAAAAAAAAGTACTTTTCAAGTTATAAAGTCATTAATAATTGGTTAGTCACAGGTTAGTCATTAAGCCCTTTCAACTAGCAACCACTGAACAGCAGCAGTTTGCATACTGGTCAAAAGCATGAGCTTTGGAACCAACAGATGGTGCTGAGCCTCAAAAGGCCATTTCCTAAAGGTATGAAGTTGGCCAGGCTGACTAAACCCTTCTGTGCCCCCTAGTCTAATGTGTTAAATGCAGATACCAATTTAAAAGGTGACTATGGCCCATTCGGTGTGGCTTGGTGGTTGAGCGTCGACCAATGAACCAGGAGGTCACAGTTGGATTCCCGGTTAGGGTACATGCCCAGGTTGTGGGCTTGATCCCCATTGGGGGGCATCTGGAGGCAGTTAATCAATGATTATCTCTCATCATTGATGTTTCTATATCTCTCTCTCTTCCTCTCTGAAATCAATAAAAATATTTTTTTTAAAAAAGGAAATGAGGACTGAGTTAATGCATATAAAAAGCTTAAAATTGTGCTCAAAACAATTAGTAGTTTTATTATTGTTGGTGGTGGTCTTGTTATTATTACTCTCTGATTCTCAATATCAAGTAGAGATGAAAAGATTACGAACACTAAAAAATATTTGCTGCATTCTGAACCAAAGCGGGGAGGGGACACGACAGCTAAGTTATAATAGGGCTTCAGTAATAAAAGCCTCCAATACAGTCCCTTGATTTCACAGCGAAAGTACAGAATAATGATCCAATGAAATTCTCGGCCATCGTAACTCCCAAATTAACATATATCTTTTTCCTTTGTTAAAGGTTAAAAACAAACAAACAAAAAAACAAAAAAACACACCAAAAGAACATATTGCAACTTGTTCTACAAAAAAAGCTTGTGATGTATTCAGTAGGATGTATGGTCCTTAACATAACAACATTAGAAATGATTTTGCAATGTGGCAGGAACATTTTGACCTATGTAAAGAAGTTCCAACATTAAGGTAACAACAGACATCATTATAAAATACGCTTACCTATTATTAACATACCAACTACAGAACTAGAGCAAGATGACACAAGCTCTTTGAGCTCTGATTGTAATTATTTCACCATTTTAAAACTGGTATTGGAATATTTTTTAAATTAGGGGAAATTCCCAATTCCTCATTCATGCACTTTAAAATATTATTTTTAAATGAAAATAATTGGTATTCCACCTCCACCCCTAACTTTTCAAATCACGTTCAGGTCATGTCAGGTAGTTTTTGAGAAATGATTTTATAAGTTAAAAGTTTTAACTTAAAGCCAGTTTCATAAACTTTGGCTAAAATTTTGACCAAATTGTGAAAACTCAAATGTCAGAAATGTGTTAAAAAATATTTAAAAACTACATTTGAACTTTTAAAAAGAAGTTTGGGCAACTATGACAGAGGGTAATGTGCCAAACAGATTGTCCTGCTTCCTAACTTCACTTGAGCCTTCTATGTGAGTTGAAACTGGGAATATATTCAACATTCTTAGATTTTGTTAACAAATAATATGTATTGAGAAGTGATACATCAGCATTAGGAATTTCAAAACTTACAAGTATGTCTGGCCAGTGAGTAGTTGGATCCACCACTAGTCAAACCAAATCCCTCAGGAATCTGACTAGAACTTCGAGGTCTGGTCAATAGTTTAGGAGGTTCAATTTCAGCACCAAATTCAGCTCCTATGACTCCTAGTAAAACAATAGCAGTAGCTTGTTTCCGTCTTTCCTCATAAGATGTGGAAATTTTTTTCACTTGTGGGACACTTGATAAGCAACCTGAAAATCAAAACATAAGAATATAAATTAAAAGAATATCAATACAAAAAGACATATGATTATAAAAACATTCAAGATTGCTCATTCAGGAAAGAACAGTCTTTAAAAAAAAATGGTACTGGGACAACTGGTTATCCACATACAGAGGAATGAATTTGGACTTCTACCTCTCAGCTTGCAATAAGTCAACTCAGACTGGATTATAGCCCTATATATTAGAGCTAAAACTAAGGAACTTGCAGAAGAAAATATAGATGCATATCTTTATGATCTTTAGTTAGTCAATGATTTCTTAGATATGATCCCAAAAGCAAAAGTAATTTTGAAATATTTTTAATTGGATTTCATCAATATTAAGCATGTTTGCACTTTAAATACAGTATCAAGAAAGTAAAAACAACACATAGACTGAGAGAAAATATTGTCAATCATAATCTAATAAGGGACTGTATCCAGAATAGGTGTTACAACTCAATAATAAGAAAGTTCTACTCTTAAAATCGGCAAAAATTTGAATAGCTAATTCTTCAAAGACATATGAATGGCCAATACACACATTAAAAGATGCTCAATATTGCTGGTCATTAGAAAAATGTAAATAAAAAACTCAGTGAGATACCATTTCATATCCACGGGGATGGCTCTAATAAAAAGAACAGGCAGTAAACAACATGTGTTGTTGAGGATGTACAGAAATTGAAACCCTCATGCAATGGTGGTGGGAATGTAAATGGTACCACTACTTTGGAAAATAGTCTGGCAGTTCCATATGGGCCAACAATTCCACTCCTGGGTATCTATCTACCCAAGAGAAATGAAAACAAATGTGCACACAAAAACTTGTACATGAATATTCACAGCAGTATTTTTCATAATAGCCAAGAAGTGGAAAAAACTCAAATGTCCTTCAATTGATAAATGGATAAACAAAATGTGGTATATCCATCCAATAAAATATTATTCAGTAATAAAAAGAAATCAAGTACTGATACACTCTGCAATGTGGATGACCTTGAAACATTATGCTAAGGAAAAGGTCCTTATAAATAATTACACATTGCATGATTCCATTCGCATAAAATGTCCAGAATAGGCAAATCTATAAGAACAGCAAATAGATGAGTGATTGCCTAGAGGTGGGACAGGAGTGAAATGGTTAAGGATAGCTAATGAGTGCTGGGTTTTTGAGATGATAAAAAGTCATCCTATCTAATAAAGAGAGAATATGCTAATTAACCCTTATGTCATCGCAAAGGTGGCAGCACCCCCAGCCAATAAGGAGGGAATATGCTCATTGACTGCCCCGCCCTCAAAGATGGCGGCGCCTACAGCCAATAAGGAGGGAACATGATAATTGACTGCCCTTCCCTCGAAGATGGCAGTGCCCAGCCAATAAGGAGGGAATATGCTAGTTGACTGCCCTGCCCTCAAAGATGGCAGCACCCACAGCCACAAGATGGCAGCGCCCAGTCCCCTCAGCCCCTCTGGGGAGGCAGGTGTGGGGCAAGGCCTGCCTCTGGAGTCCCCCAGTCCCCTCAGACCCCCAGCCACCCAGGGCCACCCGAGGCTCAGGTAACCAGGGCCGGCCGAGGCTCGCACTGCCGGCAGTGGCAGCAGCAGAGGTGTGATGGGGGCATCACCTTCCCCTGATCGCCGGGTCACCTCCTGCCCCTGAGGGCTCCCAGACTGTGAGAGGGGGCAGGCCAGGCTGAGGGACCCTCCCCTCCAGTGCATGAATTTTCATGCACTAGGCCTCTAGTAAAATTATATTATGCTTATATCTGCACAACTCCAAATATACTAAGAATCACTGAATTTTACGTTTTAAAAGGATAGATTTTTATGAAATATAAATTTTATCTCAATGAATCTCTTTTTACAAAAGACTGCTCATTAATTCATTTATAAATTTGCCCAGAAATTTAATAAATATTTATTGAGCATCTACTTTGGGCCAGGAAATTGGAGACATAAAAATAAATAGTCCAGGTCCTCAAGAGCTCACTAGTGCATATAAACAAGGAGAGCCTGTTCACAAAGGAAGAAATGATGAATTTAAGACTCAAACGATAGCCCGGCCCGTGTGGCTCAGTCGTTGAACCAATTCCACTCATGAACCAGGTCACGGTTATATTCCTGGTCAGGGTACATGCCTGGGTTGCAGGCTGGATCCCCAGTAGAGGGCCTTTGCTTAGTCCTTTGCTCAGTCCTACGCTAGCCTCGACCTTTTATTTTTTTGTTTGGTATTTATTATGCGATATTACCAGCGTCCATTAAATTACATAGAGAATAAAGGATATCATGATATACATGTACACAGACAACTTAGTATAATCTGCACACAATCTTATTTTACTAAAAAGTAATGAACTAATGTGGATATAACAAAGTCTACTATGGATTGTGTCTTGACTTCACTACCCCTTCTTCACATCCCAAATATCACCATGATCCTGACCTTATCAAATGTTCTTTAATCTATTGTATAACCATATCAATATCCCCTGAAATGTTGTGTATTTTCTGGCCTCGAACGCTTGCATTCTCGGGGTAAACTCTGGATAGACTGAAGAATGGAAGGATGGATAGATGTCTCTTGATCGATAGGTAGGTAGATAAATAGGCCAATCAATACACAGACCCTGAACTAAATTTGCTAATCAAGTTTTTTTTTTTTTACATTTGTGTCCACAGGTGAGATTGGACTATAACTTTCTCTTCATACACTATTCTTGTTGGGTCTCAGTGGCAATACAATACAAGCCTCAAAAAACTGGGTTAAGTAACTTTCTCTCCCCAATTCTTTGAAAACAGTTAAATGATTCTTGCAGCTTGTCTCAGGATATTCCCCTTCTGGAGTCAGAAGGCAGGGGATAAAGTTGAGGTGTGAGGAGGAGCCAGGTGAAGGTATATTTTTTATTATAAATTCATTATTTATAATAGTTACTTACTATTTGATTTTCTATTCTTGAGTCACTTCTGACAACTTATAATTTTAAAATATCTATTTCATCCAAGTTTTTATATTTATTGATGCGAAATTATTTACCCTATTGTCTCTGATTAAAAAAACCTCAATTGTATCAGTTCCTATAATCACTTTAAATATTATTTATTTGTGCCTTATCTAATATTATTTTTCATGCCTTTCTTGATCAGTTTTGCTAGAAATATATACTTTATCAGATTTTAAAAAAACATGTTGGTTTTGACATTATTTCATTGCTTTCTATTTCACTAATTTTTGCTGTTATTTTTTCCACTTTCTTTAGGTTTCATCCTTAATCTCTCTTTTTCTTTGTTTTAGTTTTAGGTTATTAGGTTGAAGACAACTCATTTATTTATTTTTTATTTTCACTCAAGGATATGCTTTTTTGTGTTTTTTCTGTTGTTTTGTTTTCTTATTGATTTGAGAGAGAGAGAGAAGGGAAGAGAGAGAGAGAGAGAGACAGAGAGAGAGAGGAATAGTGAGAGAGAGAAACATTGACCATTTGTCTCCTGTATATGCCCCAAGTTTCCTGTATGGGATCAAACCTGGAATCTAGGTTGTGTCCTGACTGGGAATAGAACCCACAACCTTTTTGGTGTACAGGAAAATACTCCAACCAACCAAGCCACCGGGCAAGGGCCACAACTTACTTATTTTCTGTTGCGGTACACACTGCCAGTCACGTAGTTAATATACATTTTCCTTTTCTCCTTTAATAATACAACCTCAATTTTAACCAAGTAACAATGTCCTCATATCCTTTCAATGTCCTTCCAGGAACTAAGGAAGCCATAGCCTAGATCCTGGCTTTAAGCTTTATTCATGATATATTTTAAGTCCTCTCTGCTTATAGGAGCCAAAGCCTGCTTCTGGAAAGCAGCTAATGGTTTCAGCCCAAATGATTGCATTTCTATTCCATTACCTGTCCACAGAGATATCTATCTTTCCTGGGTCTGGTTATGCCTCTTTGGTTTCCTATTTGTATATTTTATCCATCATAGCTATATATAGTTGGTACAGAGGGATTTAAAAGTGAACTTCCAGAGCCAGCTTGATTGGAGTTCACCTTTCTGCTCCTTCTAATATTAATCCATCCAGTTTTTCTGGCCTTTTTCAGTACGTTGCTCTATACATTAATTAAATCAAGACAAAAAATGGGGAGCCTTCAGAGTTCAGTATACCAACCAAGAAATTAGCAGCACGGGCCTCTGAATACTTTTAGATGTTTTGTTTTATGTTATTTTTTCTCATGTCCTTTTGCTTTGTCATTCTATACTACTGAAGGTAAGGCAGCTGAATAACAATGGGGGGAAGGGGGCTACAGAGGCATCAAACCATGAGAGGCCTTTGTACAGCAAGCTAAAGACTTTTAACCTTTGATTAATGGAAGGCCACTGAACAATTCTGTATAGGGTGGTGACATCAGGTTCATTCACTGTTGGAGAGGTCATGATAGTAGCAGTATGGAAGGTAGATTGTGAGGGAAAACAAGTGGAACCAAGAAACAGCTCTTGCAATGATCAAGTAGAAAATAGGAAGTGCCAGTGGTGGTAGAAAGTCATTCATTCCATCAGTTAGTCATTCATTCAGCACATAAAATTGAACATCTAGAGTACATGGCATTATGCTAATAGGAATTAATGAGTTAATATTAATTAATTGGGATGAGAAAAGCAAGGTCTCTGTCCTTATTAACCTTAAAGGCTACTAAACAGAAATTAGAAATGTAAAGGTTACAAAGTCTATAAGAACTTTACGAACTGAGAGAATAATACTGTTTAAGAACCTAAAGCAAGAAGAAATCTGAACATTCTATTTCAAGGATAGGTAACTGGGCTGGAACTCTATGAGCGAAGAGGAGAATGGTAGAAAATGAGGTGAGAGTCAGGAAAGGGCCAGGTCATAGAAGGCTCTATTGGTCATATTCACATTTAAATTTTTATCCTTTGAACAATGGTGTTAGTGTAGGTAGCCAGTTTTTCTCAAATTTGTCACCTTTAGAATACAACAAGGATGCCAACTTGTCCAGGAGTGCCATCCTGCAGACATAGCATATGACTCCTCCCAAAGACAGCACCAGACTGACCTGGATTTTGCAAAGCCCCCGCCCTCGTGGGAAGATTTCCCTTCCTTTTGCTCCTCTCTTTCTCTGGCAGGTAGGAAGAATCTCTGGGCCTGAGGATAGGCAGGACTACATCCCTTGACACCAAGAAGGAAGTACAAAAGATGAGGCCTTCATCCATTTACCCTTGTAAGATTACAAGGCCCAAGAGTCTTGGGGGGATATGTGTTTGCATAGGTAGCCAGATACTATTAAAGAAAGAGCGCAAAGGAAATCAGACATTATTAAGCATAATCAACTAGGGAGCATACGCCTGTTCGCTTCACCGGGAAGTTACAACCTCACACACTCCCAGGGGAATCACTGGACTGCTCCCTGCAGATCACTGGGGAAAAGGCTAGAACAATAACAGGGAAGATAAGCACACGTGCAGCAGGAGCCAAAATGCCAACCATAGAGGCCTGTCAGTCTAGCCTGGGAAATGAATGGTTAGGGGTAGGCCCCTCAGAAGTCCATGAAAGCTTGGGAAGTTGATTGGTTAGTTTGAAAAAGGGTGCTTGATCTTTCCCAAGCCCGAGATAATATAACCTGAGCCTAACAAAGACGAAGCCCTTCTCTCTCTTGCACGGTAACACCCACTAGCCCAGTTTATTCCCATGGTCTCTCTCCATAGTAACCATGTGGCCCTAAGAGCTGCAGGCAGGCAGCTGCCTGGACTCTAAACACAGGCTCCAAGCGGGAACCTGGGTACAGCAGCACAGCAATGCATTTCAGCCAGGAACAGCGCTACCTAGACAGGGACCGAGACTGCTGAGCCAGACCAATGGCACAGACCCTTTGGACACTGGCCTTGATGAAGGTGAAGCTGGACTTTTTCCATGATGAGATGGATGGAAATGAGACATTGCGCACCCAGGGGCAGCCTTCTAACCTTACCACACCACAACCCCTTCCCCACCCCCACCCCACCCCCACCCCACCTCAACACGTGGGTCTGACTCTGAGGAAGAACATGATTTCCACCAGCAGCAATGGGAAGATAATCAAGATAGGGTTTAAGCCACACAGTAACCTAATTAGATTTAGGGTTTTAGAAAACCATTCTGAGAGCGTATGAAGAATGCTGGAACTGAGGTGGTCAATTAGGAAGGTACTGTACAAATCAAAGGGAGAGATTAAGGTTGTTTGGTGCTGGGATGTAAAACAGGAGATGCAGATGAAGATTCACTGTGAGGTCTGAGCAGTTAATGGTAACACTGCCAAAGGATTCCAGATATCCTACCCTGAATCCTTTAAAAAATCCCAATTTACTAAAACAAAAGTAACACAAAACAAAATCCTTGCCAGAAAGTTAGATATGGGTTCTCCAAAAGCTGAATTAAAAAACAATAACACCTTAAGCACAAAGCTTTTAAGAATACACTTGAAATTTCATGAATTTACCTGTGCTGAAAGGCTGAGTAAAATGTGGGTATGATGAGCTACACGAGTCTAAGAAGTGGAAATGTTAGGATATTATAAAGTATTTAGATGGTCGGCCCTAGCTGGTTTGGCTCAGTGGATAGAGTGTCAGCCTGCAAACTGATGGGTCTCAGGTTCGATTCCGGTCAAGGGCACATGCCTAGGTTGTGGGCTCGATCCCCAGTAGGGGGTGTGCAGTAGGCAGTTGATGAATGATTCTCTCTCATCATTTATATTTCTAACTCTCTCTTCCTCTCTGAAATCAATAAAAATATTTTTAAAAAAAGAATTTAGGAGGTGGAAAGGAAAAATTGAATAAGAAAACAGTATTAAAGTATTTAAGGGAAAAATGGGGGTGGATTATCTATAAAACTAAGATGATAACATCAAGGAATAGTTACTGTTTATTTGGATTCCAAGAAAAGTTTGGTACAAGTGAGTACAGAAAAGATTTGTTGTTGTTGCAGCTATAGTTTCTTAGCTTCCGCATGTCACACTTTATTGTTTAAAAAAGTTAGTCTTGGACATTTGACATTTGTTTTTAAGCAGTGTATAGAAAGATAAAAATCTAAAACGAGCCCACAGAGAATAGACTCATCTTTTAAAATATTTCCTTTAAAATGTTAGTTATTACTCATTTTTCTAATTTAATTTCGTATAGTATATTTCAAATTACATGCAGGCTGCTTCATAATGATTTCTCCAATTTTATAAAATTACTTTACAACTTCCAAGGTTTAAGTCATATTTTGTAACAAAATTTCCTATAAAAAGCTTCAATCAAACATTTTAGTAACCAAAATTTTATTAACCAATGTCATACCAATAAATTCAATAAAGTAAAATAAGATAAAATAAAATTTTTAAATAACATAATAGCTTTTAATCTGGTATCATAGTATGCATTTCTGTTTCTTCGTGGATTTTTTTTTCTAGTTTTAAAGACAAGAAACGTTAAAGCGAAAGTACAAGTATGTACGTGTGATTATAGATTCAAAGTATAACACTGATTTGTGATAGTTACTAAAGAGGGGGAATATCCTAAAAGCTTAACGATACCAAGAAGAAGAAAAAAATCAATAATCACTGCCTGTGTGTTTAGAAGGATGAAAATGGCCCCTAATTCTAGGCAAAGCGATACTTAACAGTTTGATAATCTATACCTCAGTACATGCATTTAAAACCAACTTTATTTATGTACAAGAACAGACACCAGGGGTAAGAGCTCTGTGCAGCTGCATCTAGATTCGTGTAGCATATATTTTACTCTTTACATAGTATTTTTGAAACAGGAAGCAAGCGAGGCTCCCCTCCCCCAGGCCTCAGCAAGAGCATGCTCCATAACAATAGTTCAAAGGAAAGCTCTATTCTGCAGTTGCACTGATTGTTCTGTCAGCTGACCTCTGCAGAAGGGAATTGCTAACCGCTGCCTTGCTCCTTAGCTGACAAATGAATGATCGCAGCTCCATCTATTTTCACTATGGCTGCCTCCAGCCCAGGTGCTCAGACAGAGAGCCCGGTGTGACATCTTAGATCAAGATGAATTGGCACAAACTCCTGATCCAAGATTGTTTTATACCATTTAATTTAGTTTCTTCCCCTGCTTGGATGAGCACAGCTCTGGTTATGGATTTCTATTCTAATGTACTGAAGCAGGCCCTGAAAGAAGCCAATGAAGCAGCTGCCGGAGCAGGGACTGCAGGGATACTGATCAATAGGCAAGGCATTGACCCCAGCCGGTCAGCCTCCGCAACGGCCACTGCTGGAGGGGGGAGGGGGCACAGAGCACACAGGGGCTGCTTCCAGTAGGAAATGAAACAACAGGGGCATTTGGAGAGCTCCGCCTCCGCTCTGGCCCTCCACCTTCTCTAAGTTCCTTTTGTTTAATTACCTCAATCTTGTCTTAACTCCCACTCCTCAGCAACGAATTAAGACTTTAGGGAAGTTTTAATAACGTACTTTAAGACAACCATTTGTAAATTGTATCCTTAAGCTAATAGAAAGAGCCATAACAGGTGCCCTCTGCTAAGTGGCCAAAATATGAAATCTTAATTAGCTGTCAAGTACATCACTTAGTGTAATTTAAAGTTTGGCATGTGCACAGGCTCCTATGAACACTACAGAGGCTGCAACTCTATGGGATGTAATTTTTATCAGAACTCAGATCTGAAAAGATGATAGTTCTTTGTTAACAAGTAGAGGAAGTAAGAGCAAGGAAAGGTCCCCCTAAAAGAGCCACAGACCGGTAAGTGTGTATAAGGTACAGATGCCCATCTCTACTTTTTTCTGACAATACACAGCAGTTTCTGATTCTTTTGAGTTTTCAGATTTGGAGATATTTTAAATCATTGGCTTGTGCCTGTGTTTTCTCTGAAATAATATAAGACATATGCAACTAGCTACAATGTTTTCCTATAAATAAACTGACAACCAAATGGGACATTTTGAGATATTAAAAACAAAACCATTCTGGAAAAGCAGAGCTTTCTACAGTTCCATTTGTCTCATGAAATTTTGGTATTTTTTCACCAAGACATGCCTCCATTTAATCATGCTAAAGGGTGACATGGAGATCCATTTTCTTGACAGGACGGTTGATCACCCCATCACAGTAGGAAAATTAATGCCTTCAACTAGCCCTGTGTGGAAAACAGAAGCTCCATGCAATGAAAAGGACATAAATGCTCTACATTTTAAGTTGCAAAGAGAATACTTGTTCTGTGTAGGAAATAGGTTTACTCATTACTGAGTTACTTTATACATGATTTGAGCCTTTGATTTTATTAAAACAACCATTTAATTCATGATGTGTTCCTCAAAAGTACATAATTGCCTTTAGATTTAGCATAATTGACTCTAGATTTACATGACCAGGAGTAAACACTTCACTTACAGCTTAACTAGAACACAGGTAAAATATTTGAGAAGTTTAAGCTATTTAAAGGGCTGTGAGATATTGATTACTTCATTTAAAAAGCAGTCAGAGAGTGCAACCAAGAGGTCAAGATAAATTTAACAATTTGAAGCACTTTACTAAATAACTCTAAAGATCATGTTAATTGGCTTTGTGCAGTTCCAGGGTAAAATTAATTTTATCCTAGCTTACAATAAAGGGATTAAAAGACATATTAAGTTCTTCAGTTTTAACTGGAGTAGAAATCAATGGATTTGAATTAAAGCTAAAGGCACTTTTATGAGAGATGGACTACCAGCACATACTTTACATCTGCTATTAGCCATATATTGATGAAGCTCTGTTATCGTATTAGGTATTAAAACCTTAGATAAGAAGAAACCACCCAATTTTCTATTCTGAGAATATACTTTAAGAACTGTGTGATTTGACCCAGAAAAATTGTTCTTAAAAATTTGATTCTTTGTTTAGGATTGAGTATCATAATGCTTTTTATAGTTGACATATGTTATAATATTTAAAGTTTTAGTAAAAATTAATAAAATGATGTGGTAGGTAATTCAATCACATTCACATCAAGATTATAACTATGTTTAAAGTATTTAAAACTAAATAATAAATATATCACTAGGGTTTCTTAAACAAAAATATTACATTCAGATTGGTTTTAGCATACCAATTTTATTCCAGAAATTTCTGGCATGTGATACTCCAAGTAACATTTTCAAAGATATAAATATTTTCTGAATTTGATATAAACTTCAATATTCACTAAAACATCACTTTGGACATTCAGAAATGTTTTTCTGAATTTTATTTATTCACAGTAAATAAAAATGTAAATGTTTTTCTTTATTCTTTCATTATTTAATAATGTGTTTTTGGAATTATATGTATAAAAAAATAAACTGCTTTTACTATGCACTGACTAGCAGAACAAAAATTACAATTTGTATTTAATAAGGCATATGTTTTATATATGAATAAATAACTGTGAGACTATGAATGATTGGAAAATGTAAGTTGTAAGATCTCAGAGCAGAAAACTAAAGGGCAGCAGGTAGAGACCATTTAAAATAATAATTTGGATTAGGCTAGAAAATAGTTTCTATTGTGGTTCTTTACAACTGCTTTATTCATGATAAAGTATATTTGGTAATATTAGGTTTGATTAATTATTAAATAACAAAAGTAAATTTAGCAAAGTGAACTTTGTTAATATTGGCAATCTGAGAACAAGAGAATTTTTGGAATTAAATATGATTTCCTATTTATAATGCCTGCATACAATTAGAATAGTCTTAAGTATATATATCATTCAAAGTTCTACAAACATTAGTCAATAAAACTACAAAAGATTTCTATTTTCAAAAATTAGTAAAATATTCTTCCAGATTTTCATTTTTATCTATTTTGCTTTCTCAGCCCCCAAGACATTTTAAATGTGATGTGCCATTATAGGCAAATACTAACTATAAAAACATTTATGATTGTGTATTAAGTAAAGATGAGTTTAAAGTAGTACATGACAGTGAAATATGTCAATTAAAATATATTTTAATATATTTCTCAACATAAACAGAAGTATCTAAAAGAAACTAGGTCTTCAAAATGAGTTGCAGTTTTAATTGTTCTTAGATGTTTATTTTAATCAGAATAACTAAGTAAGCTAGAACTATATTTTTGAGATTTTAAAATGTGTTATCTATGTTTTAAAATCACAATGAAAACAATGTTGGCCTTCTGTGGAGTTTTCACAACATAAATTGTTTCCACATATGTTTGGCCAGAACATTTTCCATACCTACTTGCTATTTATTATTAGGGTTGCTTAGGAGTGATAAAGTACAATGTTATAAAAATGTCAAATTTTACCAGTTATGTAGTAGTAATTTTCTAAATAAGCTTTGTTATACTTAAAAATAAGCAAAAATATTCAAATATTAATTTTCAAAACAATTTGGTTCTAAAGGAGTATAATAGTTTACTAATTAAATTTCAGTTATCCAATTTATCCCAGTTCTCAGTCAAATACTTCAAATATAAATTTGTTAAATGGGACACAAAAAAGCATAGCTTAGTGTATAAAACAGGCTCAAGGACCTCACTTTCCTTGGTGGTAAATCTGGGTTTCATAAGTTCATCAGAGGACTCCATGGGTCTCTGCCATTGTAAATGTATATAATTAAGTTCCTCCTCTTCAGCCAAGTGTTTTTATAGGAATACTAGTGACCCAGTGCACGGATTCGTGCACAATGAAAGGAAATTAAGTAGAAGAAATATTTTAATATCGTTATTCGCCCTTTCTCTATAACAGAAGTGTCAACCAAATTCAAGATCGACAATGACAGATTGAAACACACGCATGTGATTGGCACCATGTAGGTCATGCAGGGAGAAAAAAAGGGTAAAAATATTTAACTGCAGCAGTGTTTGACTATATTCTGCGCAGTGAGAAAACCTGAAGTCATTTTCAAGGTCCACCATTTCTTACTTCTTTTCAGTCGGGTCAAGTTTCTAAACTTTCTAAAGCTTTGTTTTCCGGCTAATGAAAATAAAATAGGATTCCACCGAGTCGCCTATTTACCTATTCCAGGACTACTGTGAGGATCATATGAGACGAGGCACAGGAAAATGCTTCACAGATATTTGGTTAAAGTGTGAAATGTTTGACCTGGCTATATAGCAAGTCATGTTTCTGGGCTGAAGAAACTGCAAGGAGGCTAGTTCTCGCTAGGGAGAGGAAGCCAGGCATTGCTATGTGATGTCATTATCCCGCGCCCACAGCGACTATTTCTGGGCTGGGCTGGGCTGGGCTGTGGGCCGTATTTTGCACCATGGGGTCTCAGCAGCGTCGGCTGCGATTTGCTGGGCTGTTGCTCCAGGGTGGTGGTGGGGCCTGTGTCCCACTTGGGGGAAGCCGAGTGTTGCTTTGTGGGCGCCAGGTCCACGGTGCCAGTGCACATCACAGCAGCTCCTGCATTGAGCGTCTGTCCCTTAGTGGTCAGTGCACGGCATAGCGTCTGGTCGGACGGTCGGACACTTAGCATATTAGCCTTTTTATATATATAGATTACATATTATTTTCATCATTGTCACAATTTAGAGCACCACAAATCCTGCAATTTCTACAAAATATGGCAAATTTTGATTATATGGAAAAAATTTAAAATTGCAGATGGTTATATGGCCACTGTGTAAATTTCTACCTGTCCACCCCAAAGAAATAAAACATGCAAGTTTTCTGAATGTTCCTCTGCCCTCCTTAGGAGAAAAGAAAAGATGAATTGCCTAAATATGACAATAATCGGGTACTTCAACATTTCTTTCCAAACTTTCACATCATTACCAAAGCTAGTGTGTGTGTAGAGTACTTTCAGTATTCACTGTCACCAGCATGGGCACTTCTTCCATTGCACAGTTGCCTTGTGACACATCTGCGGTGTTTTCCTCACACCTACTGACTGAGCATATATGGAAGTTGCTCCCCAAATCTCTGAGGTTTTGCTATTTTTTTGTTGCTGCACCATTACCCCTCACTAGGAAATGGAAGTAAACAAACATGCCATTAATTTGTATGTATGCTCTATAGCCCCCTGCTGGAACACAATAGATTTTGCAAATGCATATATCTTTCTACCTTTGCTGATTAAGCCATTTAAAAAATAATGCTTCTTGAACATGTATGTCTTATGTGTGTATGCATTTGACAAAAACATGTCAAATCCCTTTTCCACACAATTGAATAAGAGGAAAATAAATAAACATTACAAAATGATTTTCTTTTTTAAAGGAAATTTAATATCACTATCTTGGTTATGTCAATTACTTGACAACAAGAAATCTTAAACTTTTGAGAGCAACTTGCAGATTTATCAAGTAATTCTTGTAACAATTTCTTATTCTTCACACAAATTCTATGCCTGTTTTTCTACAATCTGTATTATCTTATTCTTCCCCTTATTCTCTACCTGAACATCAAAAAGTTCATTTTTTTTCCGTTTTACTTTATTTTTAGTGCAAACATTCTCAGTTCAGGAGAAATTTGAGATTTAAAACTCCAGATATCTAAGACATCTCTTAATTGGAAATCTTGTAGTTAACAACTGTCAAGACTAATGTTCAAATCTGAGATACATGTCAAGTTTTAAAAACCACAAACTGTAACATTAGGAAGACCATTATAAGCTTTTTCAGAAGGAAAGAAATATTTCAAAAATAGTGTTTAGTGGCTTGTAACATTATATAAATTTGAAAGCATAGCAAATCATTCTTATAATCTTTTTTTCATAAAGTTAATGTTCAGGAAAAGACAACTTGTACATTGAGATTTACTTAAAATAAAAATACTAAAGAAGACATGAGGACATGTTTTGTTAAAATATCAAATGGAACACATGAGACTTAACATTTGGTAGACTGTTAGAACCCCTTCTATGAGTATTTTATATCTGCGCATTACAACACAGCGCCATCTGAAGTCATTTTTATTCACAAAATGACAAATCATTTCTTGTAGTTGCCTAAAAAATGTTTTCACCTACGTAATTATCTCTATCACCCCAGTGGCATAAAACAAGATGAAAAGTGATTACTGCCTTGTTCTACCTATGAGAAGTTAACAAGTGCATCTGTTCATTCAAAAGAGTATTTGTACTATTCATTTTTCTGAATTACATTTGGTTACAATAAATAAAAAAATGACATGCAACTAAAACTTATCTTTTAAAGGTTTGTTTGCAGCAAATTAAAACTTCTAAGGGATTTCTTGCTTGAATTTTTCTCTCATTTTGAAAAAATGATGACCTTGAAGGAATTAGGAATTACAGATTGGTAGTCACAAAATAGTCACAGGGATGTAAAGTACAGCCTAGGGGATATAGTCAATAATACTGTATAACTATGTATGGTGCCCGCAGGGTACTAGAAATATAGGTGGAGAATGAACACTTTGTAAAGTATATAGTTGTCTAGCCACTATGGTGTAGAAACAACAACAAAGCAGCATATAATTTTACTGAAATATAAAATAAAATGCCTGTTTATAGTAGATAAAAAGAAAAATGATCACCTTACTGCACTTCTGCTTTCTTCACTATAAGTGAAGTGTTAAGTAGAAATAATGGAGCATAGTCAGGGCAACAAATATCTTGGAAATTAATGGCAAGGCTTTTGAAGTGATAACACATCTAGGAAAAGTTGTGGTGGGTAAGCCCTAAGCAAAGTTTTATAGTATAAGGATTGTAATAACCCAGTACACAATTGGCAGAAATACATAAGATTTTACCTTTTTTTAAAACACCTTGTTAAGTTATTAAAACTTGATGTAGGTTAACATATAGTACAGTTCCTAAGAACTGAATAAGTAAAGAAATTTAAAAGAAAAATATTTTTAAATTTTAAAAAGAAAGAAATAAAAAAATAAGTAAAGAAATTTAAAGGAGAACTAAAAAGGTCAAAGACAACTTTGACTTTTAATTACTAATCACGTTAATAGATGATCGAGAAAGCAAAACTTTGAAAAAGAAAAGAGCCAATAAGCAAAAGTAGACTAACCATTTCTGCTAAAAGCCATTGATAAGACAAGCCATAACTTCAAACTCTTAAGGAAATACTCATTATTAACCCGCCCCTATAGAAAAAGTAACCTATCTATAGCCTAAGGAATATGCACGTGTGTAAATGACATACTAGCCTGCTTTCCAGAGATTTCATACTAGCCTGCTTTCCAGCTTCAGAGAGCTTAAAGAAAAAGAATGCTTGAATTGCTATTGGACAGCTGATCTCTTTACATGTTTACTAAATGTACACTTTCATTATTTTAAGCTACATGTAGAGAGAATAATTATGTGCCTTTAAAAATATTATAGATCTTAAGATTAATTTACATTTTCTCATTTTATGAAGGACATAACTAGTCTATCAAATTGATCCTACTTATTATTTGGTAAATATTTTTTACATTTTTACATACTTCTTTTCTGTTTATGTGATTTCTTTCACTATATGCTTTCTCAAATAAGCATATACAGATATTGGCATTTATTAATCTTCTCTTTCATGTAAATAGGTTATATAATTTCCTGTTAATTAGTTAATTCCATTTATAATTTGGATCTGAGTAGCCTATCTTGCATATGTCAAACTAAAACGGACTTTGGTCCTTGAATTGTTGCACAGTCCTTCCAATGTTTAACCAAAGGGCTAATGAGTACACATGCCCTGAGATCTGGGGTATCTAGGTCATTGGTTTGTTAGGACTATGGATTTGGAAAAGCTACAACGCCTGAAGTGAATAGAACGAGACAAATTTAATGTTTTAACCTATATGTGTATGTAGTCAGAGACTCAGGTTGTAAGATGTCGTGCTATAAGACTATATATATATTTTTTTTAAATCTATTTCTGCTACATGATAACATCATTTTTCAAAATTCTGCCTGACTAGCTTAAGTCATTAGGTTACTCAGGAGTTGTGAAGAGGTAGTTTTATAATCTCTTAACTCATCTTTTACCAAGACAGATACTTCCTATGTAAATATATGTACTGATGTTGGGTAAACACATACATTCAGAATGGCTCTTATTAACTGCTCCAAGACTCTGGCAGGGAAAAGAAGAAACATAGAATCAAGAGAAGATAAAATTGGCTAGAACTCCCTCCACCACCACGGGGGCAGACCACCAGTGTCAGTAGCATAAATCACCATACAAGCTTCAACACAGGCAGCTGAAGACTATCCAGAGCAAGAAGTTACCAGGGCTTACAATGTTTCCTCTTATTAGCAAATGAAAAAAATTTGAATTTCTATAATATTTTATCCAATGTTTTTTATTTCTACATTATACTCAAATAAACCGCAGTATTTACTTCTGGTTCAAAGAAACCTTAAAATATGTCAAAGGTAAAAGGCTCCCAATTTAAAAAACAACAGAAAAACCTGAAGTCCATCTTTTAAATAGTCAAAAATATTAGACTCATACAAATTCCATCTGCTTACTTAGGGTGCTTCCCATACCCACCAATACTGTATTTGTTATAATGGCAATTACAGGCCTACTACAACCACTTTCCCAATTCTTTTACAGAAACAGATATACCATTAAGAATTTAAAAGGAAAAGAAAACAAATCAGGAGAATGTAAAACATCTCTTAATCCAAGTTTAGATGACTGTTAGTGGGGGCCTTTTAGAATTTTAGAGGGAAAAGAAATCGGAGCTCTACTCACCAAACCAATACCCCTATTTTATAGATAAGGAAGGTTAAGTGGGTTAAGTGCTCATGTGACAAGGTGAAGAGCACAAAGAGAGTGGACACTCAGGGCAACATCATTCCAAACTGATTTCTAGAATCTTCATTGGCCTATAAATCAGTGTTTATTGCACAGAAACTAGTTAATATCTATCTGACACCTGCTGCAAGATAAAGCTATATTAGATATCTTCAAATTCTGCATAATTAAAAATGTTTCTACACATGAATGGAATTTATAATTAGAAAAAAAGTCTTAAAATAAGTTTGGGTCTATAGTATATAATAATGCTATATATATATTTTATACTTGGACTATCTATAACAAATTTTAAAAATGGAGGGGAGGTATTCCATCAAGTATATGAAGTAATCAGGGTAAACTGTAATTTATATGGAATGTCATGGAATATTGAAACACACTTAAACAATATAGAGTACTGAGCATAAACATTAATACCATTCAGAGACCCAATATTTAAATAATGTATTATTCAACAGGATAATAAAAATCAGCACATCACTTACAGAAACATCAACAATCATCACAGATGAAAAATTTCTTCAAATAGAATATATGAAGGAAAACACAAATTAAAAGTATAACTTTAAGTTTTAGTTACCTCTACATAAGCCCCCCTACGTAAGCAAATAGCTACTATAAGCTCATGGAAATTCATATTTTCCAAACTCACGTACTAAACTCCAAATATTGCCAATAAATTCATGATCATTTCCGAAGTTCACATCATAATATCAGAGAGTAGCTTAGAGTCACCATAAGGGTTAAGAGAATCATTTTCTGCTGCATACTAGTGCTATTCTAAGCCGATAGTGTGTTTAAATCCACACCAATGAAATCAATACAGCACTGTTCTATTCAAGGTGAGACCAAATAAACCTGTCTGAAGCTTTGAGAAATAGGCTTTGCAGTATACTTTGAGTGCTAAATGCCTTTCAGTCCAGAGATCTGTCATTAAATAATCATTAGCCATCATTCACTCTTCCTAAAAAGCTTAACATCTAAACTTGTTCAGCATCCACTAAAGCATTAGTATAGACTACCAAGTAAGTACTCATTAACATTTAGGGATGTTTCAACCACTCTGTTTAACCATGAATTGTCTTATCAAAAATACCCCAAAATAGTAACACATATTTACCACTAAATTAGGGGACAATTTATACAAATGATGAGTAAAAAGGACATCAGCATAATGATCAGCCTCTTTTGGACAACATGGTATAACTCACAGAATTACAAACAACTTTTGCCTGTCTGATCTCTCCAAACAAAACCTGATGTCTTTCCTATCACTCAGCATCATATATAATTCAGCATCACATATAAGCCAAATAAAATTAAACTATTCACAATAGAGAATTCATCAGTAAGTAATCTTGGCTTTGATCCTGTATGCATTTTAAAATAATGCTTATTTTATCAATGCTATTCATCTCTCACTATCAATATATGATTATCTCAGTGCTGAGTATCAACTACAATGGGCCCTGTTTTATTTTAGATATCATGAGATAGACAGAAAATTAAGACATATGTATCTTCTTTCTATTACCTGAAAGATTAAGTAAATAATATAGAATGATCTGTATTTAATAATGTTACTGGACCATATGCATGAATTTGATGGTAAAGGGTAATTTTCTCTGTACTTATCAAAAGTTAATTCTTATGTTATTATATGAATCCTCTCAATTTCAAGCTAATATTAATGAAAATGTCATTTCTGAAATACATTAATTTGTTCTTCATTTTTAAAAGCTCAAATAAAAATATATGGCCAGATACTTATGACCTCATATATAGTTTTATAACTTACTGCTTTGGATTTTAATATAGAGTTCAACCTAAATGAGAGTCATGATATTATATGAACATTTTATTTAACTGGATGGCACATCATATTTTCCCAGAAGTATTTAGATAATTAAATGCAAAATAAAAGTATTACTTTAGTTATTAGGTACTTTAAAATGCCAAATACATATTGTATAAATATAAACTATAATAGTTAGAAACTTTCAAGTATTCTAATTATGAGCCAATTCCATTGAACTTTATACTTTTCTATTAATACTCTAACATAAAGTTTCAATTGCTAAGATATGAACTAGTGCAATATTACTTGGATAGTTTGGTAAATGTTGTTCAGAAATTATAGAAGGTAATATAAAACTAAATCTCATCACAGTTGCTTTTTAATGATCAAATTTTCCAATAGATGCTGCCTTGAGATACACTTTCCATATATGATGGAATAAAAAATAGCCATTCTTTTCACTTGTTAAGGTACATCAATAGTTACACTGAACAATTAAATAGTGTACAAAAAACAAAATAACAGTCTAGTCAGTATAAAAAGGAGAAATGACTTTGGAAAAATGCAAGATAGTAAACTGAAAACATCTACATATTGTAAAAGTACAATCTGCAGATAAGAGGAAGGGGAAATATCCGAAAGTAGCATGAATATTGTGAATATGAATGTCACACTTTCCTAGAAGAGCCTTTTCTCCAAAAATTTTGAAAACATAGGTGTAATAAATAAATAAAATATAGTTTCACAATTATAATAATTTTCCAGAAAAATGAAATATTTCTCAAAAATGTATAAATAACAAAATGTATACCACTGAACTTGACTTTGACCTCATTCTGCTTGGAACATGTAAAGTCTTTCAGAACCTCAAGTAAATTCTCATTTCTTAAATCTATAAAACAGTGCTGGCAAAGTCAGCAGAGCCCGACAAAGTGCTTCCACCCCTTTAAGAACCTGTACAAGAATCTCTAACTGCTCATCTCTTACTGACTGTGAAATCAATATTTATAGCATCTTTCCTAAATATTAGGTCAAAAGTTTTGCATTTTTATCATAATTATTTAATTACTTTAAAACAAAATTGACTTATTATTTCTACAACTAATTTTAGCCTTTTTAAAAGATAAAAAAATAAATAAAAGGGATTTTCTTTGCCCTCCCTAGCAATACAACTGTTTTGTACATACTAAACAACTACATTATGAAAAAGAAACAAAATTTTGTTTTCAAATAATTCATGCCTCTAAATATATGTTAGATTAACTGTTAATACACAAACATGATCAATACAAGCAATTCCTTCTTGCCTCTCCAATCTCACCGGGTGCAGGTGAACCTTCAATAAAAGCAGTACTCTTCTGGATTTTACATTTTGAAGCATGATTACTATTTTATTGAAAAGTATATAGGAGTAACACACTATTTTAAATCATAGTCATTTTGAAACTAAGTTGCAACTTATCCTGACTCTGTATGAATAGACGAGGTTCTTATTGGAAATCAATTGGAAGGCAGGAAAATTAGATAGCCATGGTTACCAGAATACCAATAAGAGATAGCATTATCCAATACTAAGTCTTAAGCTAAAATAAAAAAAAGATACTAAAATAAAAGGCATTTTTGCAATAAATATTTAAAATGAAGAATATATTTTCAATGCCATTATGTATTCTGAAATATACAATGATAAAACATTTTCATTAAAATTATCAAAACTGAATTTTATTTTACATTTTGAATGTCCCAAACACTAAAACAATTACACTAAAATATAAGAACATAATATTGGCAATTTGAGGTTTATTACATTTTAAATATGTAAGTAAGAAGAGACATGAAGAAAATTTAAAATTTTTCCAAAAAAAACAACGTAGTAAATCTACTATACTGAATCTAAGAGTTGACTGTATAAAATTAAGATAAGAAATAAAAATAGAAGAGAGTGTTCATACATATTTAAATGTCATTACAGATAGAATTAATCCAAAAAGCCAAACTTAGAACATAGCCATTACTTATGAAATATCTTCAAAATACATTACATAATGAATTTACATTTTTATGTTACTAAATCAATATCAGATCGAAAAATAAAGAACATAGACATCCGAAATATATAAACATAATAGCTGGCAACAATAAAGAGGGTTCCTGAAAATTGTTTTAGCTTTATTCTGAAAGTTTCATTTATTATTAATAAATACTTATGTGCAAATTATCTTCTACTTTCTATAAAATTGGATTTAGTTAGGCTTACTAAGGAAAAGGCATAACTATGACCTTTTGTAAAATATACTAATATACATTAAAAATCCACCTCAGTTATTCATCAAGTATCAACTTTTAAAAAGAAATATACATATCTATATGATACAATAATCACCGAAATATATTTTTGTGTAAAAGTACTGAAATAATGCAACAGAGTGTAATTGTTAGAGTAATGTGATAGTTATATTATACTCCAAGCTATTAAACATGAGTTCCTTAACCTGATTAAATATTAAAAATGGCTAGATTTCATTTTCATAAGGGAGACAAATTACTATCATGAGGCTTATTTTTCTTAAAATATTCTTCAAAACTTTCAAACCTAAACACCCTGCTTTTTCCTAAAGAGACAAATACAGAAAACCAGTTGGTTCTTGAAATATGCTGCCAACAACAGACCTGTTCAGAAATGAAAGGCCAATACTATATTAAAGAAAAAAAAAACGAAACCACAAATAAGTAAGAGAATTACAGCAGGCCCCACTGTACTGCGGGAGCTCAATACTGTCCTCCCTGCTGCTGGAGGAGCTCCAGAGTTAAGCTCCTGTGATAAAAGACTTGACAAAGCAATTCTGACTGCACGGCGATGCTAAGTTGTGGGCTAATACAAGAACAGGAGGCCCAATCGCTGTCTTTCACCATGCGCGATTTACACATGGCTTTATCAATAGCCTTAGTGCTGAATACAGAACACACTCTATTTGGCTTTCAGTCAATTAAGCTTTAAGCTGTCAGCAAACAAGACTTTTAAGTTAATTTTGAATCACCACGAATCAAGTTGAAGGTTGTGAAAGGGCGGCTCACATGCCGGCATGAAAAAAGGCAGTTTAATTGCCTCTGAATAGCTATTATATGCTGCAATTGGCCTATTGAATCTTAGATGATCTATTTATTTATCAAAGTGCAAGCATCAAAGATTAGTAAAAGAGTGAATAATAGGAACTGTACATTCCCTATATTGCATAAGAAGATCTGTTTGCAAAAAGGTATAAAGAATTCATATTTTAAGCATATTTTATTTTTTAATGTAAACATTTATTGATATGGAAAATTAGCAGTACAAAGTGGTCAGTGCAAAAATAAAGCAATTTTTTTTCTAGGACAATACAATTATGATGCAAAATTGACAATTTATAATGCAAATACTCCTTTATACATTATAATTGTTCATCAAATAGAGCCAGAAAAAGAATTATGAAGTTGAATTAAGTCAGAGAGTTAAAAAAATTTAATTTAGAATTCCTTAAGTTTACTATATCCTTAACTGTGTGAAGGGAAAGAACACCAAACATATTTTAATAAAGGTTATTTTAAGTAAGATTAAGATTTGTCAAGAAAGTGGCATAAGCAAATTAGAAGGATTATTATATTCCTAATACTGCATAACACCTATTTTTTTAAACATTCTGTGGTTGACCACAATCCTAATCAGTTTTTTCCTGAAATTATGTTTTCAATTGCATGTACTGTGCATTATTATAGGGTTACTCATGAGTGCTGGATGCGTATATTGATTTTTTTATTAGAAGAAAGCATTGAAGCACTGGGTTGAGGCGGGGTGAGGGGATGCTCAGATTTTATAAACAGATGTAAACATAGGTCAAATGTAGGGATGGTAAAACTGAACCATTTTGTTCTGGCTGGAATGAGCTATGGCTCTTTTTACATGTTAGTCCCTCCATAGGAAATGTATTAAACCATGCACTCACAGTTAATTTACATAGGGAAATCACATGGAGATGAATGGTTATAAAGTAGAACAGTTTATCAGAATTCGGAGAGAACATGGGTTAATTTGAGTATTCCCTCCAGGCCAGTCACATATTCTTGGAAGCCTGGACCCGTCACTGCATTTCCAGTCAGCAGAGGGGTGGGCTGAGGAAGCAGTACTGACCACCATGTTCCAGGAACTATCGCACATAGAGGGGCTGAGATTCAATGCAGGAGTGTGGAAACCCTTTTTCCTCTCTCTTTCCCATCCATTATTATAAAATCCTTTTTATTTTTTGCATTTATACCCATAAAATATCTTAAATAATCATTTACTGGTTACTCTTTACAAAAATGGATGCTAATGAATCCATAAATATAAAGACATTAAAGCAGAAAATGCCTATATGAGCTCTAAGGGAAACAGATTGGATGCAGGAGCCAGATTTCCCAAATAAAACAAAGTAGAAACCATGCAAAGACAGAATGTTCTTTTTCTTCACCATTATTAAGAAATATTAGCAAAAGACTTCTCTGTGTTCAGTGGTCCCAAGTGTTCACTGTGCATTTCCTACTATCTTATGTAGTTCCCATGTTTATACAGGACACACAGTGTTCAAACACGTCTACGTTACACAAACACCCACTCACTAGAGTGGGACGGGGACACCAGGGAACAAGACAGATGACCTTGTCCACCTTCCTGCAGCTATCATTCAGGGAAGGAGGGCAAACACAATTACAAGTTATAAAATACAGGAGACTGGCATGGCAAATAAGGCAGAAACCTAACAATTTTAGACCGAGGGATGGCAGATAAGGAAGCTGAGGCACAGAGCAGGGATGGGTTACAGGAGTTTCACGGCAGGTAAGTAATGAGGCCAGAATGTGAGGCCAGGATGGGAACCCGGTCAGACTCGGGTACAATAAACCCTTTCTTCATGGGTCCCCGCTCTTACTAGGAGAGCAAAGATAAATTAACAAATCATTGAAACCCAAGGAAGAAATCAATTCCTGTTATTTAGCAAGGCCAACAACAATATTCAGAGGAAGTTGACCTCAGCTGGGAGAAGGCAGGCCTCACAGAGGAGGTGCCATTCCAGACAGGTCCCCAAATCCATTTGGATTTGACAAGAAGAAATGGGGCTGCATCTAAAGAATGAGAATTACAGCAGAAGTAGAGGCCTGTTTCAATCATCACCCATTCTTGCCCCCAACCCTATCCCCTTGCTCCCTCTCATTCCCGCTTTACCTTCCTCTGTTTTCTCCCATGGTGCCTACCACCTCCTAACATACTATAAAATACATTAATTTCATATGTTTATCTCCCCCTCCTCCTCTCCTTACTAGAATGTAAGCTGCATGAGGATAGGAATTGAGATTTCTGTCATTTCATTCACAGATACTGTTCAAGGGCCTAGAACAATGCCTGGCACATAGATGCTTAACAAATATTTGCTGTAATAATGAATACAGCTCACAAGCAGAACAGCTCCAGTCATACATAGAAACAGGACCAGTTTGCTCTGGCCGAAAATAGAGATCATGAAAACAATAAACAGAAGCTGAGCCCAGAATGTGAAGTCGTTTTAGAATACTAAGGTCTTTAAAACCAGGCTAAGGGGATTAAATTATTTTCTAAAGCAACTGAAAAGCCAGTGAAATTTTTTGAATTACATGGTGATAATTAGGAAGGCCAATCTGACAACTGTACACTTAACCTGAGATGCTGAAAGCTATACACTAGGGTGGTGGTCGTGAGATGGAAACTAAGAAATATATTAGCAGCACTAAAAACTCTGTGTTGAGTCTCTGTTTAACAGCGCTAAGAAGTATAGAGTCAAACAGAATACTAAGGTTTCAAATCTGGGCAAATGATGCCATTAATAAAAATAAGTTCACTTTATACATAACCAGGTTTCAAGTATCTTAACGCTACCCTGGTAAATTCTAGGGAGCAGCTGAAAATAAAAGCCTGGAGCTGAACAGAGAGAGGAAGTTTGGATAGAGAAAGCCGGAAATTATTCCTGGTCCGGTGAGAAGTAATGTTGGCTGAGCTGACCGAAGAAGAGGAGAGAGAGGTCTGTGCAGAGAACTCTGGGAATAGTTGAATTACTATGAAACTTTAGGAGACAGAAAGGGAGCCATGGAGAATTTAGGAGGGAGAGTCTCCTTTCCTACTTTCTCCTTCCGACAAATCTCTACACAGCCTCTCAAGTCGCCACTGAAATGTCAAGTCCCTCAACCGGCTTGTCCTCTATGCAGACACTTAGTGTGAAACTTCACAGTAGCATTAGAGACTCTTGTGATTTGCCACTTTGTATGTCTTCTATCCCTTATATCCCCAGACAGTATTCTATCCGGGGTGTCCCAGGGTGCACACTCACACGCACACAAGTATACGTATGTACATATGAGTACACATACGTATATGTGTGTGTCTGTGTACATAAGATTTTGGCTGCCAATATGTACTTATGTATGTATGTGAGTCAGAATGTGTGCATAAAGTATCCTACTGCCAACATGCTCCTGGTCCACTAAGAGCTCCTGCTCTGAGGGAAAATACCAAATCAAAAATCATTTCGCAGTGCTCTCCTTTCTCTCTCGAATAAAAGACAGAAAATTACTCTGGAATGTTTGGTAATGAACCAGTAAAGGATTTTAGCAGCATAGCGCCGACACTGCCTACAGACGTTAAGCCTCATGCTTAGGGGAGGTAACTGACATATGCTGATAGGGTCCTCAGCGCCAGCTATTAGAAAGGGATGAAAGCAGACATATCCCTCAGATTACATAACTTCCTCCTTCCAGGTTATAAAAAGGATTACATAAAGGGGGAAAGGCGGCCATAAGCAAAAATTATAGAATAGCTGTGGTCTCAGCTAATAATCTCTGGTTCTCAAAAATGCACCAGGGGACTCACTTAAAGCTACAATAGGCAAAAGGAAACTATATGTGGTGATGGTGCTAAGTAGACTTGTGGGGATCGTTTAGAAATATGTACAAATATTAAATCATTGTGTTATATACACAAAACTAACATACTATTGCACGTCAATTATATCTTAATTTGAAAAATCACATAAAAAGCAGAAAATGAGTTGAAGACTAAAATATGAACAAAGAACAAGGGCAACAAATAGGAAACAAATATGGTAGATATTAGTTCAACTGTATCAATATCATTTTTAACGTAAATGGTCAAAAACTCTGGTGAAAAGACAGACATCATCCATGTTTGTATCAGATAAAGTTTAGCAATATAGAGTGCTCAAAATTTAAATTATCTGAAAGTGAACAAAAACCCATTGCACCAATTTGTGCCTACTTAGTAAAAAATTCCAATTTTTGTGATCCTCATTAAAAGTGCTTTCCAAGTGGGGAAAAAAAAAAATGCACCAGGGGAAGAGGAAGGGAAGACAATAAAATGGCATTCAAAGTACTTGCTCCAAAGTACTGTTGTTTTTGTCTTTAAGAAATTTTAGGAAGAACAGAAAGCTATTCAATACTTTGTTGTATGTCATAGGCATCAATATAGGAAAGTCTTGGTAATTGTAGGATAATAGCCTAGGAATATAAACTAGCAATAAATCTTCTACTTAAGTAAAATGTGGATTATTCTTATTTTAAAAAAAGATTTTAGAAGTTACAGGATCTTCACAAAAATGGAAGTTGATTTCTTCGGTAAATACACACAAAGGACCATCTGCTATGACTTGATGCTTGGAGTGTGTTGGGGCACGCAGATTATCTCCACGGAGTTGGTCTTAGAAATTTTAGAAAATTGTTGGAAGTCAGGGGAGGTCTTGTTCACCAGTACCTGGTTTCCTTGAAGAGATTTTCCCTAAGCTCCCTGTCCTGGCCCATCCTTCATTCAGCATTTCCCAGGAGCACTGGAATGACTTTTCTGATGGATGAGTCCAGGATACAGAATTTGTTACAAGTAGTAGCTCAGCGCCTTTCCCTCTCTTTGGAATATGTTCACTTGCAAAGGGCAGATATACTGCTCTGCTCTCAGTCATGAGTTTTACAGAAGCAGGTGCACAGAGGGGAAAGGCAGAAATTTTCCAGCACAGCCTGTGATGAATAATTAATCTGACTGTAAAATGTATTATAGAAGAACAAAGGGCCAAGAATAACCAAGAGACTTCTGAAGAAAAGCGAAGCTATGCCCTGGATATAAAGATTAATTATAAAGCTAAAGTAATTAAAACAGCACGTTTTGGTGAAGGAATAGATAAATTTACTAATACCATAAAATAAGAAGCCAAAAAAAAAAAAAAAAGAGTCAAGACACATCTACATTGGTGTCAGGTACTGAAAATATCGGGGGTGGGGCACTTTCTGAAGAATATGATTCTCTAACCACTATGCTCTTCACCTGAAACAAACACAAAATAATACTGAATGTAAACCATAATTGAAAAATAAAATTTTTAAAAAAGAAAAGATACATATATGTACATATGTTATAAAAAAAAAAGTTTATTTATATGAATAAAAATGAAACTGGAACTCTACTTCATACCGTACACAAAAAGCAACTACAATAGATGAAGAACTTATATGTCAGTAACAATAGTTTAAAACTTTTGGGCAAAAGCATATGATAGAAGAATTAATTGTTAACTTCCTAAAAGCACTAGTCAAAAGGAAAGAATAAATTAAATTACATACAAATAAAAGACAACTTTTTACCAGAGCTACCTTACAGAAATGTAAATATAAGATACAAAGAGAAGATGTTTAATATGAATATAACTGACTATTAGTATTCTAAACGCAACTAGAAAGACAAATGATCCAATTAAAAAACTGGGCAAAAGACTTGAACAGACATTTCACAGTAGAGGAAACATACACACTCAACTCATTAGTAAGCAAGTCAATGTCAATCAGGGCCACAATAAGGTACAATTTTCAATTCTTTCAAATGGCAAAATTGTACATGTCAACTGCTGGAGAAGATGTAGATCAATAGAATCTGTCATATACTTTGGATAAGAATCTTATTCTATGCAATCAAGTTGACGATTTGCATATCCTAAAACACAGTAAATGACAGTCATAGGTATACTAGAGGCCTGGTGCATGAAATTCGTGTCCCTCAGACCAGCCTGCAACCTCTCCAATCTGGGACCCCTCGGACATCCCTTTCACAATCAGGGACTGCTGGCTCCTAACCGTTTGCCTGCCTGCCTGATCACCCCTAATCGCCTCTGCCTGCCTGCCTGATCGCCCCCTAACCGCTCCCCTGCCGGCCTGATCACCCCTACCTTGCCCCCGCTGCCGGCCTGGTCACTTCCAACTGCACTTCCCTGCTGGCCTGATCACCCCCAACTGCTCTCCCTTGCCAGCCTGATCGCCCCCAATTGCCTTCCCCTGCCAGCCTGATCACCCCCTAACTGCTTGCTCCCCTGAGCCAGCCTGATCGCGCCCCTAACTGCTTGCTCCCCGGCACTGGCTTGATTGCGCCCCAACTGCTTGCTCCCCCACGCCGGCCTGATTGGCCCCTAACTGCTTACTCCCCCAGGCTGTCCTTAAAGCAGCCCTAACTGCTTACTCCCCTGCTCCAGCCTGATCTCGCCTGATCGCGCCCCTAACTGCTTGCTCCCCTGAGCCGGCCTGGTTGCCCCCTAACTGCTTGCTTCCCCGCTCCGGCCTGATCTCGCCTGATCTGGCCCATAACTGCTTGCTCCCCTGAGCCAGCTTGATGGTGCCCCTAAATGCTTGCTCCCCCCAGCCGGCCTGATTGCACCCCTAACTGCTTGCTCCCCAGCGCTGGCCTTTCTAATACAAAATATTACAAAAATACTAGTGAAAAATGCAAGTACGAAATGATTGTATACACTGTGACAGCTTTTTATAAAGTTTAAAACAGTGAAACTAAGCAATATATTCTTGAGACAAAACAAATAAACACAAAGCAAAAAAACAATAGACAAAATTCCAAAGAGTGGTTGTCTCTAAGAGCAGGTAGGAGGAACAGGGAAGAACACACATGTAGATATAAATGATTGGCAATATTATAGTTCTTGGTTTAGATGGTGTGGTAGGTTCAAGTGTGATATAGTAACTAAAGTCAGTTAATTGATTATATAAAATATATTTTAAATTGATTAAATCAAATAAAACAGATCCTTTAATTTAATGGATCAACGATGATTGTTTTTGTGTATGTTTGTTTTTCTGCCTGTGTTAAAGAGGGGAAACATCCTGAATGAAAACAGAAATGAAAAGGCACATTATTTGTATACTAGAGGCCTGGGGAACGAAATTCGTGCACGGGGGGGGGGGGGGAGTGTCCCTCAGCCCAGCCAGCACCCTCTCCAATCTGGGACCCCTTGAGGGTGGTCGGACATCCCTCTCACAATCTAGGACTGCTGGCTCACGACTGCCCTCCCCTGCAGGCCTGGTCCCCCCCAACTGTCCTCCCCTGCAGGCCTTGTCCCCCCCGAACTGTCCTCACCTGCTGGCCTGGTACCCCCCAACTGCCCTCCTCTGCTGGCCTGGTCACCCCTAACTGCCCTCCCTGCAGGCCTGGTCACCCCCAACTGCCCTACCCTGCAGGCCTGGGTCCCCCCAACTGTCCTCCACTGCAGGCCTGGTCCCCCC
The DNA here is from genome assembly GCF_027574615.1 of Eptesicus fuscus. Classification (NCBI taxonomy): domain Eukaryota; kingdom Metazoa; phylum Chordata; class Mammalia; order Chiroptera; family Vespertilionidae; genus Eptesicus; species Eptesicus fuscus. The sequence goes on along the minus strand of NC_072484.1, from coordinate 39,924,025 downwards.
GACAACTGCCCTCCACTGCAGGCCTGGTCCCCCCCCCGCAACTGCCCTCCACTGCAGGCCTGCCCCCCCCCACAACTGCCCTCCCCTGCAGGCCCGGTCACCCCTAACTGCCCTCCCTGCTGGCCTAATCACCCACAACTGCCCTCCCCTGCAGGCCTGGTCCCCCCCAACTGCCCTACCTGCACGCCTGGTCTCCCCCAACTGCCCTCCTCTGCCAGCCTGATCACTCCTAACTGCCCTCCCTGCTGGCCTGACCGCCCACAAATGCCCTCCCCTGCAGGCCATCTTGTGGTAGCTATCTTGTGGTGGCCATCTTGTGTCCACATGGGGGCAGCCATCTTTAACTACATGGGGGCGGCCATCTTGTGTCTTGGTGTGATGGTCAATTTGCATATTATTCTTTTATTAGACAAGATACCTTATGCAACCTTTTAAACTATTAAAACTGAGGTTAAGAATAATGCTTCTGATATAAGGCTAAGCAAGGGAGAAAACATTAGAATATAAAATTGTGTGTTCCCTATCATAGCTTTAAAAATTCATAGAAATGAAGACAAAAAAAATTCATCACTATGTTAACAGTTATTGTGGTGGGGTGGTGGTAGTCCATATTTCTTTACCTTTTCTAACATTTCTGCAAGGGAATTTACTCTTATAATGTTAAAAAGTATTTAGAACTTCATACATACAAAGGAAAATAATCTTTTAGGAAATTTTCATATTTTGCCTAAGCTCTTCATTTCCCTATAAACCAATAACTAATGTTTACAAGTTTACCAATAATTCAATGAATTTATGCCTATTTGTATATTTATGTAGGATAAACATGTTAACTTAATGTTAGAACCTGCCAACATGTCAACTCTCAGTATAATTCAAAGTGTAAGAAATGTTTAAAAATCATGCTGAAGTACTTATTTAGTTGAAGCCATTAACTTCATCAGCAAAAGTATCTGCATTTTTTAATTGTGAATGAATAAATATAAATATCCACAGATACTCAGGAATCTAAATAATGTAGTCCATATACCCCTATATGTGTAAGTATATGTGTAACTTTCACACATGAACATTTATATTTGTAATATACTTGTGTAAGCCTTTACATCAATGTGTCCTCAAAATGGCTTAAAAAGTTCTTCTGCAAAATTAAAATTAATGTTAACCTCTTGATACTTGGGTAAATAAAAAAATACAGTAAATTTCTAAGATGGCCATTAAAACAGATAGAATTGTTATTTACTAGAAAGGATGTAACCTAGATGCATTCTTACAGAACACAATCAATGAATTGATTAATTATAAGTAACTTGTAGTTCCGGCTCTCTTGCCAGCTGAAGGCTCAACTGCCCAGAAAATAGTTCTGGGCCATCCCACAGTTACCTACAGGTACAGGACTGTACATTTGTTTGAGAATCTATCCCTGTTTCCCCACCATTGCTGGTTAGAAAGACAACTCTTATTGAATAGGTATCACATCTCAGGCATTACACTAGGTATCTTGCACATATGAGGCAGTGTGGCATACTAGAAAGAGTCTAAGCTTTGGCATTATCACACAAAGTTTGGATTCCAGGTTTTCTGCACCCAACAGAGGCAACTGATTGATGTTTCTCTCCCATCAATATTCCTCTCTCTCTCTGAAATCAATAAACATATCCTAAGGTGAAAGGATAAAAAAATGATGCTGAATTAAACTGGGTCTCGTTGTGTGTTTAGATTTGTTAAATAAGCATAGAGTCTGAACAAAATGGGGAATGGTTAATGAGTTTAGGTTTTTATGTGAACAATTACAGAGAAACTTTATAACCTTTAAAATAAGCATGTGCTGAAACCGGTTTGGCTCAGTGGATAGAGCGTCGGCCTGCGGACTCAAGGGTCCCAGGTTCGATTCCGGTCAAGGGCATGTACCTTGGTTGCGGGCACATCCCCAGTAGGGGGTGTGCAAGAGGCAGCTGATCGATGTTTCTCTCTCATCGATGTTTCTAGCTCTCTATCCCTCTCTCTTCCTCTCTGTAAAAAAATTAATAAAAAATATATATATTTAAAAAAAAATTTTTTAAATAAGCATGTGTATAATCTTTCCTTGAAAGTAATGAAAGTCTTGCTTTAAAATATTTCGTATTTTATATAGTTCTAACCTTTTCCCTTAACCTAGTATATCACTATAAAATGGCAAAAATTTTAAGCTAATAAAGTATCAAATCATTACAGTGATGCTTTGGTTAACATGTTCTACACACTAAATATGCAAAACATTTCACATCACATGTGGCTTAAATTCCTTAAAATGGAGACTATGTAAACATCACATTCCAATTCCAATTTGTGAGAACATGTGCATGTGACTTTAAAACACAGCCTGTGTCTCACCTTTCTCCAGTTTTAAATACATGCACCAAAATTAAAATTAGTGCCAAATAACTGAATCAGTGAAACTTTTTTTAAAAGCTTTTTCTATGGAGACAATTCCAATGTCCACAATGCTGGGTGTGCCCTAAGAAAAAAATTATTAAATTAATAAGCTAGTTAAGATGCAAACTCTTAAATAACTCTTAGAATTTTGCCTGAATAGAAATGTTCTAATTTCTTCATTTTACATCGATATAGAGCCATCTCTGTCATACAATACAGGTATGTTAGCTCTTCATGTCTGTTTTATAAAACAAATCAAAGTGCTCACTTTAAAGTGGTTAAATGTATGTTACATAAATTTCACCTCAATAAGAAATCAAAATCTTTCAATGTATAAACCTAATTCTAAAGCCATTTTTTCACTTATTTTTCCCATATTTTTTTCTTAAGTCCACTAGTAATGATTTGATAAAGTGGCATTTTTTAATATACTAATCAAAATGAGAGGTTATAAAACTTGTTTAAAATTTCACAATAGCAAATTGTTAAACGGATTCAGCTTGTGACATTTTTACTTAAATTTGCTGGTGATTACAGTTGATGAGAAACATTAATAAATCCAATAACATTTTTCCACACGGCCATTTTGAAATGTCAGCCATCGCTAATCGATAGCCTTCTTCTCTGACTGGTCACAATGGCTCACAAAGTGGTCACAATGACTGATTCTGAGATCCCTTTGCAGGTCATACCCCTAAACAGCTTAATCCAAACAGTTACTGGCATGGTGTGCTCATGCTTTTTCATCAGGGAAGGAGCCAATCATCTCAATGGCAATGGCCAAGTTCACTTTTAAGATGCAAATGACTAAAAAGTGAGCCTCTTTTAAAGTAACATCCCCAAATTAAATTACACTTAGCTGCAATGACATCTGTCCTTCAACAGATGTCAACTCATGAATCTGACAAAGGGCAAGTTGTTTATGCAAATTTGTTGTGTGACAGATGTTTATCGGTCATAGCTGAGAAGTCACCTTTGACTACAAGATACCTAGTGATTTTTTTTTTTTGTTAAACTCTAAAAATTCACAAGAGAATATACAAATAAAAAGTATAATCCTATTAAGTTTAATAAAATAGTCTCAGGAAAATAAGTGTCAATTTACTCTAATTTGAAGTTATATGTTGGTATAAAATTTCCCATTGACCAATCTATCTTTTAGAAGTTTTATTTGAAAGGCTACTTTCAAAGAAATGAAAACTATTAAAAAGCATAAATCACTAAAACAAAATAATTCTTTCTGTTCATATTATCTTCTTTTACTAATACTTTATGAGAAAGATTAAAAGAGATGCAAGAAAGAATTAATATATTTATATTTAGCATTCAAAGAGAGTAAGTCTATTTCAGATTTCCAAAAAAAAAAGGACATACTTATGTGGTTGTTTTTTATTCAATAGCTATTGCTGAAGCTGGTGGATGGCTTCTCAAGGAGTAATTAAACGCAAATTAAAAGCTTCTTTGATCTCCATAAGGCTGACTGGTGAGGGAACTGCATCCCAAAATGTGTGCTGACAGGATGGGCCCTAAACTCTGAAATGAGGCCCAGCAGGAGCGCTGTCCAGGGGCTGATGCCTGTGGCACCAGCATTGTCCCCAGCAGTGGCTTAGGGGCTAGTTGGTCAGGAGTGGCAGATGGTTTCATTTGTTCTACATTTTCACCCTTCACCAAAATTTAGGTGAATCTTGGCCAGAGATGAGAGGAAAGTACTGTTACTGCACCTGTTGCTTTTACTTCAAAAAGAACCGACTCCAGTTGGAAGAGAATAAGGAAAAATCTGTTAAATTTGGCTTTAGCTGGTCAATAAAACATTATGAGTAGGCTGGCTATTTGACTACTTTTATATGACTACACAAATCTATTAGTCTTCACATTTTCTTCTTTTCTTTAAAGTTAAAATCATGAAGCTTTAAAAAATACACCTCATATTTAAGGAAATTATTCTAAAAATATACAGCATATTTATATAAAGGTAAGGTCCTTTACATAGTTCATGAATCATATGGTCAACTGCAAATATCTAAATATCAAATATAATCAAAATATTAATGCCAGCAGGGAGGGCTTGGATTCTTATTTTTCTATCCCAAACTAAGTTTTCTTAAAGTAATATTTTAAAGTAATATGATACATAAATAATCTTATACATCCTTGATCTACTATCCTTTTGCTAAACCATAGTAACACAATACGTAAGTTTTAAATCAAGCATTTGTACATTCTTATAAATACTCCATCAATAAATATTTGTCACAAAAATCACAACATAGGCAGTCATAAATAAAAATTTTTATATATTGTTGAGATATATATGTGCATGTATAACTTTCTGATGCCCATGGGCAAATGGTTATATCTGCTCTATCACATGACAATCACCCAGTTGATAATGCTTGAGGTGACCCCTGAAAACCCGGAAGATGATTACTGCTGTTGTTTGATAATTAAAAAGTTACATATTTCTAACACCACTGCAACTCAATGCATTTCAAGAATGACTTAAGACTCCTTTCAATGCTTGTAGGTTAGACTCAGTATCACAAATTTAAAACTCCTTACCTTAAACCTATACTGTCCATACATGCAACGTATTCTGATTTCAGCAAGGCATTTGAAGAAATCTCTGGGAGTGTTTGTATGAACAGGATGGGGAAATCTGAGCCGGAGGACACTGCAGAAGGGCTGGTTTGCACTGAGTTGGAAAACTAAACCTACATGGTAATATCAGTGCTGGTGATGAGGTGGCCAGCTCCCAGCCATGTGCCGCAGGAGTCTCGTTGGGGCTGGTCCACAATGAGCTAGTTAGCATGTAACACATAGAAGGCTGTTTATCACCTTCAGGGAAGACCCAAGGCTGAAGGAATGACTAACCCACTGGAGAGCAGAGAGAAGATCCCTATTCTCAATGATGGGCTGAAGCCAACAAGACAAAAAAAAAAAAAAAAGATAAATATCAAGTCTTGTTTCTTTTTGTGTTCTTTTTTGTTGTTGTTAATCCTCACTGAGGATATATTTTCCATTGATTTTTCAGGGAGTGGAATGTGGGGGGGTGGAGAAAGAGAAAGAGAGGGAAGTAGAGGGAGATTGAAATTCAAACCTACACTTCTTATAAAAATGGGGTTTAGGTGATTTCATATTTAGTAGCAGTCAAAATGTGGGATGCTTCATAAAAAACAACAACTTAATTTTAGAATTATGGAATTCAGATAAAGGAAAGTAACAGTCCTATAATAAAGCACTTCTACAACAAAATGCATCATTTTACTTCAATTGATATTTGTGAATGTAAGCATTTATATTGGAATGTTTTATTAAACACTAGAGGCCCGATGCATGAAATTTGTGCAAGAGTAGGCCTTCCTTCCTCCAGCTGCCGGCACTGGTTTCCCTCTAGCACCCAGAACCCAGGCCTCCCTCTGGCACCTGGGACCCGGGCCTCCTTCTGGCACCTGGGACTCGGGCCTCCCTCTGGCACCTGGGACCCGGGCCTCCCTCTGGCACCTGGGACTCGGGCCTCCCTCTGGCACCAGGGACCCGCAGCCCCACCTTTGTCCAAAAGGTAGTCCAGAAGGATGTCCGGTCTAATTAGCATATTATGTTTTTATTATTATAGATTAGGTAATAATTAGCTTATTTTGATGGTAAACCTAGAGAACTTCAAATAATTAGAATGTTTTAAATACAATTAAACAAATACCACTCTCAGAAAATTTAGAGTATCACGACTTAGCTCTTAGCTATCTGTGTATCCATCTATTGAGCTCTACTCGCACTGCCTTAGTTCAGGCCCTCCTCAGCGGCACTGCAGCATCCTCCTAACTGCTTTCCCTGCCCTCGTTAACTGTGGACCCCCACCCGCACTGAGCCCCAATATATTCAGCACTATATATATAGCCAGTGTGTTTTCACTAATGGAAAGTCAAATTTACCTGGCTTAAAAGTCTTCAATGGTTTCTGACTATCCCCTGAATAAGGATAAAGCAGCTCAGACTGCCCAACAAAGCCTTTCATCATCTGGCCTCCTTCAGTATCATCTCTTATCCGACCCGTCCCCGCCCTGCTCTGTACACATTCATAGTGAACCACTTACACTTCCCCCCAAATACCACACCACTTCTTGCTCTATCCCTCCCAAACCTTGACACCAGCTTGGAAAGCGTTTCCCTCTGTCCTTTCTGCCTGGCTAATTCCCTCCAGTTCAGTGATGCTCAACTAGTGTGTTGGGAGCCCCCACAGGACCTCCCAGGCCTGTCTGGCCACGCTAAGGAACATGCTTCTGCAGGGGCAGACACCTGCCAGATGCACCGCGGTGCTAGCAGGAGTGAATACCGCTTTCTGTACATTAAACAGTAAAAAGTGTGCCGTGACATCAGCAGGACCCTGTAAACGATCATCTATTTACTGGAATGGGCAAAAACTTCCACGTGAAAATATGTAATTGAGTCAGACACACACCTTAGCATCACAAGTAGCAAAAGCACCAGGTGCTGTGCCCAGAGATGACCTGGAGGTGGCGCTGTAGAGTGAGTACTACTATTGAAGGGTTGGTTTGATGTCGTGATGATTCTTGAGCTGTATTGCTAGAATTTTCTTTATATGCTGCTTCCTGTTCTTCAATTCTCTTCCCTAATCTCTAAGTTTGTGGATAAATTCATCATGAGAAAATAACTAGTAAGGCATTAGTAACACTTGTGCAGGTAATGGCTATAAAGTGATGTCAAACCAAATTATAAAATAATCCAAATTTATCATGAGAAATAGCTTTCCATGATCAGGAGAATGGCCCATTCCATAGTGTATTGTATGCAGTGAAAACCACAGAAGAGTATACATGTCATTTTATGATAAATCTTACACATCTTGCACCAAAACATCAAAATTATTTTAGGTGATAGATGGTAACTGAAACACTGTGATGAAATTCAGGTGTGGGAAGGCTCAGGGCACCTGTACGGATTCTCACTGTTTCTTCTAGGTGCTCCCAAATCGTATTTTAAAATCTACTGCAGATTTCCAGTATATCTGAACAGTACACTAAACCAGTTTAGGGTGTCTTAGATCCATTTATCTCTGTTTTTTAAAAATAAAGACTTTCATCCATCTGCAGATTTTTATTTTCACTCTTCACATTTTCTTTTTCACAATTAACTAAGCGTGATTCTGTTATCACTGCAGCAAGTTTTTATAACCCTTCGATGCAGTTCACTAGATCATGAAAAAAATAACTTTAAAATATCTGAGTCCCTGAGGGTGTGGGGGGGAGAGGGGGGAAGGACAGGAGCAAGCTGGATGAGGTTAATGGGGGGAAAAGGAAGACCTATGTAATACTTTCAACAATAAAGTTTAAAAGAAAAAATATATCTGAGTCCCCTTCACTCTTCTACCCATGTCAACGAAGCGCATTTAATGCCTCTCTCCTGCTTTCTATCCTATGCTTCTCGTACCAGAGCACTGGAGCTCTCTCTTCTTGGTCTTCTTCTTCTTTGGAGCACAGCCAGGAAAAAAGATGGGAAGAGGGTGGGCAGGAACACACCACTTGCTTCTAGTTCATTCTGGCTTGGACTTGGTGACATTATTTTATGTCACCTTTCACTATCACCTTTAGCAGGTGCTCACTTGTTCTACTTTAAAATTTTTTTACAATTATATTTAGTTTTGGTTTATAAAACTGTACACTGTTTAAAGACTGAGACAGTTCTATAAGTTAGTATAAAAAAGCAGCAGTCCCACAAACCCATCCCACTGTTCCCTCTGCAAAAACCGCCTTTGGCTCTTTCAGAAAAGCCTGTGTTGCTACTTTCTGATTTTTCAGTTTAGGCTTACCTTATCTTTAGGCTTATAGTTCCCCACTATGAAAACTGGGTTCTCCGTCACGTATGCACAACTTACACGTCTCACACACACACATACATACCACACTCACACACTCTGTCTTCGGTCTTCTTCCTCTGCCTCCCAATTTATTATATCATAGTTTCTAAAACTCTATCATAATCAATGTTTATATTTTCATGATGATGTGCATGCTATTCACGGCCAACCACGTGGTTTATCAATCATGACAACTTCTTTTGGTATTGCTTTTTTCCCTCCCTGTTGTTAATAACTGTCTTCAGTTGTTGTTGTTTCCTGGTTTTCTATAGATTTCAATAATTAACCTCCAAATTCTCACCCCGTTGTGTTCATCTGGAATATGGGGACACAGGCTAGGGAGAAATCAAGCCCCGCCTGGGAAGTAAAACAGATCTTGCCAAATATCTGGAACATAGTTCTATGCATTTGAAGGAACCTCAGTAAAATCACTCTGATCATTATGAGATTCTTCCCATGAGGAGGTGCTGCTAGACCTTGAAATACAAAGGCTTTTCTCCCAGAAGTCTCTTTTCCCTGTGACCCTCAGGGGGGCTAGGTACCTGAGGTTACACTCCTAAGCAGTGATGGCTCTCGAAACAGTGGGATAGGATTTGCAAACCTAAAACAAACAGGGAGCCAGACTGCGTACACCAGGTGGCCTGGATCACTGCATCCCAGGTTTCCCTTCCTCTTGCTCCCTTTTTTTGGATGAAGCACCATCTCCACTAGTTTCTGATAAAAGAGCATGAGTGGTACATTTTTTTTTTTTTTTGAGATTTTGCATTCTGAAAATGTTTTCATTCTACTCTCATACTTAATTGATATTCTGGTGTGGTATACCTTATTCTACTTTTGAACGTATGCTTTTAAAAACTGAGCTAATAAGTAAGCATCTGTGAAAGGATGAGAGCTCCATTCAAGATTTCTCACTTTTCTTCCTTGGTAAGGCTGTTAATAATAGTGTGGTGAAGATTTGCTTTTATCCTTTAGACTTTATCATCTTCTAAAAATGCTTTCCTAAGTCTACCAGTGACTCAGCTACACAGTCCTATCAGAACCCGCAGAAATCTTACCTGCATCATTCTCTCCCTCCCATTCCTCACTGGTCACCACTGGCCAAACCCGGGTCTCAAAATGCAAATGAACTCTCCTCTGGCTGCCATAAGTGTAAGGAAATATCTTCCCTTAAGGCTGTCTTACTTCCATTTCACCAAACGATTCACTCTTCTTGGTCAGATTCAATTCAGACAAGTGATGTGGTAAAGAGAAGCCAACATAAAAGTATTTAAGAAGATATAATTCACCTACATTTCATGAGCCAGCTTTTAGAAATTTCTGAAAATTTGCATGGAACGTAGGATGTAGCTTATTTCTCTATCAGTAAAGTATAAATATGTCTCATAAATTTATATACCTAGGAGTGATAATCAAACTACTTAGAATAAACATCAACTGACTTTTAAGTTAGTTACAAACCACTTATTCTATTTATTAAAACAATCACTTACCGATGGCAATGAGGGAAGAAAGAAAGGCAGGTCACATTACTTGAGCACTTATTATGTGCCAGTTCCTCTGCTAAGACGCCATGCGCCATCTCATCTAATCCTCCAGGCAACCTTACTACCCTCGTATTGCAGGTGAGAAAACTGAGGCTTGGCGTGGGCAGGTAACCTGCACATTAGCAGGGAAGCTGAGATGTGAGCGCAAGAGACACTGGAGCCTCTGCTGCAACCATATATGTTTTAAATATTCTCGTTATATATTTCCCACTGCAGACCAGCTTTTTATCCAGCTGATTTTACTTTTCATTTTGTTTTCCCATTTCTATGAAATCTCTGGATTCACTTTTAGACATACATATGAAATTTAAGTTTTCCATCAGAGTAGCATGAGTTATTAAACCTTCAGAAATAACAGTTATTAAGGTAAAACTTTCCCACAAATAATAAACAGGACCAGTTATCAGTCTGCCCTTTGGAGCAAAAACTCCACCCTCTACTCAGCGTCTGTAAGTGCGCAGTACCTACCTAGTAGGTGCTCACAAACACCTGTTGAATAAAAAAATAATTTAAAAAAAAAGGCCATGAAGGTAGAATTAAGCACATCGGGCATGAAGCCAATACCTTTCATCAACATTTTAAATCCTTTCCATATCTGTTTGATAATAAACCCTGCTTTCAAGTAACATATGGCACACGAGGTAAAATCTGGTATGTTCCCATGGAACATGTCTGACCTGATAGCGGAGCCTCGTGCCTGGATGGCACTGCAGTCCCTCAGCCACAGGCAGCCGTTCTCCTCAACTCTCCCCAGCCTTCATGTCAAAGTCTCTAAACTAACAGTTCGACTCAAAAGCTTTTCCCAGTCTGTCCACCTCTGCCCCAAATGCAGGCTTCCCTCATTCATAAAATTCCTACCCTTAACTCATCCATAGCTCCTGGAATTCTCATCTAAAGCCTATCGTATGTACATGTATGTTGTGTATGTGTGTGCACACAGCTATGTGCCAACACACAGCCTCTAAAATCAGACCTCACCTTCTCAACTAATTGATTGATGTATTAAATCCTCCCTGACATGCGCTGATTAAAAAAAAAAAATACAAGGTGCATGTTAATGTTCTTGTTGAATTAAATGAAAACAATCCTTACACTTCTTTTACCGGTACCAAAGACATTGAAAAATATATACAAAAAGGACAGAGGGAGAGTAGCTGATTCAGTTTCCCTGGATCCTATGAAATTAGGTTTACTTCATTTAAGTCACCCATCTATATTTAGGACATATAGTTATAAAAATGAAGAGATGGGTGTGTATTCTTACTTGATTTTTACCCTCTTTATGAGGGAGAACACCTCTTTCTGGTATATCACATGAGGAGAAAATACATTCAGGTTCATGACTGTCTTCACCTCAAATAAATGTTAACTTTCGTTTGTGCTTAAAATTTTCAAATTGCACTGGCCGGTGTGGCTCATTGGTTGAGCGTCATCCCATGCACTAAAAGATCGCTGGTTTGATTCCTGGTCAGGGCACATGCCCGGGTTGCGGGCTTGATCTCTGACTCCCTCTCCTTTCCTCTCTCTCTAAAATCAATAAAAACACATTAAAATTCTCAAATTAAAAATAAAAAGCCTTTATGTTTGACAATTAATTTTAATCCAAGAAATATGGGGAAATAATTCAAGCATGCTAGTCAATTTGATTATCTTTTTGTGTATTAAAAGTGACTATAAAATAACAGAAGGAACTCTTCAAAATGCCACATCCGTCTTAAAGGCTGTTCTTCCTTTTTAACATGGCTTGCACAGTAGGAGTAATCACTCACAGGTGTGACATCAAGTCTGTGAGTTATGAGACATTGTTGTCATTACTTTTGTGAATTACAACTTTTGGTCATATGGGTTTGTTATCAATTATAAAGGCAATTCATGTAATATACAGATATACAATAGTGTGCCACAATCTAATGCAATTCATTCTTATCCATGAGGTGTTATTACATAGCTCACAAAAGGCCAAACTTTAAGTTCATCCTGAAGGTTATCTACTCATAAGAAAAGCTATTTTTTTAACAGCCCCTACATTCTTATCTAAGTATTCCTGCTTTTTCCTATTTTGTCTAAATTTATCAAAAAGAATATATAAAGGAGGACCTATGTAATACTTTCAACAATAAATATTTTTTTAAAAAATCTGAAAACCAAACCTTAAGCTTTTGTGAATGAATATTACATATGTGCCGGTACATTTATGTGTGTAATTTTATATGAACATAAAATAATTCTAATTTTATCTAGGAAATATGTAAAATTACTTCCTGTACTAATTATCTATGTTTCTTTTTAAAGGAAACAGAAAGTCTTTTCCCCACATTATAAATATTTCCGGGTACTACATAAAAAATTATAACTAGCCCTAGTTGATTTGGCTCAGTGGATAGAGCATCGGCCCATGGACTGAAGGGTCCCTGATTCAATTCCAGTTGAGGGTATATACCTCGTACCTCGGTTGCAGGCTTGATCCCCAGCCCTAGTCCAGGCTCATGCAGGAAGCAACCAATCCATCTGTCTCTCTCACATGGATGATTCTCTCTCTCTCCGTCTCTCTCCCTCCTTTCCACACTCTCTAAAAAAAATCAAAGGAAAAATATCCTTGTGTGAGGATTAACAACAACAACAATTTATAACTATATTAAAAATTAAAATAGGAGTTTTTATAACACACAAAGAGAAAACGGTATGTCATAATGAATATATTTGTTTCTCTGTTTTCTTATAAGGTTTTTTAAATCACATGGACTTGAACAAATGACTTCCATTTAAGAGCACAAGATCTGAAGATAGATGACCTGGATTCAAATCCTGACTCTGCCATTCCAGACTGTCTGTGGTCTTGACTTGGAAGGTGACCTAACCATTCTGTGCCTCATTTTCCTCTCTTGTAAAAATTGTAATGAGGCTCTAATACAATGAGTTGCTATTAGGAGTAAAAAGAGCCTAGTGCACAACCTGATACATATTAAGTACTCAATAAGATGCTGATAAGTTATTGTGATGGTTATTATTTTAAGTCCCTGATTTTTAGATGAGTTTGCTAAGATAATGTCAATGGTTATTTATTTGGCCAACCTCTTGCAGAAGTGTTATATGCAAACAGACTATATATACACACATTAAAAAATAAAAGTGCTATTATTGGAAAATATCATTATGAAAGACTCAGTGCCAAGGCAACAGTTGATTAATTTATGTTATGGACAATATTTAATTCATTTAAATACACAAACACTTTCTTGGTCAAAATACACTGATGTTAAGTATATTTCCCATTTGTAAAAGTCTAAAAATTTTTAAACAGAAACTGAACTTTCAAATGGTGTTTATTAGCCATGCTTTGTCCTTGCTCTCTTCCTCTTTTTCTTTTGTGCTTTTTCTTAGGCAAGTCACCCCAGGCCAAGCCTTTCACCACCAGCCTGAACACATTAAATTGGAGTGTGTAACTTGCAATTTTCAATAGACGGTAAAAAGCAAGTCTTCTTGGTGCTAAATAACTGATTGCAGGCACCCAGAGGAATGCCACAGACACTCCACGTACACCACCACACAGCAGGACTCCACTCTCATTCTTCAGTGGAGTGTGTTTAAATGTCAAGCCTCCTGGAAAACTCTGCCTTTCTCTCCTTCCTGTGGGCATCTCCCCCTTCTCCTCTTTCCACCTCCCACACCAGCCCCCTTGTTGCTCCTGCAGTGGACCACCAAGCCCCAGAGTGATCTCGTGGAGAACAGCTACCCTGGTATCTCTAGCTCCTGGAAAACCACACAATTTGGGGTTTTCATTGACAGAGGTAGGTGGGCCTAGAAATGAGGTGGCACAACCCCCAGAGCAATGAGAGAGACATGCAAAGAAGGAAGAAAAGCATGGATAAAAAGAGACCAACCAAAATAGGGGTTCATAGACTTATGTCAGCACATTTCCACTGCCTGGTCAACAGGGACCACAGACCGGGGACTCTACAGGAGTTCTGAGAGCCATTCCTCTGATTGCACATCCCACAACAGCACTTCCCACCTTCTACCCTCTAACTAAGATTGCAGCCCTAGCCAGTTTGGCCCAGTGAACAGAGCATGGCCTGAGGACTGGAGGGTCCTGGGTTCAATTCCGGTCAAGGACACATGCCGGGGTTGCAGACTTGATCCCCAGTAGAGGGCATGCAGCAGGCAGCCAATCAATGATTCTCTCTCATCATCATTGATGTTTCTATCTCTCACTCCCTTCCTCTCTGAAACCAATATATATATATATATATGCATAGGCATATGTGTGTGTGTGTGTGTGTGTGTGTGTGTATGTGTGTGTGTGTGTACATATATATATGTTACAAAACACGTTTGTCCCAGGTATTTTTTCATATCTTTCTCACCCAAATCCTATGGGTCACCTCTTTCTCTAATTTGGAGATATATTATTTTTCAAAAGAAAAAGACTTTTAAATGGGAATCAACAGTGACTAATCAGTAGACCTAATCATGCTTTTAGATCTGTTCCAAGTCTCATTTTCACAATATCAAGACCACAGTTTATCTGGAAATAAGTCTATTCCTTCACTAATCTGTTGCTTTTTGAGCCATTAAACATGCACTAAGAAGGGGGAAGGTTAGCCGGAACTGGTTTGGCTCAGTGGATAGAGCGTCGGCCTGTGGACTGAAAGGTCCCAGGTTCGATTCCAGTCAAGGGCATGTACCTTGGTTGCGGGCACATCCCCAGTAGGGGGTGTGCAGGAGGCAGTTGATCGATGTTTCTCTCTCATCAATGTTTCTAGCTCTCTGTCCCTCTCCCTTACTCTCTGTAAAAAAATCAATAAAATATATTAAAAAAAAAAAAAAAAAGAAGGGGGAAGGTTAAAGATATGTACACACACCCACCCACCCATGTATGTTATATAAGAATATATATATATCCTTATTCATATATATATATATATATATATATATATATATATATATATAAAACCTAATAATAGAGGAACATGTAAATTGACTGTACCTCCGCTATGCCCACAGCCAATCAGAGTGAGTATGCAAATTAACCCAACAAAGATGGTGGTTAATTTGCATACATACCTGGGTCCTGGGAACCTCCTCAGCACCCAGGTCACTCCCAACCGGCCATTGGGGTGGGGGGGGCCTTCCCAAGCCTAAAGCCTCCGCCAAGGCTTTAGGCTTGGGAAGGGGCCAAGCCTGCAATCAGAGATGCGGGAGGTGCCTGCTTCCCAAGCCTAAAGCCTGGGGCAGAGGCTTTAGGCTTGGGAAGGGGCCGAGCTTGCGACCAAACGCAGACCATCCAGAAGTCAGCACTGGGTTGCCCAGATGCAGCCTGGCGACCCAGCACTGACTGCCCAGGTGGCTGAGACGCAGAAAGTAAGTCAGGGTCTGATCTGCAGCCTCAGTGGAAGCTGTTGATCAGTGTACTTACCTCTCTCTTTCTCTCCCTCTTTCTTTCTGATCTTTGCCAGCAGCCAGGCTTTTCTTTCTCTGTTGTTAAGCCCCACCTCTTTGATCAGGCCCAGAGATAGGCCTGGAGATGCTGACTGGCATAGGAACTGACCAATGAGAACCAAATCTGGGTGCTGTGGGGAGCCAATGGCTGCCTAGGAGGCGGAGCTTTTGACACTGACTGGCATAGGAACCGACCAATCAGAACCAAATTGGCCAGAAGAGGAGGGCAGTTGGGGGCAACATCAGGCCTGCAGGAGAGGGCAGTTAGGGGTGATCAGGCTGGCAGGCAGAGGAAGTTAGGGGCAATCATGCAGGCAGGCAGGTGAGCAGTTAGGAGCCAGTGGTCCCAGATTGTGAGAGGGATATCCGACTTCTGGTTTATGGAATGGCAGTCGGACATCCCGCAAAGGGTCCCCAATTGGAGAGGGTGCAGACTGAGTTGAGGGAACCCCCCTCCATGCACAAATTTTGTGCACCAGGCCTCTAGTATGTATATATATATATATATATATATATATATATATACACACACACACACACACACATATATATGGTAAATATACATGAGTAAACTTATAGTCTATAATACATAAGAAATGCGATTTGAGATACGAGTTATGTTATGGTTCCATTAACTCAATTGTTTATTCAATCAGCATTAATTGAGAAGATGCTATGTACTGGGTACTATTTTAAAGCTAGAAATATAAAGAGGCAAAAGTCACATGGCCACACATGACAAGGACAAGGGAAGTAGAGTACACCCAACAGTATCACAGCAGAAGTGCACACAGCCAATGGGGAGATCCTACATAAGAGGGTTCGAGGAATTCAGGAAGACAGTGTCACTCAAGCTGGGTTTGAAGGGAACCCAGAGAACTTAACCACAAAGGTAAGAGAGATGAGAATATCCCAGCTAGATGGAGGGGCACATACAAACTATGAGTCATGAAATAGGAGACTTTGGGGAAATTTTTAGTATTGCTTAACAGCTGGTTAAGCTAGGGGTCAGTCATCAAAGGGCTCTCTATATCTGGCTAAGTTGTTTGGATTTTGTGCTATAATCAATGGGAAGCCATTAAGCAACAATTAAAGAGGGTGAAGGGAGATGAACTGGCTTCTGAAACTCTCAGAGTGACGGAAAATATGAGCTGGAGAAGGATAAGGGAATGAAGAAAGGGAGATGGATACAGAATATAATAATAATCCAAAGTAGAAAAAAAAAAAACTGAACGTGTGGACCTAGATATTCTCTGTGGACATGGTGAACAGAAGCTCATTGGGAGCTATTTAACATGCACCTTTACAAGAACTGGCACCAACTCCGTGTGAACACGGCAGAGAAGAGGGGAAGCCAGGTTATTTCTGGTGTCTCAGTTGGGATGTTGGGTGGCTTGGTGATGGCTTTAAATGAGATCTATATATATATAAAAGCCTAAGTGACCCTTAGGACCGAACAACCAGAATGACCAGTCAACCAGTCGTGTGACACATACTGAGCACCAGGGGGCAGATGCTCAATGCAGGATCTGCCCCCTGGTGGTCAGTGTGCTCCCACAGCCAACCTCCTGCAGCCTGCCAACCTCCCGCAGCCAGCCAACCTCCTGCAGTCCCTCCCCCTATCCTTCTCCCCGGCTGGCAGGCCCCGATAGGCCCGGCCCTGATCGGGGCTGGGCAAGACAGCCCCAATGAGCCCTGATCACCAGCCAGGCCTACGGACCCCACCCATGCACGAATTCGTGCACCAGACCTTTAGTACAAATATCAAAGGAAATGAGTTCTAGGAAGAAATATGAGCTTATTCTGGACTTGGAATTCAGGCATCTATGGGACACTGAGGCAGGAGGATATATGAATCTGATTCTCAGAAGAAAAGCATAGGTTATGGACATATAATGGATCATCATTAACATGCAAGTGGTAGTCGAACCAAAGAAAAAGGAAGGTCAGTCACCCAGAGGGACAATGTGAGAAAAAAAATAAATGACTAAAACCCATAACTTGGCTGTATTCCTGTCAGGAAATCTTAAATATCCTATGCAGAAATATTCTACTTAACAGCTTGTCAACATACAACTAGAACCAAGAGTCAAACACTAAACAAAAAATATTTTAATTCACATTGTCTTCCCCTAGATTGAAAAAAGTATAGAAAGGTAAATTATTTGGAGTGATGTGTTTCACCCAGAAAACTATAAAATCCACACCTTTATTTTTTTAAATATCTTTGTTCATGAAAACGACATGGAAAATAAACCAGTGTTCGTGATTTGTAATTATCCAAAAACCTTAATGTAGTAAATTTATATTTTGTAGTAGATAATATTCTGAAGGCAAAAGTAAGGGGAGTGATCACAATTCAAAAATCACATAGATCTAATTGTGAGTTATTTAGATTAATTTTTAGACTGTTAATTATAAATTAAAGAGTGAGAAAAGGGAAGGGTGCAATGTAGACGTTTTACTCTAGTTTACTAATTATAAGACCCCTGGCTCTCTGCTTAGAAAGTACTTCTGATTTCTGAATACATAATGCCATAAATTTTGCTCTTTGGAACTTATATGTACTTTAACAGCATGAATTTCCTATCTTTCAGCTAAAACAAATGTATAAACATTTTATGAATAAAGCTTTTAGTAAATGGTAAAATGTACAAATCAATACTCAGTCTCAGACTAGATGTCCTTGTCAGCTCAATCTTAACATACTAAAGATGTTGACTTTTAGTTATGAATATATGTTAAGATGTCTGTTTTATACTGATTACTTCAAAAAGCTAGACAGAACAAGAAATATTTCACTTTATATGTATGCAATAAAATAACTGTTTAGTAATAAACACTACTTATACTACAGTTTTATATCACAGTAGTCTGAAATAATGGCTAAAATTTAAGGAACTAATATGTGAGATTTTTTTTCTTTCTCTAAAGACGATAATCTGTGGTCTACATTTAAATAACAAGTTTGCATTTTAAATATTAAGATAGGATAGCCAGCAAATTTCAGGGCTTATGTCTGATGTCATAACAATAAAGGTAGACTCTGGCATCACCTCACATTTAAAAAGAAATGAAAATCTGCCAAAGTTTAATGAGTTTAAGAATGTGAGGCAGGGTGGGGTGGTGCATAAGACCACACATAAAGTTTGGAATCAGGCAGGACTCATTTGAAGTCCCAGATCTATCATCTGTTAAGTATTGGACCTTATAAAAGTGACCACTCTGGGCTGGTTTCCTCATCTACATAGCTGGGAAAATACTGGTATCCACTTCCGAGAAATGCTGTAAGAGTCGAGTGTAAAGTGCTTGGATATTGTAAATTATCAATAGATGTAACTTTCCATTTCTCTTAACCTTTCCTATTTTTTTCTTTTATCCATAGCACTTCTCACCTTTTAAAATAATAGATTTAAATTTTACAAAAAACACAACAGACCCATCTAGATCCATATCTGCTTTTGTTGTAAGCAGTTGAATTTATCAACTGTGCTGGTCATTTGCTATCAGGTTGTCTCTATTTGACAATGTCAGTGACTCCTGACCCTTTATCACTGTTATATGGTCAGTTTGTGTCCTTGCAACATTGAACGTGAAAGAGGCAGGACACTGCAGTGTGACCCGCAGAAAAATATAGTGACTTTCTTAAATGGGTCCACACAGGTTTGTGAATGAAACCCTTCCAAAATTATTTTTAACCTGCACTCAGGGGGAGGTTGTTTTAAAATGCAACATTTAGGGATGTACAGCTTCATCCTTACACAGAATGCCATCCTTTACAATGATGAAAAATACATAAGGATAATTAACAAAGTAACCTAAAAGGTCTACCTTAAAAAAATAGATTATGATTTATCTAAATTTTTTTCTATGCAAGTCAGTTTTTAGTGAGATTTATTCCATTAATATAATTATAACCTATTAATATCATAATGAAAATAAGAACATATTATTTATTAATATTGATAGGATATTCTATAGAAACATTTAAATTACAATTATAAAATTAAAAGTATTCATATAAAAAAAAAACATGGGTTTAGAGTAATATTCTTGTGACTCTCAAATAATCTAGAAATAACCTTAATGCCATTCAACTTTAAAGAAAATACTATTATTGTTAAAACTAATTTTACATAAAGTAGTGCAAAACCTGAACCAATTTCATTGAAAAAGAAAGTACATTGCCATGCATACTATACAATATAAAGAATGGAAGAAGTTTTAATGTTTTTCTACATTAAAAACAATATTAATCTGCAAAACTAGCTAATATAGCTTTCATGTGTTATTTAAGACATGTGGTTAAAGGAAGGAATTTGATGATCCTCAGGTAGAATGCTAAGAAAAACCGAGTGCCTGTGTTGACCAAGGCGCACTGTGGCATTACTTTGTAGAGCCGATCAATAGATATTAGCTTTAAAGAAAGATATAGAAAGGAGCTGCAGCATATTCCTTAAATGACAGCGAGAAGGTTTAAATTGTCTCAATCAAGACTCAATTTTTTCTTCCCAGTTTTTCCAGCTGTTCTCTTCCAGTTAAGACTCTTCATTTCAAATAAATTTAATTAGTTCCAATTGACCACAGCTAACACTTACACAGTTTTATCCATGGATCTTTATTTTTATAAGGCAGCACAAACAAAGACTGCTAGGCTCAGATTCCAGTGTCACAAGACCACATTCATACTTCCTTCAATTCCTCACCCAAAAGAAAAATTTCAAAAAGGACTATTCTTCCTATAGCAAAAGCACTAAGTTATACTTCCTATTTTAATTGATATGCTGGTCAGTTGTTTAATTGAGTTAATTGAAAAATTAAGTTCCAGATTACTACAAATATATAATTAATACAATAACACATATTAGCTTAACTATAGTTTCCAAATAAGAATCCATTCAAAATACAGGCAAAGATCTCTGTCATGATATAATTTCTATTTATTTTATGAGACGATATTATTAGTGCAATTTCTTTTAAATAACTGAAAAAGCAATCAGATTTTTCAATGTGAATGACTAAGCTGACCAGTTTTCCCTTTTGTATTTTGTGCTCTACAATGCTGGTTATCCCAAAATAAGATTATTATGCTTGGAACAGTTTTCTCTTGATGCATCTACCATATTTTTCATAATGCAATTTATATAGGATTCCAGTCAATAAAAAGAAATATGGTTTTCTTCTAAACCTTCATAAAAATCTATACCACATCTTAATCAAGTCACACAATCTAACCTGCACGATCTGCAGACTGCAGCATACTAGTTGCTTTGACAACATGGTTAAGGGAGCCTTTTTTTAGTTATTTAAATTCTCTGGGTTTTGAACATTCTTGGTTCTAGTACCCATGGCATGAAATGAAGAAATCAACTGATAGAAGCCATTCAGTGTAACTGAACTTCATAGAGATTCAAATACAGTTTGTGTAGCATTAATTGACTCTCCAACACTAGATTTTCATTTTTAAGCTTCTTGATTTGTTTTAGCAATCAAACAAAAACAGTCATGTGTTATAATGCACTCTTATGACTTTGGTAGTGCACAATTCAAATTTTCAATGTATTGATTTAGTGCTCAAAAATTTACCTTTTATTCAGAATGCAAATTGAATAATTCTACTATTGCAAAGGTAACCTCTTCTTTTTTCCTATGAATTAAACCACTACTTTTTATAGAAGAAGGCCTTTAAAATTTATAGGAATTAATATATAACAAAACATTTATAATAGCATTTTAAAAAGCAATGAAAATGGGATAAAATAAAAAATGATTTTCAAAACTTGCAAATGAAACAATTTCCTTCAGTAGCTACTGAAACAAATCCCATAATTGTGAAGTGCAAATGACTTTCAGAAAAGGTGAAAATTGCAAAAATAATTTATATTTAAGATAGATGATTTTTAAAATATCAATGAACTGGTAAGTAAGAAGAACCACCATCATCTCATTTTTACTGAAAACCAGATGCTCCCCAACTTAGTCAACTCCTTATTTGCAGCAGTGATACAAACATGGTTTTAAGGTAATACAGGCTTTGTAAATTTTCAAGTAAGATCATTAGGCTCCCTCACCTTCTTCCCAGTGAAGCAATTTTAAAGGCATTCAGGTGCTAACAGTAAGGAACCTGCCACGCAGCGCTTTAAAAGAAAAACAAAATAAACCTCCCTTTTCTTCCTTTCTCCCTTTAATTTCTGTTGGAAAGTTTACTGATATTTTCTGGGCATGCTTCTTCTCAAATTATTGATTACTATCGAGTTAATATTTGTTGCTTCACGATAATTATAGACATATGTCGTCAGATTTTACATTTTAACCATTCACACCAAAAACAAGTTTATCATTCTTAATACCAATAAAAATATCTATACTGGATTGTTTTTTATCCTCTGTGCATTAAAAAGAAATTGAGTTGAATGCATTTGAAGATCCAGTAATTGGAACTGTTTAAATCCATAAAACGACAGGCTGAAAATATGTGCTACGTGGCTTTTCTAAATTTTACTTTATGCCGGTAAGGTGATAAATAATACAGATAAGAATGTAAATAACTTTTAAAAGCAGTATTTATTTCTGTAGTATACATAAAAAAGAATATCTGTAAGTTTCCTTATGTAGTCTATATTGCATATATTGCTATTACAACTTCAATAGCTTCAGTTTACCCTATAATTGCAAAACCTTTCATAACATAATAGGTGTATTCCACTACATGTTCCAAGCCTTTAGAAATGAGCCTAGCCTCTGAATTAGAAGGTCCCCAGAAAATCAAATGCACAGCTAGCAGGTTCATTGTTAGAGCAACAATGAGCAAACCCAGACCAAATAAATGGTTCCACTTCTTTCCACTTCAAGATCAAAAAGGACACTAAAGAGTCTTGTAAAGCCAAACACTCCATCAATACTCTCCATCATCCTCTCCATCAACATACTTAGTCCCACTATAAATGACAGACAAGCATTTTCCAATACTGGACAAGGCTCATCTAGATTATGTTAAAGACGTCTCCCTACCAGTTGTGATGTCATCGTCTGCAAGGTCGTGCTCTTCCTCTTGGACTTTGGCTTCGGGGCCCGAGGCGGTGTCAGGAGCAGTGGTGATGGTCTGCATGGCTTCTGCTGAGACCCCAGCTAGAACAAATGGGAATCACAAGGTTCAGTTTTAAGAACTAAAAGAAAGGCAGATCAAGACTCTTACAGCCTTTTAACTTACGGGATGCAAACATAATACAGTTAAAAAAATACAATACAGGGGTGAGCAAAAATAAGTTTACAGTTGTTTTCATGAAAAATAATACAATTAATAAATAATAATACAAGAATAAACTGTTTTGCATACTCACAACTGTAAAACTACTTTTACTCACCCCTGTACATTCACCAAAATTAGTAAGAGACACAAAGTACCAAAACAAACATTAATGTGGGCTCTATTTCTTTATGTGTATGTGTATACACACATAGATACAAATTATATTGACTTTTTCACTAAGATCTGGGAAAAACAAAAAAATAAAGCTGAAGTAAATTACATTTTTACTGGATCCCTTTCAACGTTCTTGCTTTGGCTGATTTAGATATAATTATGCTAAAAGAGAAAAAATACATAGAAAGTGAGGACTATTTAAAAAATGTATTTCTCTTTAACATTAGTTTGCTTATAATTTGGCGGTGGAAAGAAGAATGATGACAAAAGAGGGATTTGTCTCTGGATCAATGTAAAAGACTTGAAATGCATTGCCCCGAAAGCGTATAACATGTCTGTCTATGAAGGAATTAGATATGAGGTCAGATAATTATCACATTGAAAGGAACCTAATTGAAATCAGACAGGTGAACTAGATCAAGCTGCTGTGTTAAATACAAGTGGCCAGTGTAGACATGTTTGCTTCATTCCTGATGATAGGAGAGAAGCATTCAGTCTTTTACCATTAACTATACTGCTGGCTAGATGTTTTGTTTTGTTTCCTTCCACTACAGAAAAGGTACCAAGGGAATATACAGAAGTGGTATGAATTCCTTGGTTAATATGGAATTGTTAGAAAAACAACTTTTAAAAACAGATTCATTAAAAACAATATAATTTGCACACCATAAGCACACCATAAAAGTTGTCTTTAAAATGTGTAATTCAGTGGTTTTTAGCATATTCACAGAGTTGTACAGCTGTCACCACAATCAATTTTAGAGCATTTTCATCACCCAAAAAGAAACCCTACCCTTATCACTCCTCTCTTCCCCCAGGCTATGCAGCCTTAAGCAACCACAAATGTCCTTCTGTCTCTCTGGACTTGCCTGTTCTGGACATTTCAACAGGTGGTGTTTTGCAACTGGTTGCTTTTACTTAGTACTTCATTCTCTTGTATTATATTCCCTTGATTAATATTCCATTGTATGAATGTATCACCATTATTTTTTCATCAATAAATTGTGATAGATTCATGTATGCATTCATCAGTCGGTGAACATTCATATTTTAAAAGCTCGTTGGCTTTTATGAATAAAGCTGCTGTGAACACTCACATACAAGTCTTTATGTGGACATGTTTCATTCCCTGGGAGTGGAATTGCTAGGTCATATGATAACTCTATGTTTAACCTTTAGAGGAACTGCCTGATTATTTGCTGTTGAGTTTTGAGACTGCCTTAAAGAGTCTAGGTATTAGTCCCTTGTTGG
Source organism: Eptesicus fuscus (assembly GCF_027574615.1). NCBI lineage: Eukaryota > Metazoa > Chordata > Mammalia > Chiroptera > Vespertilionidae > Eptesicus > Eptesicus fuscus. Next base: position 39,900,082 of record NC_072484.1, on the reverse strand, counting down.
ATGTGTGATTTGTGAATCTTTCTCCCAGTCTGTATCTTGCCTTTTTATGCCTCTTAATAGGGTTTTTAATTTTGATGAAGTCTACTTTACCAAGTTTTTCATTTACGGATTGTGGTTTTGGTGTCAAGTCTAACCTTAGATCTCAAAGATTTTTTTTTTTTACCTAAAAGTAAAAGTTTTATACTTGTTTGATTTACATTTAAGTTCATGATTCATTTTGAATTAATTTTTTTATAACGTGTGAACCTTAGGACAAGGTTTGGATTTTTGTCTACAGATGTCCAATTACAGTAGGACATTTGTTAAGGAGACTGTCTTTCCTCCATTGAATTGTTTTTGCACCTATCCAATAGCGCATTTGTATGAATCTATTATGAGTTCTCTATTCTATTAGCCTAAAGCCACATCTATATATATATAAAAAGCCAGCAACCTTAATGGACATAACGACCCTAACGACTAGTCGCTATGACTGACGCCCACTTTGGCCAGCGAACATCCAGATCAGGGGGTGGGTCCGGCCAGCCAACCTCCTGCAGTCCCTCCCCCTAGCCGGCCAACATCCCTCAGTCCCTCCCCACAGCCAGCCAACCTCCCGCAGCCACTCCCCCTGGCTGGCCGGCCCTCCTGATCGACCCTGATCGCTGGCCAGGCCAAGAGACCTCACTTGTGCACAAATTCATGCACTGGGCCTCTAGTAGTTTTAATAACATTATATGATGTCTTGAAATGAGGCAGACGAATTTTTCCTACCTTACTTTTTTTCCTCCAAAAGTCTTTTAGCTAATTCCTTTGTTTTTACATAATTTTAGAATAATTTTTTCTATACCTACAAAAAATTACGCTGGGATTATGCTAAACCTGTATATCAATTTATAGAGAATCGACATCTTTACTATGTTGAATCTTCTACATGAACCCCCAAACCCATGAACACTACAGGGAAGGGCAAAAGTACATGTAGAGTTGTTCATATGGAAAGTAATACAATAATTAATAAATAATAAGACAAGAATAAACTCTTTTATATACTCACAACTGTAAATCTGCTTCACCTCACCCTGCATATGTCTGTTTCATTATTTAGATCTTCTTTGGTTTCTTTCATGTGTGTCTTATAGGTGTCAGCACACAAGTCCTGTATATTGTTTTTAGACTTACTTCTAAGTATATCAATTTTTGAACCATTAGTAGTATTAATCGTATTTTTTAAATTTAGGCTTCCACATGTTCATTGCTAGCATATAGAAATGTGATTTTTTTTTTAATTTCTTGTATTCTGTAGCCTTGCTGTACTTATTTATTTATTTATTTATTTATTTATTTATTTATTTTATTTTTAAGAATCCTTTGGTTTTTCCATGTGGGCAGTTATTTGATCCTTTGATAAGGACAATTGACCTCAGCCTTTCCAAACTGTATGGTTGTATGGTTGTTGCTGTTTTTTCTTGCTTTATTATACTGGCTAGAACTTCTAACGCTGTGTTAAATACAAGTGGCCAGTGTAGATATCTTTGCTTCATTCATGATGATAGGAGAGAAGCATTCAGTCTTTTACCATTAACTATACTGTTAGCTATAGATTTTTAGTAGATATTCTTTTTTATTAAGTTGAGGAAGTTCCTCTTTATTCTTATTTTTCTGAGTTTTAAAAAAATCATTACTTGATGTTGAATGTTGTTAAATGATTGCTAAGACCATATGATTTTTTTCTTTAGCTTGTTGATATTTTGCATTATATTGATTGCTTTTTTTCTTTTTTTTAATATCTATTTTTATTGATTTCAGAGAGGAAGGGAGAGATAGAAACATCAAGGATGAGAATCATTGATTGGCTGCTCCTGCATACCCTTTACTGGGGATCCAGCCTGCAACCCAGACATTTGCCCTTGACAAGAATCAAACCAGGGACCCTTCAGTCCCCTGGCCAATGCTCTATCCACTGAGCAATACTGGTTAGGGCTTAATTTTTTTTTTAATATAACTAGACTTACATTCTTAGACTAAACCTCACTTGGTAATGCTATATAATTCTTTTTTAAAAAATGTATTTTATTGATTTTTGCAGAGAGGAAGGGAGAGGGATAGAGACTTAGAAACATCGATGAGAGAGAAACATCAATCAGCTGTCAACCATCAAACATCAATCCAGCCTGCAACCAAGGTACATGCCCTTGACCAGAATCGAACCTGGGACCCTTCAGTCCGAAGGCCAATGCTCTATCCACTGAGCCAAACCGGTTAGGGCTATTATATAATTCTTTTTATATGATGCTAAATTCTATTTGCTTATATTTTGTTAAGGGTTTTTGAGACTATAATTATTAGAGACATTGGTTTGTAGTTTTATTCTATTCTTTGCATTTTCTTTTATCTGCTAAGAGATAAGGGATTTTATATCTCTTACCAGTTTCAGCACACCGACTTGGTCTTTCAGCCTTGACAACTCTGAGATATATGTGTTTGTTCCTTAAGCATTCTCCCAAAACATTGAATGGTCTCATTTGAACAGTTACCTGGTATATCCCAAGAACACCATGAAGGCTGGACAGTATTTACACTCAGTATCTTATTATTCCATGATTTCTCATGGTTGTGATGTGGTGTTCTGTCATACCTCCTGTCCTGGAATTCAGCCCCTGGAAGGTCTTGGTAGTAAAGGATATTGGGGTTTGAAATCAAAAGACCTACATGTTAATACTGTTCCTGAATTTAGTAGCTGTGTTTTGTTGAGCAATTACTTAACCTCTCTGATTAAATGAGATCAATTTAAATGGATTTGTAAACTTCTTACATATAAATGCCAGCTTTATTTTTATGGAAACTTTTAATTTTACAGAAAAGAAAAATACTACTAAGAAATTATTGTTATTATCTAAACTGTTCCTTAATGTCTATTCCTTGTTTCTCTAATCATTTTTAAAATTATCAAGGATTAAGCAAGAAATGAGACCAAGAAATCTCTTAGTCTCTTAATTTATATTTTAATTTAATAATCTGAAACAATCTTTGATTTTGTATTTAAGCAATAAGCCTTTATATAGGAACTAGAGGCCCAGTGCACAAAATTCGTGCACGGAGGGGGGTTGTTCCTCAGCCCAGCCTGTACCCTCTCCAATCTGGGACCCCTTGAGGGATGTCCGACTGCCCGTTTACCAGAATCGAACATGGGTGAATATCACACAGACATGTTTAAGTTAATATATGTTAGAAGAAAAGAAATCCTTGAATATTTGTAGCTTTTAGTTTTTTTTTAAACGGGCAGTCGGACATCCCTCTCACAATCCAGGACTGCTGGCTCCCAACTGTTTGCCTGCCTGCCTTCCTGATTGCCCTTAACCGCTTCTGCCTGCCAGTCTGATCACCCCCTAACCACTCCGCTGCCAGCCTGTTTGCCCCCAACTTCCCTCCTCTGCCGGCCTGGTCACCCCTAACTGCCCTCTCCTGCAGGGCTGACCACCTCCAACTGCCATCCCTTGCAGGCCTGGTTCCTCTCAACTGCCCTCCCTTGCAGGCCTGGTCCCTCTCAACTGCCCTCCCTTGCAGGCCGGGTGCCTCCCAACTGCCCTCTCCTGCTGGCCATCTTGTGGTGGCCATTCTGTGTCCACATGGGGGCAGGATCTTTGACCACATGGGAGCAGCTATATTGTGTGTTGCAGTGATGATCAATCTGCATATTACTCTTTTAGTAGATAGGATAGAGGCCTGGTAAAGGGGTGGGGGCCAGCTGGTTTGCCCTGAAGGGTGTCTTGGATCAGGGTGGGGTTCCCTTGGGGCATGGGGCAGCCTGAGCGAGGGGCCTGTGGTGGTTTGCAGGCTGGCCACGCCCCCTGCAACCCAAGCGGAGGCCCTGGTATCTGGAATTTATTTTCCTTCTACAATTGAAACTTTGTAGCCTGGAGCGGAGCCAAGCCTGGGCTCCCTCCGTGGCCGGCAGCCATTTCTGTTGGGGTTATAATTGAAACTTTGTAGCCTTAAGCGGGTGGGCCCGGCCAGGGTGTGCGGAAAGCTTTGCTTCCCCTGTTGCCGGGAGCAACCCTGGCCTGCTCTCTCAAGCTCAATTCTGCCGCCATTTCTGTTTGAATTTGTTTACCTTCTATAATTGAAACTTTGTAGCTTGAGTGGAGGCTTAGGCCTGGCAAAGGCAGGCAGAAAGCTTGGCTTCCTCTCTTACCTAGGAAACCTTGCTCTCTGTGGCTGTAGCCATCTTGGTCGGGTTAATTTGCATACTCGTTCTGATTGGCTGGTGGGCGTGGCTTGTGGGTGTGACAGAGGTATGGTCAATTTGCATATTTGTCTATTATTAGGTAGGATGTGGCATTTACCTTCTTATCTCCTCTTTGTGATTATTTTAGACTAGAGGCCTGGTGCATGAAATTCATGCACTAGGGGGGAGGGGTCCCTCGGCCTGGCCTGCGGGATCGGGCTGAAACCAGCTCTCTGACATCCCCTGAGGGGTCCCGGATTGCAAGAGGGCACAGGCCAGACTGAGGGACCCCACCGGTGCACAATTGGGGCCAGGGAGGGAAGCAGGAGGTTGGCCAGCAGAGAAGGGAGCGTGGGAGGGCTCCAGGGTGTGTCTGGCCCGTCTCGCTCAGTCCCGATCGGCTGGATCCCAGCAGCAAGCTAACCTACCAGTCGAAGTGTCTGCCCACTGGTGGTCAGTGCCTGTCATAGCGACTCGTCGACTGTCTGCCCCCTGGTGGTCAGTGCACATCATAGCAAGCGGTTGAGCAGCCTTAGCATATCATTAGCATATTATGCTTTAATTGGTTGAACAAACAACCGGATACTTAGCATATTAGGCTTTTATTATATAGGATAGCTATTTTTAATGAACTAACTACTAATTTTTAGTAATTCCCCTCCTTTATTTTAAAATTTTATCTGAAAAATCAATCACAAAGTGATTCTGCAAAGGAATGGCTTTGTCATTTTGAATTCATCAGGGGCCATTGATACAGCACTGTTAATTTTCCATTGCAGCACTTCTGTACAAAGTGGTGGCACTAACATGGTATGTTCTGTTCCCAAATGTAAGTAGTTAGACCTTGGAGCTGCCACTGCTACGTCTAGTCCTAGACTGTTCTTGATGGCTAATGACTCAGGTTCCTTCTCTGGGTGCCTGTCATAAGCCCGAGGCAGCAAGGGTGAATATCACACAGACATGTTTAAGTTAATATATGCTAGAAGAAAAGAAATCCTTGAATATTTGTAGCTTTTGGGTTTTTTTTAAACATTTTGAAGGATACTACATATGCAGTTGCTGAAAGGTTCAACTCCTAAAGTAACTTCCATGGTGATATCTTCATGCCATCTAGACTTCTAAATACTTAGGTCACAAAATGCACAACTTCCCCATCTGTATGCAACATTTTTAATCACTTAAAAATTTTTTAAAGGAAATAGTTTTCAAAATGAATGTTATAAAACTGTACTTGTCTCTCCCCACCAGTAAAATATTATTCTAAAATTCATCTTTCAAAAGCTTATAAATTGCCTTTATAATAAGTTTTCTCCTGCTGGCTAATAATAACTGAGTAATAATAAATTATTTGAACTCAAAAGACTTCAGTGTCATGTGATTAACTTAATAATCAAAGATTAAATACTAAAGTTTAATAGAGTAACTTTTAAAATATAGCACTTTAACCAATATTGGAATATAAAATCAGCTGAGTTCATTATAATTTTATTATTTCATTAAAGATTAGATGGAAGCGATAAACTATATTGTTAGAACTCAGAAAGAAAAATATATACCAGAATATTTATAAATATTAACCACAATTATATCTCATTCCATAATATAGATCTTTACTGAGTTCAAAAAAATAGACCTAAAAGAAAAGCAGGTATTTTTATTTCATCAGCTTCTCACAACTACGGTTTTCTAGTGGTCCAATAAAAATAAACAAGAGGCAATAATTTGACATGAACGTTTACTTTGAATAAAATAAAATTTAACAATAAGGAAGGGAGTTTATTCTCAGGCAGAAGGCTTGAATTTATTGGAAGCAGATCTCTTGCAGTCACTGACCACACTGCCCCACATTCCCCGCAATCCTTATGACAGACAGACGGCCTGCCTCGCATTAATTCACTTCACACCACTCCTATCGATCCGCAGCCAGTTCCCCGGTCTCTCTGCACACATTGCCTGTCTGGCTGCCTACACCACATCAGCACACAAAGGCCAGAGAAAGATAACCTTTTGCTTTCCATTAAAGACACAGTATTCACTTTTCCTTCGGCAACACCATCAAAAATATAAAATAAAACAGTACAGGTGTCTCAGAGAAAAATCTTTCTGCACGAAATGTTTTATTTATCCCTTATGCTAAATAGAGATAATTTCAACTGATCAAAAAGAAGTTACTTTACTAAAAGCTACAAAACAAGTAGAAAAATAAAAAAATACAGTTAAAAATAAGCAAAATGTCTTCAAGCCTGAACAAAAATATAATAATCCCTTAGTAATATGCTTTGATACTTATTTTTAAGGAAACAAAATACATTTTTTCCTAAATAGCATTTAGATTTTTTAAAGAAAACTGCTCTCAGAGAAAATGTAATTATCAACAATTCTGAAAACAACAAAAGAAACGTATTTACTGAAAAATTCAAGAGGAATAGAAAAGACAGGAAGTGTGCTGCATCAACAGAATATTAATGTAAAACTGTAAGGCTTTCTTGTTATTCCTCTTTCCCAACAAGACCTGGAAACGTTCCATGGTAAAAATCGCACCTAATACGTTTAATTCACTACATGTACTTTTTCAAATATTTCTTTTTGACTTGCTGGCTACGAGCTAACTCAACACCAATGTTGGTTACAGAAGACACAATACGACAAAGATTTACTGTTCAGCCTCCAACGTGTTGAGAAACAAAGGCAAATCTGTCTTGACACACAACTGTACTAAAGCATGAACTTAAAATGACAGAATTTTGGAAAAGGCAAAACTATAAGGATGTAAAACAGATCGGTGGTTGCTAAGGACTGGTGAGGTAGGGGTGGGATTGATATACAGAGGAACTTTCCAAGATGCTGGGAATGTTCTGTATGGTACCATGATGGTAGATATCTCACTCTAGTCACTTGTCAAAACCCAAAGGCCTATATGCCCAAAGAATAAATTTGACGACACACAAATCTTTTAAAAAAAAGAATTCACCAGGATGCTAGGGGACCCAGGATGAACTGCAGCCCGTGACAAATGAATTTAACTATACTATAAATGTATGGCATAACCCCACTGTAAAGAAAAAAGGAACTGACCTACATAACTGGGGGAAAAAGGCTCAACACTGCTTATTGCAAAGCTAAAGACAGAAAGAACTGTACACAAATACTGTATTCTAGCTGGTAAACTGATTTCTCACAGAGATACGAGTTAGCAATTCTAAATTACTGTTTATGTCTAGGAAGGTTGAAAAAACAAGTAAATCTATTATAGATAATGAGAGTCGGGTTTCCTACACTCAGAGAAAAAAAAATCACAAATAAGCAAAAGAGGAGTCTGTGCTGGTGGGTTCAAGTGGGAGATACGGTATGAATGTGTATCTATGTTAACATATATGGAGAGCTAGATGTAGAAATAATTATAGATATGTAGAGATAGATGAGTTAGTGTGTACCTACATATTTCCCAGTCTGTCCAGTGAGAGGGCCTAGAAGTGGTGAAATCCCAGTAAAAACAAGCCCACCCAGCTTACTGCCTAATAGCTCCATTAGATATCTTACTGCCTAATATCTCCATTAGAAGGAACCAGGGCACCTTGGGAAATGAATGATTCTAGGAAGTAGGCAGAGGGAATGCAAGGTGATGGAGAGCATCTTCTGTGTAAAAAAAACAAGGAAGTGCTTTCAAGAAAGACAGATCACCCAGCATGGTTCAGTGGTTGGGCATCAACCTATGAACCAGGAGGTCACGGTTCGATTCCCAGTCAGGGCACATGCCCAGATGGCGGGCTCAATCTGCAGTGTGGAGCATGCAGGAGGCAGCCAATCAATGATTTCCTCTCATCATTGATGTTTCTATCTCTTTCCTTCTCCCTTCCTCTCTGAAATCAATAAAATATACATTAAAAAAAAAAGAAAGACGGGATCATATCAAAATGCTACTGGAACCAATTTAAGAGTTCCCTATGGCCAGTGCTGAAATAATTTGAGCAACAAATTGGCATTACAAAAGGTCTAGTCCTCAGTCAATTCTGCTAAGGACTTGGTACTGGGTCATTTGAGGAGCAAACGTAAGGTCCTGGACCTTGGCCCCAAGAAGATCTCAATGCAGTGCTCACTACATATATTAGTTTTTATGAACAGTGTATGGCTCCATTATCATAAGGAACTAAAAATGAGGTCTCAATAAATATGAAGGAAGAAGTAAAATGGTAAACCTCAAATAAAACTAAGTAAGCAGGTGTATGAAATATATTTACTTCAGCCTGGAAACATGACAAAATGGCATCAAACTGCTGAACATCTAAACATTTGTACACTGTAATGAGCATACAGCATCCATAGAAGCATATCATTATTCCACATTACACTGATTAAATCTCACAATCCATTGTAAAGGCTATTCATATCTAACCAATGATATAGAGGAGGATGGAAAGTCGAATTAACTAAGGGAACACCAATCACTGCTTCTGGCAGAGCTTTTAAAGAATTAACTTGCAATCAAAGTTATAAAAAGAATGAAAAATGAGTCAGATGAGTACTAAGATAGTGGTTACTACAATGTGCAGAGAATATAAATTTCTTTTTTTAATCCAATGCCACAAATAAAAATAAAACTGAAAATATGTTTTTAAATTAGGTGGCATGCTTAGATTAGAACTCATTTTTCCACTAGTCTGGTGGCAGGGAGCAGGTGGGGGGTGGGAAGTACCAGGAAAAGAAATATAGAATCACTAAAAGTAAACTATCATTAAAGAAACGTGAAAAGGCCCTGACCGGTTTGGCTCAGTGGATAGAGCAATGGCCTCTGGACTGAAGGGTCCCGGGTTCGATTCCGGTCAAGGGCATGTACCTTGGTTGCGGGCACATCCCCAGTGGGGGGTGTGCGGGAGGCAGCTTTTCGATGTTTCTCTCTTATCGATGTTTCTAACTCTCTATCCCTCTCCCTTCCTCTCTGTAAAAAATCAATAGAATATATTTTTTTAAAAAAGAAATGTGAAAAGACTTAGTCTTACAGAGAAGCCAACAATAAAGAACTATACTTTAAAGAAGTTAACCGAATGCATCTGATCTACTTGATGTCATGGGAATCCATGATATCTGATATTGCAAACACTCCACCCCCACCATTAATTTCTATTGGAGTGTCTCACAGCACATCTTAAAACTACACTAATTCTTTCAGCATAAGTAGTACATATCCACATTTTATCAGGCTGGCTTACACATTCTTTTCAAATACTCTTTACTTATGATGATAATGATGAAGAAAATGAAATAATAGAGGCCAATATATAAAAATATTAAAATGTTGGTACGTCCGAAGCACTGTTCTAAGAAGCTGCTGGCACCGGCTTCCCTCTGGCACCCAGGACCTGGGCTTCCCTCTGGCCACTGGCAGGCACCCGGGACCCAGGCTTCCCTTGAAGCCCCAGCTTTATTAATGCTTCATTAAGTGTTGTATGAAACACATGTACAGCTACATTATATCTCAGTGTTCCCAGCTCTTTTATGACCTCCACCACACCTGACATATTGCCAATAATACTATTATAATTTTTTTTTATTTTATTGATGAAAGTATTACAGATGTCTCCCATTGGCCCCCCTTTTTACTTCTCCCCCCCCCCCCAGTCCCTACCCCTCCACCCTAGGTCTTCACCACCCTACTACCTGTGTCCCTGGTCTATGCATATCTATAATAATAAAAACGTAATATGTTAATTAGACCGGATGTCCTTCCAGACAAAGCTGGGGCTTCAAGGGAAGCCCGGGTCCCGGGTGCCTGCCAGTGGCCAGAGGGAAGCCCAGGTCCTGGGTGCCAGAGGGAAGCGGGTGCCGGCAGCTGGGGAAAGGAAGGCCTACTCTTGCACGAATTTCGTGCACTGTGCCTCTAGTAAGTATATAAGTTCTTTGGTTGATCTCTCCTTGTTCCCCCACCCCCATATCAAGATATGTCAGTCTGTTCCATCCCTCCATGCTTCAGGTCTTTTGTCGGTCAACTCATTTTGTTCATTAGATTCTACAAATAAGTGAGATCATGTGACATTTGTCTTTCTCTGGCTAATTTCACTTAGCATACTAGTCTTTCCATGCTGTCCCAAAGGATAAGAGATCCCTCTTTTTTACAGCTGCATAGTATTCCACTGTATATGTCCCACCACTTTTTTTAATTGTATATTTGTAACAAGTATTCAGTAATCACAATTCTGATGAATAAAAAAGCAAAACCAAAATTTTACATAAAGAACACAAATATGTGATCACAATATTTAACTGAAGTAATGTCATCCTGCTCCATTTACTCTTAATTACATTGCAAAAATAGTCTAAATTTACATAAAATTAAATATATTTATATAGTTAAAAGTTGTTTTAACCTTTAAAAAAGTTTTATTAGTATTTTCCCCAAATACATTTTTTACATTAAGCCCCTGGCACTTCCAAATACCATGACTAACTTCCATGTTTACATCTTTGTCCTCAGCTCTGCTGACACCCCCACTGTTCGGTAAGCTCTTACCACACTGTCTTACTGCTCCTTCAATCACCTGCCTTCCTAATAGAAAACAAGCTCCATGAAGACAGGGACATGACTGGCCCGTGCATCACTATGTTCCCCAGTGTCCACAGCTATGTTTAGCACTTAATAAACAGCTGCTGGAACAGGGAGGGAAAGATCAAGGATATGTTCTGATGTATGGATTGACAAGGACATTTACTTAAAGTTGTTCTTAATCTTTTATTATTTATGAAAGCAATTCTACAAGTAAATATGCAGATCATTCACAAATGAAGTTTCAGCATATACCCCAGTGTATATCTGTTTCATATATTCTTATTAACAATCAAAAAGTCTATGATAGAAGTTATAAAATGCAGTATTAAGAAAACTGTTTTTCTTAAAAGAAACAGAAAATACTAAATTGAAAGAAAATAAACTAGGTAATTAATTTTATATAAATACCATTGAAAAATACCATCTACTCAACTGCTGTATCATCCTCTACCACTTAAGCATATGCGTGCTATCCCTTAGAAAATTAATTTAATTACTCTAGCCCAGGGTTTCTTAACCTCATCACTACTAATACTTTTCACTAAATAATTCTTGTGGGGGAGGGGAATTAGAAGGGGCTTCTGTTTAGCAGCATCTCTGGTCTCTAGCCACTAGATGACAGTATCACACCCTCCCCTGGTTATGATAAAGATGTCCCCAAGTGTTGCCAAATGTGGGGATGGGGAGTGTGCAAAATTGCTCTGGGTTAAGAAGCATTTCTCTAGACTAATGATTCTCTAAGCTCCATGTCAAAACCTCCAAGTCAGGTGAAGTGGGATATATTTTATTGAAAAGGCTCTTATCAATGTCAACTCTCCATGCCCCCACCCTATAACCACTATTATTAACAGAAATGCATTGTCCCACTAAGGCTGATTGAGATTTTTTCTCCAGTGACTGTTATCTAATTATGATTGTTTTCTATAGCACTAAAGTAAAATTGTGACAACTTAATATTTCTAAGCAGGGAAATATTATCATCTTTGATCCATTAATAAATCATCAATCATATAGATATAGAAACACTTTCAAAATTAGTGTATATTTCTTTAGGACATATAAATAAAAAGTGACAACAGTGCCAAAAAGTAGTAGAAAAGATAGAAAAGGGAAAATTTATAAACATGATAGGTTTCAAGTGGCTATAAACATCCAAGTGGAGATAGAAAAATTGAATTAAATGGGATCTCATTTTTAAAAAACTATCCAGCATCTACTACAATATCATGCTCTGAGTATGTGCAAACACAATTTTGTCAAATGACTTAATGCCACTTCACGATTTAGCGGGCAAATTTTTAGACAGACTTAAAATTTTATTCTGATGAATCCACCAGATGGGATTGTTGCCTTGGGAATGGGGGAAATCTACAATGAAGAGATATAGTACTCTGAGAATGATCACCAACCAGGTAAAGAAATGTGAAGCTGGAATACATTAATGAATTTAGTCTTCAAAGAAGAATTAATTGCTTCTTCCCTTTTTCCTGTGTATCTTTTTTTTTTTTTATTGACTTCAGAGAAGAAGGAAGAGGGAGAGATAGAAACATCAATGATGAGAGAAAAATCATTGATCAGCTGCCTCCTGCACGCCCCACACTGAGGATTGAGCCCACAACCTGGGTATGTGTCCTTAATTGGGAATTAATTGTGTCCCTGGTTCACAGGTTGATGCTCAACCACTGAGCCACACAGGCTGGGCTGTGTATCTTATTTATAACTGTTTTATGGCAATTATATATATACTAGTGGCCCAATGCATGAAATTCATGCACGGGGGGTGGGACGGGGGTGTCCCTCAGCCCAGCCTGCACTCTCTCCAATTTAGGACCCTTCGGGGGATGTCCGACTGCCGGACATCCCTCTCGCAATCCAGGACCGCTGGTTCCTAACCGCTCACCTGCCTGCCTAATCACCCCTAACTACTCTGCCTGCCAGCCTGCTCGCCCCCAACTGCCCCCCTACCAGCCTTCTCATCCCCAATTGCCCCCCCTTGCCAGCCTGATCACCCCCAACTGCCCCCCCTGCCGGCCTGCTCGCCCGCAAGTGCCCCTCCCCCTGCTGGCCTGATCACCCCTAACTGCCTCTGCCTCGGCCCCACCACCATGGCTTTGTCTGGAAGGATGTCCAGAAGGTCTCCTGGAAGGTCTCCCAGTCTAATTAGCACATTACCCATTTATTAGTATAGATACTAGAGGCCTGGTGCATGAAAATTTGTGCACTCAGGGGTGGGGGTTCCTCAGCCCAGCCTGTGCCCTCTCACAGTCTGGGACCCCTCAGGGGATGTCCACCTACCGGCTTAGACCCGCTCCCCAGGGGATCAGGCCTAAGCTGGCAGTCAGACATCCCTCTGGCAGCCCAGGAGCCCTCGGGGGGGATGTCCGACTGACGGCTTAGGCCCGTTCCCTGTGGGGAGCGGGCCTAAGCCGTCAGTCGGACATCCTTAGCGCTGCCGAGGAGGCAGGAGAGGCTCCTGCCACTGCCACTGCGCTCGCAGCCCTCAGCCTGGCTTGTGGCTGAGCAGAGCTCCCCCTGCGGGAGAGCACTGACCACCAGGGGGCAGCTCCTGCATTGAGCGTCTTCCCCCTAGTGGTCAGTGTGTGTCATAGCGACCGGTCGTTCCCAGCCCTTAGGTACAATTTGCATATTACCCTTTTATTATATACGATATTTTTGTGTGAGTTTATGTGAATCAAACTATCGACAATTGCCAGGAAGCAAAACCTCAATGTATTGGGATAATGCTACCTGGCAATTATATTTTAAAAACTGTGTGAAACTAATTAATGACCAATCAGAGAATGAGTCCTTAAAATTTTCACTTATTTTCAATAATCTGTTAGAGGGAGATTTCTTCTTTTGCACTTAAGATTCCACTACTAAGGTTCAAGCAAAGGAAAATATCTTCAATCCTTAGGACTATAGTTACAGTTTGTTTCCTCTTTCTATAAGTTAAAACACACACACACACACACACACACACACACACACACGCATGCACACACACACAAAAAAACATTTCAGACCTCTTTAAGTACTATAGTAGGAAATTTGGAGATGATCTTAATTTTTTTACCTTTCCTTTTAATTTCTTTCTGTTCCATGTGTTTCCTTCTAGATCACTCATTAGAACATTTCTAATCTAAAGAGACTTTACTTTGGTCAATGAGCACAAGATGCAGTATACAGATGATATTTTATTGTACACGTGAAACTTGTATGGTTTTATTAACCAACTAGAGGCCCAGTGCATGAAATCCATGCACTCGGGGGGGGGGGAGGGGGTCCCTGGGCCCAGCCTGCACCCTCTCACAGTCCAGGACCCCTTGGGGGATATCTGACTGCCAGCTTAGGCCCACTCCCCTCCCTGATGGGGAGCAGGTCTAAGCCATCAGTCGGACATCCTTAGCACTGCCGTGGAGGCGGGAGAGGCTCCTGCCACCACCGCTGTGCTAGCCAGCCCTGAACCCAGCTTCTGGCTGAGCGGCGCTCCCCCTGTGGGAGGCACTGACCAGCAGGGGCAGCTCCTGCGTTGAGCATTTGCCCCTGGTGGTCAGTGCACATCATAGCGACCGGTCGTTCTGCCATTTGGTCGATTTGCATATTAGCCTTTTATTATATAGGATGTCATCCCAATAAATGCAATTAAATAAAGAAAGAAAGAAATGCAAAAGTACCTACTACATTGCATGAATCACCAAAGTACAAGCTGCCTAATTTATTCCACAAACAAAGAAAAAGGATGAAGAAAAGGAGAGGGGAGGCTAGAGACAAGTAGATAGATGATTGATTGATTGATTGATTGATTGAAATTCAATATATTAAAAGAAATGTAAGAGACATATAAACCAACTGCAATAAATGAATTTTTGAAACCTATATTGAATAAACAAATTTAAAAATTATGAGACTATTGGGGAAATATAAACAGAGTTATTAAATAATATTTAAAAATTAGAGGTTTTGGCATTCTAATGGTATTAGCATTTTATATTAAAAATTAATTACTATCTTTTCAAATAAAAACTGGGATATTTATAGAAAAGGTGATGTGGTATCTGAGAATTGCTTCCAAATAAGGTGGGAAGAGGTGTTTAGAGGGGACTACATAAAGTAAGAGAGCCTACGACTTAGTAACTGTTATAGTTAGGCAACAGGTACATGGAGATTCATTATATTACTTCTACATATGTTCAAAATGCTCCAAAATAAAAAGTTTAAAAAACTAAATAGGAGGACACATTTATCTTTTATCCAAAACTAGTCTATAAAGTCATATTTGACATTCAAATAATCATTTCACAAACCATCCCGATATCTCTATGCAACAATTCCAAGGGGAATAGGGAAATCAAGATTTACTGATTAGTAGTAAAGGTTAATACAATTCCTTTGAAATAGTCCCTATTTGATGTATTTTCCCCCCAAACCCCTAACCACCTAACAATCATTACTGAGACTGTTTGGCACATAATTAATAGAAAGGAAAGAGGTAAGCATATTTTTATAAGAAGCATTTAAATATACTTTGGTCAAAGGCAAAACAAAAAAAATACCCTCATCTATGTTACCCTGCTCATGTGTCATGTAGCCTGGTCCACTGCAAGAACAGATATCTCTGTTGTGCATCATGATAATCTCATGCATACCACAAGTCCAAGGCCAAGAAGAAGCAAGTATGTGCAGAATTACATAAGAATTACTAAAAAAATTTTTTTTGTCTAAAACAAAAAATTAATCTAAAACAAAATATCTTGCCAAATGAGCCTTGAAATATTCAGTGCAAAAAAAAAAAATCAAAACTCAATTAACAAACTTCTTGAGAAGGTATACAAATAAATTTAATGAATACACACAGAATACATCACAGAAACATTACTGCACTTACTATGCCTTGTGTAGGGGGGGAGGGGAAAAATATCTAAATTAACTGATTGAACTTCATCCAATGATGATTTATTAAGTCACATAGACAAAAAGTGATTATTACAGTGGTCTATCAAGTGGATCATGGCTATTAAAAGATGATTGAATATATATGAATCCATATTCACATTATACAACTATAGTTACACTAGAGGCCCGGTGTACGAAATTCATGCATGGGGGAGGGGGTTGTGTCCCTCAGCCTGCACCCTCTCCAATCTGGGACCCCTCGAGGGATGTCTGACTGCCCGTTTAGGCCCGATACCACTAAACGGGCAGTCAGACATCCCTCTTACAATCCAGGACTGCTGGCTACCAACCGCTCGCCTGCCTGCCTGCCTAATTTCCCCTAATCGCTTCTGTCTGCCAGCCTGATCACCCCCTAACCACTCCCCTGCCAGCCTGATTGATGCCTAACTGCTCCCCTGCCAGCCCAATTGCCCCTAACTGCCCTCCCCTGCTGGCCTGGTCCCCCCCAACTGCCCTCCCCTGCAGGCCTAGTTACCCCTAACTGTCCTCCCCTGCAGGCCTGGTCACCCCAAACTGCCCTCCCCTGCCAGCCTGATTGCCCCCAACTGCTCTCCCCTGCAGTCCTGGACCCCCCAAACTGCCCTCCCCTGCCGGCCCAATCACCCCTAACTGCCCTCCCCTGCTGGCCCGGTCACCCCTAACTGCTCTCCCCTGCAGGCCTGGTCCCCCCCAACTGCCCTCCCCTGCTGGCCTGGTTCCCCCCAACTGCCCTCCCCTGTAGGCCTGGTTGACCCTAACTGCCCTCCCCTGCAGGCCTGGGTCTCTCTCCCCCCCCCCCCCAACTGTCCTCCCCTGCAGGCCTGATTACCCCCAACTCCCCTCCCTTGTAGGCCTGGTCCCTCCCAACTGCCCTCCTCTGCTGGCCTGATTGCCAACAATTGCCCTCCCCTGCAGGCCATCTTGTGGCAGCCATCTTGTGTCCACATGGGGGCAACCATCTTCTGTGTTGGAGTGATGGTCAATTTGCATATTACTCTTTTATTAGACAGGATAAGAACAAATAAGTTCTAAAACCAGTTGGCCAATCGTATCTAAAGGGTTAGCACATTTTAAATCAAAATAATAAATTATGTATCAAACATTATATAGTGTATTCAAAAGTGTCTCTGTGCTTCCAGGAGACAACTATTTCAGAGGGTATTTTAAAGCACACACAGGGCCACACCTGACTAGGTGCAAGCTACTGAAGCTCCATTAAAAACACAGCATCCGCTGGAGAAGTGGCAAGAATGTATCTGTCGGCTGCTATCCAAAACATTAAGAGTTATACAGACACTGAAAGTTCTCCTGCAGGACAAGTTTTTAGAAATGGCTGAATATAAGGAAAAGTTTGTAACTCTGCCCTGTATCACTGTTTGTTTTGGGAGGGCGGGGGTGGGAATTGTGGCTCATTTGTTAGAGCAAGAGTCATTTAGGGAGCAGATACTGAACTAGTTTTTAACTGTGCTATATCGAACTTCAGAAGACAAAAGAAGAGCATGAGGTTCTAAATGTACGAGAAATAAAGTTTTTTTCACAAAAAACAACAACAACAACAAAGGTTCAAACTGCCTGAAGAAAGCCTTCAATTTTTAAAAAATCTGTTTTATATATTGGAATTCTGGTTAAGATTATACATAGAAATTTACTACCAAAAATGTTTGAAAAACATGAGTTTGATTATTCCCCTCCTTTTACCCAGAAAGAAACTGTGAAACAGATAAGGAAATGCACCTTCGTGACCTCTCTGGGGTTACAGCTGCCACGTGCTGAAGCAGGACAAGCTGCCAGATCTTATGATACCCTCTTTCCACTGGGCTTCCGACCAGTAATCTGGTTCAGTAAACTAGGTGTTTATCCATCATTAGAAAAATCCTTTGGGGGAAAAACTATTTTTCTCCCTGCTTATTGGATTTAATTGGGAAATTACGAAATGAATGAATACAGATCCTTGATCAAGGAGGGAGTAATGTTTAGGAGAATTACCTTTGGAACTCATCCCTCATCCCTCCTGCCTCTCACCCTTTGAGGATCATTACGCTCGAATCTCTTCTCCATAAGTGTGAGCAGTGCGGAAATGGAATGGGAAAGGCTTCCGGCCCAAGTACCCACCTTCTACAGAGGACAAGCTTGGGCTGTCTCGGATTCCTGATCACATCTTAAAATAATAGATCACATCCAGGATGATGTGGTCACTTTAAACCCCATGAGAATATTTTATGTAAAGCATCACTCTAAAGACTACGTGACACTATAAAGACTACAAATGTCCCATCCTCAACCCTCATCCAGATCTCAGAAATTCACTTCCAGTTTAGTTCCTCTGACTTTCAAAGAATGTTTTCAAATCTGACCCTTGTTTTTTGGGGTAGGGGGTAAGCAAAGAGCAAAACCAAACCAAACCTGAGTGCAAGATCTACTAGCCACCCCCTAGCAGACAGTAAAGAAAAAGCCTTCTTCACTTCATGCCTGAGATGCAAAAGTATCTCAAAATACTTAATTTATGTCTTTGTATCCACAAGCTATGCCAGACTTGTTTAATAATATTTAATTATCAGAGGGATGTAATTTCATTATATGTCTTCAAAATCAGTGGGAATGTTCATGTATTAAAAACTATCCCCCCTTTTCCAGTTCCTTTCCCAAAGCTGAATGTTCCTTAGTCCAAGTGAACATTTCAAATGTAAGAATCATCGTCTTTTCCTAGTCAAATGCAAGGTCCTTTTGTAAGAATTACAAAAAAGAACTGTGATTATAGCACTGACATTAACTTCAGACACAATTTTTTCCAATGACAGCCTTAAAATGGGTGGTTGTGGTTGTTTTCTTTCATCTCTAAATCAAGTAAGGAATGTCTTTTCAAGTGATGGGTAAGATTTATAGAACAAACACAGAAAGTATGTACAGAAAAATTACAAAAATACTAAGTACCGTTACAGATGACTGGATTGGCATTTAACAGGCTGAAAGAAACCAGATCAATCTCAATCTTGCTGGGGTCAATTCGGGTGCTCAAACCAATAAAACAAATTTTTTTCTTCGTGTTTGTGGACCAGAAGTGCTAAAATATTAACCAAGTCTGAAAATGTCATGCACAATGAAACCATTTATAAATATTAAGACACATTTAAAATACTTATTTGTATCAAAATCTGCTTAATAAAAATAGATAGCAGATGTAATAAATCATGATGACATTTTTACTAAGGAAAAATTAAATATAACATATCATACTTCCTCAAAAAATCATAAAGAGGAAGGGAGAATGAATTAAGCAAAGATATGTTAGTATCATTTCAACACTTTAATCCCAGAACATATAAATAACACTACAACAAAATCTACCATTAGCTATTATAATCAAAATACTACAAATAATATATAGGTTCATCTTGCTATAGCTTTAAATTACTGTTTTCCTTCCAAACTCTAAGACCTACTGTTACATGCAGATCATGAGACTTCAAACTAAAATATTAAAACAATGCAATTACATATAATATCCAGTCAATAGAAAGAGATAATAAAATTATAAATATGGAATAAAATTATAAATGTCTCACTTTTAATGAAAACTGAATTCATTCGTGCATATTCAGTGTCTAAGATTTAAAACATCGTAAGATGATCAATCAGCTTTCTGCTCTATAACAGCAAGTTGAGCAGGACTCTGAGTTCCTGAACTGGAATAACTGTACTAGAATAAGGAAAATTTATATTTAAAAGCTTCCTAGACACTGGTTCTATTACAGACATGTTCCGGTATTTGTGTGCAGTGTTTTGTAAAGTACTTTATTTCCATTAGCATTATACATTTTTGTTCTTCAGCAAATCAGCAAGAGACTAATGGCACAAATCAATATCCTGCTCTTCATAGCAACTAATATTAGGACATTTATTATTGCAAAGGCCACTAGAACCTCAGCTAAAGGTAGACCAGGCATTTCTATTTGAACACCAGTTTTAAAAAACACACCATGTGTCACAGGTGGAACGAGGTTTTCTTTTATAAAATAGTCTTCAGTGGCTCAAGTGCCTTCAACTTCTTAAAGCAGGTGACAAAGGCACGAACACTCAAAGAAAGCCAGCCATGCCGCCTAGGGGCCTTGCCACCAACTACAACTCTAGAAGAGGGAACCGATTTCTGGCCTGAAGGGAGACGTGTGAAAGAGAAAAAGAAAGGGGGGTGAGAAAGTCACAAATTATTCCACATCCTTTCTGTGCCAGAAGTTTTTCCACGGTGACAAGTGACAGCCAGTGTTCCTTAAGTGGAATGAGAGGGAAGAAGCGGGCAAGGAGCCCACACTTGATGGAATCCCAAGTCCGCACAGTTATTCAAGGAACAAGTTTCTGAATTTCCTTGGGACTCCACCCCTTGCCTTGCTCCACAGGGGGGAGCACTGTCATGGGGCTCCTACTGACAACCTGATCCAGGCTGCTGGCTACTGTTACAGCACCTCTTCTACGGAAGCCTTTCCTAGAATCGTGAAGTGACTCACTCCGGCGGGGCCCTAACCTGCATTACTCGATAACAGACTTCTCTGTTTATTACTTAGAAAGTCTGACCGATTGATCCAGCAATGCTTTCATTTTTAATTTACCACTTCTCATTTCTAAGACGTGTAAAAGGATATACAGAAAATTATAAGAATATTAAATATCACCTCCAAGAACTCAAGCCATGTGGAACTAAAAGATTTTCCGTTAGATAGCTGTGACCAAGGAAAGAGAAATTTCATTGTTATTCCATTGGGTTAGTAGCCAAATGTAGATAAGAAGAACAGTTTAATGCTGTTAAATACATGATCAGTCTAGAGTGCTTAAAATTAAGCTCAACCGCTCTGACATTCTGGAAGAAAAAAGAGGAACAAATCCCTTAGGTCCCGATGAAACACTGCAAACAGATACCATACAGATACAGTGTGCTTTGCATAATACAGTTTATCTCCAGACAAACCCTTGCTGCCTCCTAATATAAAAATTCCACAGAACATGAAGTACATTTTAGATAGATCATTTAGTCATAATTTCCTTTTCCCTTTCTAATCACAATGCATACTCCTCTCCAGGGGCTTTGTGAGCTCTGTAAGATACAATATCTATAACTACTAGAAGGAAACCTCGTCTTTTAATTCCAGCTAATTCACAAAACAGGCATCCATTCCACAAGGGGTATTTTAGAATTATTGGTTCTTCATGAGCAACCAAATGATTTTCCCTTTCTTTTCTCAATTTTAATTTAGTATATTTTTCACCAAAAAGAAAGCTACACCCAGAATGCAACAAAAGACCTGAAAAAAAAAAAAAACAGTCAAGTAAGCAGAATGTGAGGAGCCAACAGGGAGGCCACAAGGCACTTACACTGAAGCTTGGGATTCTTTTCATCAGAGAGGCCTATTCTTAGCTAGTTTACTCGTATTTTATATTTATCTCACATATGTTTGGTTACCTGGCTTCCACACTCCCAGAACCCTGGAAACAGGGCAGAAGCTCCTAGGAGTGAGACGAAACGGCCCAAGAGCAGAAATTGGTAGCAATTACAAGACAATACAAAGAGTTTCGAGAAAGAAAATTATTTTTTAAAAACAGAAGATGAAATGCAAGAGATATTCCAATCGGGTACTTTTAGTTCAGGTTAAAAAGGTCCACTCTCTTCAATAAGCAAGTGGTGGTAATTTTACATCAAGGGTCAAAATGACTCTTGCAACTGAGACGTTTTGAAATATCACAACAAAAAGAATTATTATTTTTTTTTTATTTTGAGCATCTACTGATGTTAAACCCTCAGTTCTCTAGAAAATCATTCCTAAGAAGACTGTTAGAGACTTCCAAGTGACTGAGGCATATATACAAAGAAAGGAGGAAGGAATGCTATGTAGTTTAAGGCCTTTTAAAGGGGGTACAGGAGGACTCTCTTAAATGATATTTATCAAACCCCCTCCCTATCCTTTCCCCATCCTCTCTCTCCCAGAACCTTGAAAAAGATGCCTACCAAAGAATGCACTAATATTTAAATTATTTTTACTAGCTACAATATACTTTTCTACTAAAATATATAGTTCCATCTTACCTTCTTATATATTGTTGGTCCATCCACATTTGTGCTCAGAATGATCACTACTTTATAATCATCAGAAAAGTGACTTCAATTCCAGGTACTACAGTGTGGCTTGCTGAAAGTCAAACCCAAAACACTGACTAGGAGTGCCTTTCATTGAACAAAGAAATCCTATTCTGTTTCCAAAGGGGATAAAAAGACGAGCCTAACCCTGGTAACCTTAACACAAAAGGAAGCTAAAAAGGCAGGGACTCGATAAGAACAAAGGATTGTTCTTTCTGATGACATCAATACGTATTAAACACGATGTGGTACACATCCTTCTATCAATATCTGAGATGATAAATTTGCAAATTAATACTACATTGGCCATAACTGCATAACATTACCATAGTACCCTCTTTAGAAGAGGTTTTGATTTATATAATGGTAGTATCTTTTATGTGTTTAATGTCTCTGAAATTAAAGGAGATGAGCCACTGTGAGCAAGCAGAATACAACGTGCAAGAAATAATTACGCTTGTGACCTCATGCCCTGTAAGGTCACTCTGCATCTCAGGCCAAAGGAAATCAGGAACCATCAACATTTACCTCACAGTAGTCACTGCCTGGAATGAAGGGGGCAAGTGTGGGTATATTTCATAAAATAGCAGGTGCTTGACCTCATAAAAAAGTCAATTATCAAAATGCTACATGTAGAATGTCACAAATAAGAAATACATAAAATTGGATTATGCAAAATAGCTTCACTTCGAAATAAATCTGAGACAACTTATAATATTTTATCTTCATCTGAATTATAATATGACAGCAGAAAACAGCATTAATCCTCCCTTATTAAGAATAATCAATAAAATTTTAAGTGTTTTGTAGCATAAAAGTGATTGTAAATACATGCTAAAGAGTGATAACTCAGAAGATATTTACAACACTTATGTCACTTTAAAATGTATCTACTACGTCCTGTTACTGTGAGAGTAAGAATCATAATGCACTTAACCTCTAATTTTCTACCAGAAATTAGGCATTAAAAGCACACATACTGACTGTATATGTAAGGGACAGAATGTTTCCTAACAGGTTCAGGGACAGAGCTCCACTACCTGAAACAAAATTCTTCTATCACTCAATTAAGACTTGGTTTTAGTGAAAAATCTGTGAACTGGCTATTCAGTTAAGGTGGACTATTGCTGCTTTGCCTCCCCAGTGATTTCTGGTCCACTGCCAGAATCCCTGGGCAATATAAAGAAAGGTCAGTTCTGAGACAGTGACAATTAGGAGGACGAAACTATAGAATCCGGCACAGGAAAGGAAAGGGGACAGCCAGCCAACGTTCCCTGCCTGTGTTATGTATATACTGGGCTGGGTGCTGTGCAAAGCTTCTTGTTCAGTGCTCTCAATAGTCCTAAGAAAAGCAACTGGCTTCTGGCCCACTGCTTTCCTTACGTTCTTAGACAAACCTACAAAAGGCCCCAATTGCATAATGCACCTAAAATTCCAGAAGACCCAGTCAATATGGCCAGTTGACTTGTCATCCCAGCTCACTCACTTATTGACTGTGAAGTCAGAGAGAGTTGCTAGACACCTGCAACTTCACTCTGCATCTCTAAGACAGATGGCCACCACAGTCCACCAGCCCAGTATGACATCCTGCTCTTCAGGTAAAAGCATTTTCTGAGTTTCAAATAACTAACCAAGGGACTCTTAGATCAAGCTCAGTTATAAGTTAGGAGCTGCCAATATTGCTTAGGCAATTATTGCATATTTTCAAGTGCTTAGGATGATTAAAAGTATAAGAAAATACCAGATGAGTGTATTTACCAGATATATTGCTTAATATTTTACCTACTTTAGTGATTAAGAAGATTCCTATGCTAGAATAAGTTTTAATTTTCTAAAAGATTGCTTCATGCTACAACTTGCTACAGTCATCATCCCCTCAAACATGAATGACAATGGCAGAAGCAACTTCACTCCAAGCATGTTGATGGCAGGTGTGGGCTGCCCACCAGCTGGCTCCATAACCTTTGATCCCTTCGGACAGCAAATCTGTTCAGCAGCCCTATGTGGTCCTTCTTCATTTGCTGTATGCTTTCTTCTCCTTTCACACATTCAGAACCCCTGCTCCTTAGCTTGACATCCTTTTATTAAAATAGAAAGCTCCCGGCAAAGCAAATTAAAACTAATTTTACACCTAGTCGATATAAAAGTTCCAGAATAGATTAATATATTATAGCAAGAGCTGTTGGAGTAAGATGTTTTAGTTATATGCACAATGCCTGTTTTACTAAAAAATACAATTGCAGTAAGTGATAAGATTAAAATTTTACATAAGCCAGAATTCGGTTAATTTATAAAGTACTTCAGGATATAATAACTAAATACCAAGGACTTTAATTTACATTAACGGAAAGGTTTAAATTTGACCAAGAACAATCTAGTGTATGCTTCTTTAAATAATGATGCAAACCACTACGAGTAATTTTTTACAGTTATTTTGTGCTCCATTTTGTGGTTGTTAAATTTAATAAGGCTAAAAATGACATTGTCTAAAAGCAAGATTAGTTAAGCCAAATATCTACTCATTCTTCCACTCCCAATTCTATTTAAAATCTAAGGATGCTGGAGGGAGAAGACAATAAACAGTGGTTAAGATCATGAGTTTTGTAGTCTGACAACTACTTAGTCACTGAGAGACTTCAGAAAGTGCTTTAATCTCTTTTGTCCTCAATTAACTCATTTGAGGAGGGAGGAAGTAGGGGTGACAGTGACAACAGTGCCTACTTAACAGGGTTACTGCAATAGTTTGGTGAAATAATACAGACCAGGTAGGTAGCAAAAGCCTGACAGAGAAAGTGGTAGGTGTTATCATTATTTTACTTGTATTGTACCCTCTCTGGTCTCTAACAGACATCTCACCTAGCAACATATACATGTTTATCTTTGCTTCAGAGAATAGTCTGTGATCATGTAATGCCTTTATGTTGTACCTAACTCATTCTCTTCTTTCCAAGAAAAATATAAAATGGAATCTACCACCATTGCTAATGGCATCTCTCTTCCAAAACTGTCAAGAATACAAGGCTGTACTAATCTTTGGTGTTTTTCTTAGACCTTTATATGCAATCTGTAATCAAGACTCAATTATCTCCTATTCTACCCCTTCTATATTTAGGTCTGGGTCCCCTATTCCCTTCTGTAACAGCCTCCCAGCTATTTATTCTACTTTAATCAATTTTCCCACTCTACACTAGTCCATTCTAAATGAAATGTCTTTAAAATGATTCTCATTATTTTCATAATAGTATTCTCCTTTTGTTTTATTTTTTTTTAATACACGTTTTTATAGATTTCAGAGAGGAAGGGAGAGGGGAAGAGAGACAGAAATATCAATGATGAGAGAGAATCATTGATCAGCTATCTCCTGCAGGCTCCACACTGGGGTTGGGCATGTGCCCTGACCAGGAATCGAACTGTGACCTCCAGGTTCATAGGCAGACGCTCAACCACTGAGCCATGTGGGCCAAGTTGTTCCCCGTTTAAAAGAATCCCTAGTGATTTGCTATTTAGTTTCACCTTTAATCTCCTCCATAGTACTATACTCATAGTTGGTCCTTAAGTTGGGGGATCTTTTATTCAATAAGGTTTATGATGAGCTGATGAGATCACTCTATTGTCTGGAAGATTATAAACTTAATGCCACAAGCTACTGAACAAAGAGCACTGTTCCAAACTTGCAAATATGCAAAAGCAGAGCTTTTTTCATCCTATCTTATTTTTTTAAACTTCTTTATATTCAACAAAAATTACAAACCTATAAATATTTATGTAAGAGCTTTAAGCCTTATAACTTACTAGAGGCCCAGTGCACGAAATTCATGCACGGAGGGGGGTTGTCCCTCAGTCCAGCCTGTACCCTCTCCAATATGGGACCCCTCAAGGGATGTCCGACTGCCCATTTAGGCCTGATCCCACCAGGATCGGGCCTAAATGGGCAGTCGGACATCCCTCTCACAATCCAGGACTGCTGGCTCCCAACTGCTTGCCTGCCTGCCTTCCTGATTGCCCCTAACCGCTTCTGCCTGCCAGTCTGATCACCCCCTAACCACACCACTGCCAGCCTGTTTGCCCCCAACTTCTCTCCTCTGCCGGCCTGGTCACCCCTAACTGCCCTCTCCTGCAGGGTTGACCACCTCCAACTGCCCTCCCTTGCAGGCCTGGTCCCTCTCAACTGCCCTCCCTTGCAGGCCGGGTGCCTCCCAACTGCCCTCTCCTGCTGGCCATCTTGTGGTGGCCATCTTGTGTCCACATGGGGGCAGGATCTTTGACCACATGGGGGCAGCTATATTGTGTGTTGCAGTGATGATCAATCTGCATAGTACTCTTTTAGTAGATAGGATAGAGGCCTGGTAAAGGGGTGGGGGCCAGCTGGTTTGCCCTGAAGGGTGTCTTGGATCAGGGTGGGGTTCCCTTGGGGCATGGGGCAGCCTGAGCGAGGGGCCTGAGGTGGTTTGCAGGCTGGCCACGCCCCCTGGCAACCCAAGCGGAGGCCCTGGTATCTGGAATTCATTTTCCTTCTACAATTGAAACTTTGCAGCCTGGAGCAGAGCCAAGCCTGGGGCTCCCTCCGTGGCCGGCAGCCATTTCTGTTGGGGTTATAATTGAAACTTTGTAGCCTTAAGCGGGGGGGCCCGGCCAGGGTGTGCAGAAAGCTTTGCTTCCCCTGTTGCCAGCGGCAACCCTGGCCTGCTCTCTCAAGCTCCATTCTGCCGCCATTTGTTTGAATTTGTTTACCTTCTATAATTGAAACTTTGTAGCTTGCGTGGAGGCTTAGGCCTGGCAAGGGCAGGCAGAAAGCTTGGCTTCCTCTGTTACCTAGGAAACCTTGCTCTCTGTGGCTGTAGCCATCTTGGTTTGGGTTAATCTGCATACGCGCTCTGATTGGATGGTGGGGTGGCTTGTGGGCGTGGCTTGTGGGTGTGTCGGAGATATGGTCAATTTGCATATTTGTCTATTATTAGATAGGATATAGTCTTTTTAATGTCTAGAATCCTTATTTTTTAACTTAACTTCCTTTAATTAAAATGAAAAAAATTCCCAGTAAGCAAATAAAAAATAGTATTCTCTCAGTAAATAGTCTTCCCTAAACAGATTAAAAAACTTTAATTGGAATAGTTCATTTGTGATGTTTTAATTATATGTGCAAAATATATTTGCATTTACAGATTATGAATGTGTACTTACTTAACAAATACATAGTGCTTACCATGGCCTATGCATGGTTAGACGTGCTTAATAAAGATTAACTCGTTCCATCCTCAGAAGAATCCTATAATGTCTCACTACCTTCATTTCATCTGTGACAAAACTGCACTGAGAAAGGTTAAGTATCCAAGGTCACATACCTAAGTAAACAACCACTGTAGTCACCACTGGCAAACATCTGGTAGAGTTATATCAGTTATAACAATTGTAATCCTATTTGAATCTGGCTTTCATTTCCTTCTTATGCAATCATGCATTGTCTCTCTTGAAATGTGTAATGAGTATCTCATTAACAGGAATAACTGGTATTGGCAAAAGGTCATTTAAACTGAATCCACCTAAAACTCAGGCCAAATTTCCAGAGTAAAATGTTTTTATAAAGTTTCATTAAGACTTTATCTTAAAAGAAAACACAACTAAAATGAATTTATTTATCTTATAACAGATTAAAATTTTAATTCTGAATTCTTCTTTAGGAAAATAAAGAATGAATCAAATGCTGAACTGGGATGAAGCATACCTTTTCCAAAATGAAAAAAATTATGAATGCCCAAATACAACTTTTCCTCAGTGCACATTTGACCTAGCAGCATGACTACAAAGGTTTCATTATGCAAAAAATATTTTGCCCTGGCCAGTATTTCCCAGTGGTCAGAGCATGCCCCACCCCCAGCCCCGCACCAAAGGGTCATGGCTTCGATTCTGGTCAAGAGCACTTACTTGGGTTGTGGATTCATCCCCTACCCCCTGATCAGGACACGTGCAGGAGGCAACCAATTGATGTGTCTCTCTCACATCAATGTTTCTCTCTCTCTCTCTCTCTCTCAATCTCAATCTCCCCTCCCTCCCTCTCTCCCTCCCATCCTCCCTTCCACTTTCTCTGAAAAGTATTGGAAAAATATCCTCTGGGGAGGATTAATAACATATATATTTCAACTATTTTTCCCAAGGTCTTTCCCAATCCCTTCAAGTTGTACTCATTTGAAAAATTCATTAGTCAAACCCTTGCTAATTCTCCCTTTTTCAATAGTACACTAGTCTAACTGCCAGATCTTGAAGGATTCACAATCTTAACTTCAACTTAGAAAGCATCTGCCTCTGTTTGTACCTGCATATCATAAGATCAATATCTAACAAGTTGGCACTTGTTAAACATAATGCAATGGGCAGACACAGAGACTAGTGTTAAGTAGGGTAGGATTTTGGAGGGATTAATTATATAAGTGAATATCTTGATATTTATATAACTTTTGGTTTTTTTGGTGTGTTTTTTGGTTTCCTAACCAAACTCCAATCCATAGGGATTTCAGAAAATGAATGAGCAGAATTTGAGGCTCTTGTTCTCACTGGAAGGTAAATGACTCACTTTTGTTTTGGTACTTTTCTAATGAGCATGGAAAGCTTTGTGGAAACACATAAGAACTCTTACGTGACATGACGTGGTCCATGTACTGAGGTAAATACGGAGCCCAGGCATCGATGGCTTCCTTCCGGCCCGCCTGCTCAATCCTTCGCAGCTCCGCCAGAAGCAGGGCCTGCGCGGCTTCTCTGACCTGAGACCACAGAGCCCAATGTGAGGAAAGCAGGTCAGCGGGTGAGATGTTTAAAACTAGGAAGTCAGAAGGAGACTACATAAACCACATTTATCCACATGACAAAAACTACTAACCAAACAAGAAATTAAGGACTTTTAAGTGGAATAAATTGGATGCCTGCAAATCAAAGACATTTTAATTACTGTTCTCACTGAAAAATATTTTAACACTAATAGACTGAATTATGTTTGTACATTTAATCAGCTCTGGGTTTAAATTTTCTTTTTTCCAAAAGCTTTTAAAACAGTCTTGCACATGAATTTTGCACATTCAATTTCAAAATTTCTATATAAATTGTCAAAAGTCATTAGAACTATTAAATTTGTCTTCTGTTTTAGCATGAAGAAATTTAACCTTAGCTAGTGAATTTTTATAATATACTAGTACATATATGTATATATACTAAATAGGTATTGTTTACACACCATGCATCAATCCACACATTCATATACACCTAAGACATGCTTAAACAATGTTTTCAAGAGATATATTCCCATGTAATGAGTTCTATAGAAGAACAGTAGTTTTCAAAATTGTATTATTTTCATTTTTCTTCCTTTTCTTCCAACAACTTTTATTTTGCAGTTTTAGTTTATTTTTTATTTTGGCAAAATGCCACAGGCATGGGATTAAAGAAGCTAGTCAATTGTCCAGTGATGTATCAATCAATTAACATTTATAATGGAAAAGATAACAGCAGTATCTGATATGAGTTTGAATAAAAAATGTTTTTAATTATAATTGACTTTGAAGTGAATTAAAATATTATTTAAGGTAAAACCATGAAAATTTTAGTATGCTGCAGTTCCACTTGGAATAGAGGGAGACAAGAAAAGGAGCAAATATGTTAATTCTATTTGGTAAGTTAAAAATTTTGAATGATACAAACTGCTACAGCTATGTAGGTCAAATACCATAATAAGGAAAATCTCTTTAAAATGCTTCTAAGTCCCTGGTGATATTGTATGCCAAGCAATATCTAATACAGCATAGTCCATTAGCACAAAATAATAGCTATCATTTATTGAGCTCCTACAGCGTGTCAGATGCTGCACTAACTATTTTACTTGCATTACCTTATTTGACCCTGACAGCAATCCCATGAGTAATATATTATTATCCCCACTTTACAAATGAGCTTCAAATAGGTTAAGTAAATTGGCCAGGGTCACAAAGTTAATAATTGGCAGAACTAATATTTAAATCCAGTTCTCTTCTAGTCCAAAGACCCTCTCCTTTTATTATAACACAGTCCCTTCTATTGGACAAAGGCTATTCTCTTAGAATTTGACTGGTGAGATTATACCTGATGATCATTTGGTTTTGCGGGAGGTGGGTGTATTGCATGTGTGTGTGAACACATGTGCACAATCTGCATAGAAAGCAAAACTTAGGAACCAGTTCCATAAAGTATATGAAACTTTTTATCAAATACTTACTAGTTAAAAAAGTAAACAAATATGCAAGCAAAACTCTACTGTTTAGTACATAAACTGAAAAAAATCATGAATCCATATTTCCTACCACATAACAAATAGGTGATAAGAAATTAGACAAACATTAACCATTCTTGTTTAAAATTTACACTTGTCCAATGCCTTTTGATGATTTTGTTTTCTGTCCACGTCATCTCGACATTACCTCCAAGCATCGATCCTGCCATCTCCGAGCGAGCATCTCTAGAAGTGGAGGCCGAAACTTGTCCAGTCCCAACAGGTCTGGCAGCATCACACAATGCATCGCAGCCAGCTGACTCCAGCCTATTAAAATGTAACATATTAAAAACACTTTAAACATTCCAGCCTTCCCTAATTCAAAGGTTTTTCTTTATGTACGTATATCAGAAACACAAAAAAAGGCCAGATCTACTAAACTGTTACAATTATTTCAATTTATTACTAGATTTTTTTTGTGTGTGTGTACAGAATTGTACTACCAAATGTATTTCATTGCTAACTTATGTAACTGGTACTCGTAAGAACGCTCAAAGTCTTAAAAAAAATAAAAATAAATTTCCGTGTGAAGTATGTGCAAATTCCACATGGAAAACACATTTCTAAATAGTCCCTCTAAAGTCAAGCGCATATTCAAGGATGGGAAAGCACAGAAATAAACAGGTTCCAGAGCCACAGACTTGAGACTACTTTCAGTTACGAGGGCATTCACTCAGATATCAAAAAACAGGTCATGTCCATCATGAGGCCAGGCCCTCTATTGCCATCGTGTCAGTCAACAGAGATGTCCCCTTCTCTGTCACAGGGCCTTTAATTAAGGTCCTTATTGATCCCTTTTCTTAGAAAGTGAATCAGATATTTAATCACAATCAGAGCTGAAATAAGTAACATACACTAATTTTGAGAGGTGAGTGAATTCAGACATTCCACAATATAATAAACTTATCATCTAAAATTTACATAATCTTAAGCATCAATAACAAATAAACATCATTATTTGGAATACACATTTCTTTTTCCAAAATTCTAATCCACAATATGGAACCTGATTATATGAAGAAGACAAACACCGTAAACCACCACAGTATTTTAAAGTACCAGTATCCAGACATTCTCAAGTAATCATGTCAACCCTATTTTAAAGGCGACTGAAAAATATATATACAATAAATGCCTCATTCTTTCCAAATTATATATAAAGCTACTATGAATGCATAATAACTACCATTACCTCCTAGGGTAATATTTAAAGACAAATAATCAAGAATAAGTGCAAAAACACTTGTTTACTACCATCATTACAAGGTGAGTTATCCGTGATCATAGAATTTCAGCAAATCAACATTTTAAAATAATCTAAATTAACAATAACAAAAACCCTACCTCAGAATGATTATTGGGATTGTTAAAAGAGAATGTGTGAGTGAGGGACAAGCCACCTATCTAAAGATCCATCCTATCAGTAGGGAAATTCTCTTCAACAGAGAATATACAGTTAAATTAATTAAGGTGATGAGTATGATGAGTATGTACTTTTTAGATTATAAATTATTTTCAATAGAGGGATATATATTAAAGTTCTTACTGATGCCTTTTCTTAGAAAATGAATCAGATATTTATATCTTCACCAAACTGGTGAAGATTGAACCCACAATGAAGAGAGTAAATCAGATATATATTACAACCTAGTAATTTCTTAAAATGTTTTAATGTCTCATAAAAGTATGGAATATATTTATGAGCTAAATTTTAATGTGATGATTCTCACTATTCTCCAAAGTTGACAGCTTGTTTTTGAATTAAAATATTATCTTTCACAATAGCTTAACAAAGATGACTCTAATTATTTTTGTTAAAATCTAGTCTTAGCATATTAACCTTAGTACAGGTTTATACCAGGAAAACCAAAGAGAAAAAAATGCATTATATTTTTAAGTGCCCATGTTTTCTTTTCAAAAGAGTGGTACTTAAAACATGGGCTCTGCACTTTACAGATATTGCACTTCTCTTTCTATTTGAATGGGCTGGAAATACTGCTTTTTAGTGAAGAGTCAGAATCATTCTGGGTTACATTCGAGATTTTATAAATTTCTCCCTTTTTATATTATACAAACTTGTGAAGATTGAGCCCACTATAAAGAGGGTGAATATAGCCAAGAGCTCACAAGTTCCATTAAGCTTCCAGGCAGTATAAATAATCCCAGTGGGGTATAAAGATTTGTGGGTTCCATTCACATTTTCAGAAATCCAAAAAGACTTCCCAATAGTGTAACTCCACAGGGATAATATGATAGCCTAACTACATCTTCAAAACTAAAAGGACCCATTTTTGACTCAGCCAGAAAGAGAAACAGTAAGATAAAATAGATGACTTCCCATCAGTTTATAATCACTGCTGCTAATCGTCATTGTGAAGACTTTTCAAATGAGAATGTAAATTAAGGGACCTGTGACATCCCCCTCTAAGCAGGGCACATGGTGTGTAAAGATAGATAGGTAAGCTACAGGTAAAAATAAACTGGCAGCTCTAACACCAGGGTTCCCATGGCAAACATTATCATGAAAACCAGTGCACCTTTCAACACCCACTTCACATCAAAGATTAGATTAGCATCTTGGCCACTCTTTAACAGCATTCTAGATACAGGAAACATGGTTTATTCCAGCCTGCCATAACATTATACTTTTATAACTGGCCCTTATCCTTGACATTAGCAAATAAAGTTAGAACATGGACACTTTACCATCTCAATACATACCAAAGCAGGTAAGTGTACAAATTAGATAAAAAAAGAACATGTCAAATTAGAATAAAGCACAGATTGAAAGAAAGTTGGTAGGAAGTTGAGAGAGAATACCTTCATTTACTAAGAAACAGGAATGGAAAGCAGGAGTAGAAGTGGGGTCAGAGCCAGAGTGATCAGCATCAGACCGAGTGGAAATGACAGGTGCAGGAACTTGCAGAGGAAAAGAGGAGAAATAAAAAAGAGAGAATTGAGGTACAGCAGTTTCTGAAAAAAAGCTCAGTATTAGTGAAGAATGAAAACAAAGTTGGCAAAATATAGTAAATGTAGAACTAAAAAATGATGTTTTAATCAGACAGGCATGCTCATTAAAGATCACAGCAGGGAAATTATATATTTTATTGAATAGCAATCACAGTGTAGTTCAAATTCCTCTTAAAACCAAAATCTATTTAATATTAGATTGAATGATGTATCAACTAATATAGAAACAGTTCTAAAACAAAATAAGGCTACAATGAAAAAATGTCAACACATTAAAAATTAGCAAAGTGTAACTCAATTTTGAAAATGTATCACATAATGTAAAGTTTATGTTGGGGTTACATTTTTTCTAATGATTTTCTAACATTATGTATAAATTATTTTCTAATCTCTCAAACCAATATCCACTGAAATAATTTCAATTTCCCACCCTCGTTTGATCAAAACTCCATTGAAAATATGCCAACTTATAAAGAATATATATATATATACTATATTTAACTCTTATTAGGAGAATCCTGACATAGGTTCATTCTTTGGAGTTCAAAAAATATTTTTACGATACAAAAGCTTTATATTCTAAGAGCAATTGTTGTGAATGTTATAGTCTTTATAAAATGCTCTTCTAAAAGTTACCCTACCAGGAAAATGTTTCAGCTTAAATTATCATATGAAAAGGCAAAAGGACCGTATGGCACACACATTCTACAACTGGAGGTCAATGTTGAGATTTAGAGGTCACCATTTGACACTTCCTTCCTATGGAGAAATTACCATATGTCATGCACAAGCATCTTCAAATTAATCCCGCTCCTTTCTTCTGCCACTGAACAGCAATAGGTTTGGGCTCCTGCACAGATTAAGCATTGTCTGCTGAGTGATATGTTTGCTTTTCATGCAGTGAAGTTCTTTTGAAAGCATGGGCCAGCTGCAGGAAAACAACTTTTCATAATTCCCACACCAATGCATCATAATGTCAATCAGGCACGTGTGAGGGAAACAACAGAACTAAAAGAAGTACATGAACAGGAGTAAGAAACCAAAAATCCAACTCCATGAACCCTAAGAAGCAGATCTTGCACAGAAAAAATGTTTCATCTGGAAAGTTATTTTTTAGTATAACAGACTGTTTTTGGTCCTTATGAAATTTTAATTAGTGTATAATGCTATGCTTATAAAAGGAATAGGGCTGTTCTTAATTGTTTATTTCATAAGATATAATAATAACATTGCAAAGTAATCTTGCAAAGAAATCCCAAAAATTTCTATATTCCATTGAATAATTTTATTGTCCACTTTTTAGATCCTCTTTAATTATAAATTCAGTTATTAGAGCCTATAAAGTATTCACTGCCTCATGCAAAAAGTTGGTAAACTTTAGTGGCGAAAAGTAAAGTTTCAGGTTTTAGCTTTCATGTTAACAAAATTGTTGAGAAAGTTCCTCTGGTGGTTTCCAACAGCAGGGTCACTTCTGCAATTTCACTTTTTTTAAAAGGGGAGAAATTATTATGATCCAGAAGAGATTATTAATGCTATATAATTTTAGCCCTCAACTCTGAAAGGACACTAGAAGAAGAGGGTAATGAAATTCAGTATCTATCTACATATATATAAAAGCCTAAGCGACCAGCCAACTGGCCAGTAGCTATGATGTGCAATGACCACAAGGGGGCAGACGCTCCGACCAGTAGCTATGATGCACACTGACCACCATGGGACAGGCACGCAATGCTGGAGCTGCGGTGACTTGGCAGCTGCGGTTCTTGGGTGACACACCCAGAACCAGAGAGGAGGGAGCCCGATTCCTAGGTGTGTCACCCGAGAACTGCCCTCTCACAATCCAGGAAACTTCAGGGGATGTCAGAGAGCCGGTTTTGGCCCGATCCCTGCAGGCCAGGCCGAGGGCCCTCACCGGTGCACGAATCTGTGCACTGGGCCTCTAGTAAGTAAATAAAAGTTTAGGGCTAAATGATCATTACCTTACATGGGTCAAATAGTGGGATTAAACTAGAATGTTTTCTCTAAGTCACAAGTCTAAAGGAAACTAGAAATGCTCCTGACAAAGAGGATAGAATAATGTGTCTTAATAAAACAGTGTTCAATATAAGCATCTTTATTTTTAATGATAAAAATAAACAGATTCTGGGTATTATATTTCTGAAGTCCTGTTTATTTAGACATTGCATAGAGAAAAAGCTATTTACACTACTTTAGTCCGTCTATGTCATAACTGAACGACTTTCATAATTAGTTGAGAATACTGAAATTAAATGCTGCTAGAGCTTTTAAACCTACAGCTCTTAAAAATATTTTTCACATACAGAAAAATATCAGCAATAGAAATAAGAAAAAGTACCACTTCCAAAATAAAAAGCTCAAGATTTAATGAAAAATAATACAGCTGAAAAAGTTATGTCTAGACCTGAACACTAGACCTGGTGTCAGTCTATCCCCATGTGAGGCTGTGCTGACACAATTTCGCCTGGTGTTTCACTAATCCTTAGGAAGAGAAGCACGTCGGTAGTTGGCACGGCAGCTTTTCTGTTTTAAGAAATCAAGTGCTTGCATCCGCTATAATACAGAGGAACAAAAATGCAATCCAAGAAGAAACATCAACAGTCAAGAATGGAAATGAAGCTAATGATGATGACAAGTAATATCTCTAACGAGAACCGATTTTAAATGAAGCTTTAAACTAACTAAATGTAGGGGAGCCCGGCCACTGATTTGTACTGTATAACCTGAAAGATGCTGTCAATGAATTTAGATCTAGAGCTAAAAGGGGATGGTTGTGTCCTAATCACAATATCCGTACTTATACCTGTGTGGGTCTGTTTCCATTTCTCTCTGAAATAATGCTCTAAAAATGTGAAAACTATACAAAATAAAGAATTTTTACTTTATAAGATAATAGTATAATCAGAACATTAGTGAAAAGAAGAACTTCCATTTCCGGCCAGGCTGCAACCATAAAAAAACAAAGCAAAATACATAAAGCAATGGTTCCAAGCCACAGGACATCAAGAGGGACTGAGCCAGGAAGACAAAGTGACCCTATGAACACCTCAGCTGACTGCCTTGTGGGTGTTTCTAGGACTCGATGCAAGAAGAGAGGGAGGGGAACTGAGGAAGAGCCCAGCAGTTTCCCTGAGTTGGGAAGACAGCTGAGTCTCAGGAAACAGGGCAGTTACAATTCACAGGGCAGAGATGAGAGAGCTGCGAAGATCAGGGTTCCTCAGATACTCAGCAGAGTACTGATGAGTACACGTGCATTAGGAAACGACTCGAGGCTGGGAAAGAACCTCCCCAAGGGCCAGAGACAGTGCCTGCTCCTAGCAGCCTGACTGGAAAATTCCTAATCCACGGAGCACTAGATAAAGTACTCAGGAAGGGCTTGCGCTGGTGATGGGAAACAGCTAGCTTTAGTCATACAGCACCACTCCAATCGCATCCAACAAGTCATAAAAGCACAACAACATTTTCCATCTTTTTCACGTTAGCCATTTTGATGGATGTATATTCATCTCGCACTTAGGAAAACATGTTAACATTAGCTGCTAAAGCTGAAGATAAATATATGCAGAAATTCCACTTTGAGTTACACACACAACAGAAATGCTTATAATGTACACTACGATTCAAATACAAGAATGTCCACAGCAGAATTATTTATGAAAACCAAACACTGGAAATAATGCAAATGTCTATTGACAGGATGAATGGATGAATAAACTGTGGTCTATTCATTCAACAGAACACTACACAGCAAAAAAAAAAAAAAATGAACAATGAAAGTGAACAAGCCACAGTCTAATGCAACAATATTGATAAATCTCACAAAAGAAGCCAAATACAAAAGAATACATCCTCCATGACCGACTGAATTCATATAAAATTCAAAACATGCGCAAAACTAAACTACAGTGTTTAGGGATTTAAACTTAGGGGGTGCAACTACAAAGGAAAGAGAGTGATTTCTTAAAAGTCAGGATGGCTGCCTCTGGCAGGGGAAGGTCTGGTTGGGAGGGAACCTGCAGGCGGCTCCCGGAACACTGGCCATGCTGTTTCCTGCCCAAGGCCGTGGTTACTAAGGTGTTTAGCGTGTACAAGTCACTGAACTACAGATCTGTTTTGTGCACTTTTCTAGATGTACATTACATTTCATATAGAGTATACAAGTATAAAAGGTTATATAACCAAAACTATCTACTTTTATATAATATAATATAAACTATAAAAAACATATAAGCTTAATGCGAAAACTGATAAATAAGAGGGGTGACCGACCATGTGGAGTTGGAATGAAGGATGGGAGTGGTGTAGAGACTGTGAGAGCTGGTTTTCCATAATGAGAAGCCAACAGACAGTACCCAAAACTAAAAATCAAGCATTCCACTTAAGGCATTAAAATACATGCCAAATCATCAGCTAAGAGAGAGAAAAGTCCTTGTCCCAGGGAAGGGCAAAATTGTAGATATGAAGTTGGAGACCTGCTGTTTACCTAGCAAATCACTGACTCTTTAAAACCTAAAGAGGTTTAAAACTGTATAATTTTAAATCTAAAAGGGAAAAAAAGAAGACTCTGAAATGTCATCATTTTCAAGCAGAACTTCATCATCCTCTCTTACTTCTACCATATCCTGTGAGTCACGACTCTCAGCGGGAAGGAACGCTCTCACAAAGTGGAAGTGACCCTGCCCCACCTCCAACTCTCTGCTGAGCTCACCTGTCAGCCTTAAAACAAGTATAAAAGATAATAATGAGAAACTCAACCTTTCTTCTTCTATCACCTAATGAAAAAGCTACAGACAAAAGTTAAAATCTAAAGACTTAAATAAAAAGAAAGGATTTCCACTTGTGGATTGCAATGCATGAACTACTGGCAAATGGCAGAAGAATAGCTAGAGTATAGAAATATAAACTTCAACATTTTAAAATGTAGTTAAACA
The DNA here is from genome assembly GCF_027574615.1 of Eptesicus fuscus. Classification (NCBI taxonomy): domain Eukaryota; kingdom Metazoa; phylum Chordata; class Mammalia; order Chiroptera; family Vespertilionidae; genus Eptesicus; species Eptesicus fuscus. The sequence goes on along the minus strand of NC_072484.1, from coordinate 39,862,069 downwards.
ACAGGTATAACTTTTAAACTCAAGATACACATAATTAAGGCACCAATGTGTCAAGTTAAGGTGCCCTTAATGCATAAAAATAAGGCCAAAGGCAGTACAACAAAATTATGTGAAATATGCCCATTTATCAATTTCTAAATAAATCTGATTTATTTTTAACTGACATCTTAATTATCTATATTTACATCTGGAATATAACAACTTTCCTCTCTCTTAACAATCTGAGACAAACAAAATGTTATGATTATACATTAGCTGTGCCTCCTCAGTTTCTACAGCTGAGATGCTATGTCAATTACTTAATAAGATTTCATTTTACCTTGTTTAATTTGTCCTTGCACAATATTTCTGGAAGTTGGAGGGGAACCCCGTGCCTTAGAAAGGTCTGGGGTGCTTGGTCTAGGTGGCCTTTAAAAAAAAGAAGAAAAGAAAAAGTAAAAAATATATATATTTTTTTAAAGAAAAGACAAATATATATGTATTCTTATTTTTATACTTCCAGAACGATTTAAAATATTACACTTTCTAATTACAAATTAATTACAAAAGAAACACATACATACATTTTCAATTTACTGTTCCAAGAAGATGGGGATTTTTTGCTTGTTTTGTACCTATTAATATTTTCCATTCCAAATTTTAATACAGTAAATTAAATAATTAGCATATAGGAAGTAAGAATTTCACATCTACAACTTACGCTTTAGTCTTGCTTAAAAATATTTATGAACACTGCAAGATGTTATCAGTGACTCTAGTTTACGAAATATTTATGAACACTTCAACATACTGTTAGTGACATAAATATCACAATTAGTTCTTCACTGTTCACTATTAGCATGCTGAGATTACAGTCCATCCATATCATTGGTCTAATGAGTTCACGGAACAATACGTTGAATTTAAAAGAATTCAGCCTTAAATACTGAAAAAAGTAATAAGGCATTAGGAAATCTTGGACACTAGAGGCAAACTATCTCATGTTGAATTCTGGCTCCACCACTTAATGCCTGTGTGACCTTGGGTAAGTTCCTTAACCTCTCTGTGTCTCAGTTTTCTTATCTGTAATAAAATATAATAAAAGTACCTACCTTATAGGGTTAAGAGCCTTATTGAGAAAGTATCTGTAAAGTGCTTACAACAGAGCCAGACACAAGGTAAGTGCTACTTAAGTGTTTGTTAGATTAAAAAAAAAATCTGAACATGGTCAACTTGCCCTAAAGCCATGGTCGGCAAACTGCGGCTCACGAGCCACATGCTGCTCTTTGGCCTCTTGAGTGTGGCTCTTCCACAAAATACCACAGTCTGGGTGAGTCTATTTTGAAGAAGTGGCATTAGAAGAAGTTTAAGTTTAAAAAATTTGGCTCTCAAAAGAAATTTCAATCGTTGTACTGTTGATATTTGGCTCTGTTGACTAATGATTTTGCTGACCACTGCCCTAAAGTATAATAAAACCACAGTTTACAAAGTAGCCTTCATGACTTCTGGAAAACAGGAAATAGTAATTCAGGTTAAGTATTCTGACTATACTTGTCAGATATTCTTAAAACAATCACTCAACACATATTATTTCTTACATATGGGTCACAATGTAGAGAAGCATTTAACTAAACATACATTTTGAATTAAGTGTTGTTGTAAATGTTAGTTGGATATAATTTTAAGATTATATTTGCTGAAATGCTACTCTATAATTCGTTTATTGAAGCTGAACTGTAACCTATTCCCTCACTGCAAATTTTTCAAAAATAGCTAGAAAGTATGTCTGAGTATAGATGAAACTATATAATTTTATCATGTTTTAAACCATACATATGAATTAAAAGGGGAGAAACACTGAGATGCCCCAAAATGCTACAGTGGGTAGAACCAAAAAAAAAAAAAAGGTTATAAACAGTGACAAACATAAAACAGGTTTCTTTTTCTTGAAACAAAAGAATGAAATCAAACTATCATGGTCACACCTGGTAGGGCCCTTCTTCATATGATCACCAATGAAAGTTGCATTGGTCATACTCATCAAGGTATTTGCCAAAGAGATGACCGACAGGAGATGCTGTGTGGTGACGGCTCGAGACACTCCGTACGTGCCCTTCCCGACTCCCTCCGTTGCTGGAAGCTTTCTTTCTTCTTCTGCTTCTCCGTGTGACAGTGCACAGGCAGCCCGATTATAACCAGGAAGCATCAGTGACATATGACCTCCTCTCGATAAGAGACCAAACGACACTGGGCAGTGGGGTTTCAGCATTCCAAGGCGATCGAGACAAACTTCATCCAGAACTTCATTCAAGCCCCAGGCATGAAGGCAGGACATGAACAACTTGGCAGTGTCCATAGTCAAATTATATTCTAACAGAGTCAGTGGCTTCGATTTGCTGGCCCGATATTCAGGATCACTCTCCTCCCTTCTCTGCCTCATGGTCTCCTCGTCCTCCTCTTCCTCGTCAAGGAGATGCTCCTTTATGTTCTCTTTGATCGTTTCTTTCACTTGTTGGAAGAGAACCGCTGCTCGTTTTCCAGTTAGAAAAGAGCCCCCTTTGTCTGCCCTGCCAGATGCTTTCTGCAAATTCTCAGGGGAAATAAGCGCGGTGTTCGGCCTAGAGGCTTCTTCAGTGAGGAGTTGAATAATCAACGCTTCCACATCAAAGAAAAGCACATGTATGTCCGGGTCTGTTAGGTTTGTCTTTATTGCTTGGACCATCAGGGAGTTATGAGAATATTTAGGTAAATTTCCCTGCAACATATATTTTTAAAAGATGGTTATAATTAAAAGTAAATTTTAATTTCATATATTCATTAATGAAACACTAAATAGTCAAAGGCATTTAAACACTTATTAAGCTGTCTTTTTAAGTATCTGTACCATTAAGAGTAACTCACTAACTTTGTCAATCAGAAGCATGTATAGAATATGAACTTATACGATCAGAACTTTATGCTGAAACAATTATAAAATTGTCAATTCATTTTTAAGAAAAAAAGGAAATAAAAATTTATTATTGAAGCCAGGAGTCTTTTTACTCATAGAAGAAATTAAACCTTGTTTCAATAACTCATATGTAAATTCTGTCCCTGAGACTGTACTATGGTTCCAGTTGAGAGAATAATGCTTCTCATGCTTTTAAGTTGCTGCACCATCAAATCCCTCTTTTTTTCTACTTCACTGTCCATCTCTCCCTGTTCACAAGTTCCTTTCCCTCAACAGAGAACATGTTCAAGTCTACTTAGATTCTATAAAACAGTGTTATCCTCTGACCATGCCGCCTCTTCTAAATGGCTCTTTGCAGTGTCTGACATTGTTTTTGGTAAAAGAAAGACCAGCTTTCCAGAGAACACCTTCCTGGTGAGCCTTCTAATTCTGACCACCCTTCTCAGTCAGCTGCCCTGAAACTAAATCTTCCCACATTAGAACCACCACCTACGTGTAGGCAGCTCCCTAAATCCATCAGCAGCCACACCAGCCTCCTGAAGAAGGTTCAATCCTGTATTTCCAACACTTGGACTTGGATGTCTCACAGTACCTCATGTTCCACCTGTCCTGATCTCCACTCCCACAAAACCTGCCCATATTCCATTTTATCCCCTCTGTCACTGTCACCACATTCAGACCCCATCTTTCCCCTAAACAGGTTCCACTACCCCTACCCTAGTCTCTCCCTACTCCAACCCGTTGTCCACAGAGCCACAGACTTCTTTTTAAAGCATAAATTTAATTTTGTCAGTCTTCTGCCAAAGAACTGCCTTTATCATGGGTTATTGAAAGAAAAAGAAAGTACAAAAGTATTAAAAACTAAATCAAAATATAGGTGGCTATATCTGTGAGGACAAACTTTCCAAACATAGTTAAATTTAAAATTCACCACTATAAAAGTACTGAAAGGCAAGTAAGAAATTGGAATAAAATGTGACAGAAATAGGACTGATAAAATTATAATCCATATAACAATTAAAATCAAAGGGAAAAATACCATAAAGATCAAGGACAATTTACAATAAAAGAAAAATAGATAGCCTATAAATGTAAGGAAAAACCTGCTCAATCTAGTTGTCAAGGAATAATGATTAAAATAACCACAAGATACCATTTACAAAATTAGCAAACAGTATACACTAAAAAATACTGAGCCAGAGTACAATGTAAGTCAAAGCCACACACTGTAGGTATGACTTTAAATTACAGCTTTTTGGCAAAGTAATTTGACAAAATACATTCTGAACTCTTAAGATTGTTTGATTGATCCAGAATATTTATTTCTAGAACCCCATTCTAAGTAATCAGAAATGCAGACAGGATTTATGTACAAAGATGTTCAGTGAAACAGTATTCATTACTTTAAATTGAAAACAACTTATGTAATCTAACAATAAGAAAACAGGTAAATAATTTAAGAATAGCCATATAATAGAGTAAATATTGCAATCACTACAAATCATGCTTTCTGGGCACATTTAACTACATGGCAAAATGGCAACATTCCAATTTTAAGTGAGATAAAAATTACAGATATGTGTGCATACACATACACACACACACACACACACACAGTGGTTCTGATTTTACTTATTTCATATGTAAGTACATATATGAAACATGGTGAAAAACACTGGAAATAGATTAAAATGTTAATATTAATTACATTTTGTATTGAAATTATAAAAGATTTTCATTTTCCTCATATTTATTACACATAATCAATATATGCTATTTTCATAATTAGAAAGGAAAGCTCTAAGATAAAATGCAAAATCCTTCAGCAAAACATTCAAGGCCCAAATACTTTCCAGCTTTAACAAACAGGTTCTAGCACCAAACTATGGTTCGTCTCCCGTTAACTCTTTTTTAAAAAAGATGTTTTTACTGATTTGAGAGAGAGAAAAGGAGAGGGAGAGAGAGAGAAACATCGAGGAGAGAGAAGCATGGAATGGCTGCCTCCTGCACGCCTCTTACTGGGGATCAGGCCTGCAACCTGGTAATGTGCCCTGATGAGGAATCATACTGGCAACCTCCTGGTGCATGAGACCATGCTCAACCAACTGAACCATACCAGCAGGGCCCAGTAACTCTTTTATTTATTCCTTTGCCAAAAATATTTTTCTTTGCTCTACTCCAGTCCCTTCTCTTCCATCAAGTCCCTACTCCTCCCAGAAAAGTTAGTCCACAATGAATCCAGCCTTCATAACATTTTATATCTACTATACAACACGGATTTGTATATCTTGGCTATGTTTACATGATTAGTTAATTTATGTTATTTATATTTTTGTGTACTGTATGGGTACTATGCCTTACTCATCTTATGTACATCTAAACCTATCAGAGTGCTTGGCAGAATGAACAAAGAACATTATAAAAATCTTTATGAAATTATTTTTAATTGCTAATCAATTCTTCTATCGTAAAATTACAAAATTCCCTTAACTTGTGTCTTTTCTTTCTCAAATTCTCCTCCCATCTGTGTTTCTTTCTAGTTTAAGAGGTTTCAATTACATTTTATAAACCAAGGATAAAATCTGTGCAAAGCACAAAACATCCTCCAAAATATACTGGTGCCTACTCCTCCAAATTAATCTCTAACCACAACCCTTACATCTTCTACTGCAACCAAATTCCACAGCTTACAAGACCAGACCTTTGTACCTTTGCATCATTTATGCCAGCATGAAGCTCCTTTCTCAATCTCCCTACTGCCACTCAAGTCATACTTCTACCCATCCTTCATTCTAGAAGGATCTCAAGTGGCTGCTCTTCCAAAAATTATTTCCAGAATTGTCACTAATTCTGCTTCCTTTGTATAAATCTCTGCTCTGAGTTCGATGAATGATGTTTAAAGGAAGGTAGAAAATAAATACTATTTCCAGTCAAAAGCTGAAGAACCCTAGGCACATAATAGGTAAATTTATTCTACATAAAACATGAAGTAAAAAAAAGTCAAGACTTTGAAATTCATTCCTATATTGAATTCACTCAAAACACATTCACTTATGTTTCTGCAAGGCACTGGAGATACAAAGATAAATAAGAAGGTTTTCTAGTCGTGGAACTCAGAACTGACAGTTAAATAGTGACATGCGAAGACGTTATTACAATGTGGTGTGAAGAGTGGTATAAATAAAGGGGACTGCAAGATAAGGGACACAACCGGAAAGTGCCAACTTCAATTTGGGTGACCAGAGAGATCCTCAGAGAAGGGGAACTTGAGCAATGAAAGGGCACTCCTGGCAGAAAGTTAGCAAGACGTGAGAAAGGATAAAGGCAGGAAACATCACAGGATGGATGCTAATGAAACCACAGGAGGCCGGCCGTGATGAAGAATCAACGGGTGCTCGGGTGCTCCTGGAGAGCGAGAAGGTCTGTCCACAGGGAGCCAGGACTATGTCCTGCATGCCTGGGCCACTAATGCAGTGCTTCTCAGAATCATCAGAGGTGCTTCTTTTCTTTTCTTTTCTTTCTTTTTTTTTTAATCCTCACCTGAGGATATTTTCCATTGATTTTTAGGGAGAGTGGAAGAGAGGAAAGACAGAGAGAAACATGGATGTGAAACACATTGATTGGTTGCCTCCTGCATGAGCCCCAACCAGGGCCAAGGCCAGGGAGGAGCCTGCAACCAAGGTACACACCCTTGACCGGAATTGAACCCAAGACCCTTTGGTCCACAGGCCAACGCTCTATCCATTGAGCCAAACCAGCTAGGACCAGAGGTGCTTCTTAAACACCGATTCCCGGGCCTGACGGCTCGCCTGAATCTGTCCCTGGGAATGGGTCAGAATCTGTCTAATGCTCACCCCAGATAGCTTTATGCTGTAAAGTTTGAGACCTTCTGTCTAAAGACTTGAATGAGGTGACTGACATGATCAAATTTAATTTTATAAATTTTTATCCACCAGCAATGAGAACTACGTGATAGTAATATTGAAAATAACGATATGATTAATTAATTCAGAGTCATGATATAATTTCTGGGAAGAAACAGAAGCCATCCAGGTGGGGAAGATAAAAGTATGCAATAGTCCTGAAAATGTAGAAAACAGTATAGAATGAAGAATGTGTACATTACCCTTTATTTCTGTACATCACCCTTTTATTTCTGCATATCACCCTTTTATTTCTGTACTACATCCTTTTATTTCTCACAGCATTGTGCTTTATAACTGCTTTTTCAAACACTGAATATGTAATGTCACAATTATACTTAATGCTTTGTACCTACTGACACTAATTTGACTGAATGATACATAAAATTACATATTAATAATTATATTATAACTAATAACATTATTGATGTGAAAAGTGTTATTCATAATGATAGCCACCACATACTAAGCTGCTGCTATGGTGCATGCATTAAACTAGGCATCAGGGTTGGTTATGTCACAGCAAAAGGTAAATATCATCTAATATCATTATTAGGTAGACAGATGTGACACTAGATATGAGGGAATAGTTAATAGCAATATTAGATAAAAAATAGAGCCTTGAGACTTTAGCAGTTATTGTCTTTCCAGTAAAGATCTACAAAGTTTTCTTAAGAGAAAGAGAGGCCATTTCCACCAAAGAACATAAAATCCAACATGTTTGGTAAATAAATTACTGAAGCAGCAAGAGTGGCTTGAAGAAAAAAGAAGGCAAGAGTGAGGACACAAGGTCTACTTTCAAGCTCTCTCTTCTGATGTCAGCCACATATGCGCCCCTTTCAGCACCCTCAGATCTGCCCAGATTTCTGTCTCTGTTGGGAGGTGTGCCAACAGATTGCCCATGTGCTTGGACACAGAAAGGTTATCTCATGTCTGGTACCACGATATCTGGATGTGATTGTGTGACTCCTCTTATCACGACCGCTCACACCCTGCTACTGATTGTGTCACTATGGCAAAGACTGCGCTAATAGCAATCCAGTCAGAAAAAGAGGGCAAAACAGAAGGAAAAACAAAACAATAAAAGCAAATGAGAAGAGAATGGAGGGAGACTGCAGGAAAGGAGAGAAAATTACTCATCCCCAAAGTCCTGTAGATGAACTCTAATTGCTGACATCGCCAAGTCTTGCATATAACTCGTAATGCCTGACAAAGGATTTCATAGACTTAACAAATAGAGTCTTATTACAACAAAACATAGATAACCAGCAAAGTTGAGAGGGTAAGATTTCAGCTAAATGCATAAAGATGGCAGAATTGATCACCAACATGTTTGATATTCTAATATGTCACACTAAAATTAACTAAAGGAAAAATGAATAAAAACATTTTTCAAACTCCAAGGGACTATTGGCCTAATCATCAGATATACATGTCTAGAGCAAAGTAACTCATTCAAATCACCGTATATTCTTAACAATGTCAAATGCAGGCTCTCTGACCTGGGAATTCTTCCACAGGAAGGTTAGTACGCTTGCTCGGCCACCTTTATTAAGAGCAGCTGGAATGTGTGCTCACAAACTCACTTTTTCATTACCATGGAGAAAGATTAAATTCAACTCGGCAAATATTTGTGGAGTGCCTATTATGTGCAAGATGCGTGGGAGAAAATAAAACCTCCGTACTTAACGGCAATAATTTAAAAACTTACTGGAAAAAAGGCCAACAATTTCATTCATATATAAATGAAATGGTCTCAAATTTATTGGTAAAACCCAATGGTAAATGCGAAATACAAATGTGGTAGACAGTCAGACAGGCATAGCAGAGCCAGGATGATGGTCCAGGTATAGGAGGTCACCAGGACCGAATGCCCTGGGTGCCTAGCAATGTGCAAAACTAGGAATACAAGGACCTCGCCCTCAGGGTAACCCTTCCTCCCCTCATATGTCACAGGTCATGGGGTTCAGACCCTCCCCAGCCCTTTCCTCTCCCGACACGCTGCTAGTCATGTTGGTTAGACCCCCTTAGCGGGAGGACAAACAGGGGAGTGGAGAACAGTCCTTAAGCATTAAGCCCCCAGGACAATGAGATTCTGACCCATCAAATACATCTAAGCCTCAGTTGTGTTTCAGCTCCAGACCCAGAAAAGCAGCAAAACCAGACAAGCAACACCTTGGCTGACCTCAGGAACAGCTGCATAGACTAAAGACCCTCTGCCCTGGTGCTGACCAAACAGTAGAGACCACGACCCTGAAAGGACAGGACTGGAAAGCTGATGAATATTCTATTGAGACCCTCTCCTGAGACCTCCAGATAAGCAACCTCTGGACACGAACCCAGCACGGCTCTCTCTATGGAGCGCACCCTCACCTTTCGCTTTTCTCACCCCCACCCCCCAGGCACGTTTTCCTTATCGAGATCTTTCTCCTGAGCTGTAAGGGCCCTTTGTTTCTTTCCTCTGTAGCTTGTTTCCTGAGTGCATTTCTTCTCCTGCTCACTTCTTCTACCTCTGTTACTTTCTCTTATAGTCTTGTAGTCTTGGCTCTGAATTCTTTCTTAGCCAGAACTCAAGTACCGAGGTTGCTAAAGCAAGGTCCAATCTGACTCTACTGGTCTAACACCTGGTGCCACTTCAACGCCAACACACACACATATATACACTTACTTTAAAAGCTAGTAAGGCATGTATTTGACATTTTCATTATAAATACTAAGCTATAATATCTTTATATTATCAGTATAGGGGAAAATACAGATTTGGCCATTTCAAGTACTACATAAGGAACCTGACTTAAATATAACTGAAATGCAACAATAGGAAAACATTGTTGAACTGCTTGCTCACCACTAAAAGTGAACCTGTGGCAATCACAGAGTAGCAGGTAATGCCCAAGCTGGTTTGGCTCAGTGGATAGAGCGTCAGCCCACGGACTGAAGGGTCCTGGGTTCGATTCTGGTCAAAGGCACATATCTTAGATGAGTGCGGGAAGGAACCAATTGATGTGTCTCACATCAATGTTTCTCTTTCTGTCTCTCCCCCTCCCTCCCACTCTCTCTAAAAGTCAATGGAAAAATATCCTCAGGTGAGGATTAACAACAACAAAAAAGAGTAGCAGGTAAAATTGTCTCCAGTGAAAACCCAAGAAAAATGACAGAATGATGATCATGAGATTATTCCTTACTCAAGCGGGGTAGTTTTTCAGCACAGACATACATATCATAAGCAGCAGCTCCCATTAACAACAACAAAAACTTATAATCTACAGAGAAGAAAATATTAATGCATCCTTGTTATAACATTTATCGTTACTATAAAATTTTAATATGCTAGGTTAAATCGCATCTGCTGAAACACCAATAGCTCTGGCCCCTAAAGTCAATGTTATAATGATATTTTAAGTTTATTTCATTTTATCCACTGACGTAGAGAAATCTAAAACATTGGCAGTAATTTACTCTTGCACCCCTCACATCAATGGTCCTCATTTAAAAGTTTACTTATTTCTGAATCGTTTTTTAACACCATAGTTTTTTGAGGCTCTTTTAAATTTAACTAGTAAAATAATTTGTTATTTTTCCTGAAAGAGCACTAAGTCCAATCTATAAGAATAACATCAAATGGTTCAGATTTCTACCTAAACACATAGTTGGTTCATGCCAGTGAGCATTAAACATAAGCAGATTTTTATGCTAAAGTGCAAAGCAGAAGAGTGGATCTTTTTTTTTTTTATTATTTGAATCTGCTTTGGAACCAGAGATCAACGATACTAAGAATAAGACTAGGAAGTGTTATATATCTAGCACACACTCACACACACACACACTTCTATAAATATCAATACTGAAACAATAAAATAGAATACAAGAAAATATATATATTTAAAATATTAATATAATATTTTATAAAATAATTATGTATGTATACTCATAATGCATGGTTTAAATAATTTTTAATTTGCTAAACATGGTATAAAAACTGGCTTATTACCTAAGAATATTTTGGTAGGAAAAGTAAATAAAAAAGAATTTTACTCTTGCTCATGGATATTTTACTGAATAAAGAGCTTTAAAATAACTGAAATTCTAAAAAAAAAAAAAAAAAAAAAAAGAACTGAAATTCTGATGCATAATGTTAAATGCAAAAGGTTCCATAAATAAATCACATTGATGTCTTAATATAGTTTAAATTTTTTTTAAAAATTAGCTAAGGGAAAATTCCACCACCCACTATTTTTAAAATATGGTTTAAATGTTAATGATTTTAAGTACTAGAAAAAGGGAAGAAAGGGAAGGAGGGAGGAAGGAAAAAGAGGTGGGAGGTGCAGGGGGAAACAAAAAACCAGATGAGAAAACGTTCCTGGAATGGCTATTTGGTGCCCTCTGCTGTTGTATTGCTGTTACTTAATACAAATGGTTAGGATGACACGAGTTCTTTTTTAGAGAATCCGTTTAAACTGAAATTAGACAATTTACTTATCTTAAATATTTGGTTTTGGATGGGACAAGATTTTAGGATAAGGTATTAATTACAATATTATTTTACTTCCTTTTATGTGATTTCATTAACTAGTATACTAATAAGCATTAAAAAAGATTTTAAGTTTTGACATTTGATACTGTACTATAATTTATTTCATATAACAAATAAAATGTAAATTAATCAAAAGTAAATTATAAGTATTAAATACAAATGCTTAGATAATGCCTTTGATAAAGAAAATGTCTTCTAAAGATATTTCTACAGGCCATGTCTTACTCAATAATAATATCCAAATGGCATTAATATATTAAAAGACCAGGACATTAATATATCAGGCTTTCACACTAAAACACCAAAGAGATTGACTTGCAACTCCTCCCAAAGGGCCAAGTTATCAAAGTAACAAGACCAAGAGCCCTGGAGGCCGGGGCATCCCCACTCCTCCATAGACTGACCTTCCTATGGATCAGCTCACGTCCCTGGCATCACCTCATCTCTCTTCCAAATAAAGAGACTGCCTACTCCAGAGAGATGCTATAAACAGCTAACAGATTAACACAAGCAGTATTCCTTCCTCTGGTGAAACAGAGCTAATAAAAACCTAGCTTATTTTATCTCAAACTAATGCATTAAAAGCACATCTGAATATATAGTTTAAACCAACTGAAGTAAAAAAAAAAATTGTTAAAAAAAATGCTCCTACTATAACCTATGCTCCCTTGACACATTATGAATGAATAATGGACAGAGAGGAGATTCTCTGAAGCCAACCTGGTAACAGAAAGGGTCAGAATAATGCAAAATGAGAAGGAGAAAAGAAAACTGATCTGCTCCACCTTGGGTCACTGTGGTGAGTAATCTCTAACTTCAGAAATATTTACACTCAATCGGTTCTAACCTATTTTTAACCCTCTCTCGCATCACGGCTGGCCTCAGCCCACTTCTCACTGTTCTCACTTTGCCCGTTCACCATCCCCTCCACACCTGCACTGTTACCTTTGTTGGAATATTCCTCCCCACTGTTCTTTCCGATGAGTCTCTTTAGAAAAGCCTTCTCAACCACTCTTCAGGTCGGCTCATCTCCTGTGGGCTCTCTCCCACTTAGTTCATACCTTACACAGTATAAGCTCGCCGCAATGAGCTGCACACTGTTTCCCACATCAGAGCAGGAGCTCCCGTGCCAGGGTGCGCTGGCTGTGGATGTGATGAATGCACTCTCTAACTGCTCCAGCTCGGGGCCTAGCTATGTGCTGAGTGAGTGAATGAATGAATGAATCAACCGATCAAGACTAGTAAGCTAATGTGTGTTGACTACCCATCGTGATCAATATTTTCAAACATGCTACCCATTTCACTTCATTACAACCTTATTACCTCCACTTTAAAGCTAAAAACAAATGGAGCTAAGAGGTACGTAAGTCAGTCTGTCGCACATATCACATAGCGTTAATCAATAGTTAGGGTCAATAGTTAGGATATAAGAGGAAGTCAGGGTCCTCCTGTATCTGCCTGACATTTTAATTCGAGAGGTTCTCAGCAGTAGTGCTGCAGAGATTCTAGAGATGAGGTGAGGGGAAGAGTGTGTCCACTCCACACTAATCAACCCTCACATTCTGGGCCAATCACAGAGATTCACTGATCACTTGGTGCTGGGCACTGGACATACAAGGAGGAATACCAAAGGCCTTTGAGGAGCCCCTAGTCTGGTATACAGCCGTAGTTCTCAGCCAGGCGAGGTTTCCCCCCACCCAGCCACAAGGGGCACCTGGAAATGTCTGGAGACATCTTTGTTAGTCTCAACAGGGAGAGGGTGCTGATGACATCTAGTGGGTAGAGACCAGGGATGCCACTACACATGCTGCAATGCGCAGGACAGCCCCCAGAACAAAGAACTGTCCAGCCCAAAATGGCAGTAGTGCTGAAGTTTAAAAACCCTGATGCAGAGAAATAGACATGTAAACAAAGACATCTCCTCGCTTCCACATAGAGAATAAATACTGAACTGGAAACATAAACCAAATGCCAAGAGATCAGAGAAGATATCACTGACTCTACTAGACTCGGCAGCATTACCTAGAACATTCAGGAGCCTTTGCAGAGACGGTGGTCATAGAACTGAGGCTCATGACATGAGTGGAAGTTAGCCAGGGGGAGGGGAGAGACAGGGGCACTGCAGGTTCAGCAAATACGAGTGCTCTGTTTACTGAACGCAGGTGAAGGAGACTGGGAAACCAAGTTACAGTGCCCTGTGAAAAACTAAAATCCTGATTGACACCGACACATCCCTCCTTCTGTCTCTGCCTTTCTTTCATCTCCCTCTTCCTTTACACCCATCTACTCCCCTAGACAATAGCACTTCCACCAAGGCGGATTGCTGTCAGGTGTGACTGTGATTGAGCGGTGACTGTGATGAAGGAAAAGAGGTATCTTTATACAAACTCAGGAGAGAGAGGTGTGTGGAAGACATTACCGGAAGGATCTTTGATACACTTTGCCTCTTCCAGTTTACTGAGAGCTCTGCATAGAATTCCAACTTCAACCACTGCAAACCATATACTAGTACTTCTTGGACACTGCAATAGCTGCCTCCGTCAGAAGACTGACTGAGGAATATGTGTCCACCTGAAGTTAATTTTAGGGCCTGTCATACCACGTCACATAAATCACCTTACGAATTTCACATCTGAAAATTTGTAAAACCTCAAAATCATTGTCACTGGCTCGCAGCCTGGTTTGCCATCCATCATTCTGGGAGATTTCATCACCTATCTAGGTCAGTGATTTCCAACGTACGGTCTGCAGTCATGGGTGGCCGAGGGGCCCCCTTATGGCTATAAAACCATTCAAAGTTGGAAGGCAAATGACAATGTTAAGCACAGGGTAATTTAGCGAGCTATTAAGGTCACATGTGCTAATTATGCTACAGGTTGCTATTTCTATACTTTGCTATTTATAATTTTAACTTAGCATATGACCACTGTTTTTAGACTTTCATTGCAACCCATCTCCAGCCATCACCTGATTATATTCTCCTTTCTTTAATGTCCCCTCCTCCAAGAAGCCAGCCCTGATCACCTCAGGCTAGGGCAGATTTCTGCAATACTTTCTGCATTCCTCAGCCATCTCACTTACTACACTGCATCGTATTTATCTGTTTATATTTCCTGGGGGTAAATATCATGTCTTTTTCATTTTGGTTCTCCGGGGCCTAACACAATACCTAGTAATCAACAAATGTTTACTGAACTAGACTGATTCAATTCTCTAACAGAGCTTATAAAAGTCGAGAAGTTTGAAAATCTCTTATATAGTCTAACAAAAAAACAATAATTTCAATCACATTAAAACAAAAGAAATTATTTCTTACCTAAAGTACTAACATATTCATATTTAGCCACAAATCTTTATACTTCTATCAGATTTACTCCACAATGCCTTCAAGTTTCCAATTAAGAGTTAAATAGAAAGTGTCATACACAAGGGTTGGAAAGATCTGACTGCTGAGGAGGGGATAGGGCTTAATCTATCTAGTATTCCTATTCTCACAGCAATCTGCCATTTGATTTATTATGTGAGATGATAAAAGAAATTTCTCCTTTAATATATCTCACATAAGTTGCACAACAATCTAAATTTCTCATCAGGTAGCATTGTGCATTAATCTATTTCCAAGGAAAAACAAAACTGTCCTGAATTTAAAACCATCTTAGAACAAGACCGCCTTTCCTTGGTTGAGAATTATATTTAAAGGAATATAGCCTAAGAAACTCAAAATACCAATCAGAAAGAATATATACACCCCTGTATTCACAGTGGTGCAATTTACAATAGCTAAGATCTAGAAACAGCCAAAGTACCCATCAGTAGATGAGTGGATAAAAAAGCTGTGGTACATTTACACCATGGAATATTATGCAGCTGTAAAAAAGAAGGATCTCTTACCATTTGAGACAGCACAGAGGGACCTGGAGAGTATTATGCTAGCCAGAAAGCCAGTCAGAAAAGATAAGTATCACATGATCTCACTCATATGTGGAATCTAATGAGCAAAATAAACTGATGAATAAAATAGACCTAGAGATATGGAAGCATGGAACAGACTGGAATTTTAGAGGGAAGGCATGGGTGGGAGGTGGGTGGGGAGAGATTAACCTGGGAATTTATTTGCATATATGCATAGACCATGGTCACAACAAAAATAAATTTTAAAAGAAATTATATTTAATGTGAACTATAAATTCCATTCATAAATCATTAAACACCTATTATATGTCAGGCACAGGGCCAATAAGGTTAGTTAAGATTTAGGAAGAGGACTTCACTTGCATACGTCATTATAGATGGTGTTATGCAATGACTATGAAAAATCCTTGGTGTCTAATTCAAGGATCCTAAAAAATGGAAGAAAATAAAAAAAACCTGTAATCTCCAAATAATTTGGTAAATGTCAATTAAATATGATTAAATATGTAGTTAGTTTTGAGAGTTTAGTTGCAGGAGGCAGCTGATCAATGATTCTCTCTCATCATTGGTGTTTCTATCTCCCTCTGCCTTCCTCTCTGAAATCAATAAAAATATATTAACAAAAAGAAAATGAATGCTTAATACTATTTCTCCTTAACTAATTCATTTCACTGAATTTATACTTAACATCAAGAATATAGAAACTTAAAGGTATTCTGGAAAGATCATGGCAGCATAGTTATTATATTTCTCTAAATCCCACATAAAAAGGCAATTTTCATTTTAACACTCAAAGGCAACCAAGTTAATATTTTTCATGTGTTTTTTTATTTACTCCCAGTCTCCACAACCCCCATGTGGTAATATATCATCTATGCTCATAATTATGGTATACACGTGATTGTTTCTCACTTAGTGACATAAGGTAGAAAGCTCCAACTCTCCAAATGCTTACAAGTTATAATTTTCTGGTAGAAAAATTCCTGAAAGGTCTGTGGTTTGCTTTTGCTTTTTTAATGTTTTCTAACATTCAGCACAGAGCTAGGTCCACTCTTGCAACAGAATAGATATCTGCTGAATGGAGCTGACTAATTGGCTATGATGAATGCTAGCCTAAATCAGCATCACATATGACTGGGGAGGAGAAGAAAGATGGCCCTACAATAACTGCTTCTCCAAGCTATGCATGGAGCCTCTGCTGAAGATGAAAGGGTTAAAGTTGGCAGTCCAGTGCAAGACAGGAGATCAGCCACAGGAAGGTCAGGCTTTCAAGGACTTCCTTGGGGTTAAAAACAACAAAAATACCCTTTGTCCTTATTGGTGCTTTGAACAAAGTTACTGTAGGTCCCTCCAGTGCAACACAACTTGGAGAGGTATGCTTTTCCTCTGCCTTTGATGTAAATTACAAAGTCCTTTGGATCCCTTTGTTGTGGTTAATTCCACCACCAAAGCAACTCTAAATTGGCTAAAAGTTCATTAGTGTGAAACAATAGGAGCTTGATAAAATAAATGATGGTACATCCATACCATGAATACTAGGTAGCCAATAAAAATCTAGCCTTCTCAGACTATCTAATCACATAGGAAAAAAGCTTACAATATAGAGTAAAGAGGAGAAAAGAAAGCAGTTTCTAAATCAGTCATCACAGAATAATCATGTTAGACAAGGATTATAAGTGATTTTATTATTTTTTGTTTGTTTTATAAAAAAAATATATTTTTATTGATTTCTGAGAGGAAGGGAGAGGGAGAGAAAGGTAGAAACATCAATGATGAGAGAGAATCATTGATCGGCTGCCTCCTGCACACCCCCACTGGGGCCTGGGCATGTGCCCTGACCAGGAATGGAACTGTGACCTCTTGGTTCATAGGTTGACGCTCAACCACTGCATCACGCCAGCTGGGCTAAGTGATTTTTATTATTACTCTCTTCCAAGTTTTCTATTACAAACATATACTATAAAATAAATACTATAAAAAACTTGTACTCTAAAAAATAAAGTCTTTAAATTGACAAAAGAATGAAAAAATAAAAAGGGCCTATCTGCTTGGTTTCAAGGACTCTAACATTCTGATGAGGGCTGAGGATCCCCTGGTTGCTGAGCAGCCAGTGGCTTCTTTGCAGAGGAGGAGGCACAAGCCACAACTTGGGCCAAGGAGACAGCAGAGCATAGGGACCCAGTGGTGGAAGCATCTGGCTGTGCTGGGGAGGGGGCTGAAGGCTTCTCACAGAAAGTGATGTTTTGGAATGGCTCAGGAGAACAAGAGGAGACCGGCGTCTAGACCAGAGGGACAGAGTGATCCAAGACTTGAATACTAGTACTTCATACCCTGAAATTCCATTTCTAAGGATTCATCTCATGGAAACATTCACAGCTTTGTGCAAAGATGTATCTTGACTAGCCTGAATGACTTAGAGTAGCAAAAAATTAAAAACAACTTAAATGGCCAACATTTAGAGGATTCAGTAAATAATAACAACCACCTCACCCCCCAAGAAAACCCAAACCTCATTGAGAATACTTAGTCTAAACAGATATGGAATGGAGCCTATTGAATTCAAGAGGGGCCCTGGTTGTGTCTGGGACTGGGACCATTTCCACCTGATCCCATCTTATGCTCTGGGGCAGTGGTCGGTAAACTCATTAGTCAACAGAGCCAAATATCAACAGTACAATGATTGAAATTTCTTTTGAGAGCCAAATATTTTAAACTTAAACTTCTTCTAACACCACTTCTTCAAAATAGACTCGCCCAGGCAATGGTATTTGGTGGAAGAGCCACACTCAAGGGGCCAAAGAGCCGCATGTGGCTCGAGAGCCGCAGTTTGCCGACCACGGCTCTGGGGTATGAAACAGACATCCTTAAATGCAGCTGTCTGGAGATTTTCAAGACCTGAACAAACTGGGTTTGGCTACAGGTTCAGCAAGTAGGCCATCTTTACATTGATGCAACCAAGAGCTCCTGTAACATCATCCTAGGAGCAATGAGTGCACAAAGCATCCAGTTGTGGTTTCTAATTATTACCCCCCATTACAGGGAATCACCCATCACAAAGACACTCAATAAAAGTTAATTCTCCTTGGAGACATTTCTTCAACTAATCAACCCTTACTTTTTTGGCTGCGAAAAACAAAACAAAAACAATACCAAAACAACAGCCAAAAAAACTAGTTATTTTACTCCTGTAGTCACTATTTATTCCTTTTTTAAATTTTTCTTAAGATTTGCCAGCTTAGCTAAGGCTTCCTAATTTTATTTATTCAAGACTAGACAACAAGTAGTGTGCTATAAAATTTTTATCCGAATTACCATTTAGAAGAAGCAAAAAGTGAACTTATATATATACTTATCTATATATATAAAAGCCCAACGACCATTACAGTGGAACCAGCAGAACTACCTGTTGTTATAATGTGCACTGACCACCAGGGGGCAGTCACTCAATGCAGGAGCTGCCCCCTGGTGGTCAGTGTGCTCCCAAGGCAGGAGTGCCGCTCAGCCAGAAGCTGGGCTCATGGCTGGCGAGTGCAGTGGCGATGGCCTCTCGGCAGCACTAAGGAGCGGCGAGCCAAGCGGTGAGCAGCAAGCAGGCGGGCGGTGAGGAGCGAGCAGGCGGGCAGTTAGGAGCAAGGGGTCCCGGATTGCAATAGGGGGCAGGCCGGGCTGAAAGACCGCCCGCACCTCCGTGCACAAATTTCATGCATTGGGCCTCGAGTAAATATAATAAATATATAATCAGCATATTCATATTTTGTATTAAAATTCATTCAAGTTTTGGAGTAGAATGTTAAGCGAGTTTAATTGATTCTTCAAAGGTCATACATATCACAGGAATTTTTCTACAGCCAAAAAGAGCTCAGCAGACACGGCCCAGTATTCTGTATATAACGTCATTTGACTGGTTCCTGTCTGTTCTTCACAGTGCCCTTTTTACAATGAATCATAAAGTCAATCCAATCAATCCAATTTTTTTTTCAGAGTGACTTTTGTAAGCAAAAAACACAGAGCAGCTTGTGTTTGACTTCTAAATTCCATTCTCTTACCCAGTTACACAGAATACAAAGCTACTGACCTTTGCAAATATAGCTCGTTCATGTTTTCAGGCTTTTGACTAATTAGACAACAGAGAGGTAAGGTGAAAGATAAATCATCCTGGTCATTTTTCAATTTCTTCAACCTGGTGATTTTTCAATATATAACAGGGTGATTCTGATTGCTACAACAATGCCTAAGATATAAAGGTACTGAAGAAAAAAGTACACACATCAGGCCTAAGAAATGTCTTCCCAGCTTCACTAACATAATCCCATTGGAGTCCCCCAAGATCTCCTCACTAAGAACCAGTGTTTATGGCAAGTATTTTATAAAAAACGGGTCACAAAGATCCCCTGATATGCTCAGACCATCTTAACACGTTCACTTATGCCTTCATCAAACACCAGCACATGCTATGTATGATTCACTAATCCTATCTAATAAATAGGGAATATGCTAATTGACCCTCACGTCGTCGCAAAGATGGCAGCACCCACAGCTAATAAGGAGGAAATATGCTAATTGACTGCCCCACTCTCAAAGATGACGGCACCCACAGCCACAAGATGGAGGCGCGCAGTCCCCTCAGCCCCACCGCATGCCTGCCTCCAGAGTCCCCCAGTCCCTTCACCCCCCCAGCCGCCCAGGGCTGGCCAGAAGCACAGGCAAGCCTCAAATGGTGGCTGCCCAGCTGCCCAGGGCCAGCCCGAGGCGCAGGCAAGCCTCGGATGGTGGCTGCCCAGCCGCCCAGGGCCAGCCCAAGGTGCAGGCAAGCCTCGGATGGTGACTGCCCAGCCACCCAAGGCCACCCGAGGCTCAGGTAACCAGGGCCGGCCGAGGCTTGTGCTGCCAGCAGTGGCAGCAGCAGAGGTGTGATGGGGCATCACCTCCCCCTGATCGTGGGGTCACCTCCCGCCCCAGAGGGCTCCCAGACTATGAGAAGGGGCAGGCTGGGCTGAGGGACCCCCCCCTCCAGTGCATGAATTTTCATGCACCGGGCCTCTAGTTACTTATATATTACAAATCTTCTAACTCCTAATCAGTACACTACTTACACTGGGTGTTATAGAGGATTTTAAAAAGATGACTCTATTTTCAAGAGATTAAAACAACTTCTTCCCTTTTAACAGATATTACAGCCTACTTTTCTCCTCTCCCCATGGCAAATAAATTGGTTATATTCCCCTCCCTCTCTTTCAGAATTATAGATTATAAGGAGACAATGGCTGGTAAGGATGAATTCTCCAACTCTATTCTCAATACCATGTCCTCTCACGTGACTCCACCAGTTACCCCCTCCACCAACAAAATTATCAGTGAGCTCCTACATGCAGTATAAAAGCTGCTCTTCACCCTACAGCCATGGAAGCTACTACTCTTCTTTTCTCCAAGGGAAACTTCCTCCACCCTCTCTACATCCACTTCATCTCCTACTCATTTCTAGCTCATCATACCCTGAGTTCCAACCCAACATCCAAAGCAGCTTTCTTAATGATGGCCACTGACTTTCCCAATGACTAACCTCAAACAGTCTTTTTATTTCCCCAAGTCTTTTTTTTTTTAATAAATCTTTATTGTTCAGATTATTACAATTGTTTCTCTTTTTTCCCCCCATAGCTCGCCTCCACCCGGTTCCCACCCCACCCTCTGCCCTTACCTTCCCCCACTGTCCTCATCCATGTGTATGAATTTTGTCCAGTCTCTTCCTGCACCCCCAACACCCCTTTCCCCTGAGAATTGTCAGTCCACTCCCTTTCTGTGCCCCTGATTCTATTATATTCACCAGTTTATTCTGTTCTTCAGACTTTTTATTCACTTGATTTTTAGATTCACTTGTTGATAGATATGTATTTGTTGTTCATAATTTTTATTTTTACCTTTTTCTTCTTCTTCCTCTTTTAAAGAATACCTTTCAGCATTTCATATAATACTGGTTTGGAGGTGATGAACTCCTTTAGCTTTCTCTTATCTGTGAAGCTCTTTATCTGACCTTCAATTCTAAATGATAGCTTTGCTGGGTAGAGTAATCTTGGTTGTAGGTTCTTGGTATTCATCACTTTGAATATTTCTTGCCACTCTCTTCTGGCCTGCATAGTTTCTGTTGAGAAATCAGCTGACAATCATATGGGAGCTCCCTTGTAGGTAACTAACTGTTTTTCTCTTGCTGCTTTTAATATTCTCTCTTTGTCTTTTGCTCTTGGCATTTTAATTATGATGTGTCTTGGTGTGGTCCTCTTTGGATTCCTTTTGTTTGGGGTTCTCTGCACTTCCTGGACTTATAAGTCTATTTCTTTCACCAGGTGGGGGAAGTTTTCGGTCATTATTTCTTCAAATAAGTTTTCAGTATCTTGCTCTCTCTATTCTTCTGGCACCCCCATAATTCTGATGTTGGTACGCTTGAAGTTGTCCCAGAGGCTCCTTACACTATCTTCATATTTTTAGATTCTTTTTGCTTTTTGCTTTTCCGGTTGGGTGTTTTTTGCTTCTTTGTATTTCAAATCTTTGACTTGATTCTTGCGATCCTCTAGTCTGCTGTAGGATCTCTGTATAATATTTTTTTATTTCAGTCAGTGTATGCTTAATTTCTAGTTGGTCATTTTTCATATCCTCGAGGGTCTCACTAAATTTATCAGCCTTTTCTAGAAAATTCTTGAAAAACTTTATAACCATGGTTTTGAACTCTTTATCCAGTCTTTTGCTTTCCTCCATTTCTTTCATTTGTGACATGTTTCTTTGTCTCCGCATTTTGGCTGCTTCCCTGAGTTGACAGAGTGGCTTTGTATGCTAGGTGTCCTATAGGGCCCAGTGGCTCAGCCTCCCCAATTACTTGAGGTGGACACTCTTGGTGCACCCCTTTGTGGGCTGTGTGCACAGTCTTGTTGTAGTTAAGCCTTGATTGCTGTTGGTATCACTGGGAGGAATTGACCTCCAGGCCAATTGGCTGTGAGGATCAGCTCTGTCTACAATGGGAGAACTTCTGTGCTGGAGACACCCTTATGAGACAAGACTTGCTTCAGTGGGGCTTTGGTGCTCACTGAGTCTGGCCCCTGAGTGTGTCCCTTATGGATCTGAGGAGTTGTAATCTGGATGGTCCTACTCTGACCACTGGGTACACTGGCTCTTGGATCTCCAAGGAGGTGCTAATTTAACCTATGCCTGAGGCCACCCTGCAGGAGCTACGGAGAGATTCCTCTTCTTTGTTTGGGTTTTGGAGATGCCCAGATGAGGCTCAGCTGTGAAGCAATGCAAGCTGCTGCAGGACCTTGAGTCTTCTTTTGGATGTTCTGGGTCTCACTGACTCAGCTGCAGTTTGTTAGGTAAGTTTAGAATTCTAAGGACCAGGCCATTCATATGCAAAAGCCTCTGTGCTCAGCTTGGATGGGACGGAGTCTCAGGGTGGAGCAAACAGCAATGGCTTCCCGTCAGCCCTGCCCTAAGAGGCCCCTTGGTCTCAGTGTCCCGAGGTAATCGCTGCAAGCACCTCTGAGCGAAAGCCACCCTTGAGTTTCACCCGCTGCCAGACAGTCCAGTTTCTCCCCATATGAGTCTGGGTCCCCAGAGTCTCGCCCAGAACTGGAGTTCAGAGCAGTCGGGAGCTTTTGTCTCCCTCCCAATTGAGAAAGCCAGCTGCGTACTCAGTTGCCAGCCCTCTCTGCATGCGCGCCTCTGTACTTCTGCCTTTACTTCCACAGCTTCTCTGAGTCTCAGTGTGCTTTTCTCTGCCCTTCTAGTTGTAGAATTTCCACTCAGCCAGCATTCCTGTGGTTCTAGATGATGTCCTTTTTGTCTTTTAGTTGTAGTTTTGAAATTGTTGTGCAAGGCAGCAGTTCAGGTGTTTACCTATGCCACTATCTTGGTTTCTCCTCTCCCCAATTCTTTTTTTTTTTTTTTTTTTTTAATTTCTTTATTGATTAAGGTGTCACATATTTGTCCTCATCCCCCCATTCCCATCCCACCCCTCTCCCCACGCATGCCCCAATCCCCTGTTGAACTTAACCGTTGGATAGGCTTATATGCATGCATACAGGTCCTTTGGTTGAACTCTCCCCCTCCCCCCCACCCTCCCCCTACCCTCCCCTATCCTCCCTCTGAGGCCCGATAGTCCGATCGATGCCTCCTTGATTCTGGTTCTGTTCTTGTTCCTCAGTCTATGTTGTTCATCATTTCCTCTAGATGAATGAGATCAAATGTCACTAGATATATACTAATAAGAACTGAATGTGAGACGAGCAACAATATTTATGCTGACAGGCAAATGAATCAATCTGTAGCGAGCTTCCCCCTGGACCAACAGTTCTTTTGAGACCCAATTTCGATGTCCAGTAGTTCCTTATGTGTACATGTCAGCACTGACCCCTCAGCTCTGGATGGTGGACAAATGGCGGCAATGGAGGTCCGACTCCCTCTGGTTTGGTCTCGGCCGAACCCAGGGGCACGGCGTCACCTGGACTAAGGGGCACGTGGCCTCACCCATACCCAAGGGGCGCGTGGTCTCACCCGGGACTGGGACCCAGCCTCACCCGGATGGATCCAGGGGCGCACGGCCTCACCCGGACCCAGGATCTGGCTTCACCCGTACCCAGGGACGCTTGGCCTCTCCCAGACCCAGGGGCACGTGGCCTCACCCGGGCTTAGTTGCACAAGGCCTCACCTGGATCCAGGGACACATGGTCTCACCCAGACCCAGGAACGTTTGGCCACTCCCAGACCCAGGGCCACTTGGGCTCACCCGGGCCTAGGTGCACGAGGCCTCACCCGGATCCTGGGACACATGGTCTCACCCAGACCCAGGAACGTTTGGCCACTCCCAGACCCAGGGCCACTTGGGCTCACCCGGGCCTAGGTGCACGAGGCCTCATCCGGATCCAGGGACGCATGGTCTCACCCGGACCCAGGGACGCTTGGCCTCTCCCAGACCCAGGGCCACTTGGGCTCACCCGGGCCTAGGTGCACGAGGCCTCACCCGGATCCTGGGACACATGGTCTCACCCGGACCCAGGGATGCTTGGCCTCTCCCAGACCCAGGGCCACTTGGGCTCACCCGGGCCTAGGTGCACGAGGCCTCACCCGGATCCAGGGACACATGGTCTCACCCGGACCCAGGGACGCTTGGCCTCTCCCAGACCCAGGGCCACTTGGGCTCACCCGGGCCTAGGTGCACGAGGCCTCACCCGGATCCAGGGACACATGGTCTCACCCGGACCCAGGGACGCTTGGCCTCTCCCCGACCCAGGGCCACTTGGGCTCACCCGGGCCTAGGTGCACGAGGCCTCACCCGAATCCTGGGACACATGGTCTCACCTTGACCCAGGGATGCTTGGCCTCTCCCAGACCCAGGGCCACTTGGGCTCACCCGGGCCTAGGTGCACGAGGCCTCACCCGAATCCTGGGACACATGGTCTCACCCGGACCCAGGGATGCTTGGCCTCTCCCAGACCCAGGGCCACTTGGGCTCACCCGGGCCTAGGTGCACGAGGCCTCACCCGGATCCAGGAACACATGGTCTCACCCGGACCCAGGGACGCTTGGCCTCTCCCCGACCAAGGGCCACTTGGGCTCACCCAGGCCTAGGTGCACGAGGCTTCACCCAGATCCTGGGACACATGGTCTCACCCGGACCCAGGGACGCTTGGCCTCTCCCCGACCCAGGGCCACTTGGGCTCACCCGGGCCTAGGTGTACGAGGCCTCATCCGGATCCAGGGACGCATGGTCTCACCCGGACCCAGGGACGCTTGGCCTCTCCCAGACCCAGGGCCACTTGGGCTCACCCGGGCCTAGGTGCACGAGGCCTCACCCGGATCCAGGGACACATGGTCTCACCCGGACCCAGGGACGCTTGGCCTCTCCCAGACCCAGGGCCACTTGGGCTCACCCGGGCCTAGGTGCACGAGGCCTCATCCGGATCCAGGGACACATGGTCTCACCCGGACCCAGGGACGCTTGGCCTCTCCCAGACCCAGGGCCACTTGGGCTCACCCGAGCCTAGGTGTACGAGGCCTCATCCGGATCCAGGGACGCATGGTCTCACCCGGACCCAGGGACGCTTGGCCTCTCCCAGACCCAGGGCCACTTGGGCTCACCCGGGCCTAGGTGCACGAGGCCTCACCCGGATCCTGGGACACATGGTCTCACCCAGACCCAGGGATGCTTGGCCTCTCCCAGACCCAGGGCCACTTGGGCTCACCCGGGCCTAGGTGCACGAGGCCTCACCCGGATCCAGGGACACATGGTCTCACCCGGACCCAGGGACGCTTGGCCTCTCCCAGACCCAGGGCCACTTGGGCTCACCCGGGCCTAGGTGCACGAGGCCTCACCCGGATCCAGGGACACATGGTCTCACCCGGACCCAGGGACGCTTGGCCTCTCCCAGACCCAGGGCCACTTGGGCTCACCCGGGCCTAGGTGCACGAGGCCTCACCCGGATCCAGGGACACATGGTCTCACCCGGACCTAGGGACGCTTGGCCTCTCCCAGACCCAGGGCCACTTGGGCTCACCCGGGCCTATGTGCACGAGGCCTCACCCGGATCCAGGGACACATGGTCTCACCCGGACCCAGGGACGCTTGGCCTCTCCCAGACCCAGGGCCACTTGGGCTCACCCGGGCCTAGGTGCACGAGGCCTCATCCGGATCCAGGGACGCATGGTCTCGCCCGGACCCAGGGACGCTTGGCCTCTCCCAGACCCAGGGGCACGTGGCCTCACCCGGGCCTAGGTGCCCGAGGCCTCACCCGGATCCAGGGACACATGGTCTCACCCGGACCCAGAAACGCTTGGCCTCTCCCAGACCCAGGGCCACTTGGGCTCACCCGGGCCTAGGTGCACGCGGCCTCACCTGGATCCAGGGACACATGGTCTCGCCTGGACCCAGGGGTGTGTGGGCTCTCCCAGACCCAGGGGCGCTTGGCCTCGCCCGGGCACGGGATCCAGCGTCATCCGGGTCCAGGGGCACTTGGCCTCACCCGGACCCGGAGTCCGGCCTCACCTGGACCCAGGGGCATGTGGCCTCACCTAGACCCAGGGACGTGAGGCCTCACTTATACCCAGAGGCGTGTGACCACACCCGAGCCCAGAGGCGCGCAACCCCGCCCGCACCCGGGTCTCAGCGGGGCCCCGTCTTCCCGATCCCAATTCCTGCCGGTCAATCCCCCCTCAGCAATTCCCCTGGCCATCCTTCCGGAGCTCCAGTATGGCTGCTGCAGAACTCGTCGGGCGGCGGCTCGGCGAAGCTCCGGTGCACCCGGTGCATGGCGGTGGGCCGGTCTGGCGTCGCTGTGTCGGCCCTTGGGTCTGCATCGGTGGCCGGTCGCCGAGCATGTGCACCTGGCCGCTTCCGGGGCGTTGAGATTCTTGACGGACTCAGAGGTCAGGAAGCGCGGAGTCTCCCACCCCATGTCTCATAGGGGCTCGTCTGTCCGTGCTTGGCTGCCAGTGGAGCCGTCCCCTCAGCCGGAGACCGCCGGGGGAACTGCGCCGAGCACGTTCCAGGCCGCTGTTGTATCGCCTGAGCCATAGTTCTTTTGTGTCGCCTGAGCCGTAGTTCCCAAAGTGTGGTCTTTGGGTCACCGGCATCAGCATCATCCCGCATCCCCCTCTTTTATTCCAGTTGTAGAGCATCCACTCAGCCAGCCCTCTGGTGGTCCTGGATGGTGTCTGCTCTGCTCTCCCGTCGCAGTCCCAAAGTTGTTGTGGTAGGCAACAATCAGGCCTCCGCCCCATGCCTCCATCTTGGTCCTCCTTTGCACAGTTAAGTCTTGATTGTTGTTGGTGTCACTGGGGGGGCTCTCTTTGTCCATAAAGGAAGAGTTGCTGTGCAGGAGACACGCCCATGGGCCGGGTCTTGGTGCAGCAAAGCCTTGGCGCTCACTGAATATTCCCGTTGAATGTGTCCCTTATGCACGTGGTTGAAATCTGGTGTCATCTCCCACAGACCACTAGATGCCCTCGTTTCTGGGTCTCCAATGGGGTGTAGATCAGCTACTGCCTTAGGCACTCAGCAAGGATTACAGCAAAAACTGCAGTTTCTTCCTCCTGTCTGAGTGGCCCTGGAGCAGTCCGACTAGAACAGCAGATCATCTGGTCCGCTGCCAGAGGGCAGGCCACCCACATGCATACGCCGTTGCTTGGGGCGCAGGTGTGCCTGCAAGACTTGCGGGGCAGGTCTTCAAGACGTGCGGGGCGGGTCCCTGGGCGGGGCGGGGTCTCAGGGCGCCAACAGGCCATGGTGCGGCGAGCCTCGATGGCTGTGAGTCTGGTCCTTCTGCCTTCCATGTATCTAAGTCCCCTCGTTCCGCACTCCAGCGCAGCAAACACTGATTGCTGGGCGCACCTCTGCAAGAGTCCTGCCTCTCCCCGCAGGCATCTGGGTCTCCCGGGGTTCGCCAGAAGATGGGTATCAGGGTGATGGAGAGCTAATCTCCCTTAGGTTTGGAACAAAAGCCCCTTTCCCCCGCCACCAGCCAGACCCACGCACCTCCACACCTCATCCCCTCCGATTTCGCTGGGTGCGAGGCAACAGAACAGCCTTTAACCTCCGCTGTCATCTTTTTCAAACTTCTCAATTTGTACTTCTTAATCCCTTCATTTCAGTCAACTTTACTGAAGTCTAGCGCCGCCGGGAGGTGCACGGAAAGGGCGCCCGGGCCTCCGTCCGGTGCGCGGTGCACGCGTCCCGCGGAACCAGGCGCGCGAGGGCCGCGCGGCTGGGACGGGCGCTGGGCGGCCGCCGAGCTCCAGGCACCGCCATCGCCGTGTTCCGGACGTCGCCGCCGCGGCGTCCCCCCAATTTATACTTCTTAATCCCTTGAATTCAGTCAACTCTACTGAAGTCTAGCGCCGCCGGGAGGTGCACGGAGAGGGCGCCCGGGCCTCCCCCTCTCCCCAATTCTTAATGTTATTTCATTTCTCTGATCAACTCTGGACTTTTGCTCCCTTTACTATTTATTTTAAATTATAAATGTTACCTAGGCCATTGGAGGTTACTTGCCCAAGGTCACCCACAGGAAGCCAGTTACAGAGATGTACTCAAATATACCTGTCACCAGAACCCAGGCTCTTAACCACTCCTTTGAACTGCTTTTCAAGAATGAAACAAAGGCTATTCCATGGAGGAACTGTACCCACAACCTTCACATTAATAATGCCATCTTCTGTTGCAGGGGTCAGTAAACCATGACCAGGGGCCAAATCCAACCCGTTGCCCATTTTTGTAAATAAAGTTTCACTGGGAACCAGTTACACTCATTCACTGACGTGTGGTCTTGGGCTCCTGTCACACTCTAATGGCAGAGTTGAGTCAGGAAGAGATAGACTGTACAGTCTACAAAGCCTGAATTTTTACTATCAAGCACTTTCCAGAAAATGTTTGCCAATCCCTATGCTAACCAACTGGTTTTTAGGTTCGTCATTTGCAAATTTGAGGACACTAATAACTAACTCATGTATTTGCAGGGAGAACTAAGGAAGGCAGCATATCTGGAATAATCTAATGATAGCAGGCATCGCAAAATGTGAACTGCAGTCTAATAAGGCTCCGTACCCCAGCATTTGCGTAGGGGAAAAATCCCATGCCTACTTTCTCTCACCATCATGTCACTTCTTTCGTGGAGGTTTTTTTCTCCCCCTGCACACACCTCATCTCCCAATATGACATAAAAGAGGCAAATGTCTCCTATTATCATCAGCCTCAAAGCCTATTCCAGGAGTTGCTCATTTCTGTTAACAGCTCCACCATTCTCCCTCCAACTAGGCTTCGATCTCTGAAATCATCTTGTATGTCTCCTCCCTTCTCTTGCTCATTTGTTTTTTTGTTTTGTTTTGTTTTTCAAATGTATTTTTATTGATTTCAGAGAGGAAGGGAGAGGGAGGGAGAGATAGAAACATCAATGATGAAAGAGAATCACTGATTGGCTGCCTCCTGCACAAACCCCCACCGGGGACAAAGCCTGCAACCTGGGCATGTGCCCTTGACCGGAATCGAACCCGGAACCCTTCAGTCCGCAGGCCAATGCTCTATCCACTGAGCAAAACCAGCTAGGGCCTCTTGCTCATTTGTGAAGTCCTGTTCATTCAACCTACACAATAGCTTACAAGCCATCCCCTCTTCTACATTTCCACTGCCTAATCCCAGTCCAGTCCCAGTACCCCTCACTACTCTATCATCCCAGTAGTTTCACAATTCATTTCCTACATCAATGTTTATGTGTCCTGCATACAAATGTCAGATATGGCAAAATACTTCTTAATCAAAAATATCCTTTTAAGGCTATTCAATAGTTATTCTACTAGGTTTGAAATGACATCTCATTATGGTTTTAATGTGCATTTCCCTGATGTCTAATGATATTGAATGTTTTTTCATGTGCTTATTGGCCATTTGATCATCTTTTCTGAAGTGGAAATGTATGGTTTTTGAAAACCTGAAGTACTGGGTTGTTTATCTTTTAATTATTGGGTTTATATATTAATGATTAATATTCATCAGACATATGTATTACTATTTTTTAACCAGTCTGTAGCTCACTTTTATATTTTATTAATGGCATCTTTGATGAAGAAATAAAGACTATTCAATATTGCATCACTATTCACCGAGTTAAGTCCTCAGCTTTGCATTCAAGCTGATCAGACAATGATTCCAATGTATACCTCCAAACTAACTTTTCACTAAATTTCTTGGGTACTTACTATGCTTCACATACTAAATTGAGCACTAGAAATAAAAAGGTGAGGAATTCACCTCCTACCCTCAAGAAGCTCAGAATCTAATAGGGAAGCAGACATCAAGAAAAGAAGAAATACCCCATACAAAATGAAGTGTTTTTAAAAAGGTCTAACAGGGAGGTATGAGCACAAAGAGAATGCAAGAGAACTGATTCTGCCACAGGGGACTGAAGGAATAAGAGTTAGAATGGCTTCACTATTGTCAAAGAGGAGAGGGATTAAAGAAGCAAGAGTGGGAGGGAAAAGAAAGATAAAAGATATAGAATCCCTACCATTTCTCAACCATTTTTTTCCTCCCAAAGCAGTGGTTTTAAACTAGAGACAATTTTGCCCCCCCGCCAGGGCAACATAAGAAAAAATTTCTGATTGTCACATTGGGAAGAAGGGAGATTACTGTCAAATAGTGGATAGAAGACATTCTGCCTTACACAGGACAGCTCCCCACAAAAAAAACAACAAAGGATCCCATCAAAAATGCAAAGTACCAATGCATTACTGAGGTTGAGCAACCCTGGTCTAGAACCACAAGGAACAGGAGTTAAAGAGGGGATACAGCTGAGATAACTCCAGTTGGAACACTGACGATACAGGGATGGCAAGGAAGGAGAATGAGCTATGCCTGGACAACCATGCTCAAAAAAACCAAAGAGGAGAAAGCAAAACCGAACAGAGGGCAAAGTTATCAACAAATGATCCACCTCTGCTCATGAACAGAGATAGATCTGATTGTCAAGTCAAGACAATCAACTGTGAGGGAACGGAGAAGATGGGAGCAAAGAGGCTAAAGCAGAAGCTAGCAACACTTGCTGTTACACATCATCCGATTCAACGCATGTTCCCTACACACCGCTTGTTCACTACACAGCTGCTGCCAGATGTCCTGGGGAAAACACAGAGATAAATAAATCACAGTCCGTGCCTGCAAGGAGGCTGTATTTCAGTGGGAAGAATGAGGTAAGTACATAAGTTATTATAATAAAAGGGGAAATAAGACACATGTTCTAAGAGAAACATACTGGGATTCAAATACACACAACTTGCAAAGATTCAATGTAGGAAGAAAGGATAATTCTACTTAGTATCGTCTTGATCTTCCAGTGAAAGAAAAAAGTCATAGGACAGTGAATTCTCCATTTTTGTTTGCAAAGCCATAATAAACATAATTAGCAAAATAAAATATCTTTACTTCCAAATAGCCCAATTGCTAACAATAACCTACCAAGGACAGAGCAGGATCCTTCTATCGAGTATCCCTGCAGAGATTTGACTTTCTGTTGAGGGACCCATGAAAAAGTTAGTTCCCATACCCTAGCCTAGAGAAAGTCCTGCATTAAGAACTTAGTTGTTTGTTTTTTTAAGTTTGGGTGGATTTTATTTCTCCTAAGATTAGAAATAACCTCTGAAGGGGCCTCAAATTCAACATGAGAAAATAGTTAGAGAAATCCCTAATGGTCCAGCCAACATACATTTTTCATAAAGTGATTATCTTCCTGCAGCCTCAGCTTCCTAAGCCTTTCCCCCTCCTATAATTGTTTTCCTTGTAGGCCAGGCAACAATTACCACTGCTACAAGACTGAGGAGGTTCACAAGCAATATATTTTACAATACATAAGTGTAGTGTCTCTGATATCTGGTGCTTTTATCACTAATTGCACTATAAAATGCGCTATTAAAACAGGGACAAACAAGATTGTAAAAATCACATAATGGACCATGACCACTTACAAAAGCCATTCATAAATGTTACCGTATCATTTCTATTTCTTTAATTTTCCAGATATATAGTTATTTTTCCAAATTTTTACTTCTAAGAGATATCAACAAGAAAAATAATATTTTTGGAAGTTACATAAACATGCTTGCCCTTGAATATACTGTTTTGTAAATTTGCTCAAAATTAAAATGATATAGAACATTAATGTGCTATGAACACTGAATTCCTAGGGACATTTACATGGTCCCTTAAAAAAAATTATAGGCATGGCAAATGCACTTAGGCTGTGATTTCTATTCAAACTTAGAACATGGGACTGAAGACATGAAAATAAGGACAGAAGGATTTCATAATTCTAATCTATGAAATATACAATATAATAAAACCAATAAAGCATTTATATCTGTAAAAAAACAGAATGATCAAATATTACTGCCAATTACTAGTGGACCTGGGTCACTGGATCTGCCTATAGTATTTCATGTCATTAGCACTAATTCATGGGCAAATTTTCAAGTTTGCAGGTCAGCATTTCGGTGTCTTCACTATTTATTCATATGTCAATCCATTTAAAAGAAAGGAAAATCAGGAATAAGAGAAAATAAAAATAGAAGTATTTGTGTTATCCATTAATAATTCTAATGAATACTTAGATGGAATTAGAAATTTTATGCAGTAGCCCGGCCAGCGTGGCTCAGTGGTTGAGCGTCAACCTATGAACCAGGAGGTCACAGTTCAATTCCCAGTCAGGGCATATGCCTTGGTTGCAGGCTCGATCCTCAGTGTGGGGTGTGCAGGAGGCAGCCGATCAATGATTCTCTCTCATCATTAATGTTCCTATCTCTCTCCTTTTCCCTTCCTCTCTGAAACTCATTAAAGCTATTTTTTTTTTTAAGATGAAATTTTAAGTTGTGACTCAGGTGGAATATTGGGATTGTCTCTAAGTTTCATTTATCCATTACCAGAGACAAACTAGTTCTAATAATACCACAGAACACATATACCACATACCAAATAGTGGCTAGCCCCTACAAAACTAAAATAAGTAACCAATTAATGAACTGGGATTGTTTCTTCTTTTAGTAGGATAATTTTCTTTTAACTGAAAAAGAAACAGATGCTTTAATCTTAAGTGTCAGCAAGGAACGTGTGACTGAGCTGGGGTTTGACATTAAAATGCCATCACTTGTGCAAGTTCACTGTACCTAGTCTCAAGTATTTTCTTCAGTCCCTTTTTCTTGTTGGTGTCCCTTAGAAGTAATGGCCCAACTTCACTAAAATCAAAACCTACTTTTAAAACATGTTGATAAGCTGCAATTACAGACATCTTAATTGTGTACCTAAATTATTATGTTTTCTCCTAGAGATATTAGCTAGTGCTCAATCCTTCAAAAGGAAGACTGTCAGAAAGTAAAAAAGATAGATTATATAAAAAACATTTCCTCTAGCCCTGGCCAGTTTGGCTCAGTTGATAGAGCATCGGCCTGCGAACTGAAGGGTCCCAGGTTCGATTCCAGTCATGGGCACATGCCCGGGTTGTGGGCTTGATCCCCAGTGGGAGACTTGCAGGAGGCAGCCAATCCATGATTCTCTCTCATCATGGATGTTTCTCTCTCTCTCTTCCCTCTTCCTTCCTCTCTGAAATCAATAAAAATATATTTTTAAAAATTTCCTCTAACTTTAGGAATTGAAATCACTGAATTTAGTAACAATTCATGTTAAAATATTTTTAATGGTAAGAATAATTTCTTTTCAAAATGCCAAATACTCATAATACTCTAAAACTATGTTGGCTAAGCCTAAATTACAATCAGAAGACTTTTTTTCACCAGTTCGTCTCCCAAAATTATTCCCTAAGTCATGCCAAAGCTGTGTTACTAAATGAAGTTAAAGGGGACAAACACACGAGCGCACATACAAAACTTACTTTGTCAGATGCCTCAGAAGCCAAGAGGTTAGTTGCAAGGGTTTGTAGCTTATGATGGGCCATATTTTTCAGAGCAGCAAGACTCCGTCTTGTCACGGCTTGTTTCAGGTTGACTGCCGGATGACTAAGCGAATCAACTGCAGCAGGAACCGCTTCATCACAAGCATTCAGTATCTCTACGGCTGTTATCCCCATCACACAACGATCCAATGCACCTGCAAGACATGCATGCACACATATTACACACACCATACAATTTTAAATAGTTTAAGACCAAAAAAAAAAAAAAAGGCAGGGACTTTTTTATGTAGAAATATGTTTTAACAGTGCCTCCCATAAACATTTTCTTGCATTTCCTTCCTCTAAGGATCTCTCATGTAGCATTACCTTTATTGTGTCCCTGCCCGTAAGGCCCCTACAACAACTTCCCAACGAAGGCAAGTTCAGAGCCAAGATTTTAACGACCTCCCCCAGGCTTTTCCACTTTCTCTACACTTCCAAGACAGTCTCCTGGATCAATCCACACCATTACTCTACTACAAACATCAAAGTCCATGACTTCACCTTCCTCTAAGTTGTATACCAATCTTAAACAAAAAAAAACGAAGTTTGCTATTTTTCCAGTTTATTCTACTTGAACAATTCCTGAAGCTTTTCTTTCTCTAGGAAATCTCCACAAAACGGGGGGCGGGGAGGGGGGGAGAGAATTATAACTTTTTGTTCTATCTGCAAATTTCTTGACTCTTATTCTTAACACCCAATGGAATGTCTTCCGGTACTACTTCAGCTTGAAGCCACTTCAACGCGTCTTCATTAGGCCATACTTTCCATTTACCTCCCTCTATACATTTCTTGTCTAAGTTAGGGTGCAAACTCCTTCCTATAAAGCAATTCACTAGCAAACAGAAAATTATATAATATGCATGTGTAGTTTTAGTGCAATATGGTTTCATTTGTAAAAATACATTCCCAGAACACTAAGAGGGATAAAGTATCTCCTCAGAGTTTAAATACATTTCATACATCAAACTTTGACTGAAACTGACTTATTTAGCTTCATTATTTATTTATTTAATAAATAAATAAATTTAATAAATAAATAATGTCAATACCTTCAGGATGTGCTTAACTAACTCCCCAGACACCTTTACATCACTAGTTAAAGCCTGAACAGCAAGGAGGGGAAAATAATGTATACTCCCTATTATGGTTGATATCCAAAATAAATTCTGCTTCTTCGTATTTATCTCAATTAAAGACTGCCATGTTGACTAATAGTTTACCAAAAATCCTCCTGAAGGTCAGAATTGTGAATTCAGTATTATATATGGTTTACACTAAAATGGGCTAAATAATACTAAACTGGTTATAAGAATAACATCCTCCAACATACCTATAGTTAAGGGCCATTTGTCATTTCCTTCTATGAAAGTTACTGGAAAAGTAACTTTGTCTTTCAGTAAGGTTGCATTTGTCAAAAATATAAAATTTAAAGTATCTGAAATACTCAAGTATCATTATTTAAGTATATATCTGAAAAATTCAGGAAAATTATACTACCTTCCATTATCATATTTATTTCATTTTTAAAAGTCCTATCCAAGTTTACCATAGTTTTGTATTTAAAATGTAACAGTTGTTAATTTAATATTTATAGTATTTTAAAAGAGCATTTTATGAATGTCATTATTGCTATAAAAACACTCTTCAATTCCCAAAAAAACGTGTTTCTAAATATAAGTAAGGTCATATTCCCAAGCTCAACAAAGCAACAGGTTAAGCACCATGTTTAACAACACCCCTGCATGTACACACACAGAGAAACGTACTTGTTCACAAACATACATATATACACACTTACATTATGTCTGATACTCACCAAGTAACTATGTCATTTTATTCTCCCAGTAACATTATAAAATAGGAATTATTATTATCTTCATTTTATGGAGAAAATTGAGGGACAAAAGCCCAATGACTTGCTGTAGGTCACAGTGCTAGCAAGTGGTCGATTCTAAATTCAAACCAAGCAGTCTGACTCCAGAGCCCAAGACAAACTCTGTATAATTAGTTGGTGGAGTGGACCAAATCAGCAAACACAAAACTGTTCTGCACAACAGATACAATGTGACCAAAAGACACAAAAGTAAGATTTTTATACATACAAAATTGCATATGTAGTATGACAGCAATTCTGGTTTTAAAAATGGACAGATGCCCAACTGGTGTGGCTCAGTGGTTGAGCATCAACCTATGAACCAGGAGGTCG
This sequence comes from Eptesicus fuscus, assembly GCF_027574615.1. Taxonomy (NCBI): domain Eukaryota; kingdom Metazoa; phylum Chordata; class Mammalia; order Chiroptera; family Vespertilionidae; genus Eptesicus; species Eptesicus fuscus. The sequence goes on along the minus strand of NC_072484.1, from coordinate 39,826,101 downwards.
GGGTTTGATTCCCGGTCAGGGCACATGCCCAGGGCTATGGGATCCATCCCCAGTGTGGGGTGTGCAGGAGGCAGCCAATCAATGATTCAATGATTCTCTCTCATCATTGATGTTTCTATCTCTCTCTCCCCTCTCCCTTCCACTCTGAAATCAATAAAAATATATTTTAAAAATGAACAGAAATAGATTTATAAAAAAGCATGTTAAAATGTTAACATTTAGCACTCAGTAAAGCAACCTGGGTTCATCTTTTCTAATACTTTTTGCTTTTAAAATTTGACAAAAGGTATGAACCTCTTACATGATTAGACAAAAAAAGACAAAGATAAATGCAAAAACAGTCTCTAAGAATGCTTCCTCTTGACAAGACTATCTTCATACTACCTGTTAAAATGAGAAATCTAAAAAAAAGGATTGTTGACAGTATGGCTATCTGTTCCAAACAATATATATATGAGACTCCTACTGCACCACAGTGCAGGCAGAAATATAATAAATAAATAAATAGATAAATAGATAGATAGATATTCTGATTTCAAAAAAGAACTATTTAAAACAAACAAACAAAGATGAAATAAAGGGAAAAAATTTAGTAGAAATACTATATAGTACAATACAACTAGGGATGCAAAAAAAAAAAAGTTTTAATCACTGGTAAATGATTACTTAAATGAGTAAAAGTAGAATAAAATGTGTTTTTAAAGCCTAAACTAATAAACACATTCAATTACATACTTAAAGATTTCCCAGGGAAAACTAAAAGATTCTATGTTAAACATGATAGATCACTGCCTTTACTTTTAAGCTAAGCATTACTTGCTCTATATTACGCCTTAAACATAAAATTTTTGGAATTGAAACTTTAAATGTTCTCTCTAGAACTTGAAACTTTCATTTCAATCACCTCCTACAATTAACTGCCCTGTACTGCTTTTCTGCTGTTCAAATAAAAAAGGGTTTTCTCTATTCCCACTGTTTCTGAATCTGAGACAAAAGTGATTTCTTCATCTTGCTCACATTTTGCCTCATGAATTATATAGATCACTGAATTTTTGGTCTATTATCTATATGTCTGTCTTAATGTGTATATTGTCTTCAATTACATTCCTTTAAAAATTGGCCAACTACAAGTATTTGGCATAGTCCAACACTTAGAAAAAGCAGCGATCAAAAATAAAAGTAGCAATCTTGTTACATTTCAAGCCTTTTTTTCTCTTATAAAAGATTTTTAATTTCTAGGAAATCAAATGTACCCATTTAATTTTTGTGTCTCTCTTTTTTAAAAGTATTATTTTTATTGATTTCAGAGAGGAAGGGAGAGGGAGATTGAAACATCAATGATGAGAGAGAATCACAGATGGGCTGCCTCCTGCACGCCCCCTACTGAGGATCGAGCCCACAACCTGGGCATGTGCCCCTGACCAGAATTGAACCCGGGGCCCATCAGTCCGCAGGCTGACAGTCTATCCACTGAATCAAACCGGCTAGGGCTGGAGTCTATATCTTAACACTTGTTCTTACCAGTATCCATCTGCCAGACGTACACAGAGCCATCTGAACATCCCACTACTAGGTAATCATCGGAAGGCCTCCACTTAATCACTTGGATGGGGAAAAGATGACGAGATGCCAACATAATGCATTTTTTCTCTCGCAAACTTAGGAGTCCTACTGAGTGGTCACTGGCTACAGAGCAGACGCAGTGCTGCACTCTTGCCTGAAAAGAAGAATAAACCTTAATTACATTTAGATTAAATTCAGAGTAAAATGAATCCTATCCTCCATAAGGTATACCACAACTAATTATGCCATCATGACTCCTGAAAAACCATCCATAATATTTGGTTGTGCTGAAAATATGGTCCTTTACATTATACATAAAACACCCACATCAGTCATCACAACACACACACACACACACACACTTCAGCCTTGATTAAGGGTGGGAAAGATGCGTTGGAAAATCTGCTGTTCACATGTGAAGGTGGCCTTACTAAAATGACTGCTCTATATGAGCAGGCAGAGCTGGGGGAACATTGATCTGTTATTATGTGTTCCCTTTCCACAGTGTGAACTTCCCTTTGTTAGCTGCCAGGGCTGCTCTCCGTGGTGCTGCTTTCTGTTTGTGACTCTCATTTAGACCCATGCTCTTCCCAGCTCCTCTGCTCAAAAATAATGCCCTCATGGTCCCTCTGCCACAATCATTTCTGAGGAGCCACGGAGTGTCTGTATTATCTGTGGGTGTGCTTCCCAGCTTCTGTCTATAATGTCAGGGGGTGCACCACCGCACCCACACACAATAGCCAATTAAACATTCTGCTGCGCATTTTCTGTTCGTCTCCAGTTTTTGCCCTTCAATTCCTTTTTAGCACAAGATGCAATATCAATAATCGAACAAAGATGGTAAGGATTTTTCACTAGCAACAGAGAACACAATCCATGACCTGGAAAATTAAAAATGAGTCTTTATACTTTTTGAGATAATTTCTAAGCAATTTAAAAACTTAATTAACTTTTTTAGTGACTTGGGTTACGCTTTTAGCACATACTAAGAAGAAACCATATGAAAACAGCCACCTGAAACTCCCGATTGTATATACTGAGGCTACTTATTCCGGATGAGGCGCACTGCACTACATACTAGTATACACTATCCCTTCAATGCACCCAAAGGGGAAAGCTCGCACGTCTCACCCTGCTGGCCTTCACTTCAGTAAAACAGCCTGTTCCTAGCTAAAGAACAATAGTTCACTGATTGGTCTATCTCATTGAGTGAGAAATGCTGACATGTATCCAATTTCTTAAAAAAAGGGAGGGTGTGGGTGGCCAAATGTACATGGGGAACGCAACTTACAACTGCTTTTATCCACAGAACTTCCAAGAACCTTTAACAACCTTTAACACAATATCACTCATCTCCAAGTTTATGTGACTATGGCAACCTAGTTTTTGAGGAACACAGTTCAGGGCAGTGATGGGCAACCTTTTGAGCTTGGTGTGTCAAACTTCGCCAAAAACCTGAGCATAACTCGGGTAGTGTGTCACTTTGAGGAAAAAACATTATTTCGCAAATGTTTCATCCCCAGGAGCAGCAAATGTTTCATCCTCGGCATGCAGCCGCCTCAGCGGCTGCGTGTCATCAGAAATGGCTACGCGGGTCAGTGCTGACACGCGTGTCATAGGTTCGCCATCACTGGTTTAGGGGGAACTGCTCTAACTGGTTCCTTTTATGTTTTGGCTACTAAGAAACTCAGGTCTCAATTTTCTGTCCATAACAGTACATGACCTTGAGCACGCACACATTTCTGAATGTGGAGTCTCACTGGTCTCATCTACTTTCTGCTCTCATTTTTTCTTCACCATGATTAGCTTTATTTTTCATCCTACTGAATAATGTTTATCTTATTATTTTTTTTAATCCTCACCCAAGGATATTTTTCCATTGATATTTAATGAGTGGAAGAGAGAGGGAAAGACAGAGAGAAATATTGATGTGAGAGAAACACACTGACTGGTTGCCTCCTGCCCATGCCCCAACCAGGGCCTAGGTCAGGTATAGGAGCCTGCAACCAAGGTGCGTGCCTTTGACCAGAATCAAACCTGGGACCCTACTGTCTGCAGGCTGATGCTCTATCCACTGAGCCAAACAGGCTAGGACAATGTTTATTTTTTTAACCTAAAATCTATTTTTGAATGAAACAGAAGATTAATAAAACATAGATACTAAGGTTGAACTACTTTTTTCTTAGATTCGGGTGTTCTATTCTTTTATTCTGTGTTAGCTTTTTTTGTACTTTTTGTTTTATGCATGTTTTAAATACTATAATAAATGCAGCCCAGGTTTACTAATTTTAAAACTAAGTTCAGAAAGATCATGTTAAAAACCTTTATTAAAACACTAGAGGCCAATGCACAAAATTCGTGCATCGCAGCCCCGGCTTCGTCCAGAAGGTCATCCGGAAGGACGTCCGGAAGGTCATTTGGCTATCTGGTCTAATTAGCATATTATGCTTTTTATTATTATAGATTATATAGAAGTTTCTCAAACAAGCATTTGTTAAGCTTACTTATTTCATGTTTCTTGATAAGCATTCAATTGAGACATAAAATATGATTTATTTCTTTAAAAAACGTATTGAGGAATGGGGGGGGATAGTTGACTTATGGCTCATAAAAATTAGCTTTATAATTAAGCAGTAAATAAAAGTAAAGTGGCAAACTACAAAAAATTTCATTTAAATATAGGCAATGTTAAAATAAAACAGGGTGAAGAACATATATGGCTTTATTTTTAGTTATTTCACACTACATAAAATATTTGTGAGTTTCACTAGACATATATTGGTAACTGAAGATAATACAATGGAGGCTTTACATTTCTACAGATTACCATTAGTGCTGACTTTGTATTTATCAAATATATCCAACTTACAAAAAGAGATGTTTGCGACATAAATGGTAAACTTCTATTTCCTATTTTGCAACATCAATAGGCCAAAAAGTGGTTATTTATGTATTTCTCTCATTAGAGAAAATATATCTAACAGATTTCTTTTTAATTCCTATAGTCAGTAATATTATAACTACGTATGGTGTCAGATGGGTTCTAGACTTACTGGGGCGGTCACTGCAAAAGTTATATAAATGTCTAATCACTATGCTGTACACCGGCAACATATGTAATATAATATATGTATGTCAATTATAATAATGGAATTGCAGTTCTTTGTTTCCCTTCAGAAAATTACATCCTATAATCTTTAATATAATAATGTATGTCAATTATAATTGGAAAATTTTAAAAAAATTTAAATAATAATTCCTAAACAACATACTTTTCATCTATTCACGTCTTTTAATCAAGCACAGATCTGCCACAGTATGCAAAACACCTGTCACAACTTTTGACTCTGCTACTTCGACTCACAAACTCTCCAAAATCGTCTTTAGAATGAGCTTATTTTTAATTAAAGCATCCTCCTAAACTAGCCTACTTGCTAGCCCCAAGTTCAATGTCATTTCAATAATATTCACAAACCTCTTGTCATTCTTTTCAAAGAGTAGAAAAAAATAAGGCATGAGTCCGGGTGACATTTATTTTACCTTAAAAATAAATAGGTGAATTTTTACTAATATTCTTTACTGTATTCAGTGTGCCTCAAATTATGGTCTGTTAGTAGATCGCAACATCTGAGATCACAGAAAACTGACAACCACTTAACTGCACATTCTCTTTCTCTCTTTGCCTAATACCTCTTACTGTAGTTTATAATTGCAGACATTAGGCAAACAAACAAAAAGGCCTCCCCTTCCTTTGAGAAACTTGACCTTCAGCATCAACCCCTCATGAGAAATTCACTGTCAGAACTCTCACCCTCCCCATTTATATGCAGGTGGACAATTTCAAAACTTCAAGAAAATGCAATCCATCCTCATAAAAAGATTTAAAAGCTCTAGTTCATGTTATCACTTTTATTAGTAAAAATAAAGGATATACAGACCAAATATTAAATAATACCATTGGATCTGCTTTAAGTAAAAAGATTATAGGATGTAATTTTCTGAAGGGAAACAAAGAACTACAATTCCAAAAATTCTAACTTTTTGTTTCCACATAATGGATTCTCTCTAACACATACATTTACATCAATATGTTTTAAAGAATAGATCTGTTCTTTCATATAGTACAAAAATGATGAAAATTGGCAAATGACACGCTCCACCCACACAAAAAAAAAAGATCCAAAATAAAAATGACACATTGTTCCTATAAGGGAAAATAAGCAGCTGAAGAGTTAACTCTAGCTTTACTGTAATAAGCAACAGTCTGGAAATATCCAAAATAATCAAGACTAAAAACAAAAAAAAAATCAATATTACTAAGCCCAAGAAAGCATAGTTATTAGAGGTACTTAACTCACCAGAAAAGATGGTTCTTTGCTTTTTAAATATGGATTAAAATAAATCTAATTTTTCTTCTCTCAAGAAAATGCTAGTCCAACTCATGTGAAGAAAACTGGCCTACAGTGGAAATGGCCCAGTACAGTAAAACCTCATTAATTTTGATTCCACTAATTAATTCTGAGGTGGTTACCTTTGCAGACTGTGTGAAAACAAATTAATGGTATAAACAAAGCAAATGTCTAGCCTATTTAAATGGAAAATGGAAAAAAAACACTCTCAAGCACCACTTTGGTATTAATTTTAATTCAACAATGGACAGAGTAATGATAAATAATTCTCAGCTATCTGCTAAATGAAAGCCCTTAAAAGATTTGCTAAAACACAATTAACTTGGTTTATTCTTATCTGTCCTCAAAATTATTAAAGAAGCACTTCTTAAAGAATATTTTATAACCCTTATCTCTCTTTGATTTAGACCTGGCTTCCCCACAAATGAGCTGAATTATTATTATTATTAAATTCTGGAGATCTTGGTTATTGAACATTTTCTTCACCGACAGTGATTTATTCTATAATTTGATTAATTTCATTCTATTTAATTTTTTTTTTCATTTCAACTGGAAAAGTCACCTAAAACATTACTTAACATCAGGGCATTATAATGAGAATGTGTCTTAAGATATTTAAATTGTGTAATTAAAATAATAACACAACTACTAAAAAATGGGAACCTTATATCTTTAAATTAATTGTAAAGCATTTATGCTCAGAACTTTTTGATCACACACCCATTCATTAAAAATGTTTGCAATGTGCCCTAACCGGTTTGGCTCAGTGGATAGAGCATTGGCCTGCGGACTCAAGGGTCCCAGGTTTGATTCCGGTCAAGGGCAGATACCTTGGTTGTGGGCACATCCCCAGTAGGGAGGTGTGCAGGAGGCAGCTGATCTATGTTTCTCTCTCATCAATGTTTCTAACTCTCTATCCCTCTCCCTTCCTCTCCGTAAAAAATCAATAAAATATATTTTAAAAAAGAAATAAATAACTTTGCAATGTATTCCCATTATACATATATTTATAAATTACATACGTACTGTGCCAATTCATCATGTATGCTGTAAACCATGAACAAAAATATATATTTCAAAAGGATGACAAAGTTTAAATAAACAAATTTAAGATGAAGTGAAAATTGTCATAAATGTCTTGCTAACAACTTTAACTTTATATTAGCACTAGAGGCCCGGTGCACAAAATTCATGCACTCAGGGGGGGGGGGTCCCTCGGCCCGGCCTGCGCCCTCTCGTTGTCTGGGAGTCCTCAGGGGATGTCTAACTGATGGCTTTAGTCAGACATCCTTAGCGCTGCTGTGGAGGTGGGAAACGCTCCCACCACTGCCGCTGCACTCGCCAGCCGTGAGCCTGGCTTCTGGCTGAGCGGCACTCTCCTGTGGGAGCGCACTGACCACCAGGGGGCAGCTCCTCCATTGAACGTCTGCCCCTGGTGGTCAGTGCACATCATAGCGACCGGTCATGCCACTGTTCGGTCTATTTGCATATTAGCCTTTTATTATATAGGATAGAAAGGTTTTATTGTTGTAGTAGATGCAAATATATATTTTATATAATTATGATTTTTTTTTGATACCTTCCTGCCATATTGATCAAATGATCATTGCCTGATGGAACAGAGTGCAGAAGACAGGGGAGACAGTGGGCTGGTGGGAGGTAATCAACCAAGGACCTTGTATGCATATATACATGGCCCATGGACACAGACAGTGAGGTCCTGGGAGCGGGGTAGGGGGGTGGACAGGAAGGGGTGAGTGGGGGGGAAGAGGCACATGTAATACTTTCAACAATAAAGAATTATAAGTAAATAAATAAATAAAAATAAAATAAATAAAATAAAATGATCATTGCTTGAACATCATAATGTGGCTGCTGAAAAGATTTAATTTTTCATTGGCAATACCTTTCATCTTTATTTTCTCTGTCTATTTTGTGATGGCTAGGTTAAGAGCTATGGAATATAATCTGAAATTCCCTTGAATAAATAAATACATTTTAACTGGAAGTGCACCTACTCAGAGCAATGCTGCCACGCTTCCTGCGGTGGCACGTGCCCACCTGATGTATGAAACAAGTGAGGCACCAATGTCCTTCCATCTAGCAAATGTTCAGAAGCTAAATCTTCAATGTTAAAAAACTGACATAAATAAAAGCTCTGGCCCGAGCTGGTTTGGCTCAGTGGATAGAGCATCAGCCTGCGGACCAAAGGGTCCCGGGTTCAATTCTGGTCAAGGGCACATACCTTGATTGAGGCTCTTTCCCCAGCCTGGGCCCTGGTCCGGGCTTGTGCAAGAGGCAACCAATCGATGTGTTTCTCTCACACATCGATGTCTCTCTCTGTCATTCCCTTTCTCTTCCACTCCCTAAAAATCAGTGGAAAAATATCCTCGGCTGAGGATTAACAACACACACACAAAAAACAACAACCCATACCCCAACTATCTCACTAATATTCCACTTTACCAACCATTGGTATCAACTGGTGCATCAATACCACTTAGCTGTTTTTACTGTTATGGAACAGCACAGACTAAGAATCCTATCAAGTTGGCTTGGTATTTCATATGTGAAAATCACCCAAATTCATGTTCCAAACACTACTAACTCTGTCCTGGAAGCAATATGTACCAATCACATCATAAGCTGATTAAAAGCAAGGTTGACAATAAGCAACAGAACATTTAACCAAGTAAAAACTCTATTTTTTGTTGAAAAAGTAAGATCACTGGGGCAAGGATAGGAGGGAAGATACTGGGCCAAAGTAAGTTTATTCCAAGGTTAATTATTATTGTTCAAAGAATTCTGATTCTAAACCAAAGTCTCATCGAATCTGCCAGTATATAATCTCCACGGTACATTAGTGCTGAGCAGCAGAATGCCACAAGCTATCACAGAATCTGAGAGAGTCAGAATACACCACCTAGGTCATCCGGCCTGACCTTAGCATTTTACTAGACTTCATTTAAATTTTAAACCATTCCCAGAAACCTCTTATGTAACCTGTTCTTCAGCATCTGCCATGAGTTACAGAAATCAGAGACAGCGAGTTTATCCCATCCACTAGCTCCCTGGGGGGGGGGGGGGGGGGGGGGGTGACTTGCTTTCTAACAGTTCCCAATGTCAATTACATTTTTTCTGGTTTTGCTAATTTGTTTGCTAAACTAAATTATTCTTTTTCTTCCTATCATTTCAGAAGCAATCTCCTAGCTGTCCCAAACAACTGTTCTCTTTGTCTGAATATTCTTTAAATATATGAACACTAACTCCTGTCTCTCCTTTATAAATATGTCCATCCTGAGACAAGCTATAAATGACCAGCTTCTTTCACTCATAAATCAATCCCACTGTTCTCTTAATCATTATTTCTTGTACTTCCCAGAACTCTTTCTCTGGAACATAAATGTGCATTTAAAATGCATCATTTATCACTTTTAAATATTCTACCTAAAGGGAAAATAAGAGCCTATGAATATTAATTTCATCTCCACACTCTCATAAAACTAGATAAATTTTTCTTCAGAAATCCATAGCCCATCCTTCTATTTAAAAAAGGAGAGAGCTGTGTGTTTTTTTAAACAGCTATTTTAGAAAATAAGACCAACAAAAATACTGACAAACTATCTAACTGGACATTTATGTTCTATATGAAAATTAAGGCTTCTGGGGGCTATTTTAAACATCATGCATTCACTACATACAGAAGATAACTGAAGAAAGTGTTACGTCTGTTTGGTTCTAAAGGCCCTGTTCTCACTAACGTGACCAACAGGCAGCTCTTTAGTGTAGGATCCACTCCTTACAGCAGAAAGTGGTCTACAACTCCTTCAGAGAGTTTTCACCAACGTCTAAGGAAGACCACTGATTATGACTCCAAAAAAAATCATTATAGAATAACTGCCATTTTTGTTGTTTTTAATACATATTTCACTTTACTCTCTTGCCAAATCTTTGTTTGAAAGAATAGCTTGCATATTTTACTTTTTAGCAGGGTTTTATATTTTTATCATCTTCACTGTTTTCTTTCAAATACTCTTCCTACATAAGATGAAACCATATGCCCTAATGGTCTCAGCACAAACAAAACCATTACTCTGATTTCTTGGTCATTCTTTTCAAAGTAATGTACAAATATGTTAATTCCTATCAGTGTTTGTGATATTAGATCCATCAGGTACTAGTCACAGCAACTTCTCACGTTTTCCAGACTACTCCCCATCACATACGAAGTACCTCTGCAAACAGAGGTTGTTCACGTATGTACGATTTCATAACCCTCCACAAAACTAAGACATTCATATACTTTCAAAACACATTCAATATACCTGATAACACTAAAAAAAAAAAATAAAACACATTTAAAAAACTAATAAATTCAAGTAGATATCATCCTTCTTGGAAATCTTCCCAAACCCCCAAAGTTTACTAGGTACCCCGTCTAGAATCTTCCTGAGGGCCTTGCACTCAGGGAGGTCACAGAATAGGTACTTCAAAGTGTTTATCATGCTGCATAATAATTGCTTGTTTTCTATTCTGGCTCCCTCGTTAGATGAAATTCTATCAAACAGGCACTATGCCTTATCTATATATATAAAACCCCAATATGCAAATAGACTGAACAGCGGAACAACCAAACAACCGGTCACTATGATGTGCACTAACCACAAGGGGGTGCATGCAAAACATGGCAGGCATTGGCAGCAGGCAGCAGAGAGCGGAACATGGCAGGCATCGGCCATGGCAGCATGGTGGAGCAGGTGAGCGGGGACGCCAGACCAAGGCAAGGCACCAGTCGCTGTCTTCAGGGAGACCTCTGGTGGTTACTGAAAATTCTTTGCTCCCACGCGCTGCGGTCCCACTGGGTGCTCGCACTCACTGCCAGCGCCTGGTGCCAGCCCTGATTGCTCGGTGCTGTCAGCGGGTGCGAGCAGCTGCTGCTGGCCCCGATCGCCCCTCAGGGCTTCTCCACCTCCCCTGCTCCTGAGGGGAGATCAGGACGGCAGCCACCTCTCGCATCTGCTGCCGGCGATGGCCCTGCTCACACCTGCTGCTGGCGGCAGAGCTGCTACTTGCACCCACTGCCAGCACCGGCCCCGCTTGCACCCACTGCCAGCACCTGGTGCCGGTCCCAATCACTCAGCACCATCAGCGGGTGGGTGCGAGTGTCAGTGCTGACCCCAATCGCCCCTGAGGGTTTCTCCATCTCCCACTGCTCCTAAGAGGTGATCGGGGGAGCAGCCGCCACTCACACCTGCTGATGGAGCTGGCCCCGCTTGCACCCGCTGTTGGCGTCGGCCCTAATAGCTCTGCAACGTCAGCAGGTGTGAACGACAGTGGTGGGAGTGGGGCTGCAGGCAGACAGGAGACTGAGGCCGTGGTTGGAGGAGCCAGGCAGGGGCGTGGAGGATGGGCCGAGACCTGCCCGTGTGCCCACCACAGCCTCACGGCCCACAGTTTCTTTCAAGGTGCGTGAGTTCGTGCACTGGGCCCATAGTCCTATATAATAAAACCCTAATATGCAAATCGACTGGTCGCTATGATGTGCACTGACCACCAGGGGGCAGATGCTCAATGCAGGACCTGCCCCCTGGTGGTCAGTGTGCTCCCACAGGAGGAGCGCCGCTCAGCCAGAAGCTGGGCTCAAGGCTGGCGAGCACAGCGGCAGTGGCAGTAAGGAGCAAGGGGTCCGGACAGCGAGCACCCCAGACTGAGAGAGGGATGTCTGGCTGCTGGCTTAGGCCTGATTCCCCGCAGGCAGACATCCCCGGAGGAGTCCCGGATTGCAAGAGGGAGCAGGCAGGGCTGAGGGACACCCCCCCATCCCCCGCAACCCAGTGCACAAATTTTGTGCACCAGGCCTCTAGTCCACTATAATATGTCTGGTCTTCGAAGGTACATGGAATATGACAGGCACTCAGATATTTGCTAAATAAATTACTATCAAAAATATGTTATACCTGATCATAGCCACCTTAAAAGTCATTTTTTTCTAATAATTTCTGCCATTTTAAGAGAAATTTTAACTCATTTTGAAATTGTTTTATGATCAAGTTACTCAACAAAAAGTAGTCTTTGCCCTGTGTCCTACTATCTTTTCAGCCCCAAATAAAAAATCAAAATAATCAACCACTTCATTCACAAAGTTCAGCACCTAATCACTTCTGACTTACTAAGAATAAATTTATGCCAATGCAATCTTCTCCACTACTAAGGGTGTAACTTAAGATCTAAAGAAACCTTTCCAAAATAGAGGAATTTCTAAAATGTTTGGCACGATATCAGCACAGCCATAATAAGGATGCGGTCCTTCTCATTACTGTTGAAAGGACCCCTCACTGACACTCTCAGTGAATCACTGATATTTTCAGCTTCTGACATAAGAAACAGGGTTTGCTATGATATTTGAATACATAGATGGTATCCACAGCAGGAATATTTTTATATTTTTTTATCTTCAATACAATAGTAATATGATAGTGGTAAAAATCTAGAAAACATAAAATTGTAAAGAATAAAATATAAACCAATATGAATGGACAATCCATATAGTATTGGTATATAAACACATTTGTGCTTTCAAAATGAAAACAAGTACTATACACTTGCACATATGCTACACACACCTACTTACAAGCCTAGAAAATTAGCAAGACTAAAACAATTATAGGCAGGATAATGCAGAATGAAGGGGGTAAAATGATGGTTGTATAAGCCTATTCCTAAGTTCAATTGAAGGACAATTTGGCAATATCTATTCAAAAGCTTTTAAAAATTAATATGCCCTTTTATACAGCAATTCCACATTTAAGAATTTATCCCTAAAAAACCATTCCATATGTGCAAACATACTTAGCTATACTAATTTTCACCCCCACTGTTGATAAGAGAAAAAAATGTTTAATAAAGCAACATTCTAAATTTTCTGATAAATTTCAATAAACTACAGAATAACATTTAAAATGATATTAGAATATAATTAGTGACACAGAAAATATCTGTATCTTACATATATTAAACAATGTATTATTTAATTTAAAACAAATAAAAAATAATTTCAAAAAGTACTGACTGCAAAAAAAATCAGATGTCAAAATCTAAGAGAATCAAGTATTACAGGGAAATAAGAATGTTACAGAACATTGTGTCTACTGTGTTATGTCGTAGGAAATTAATGACAGGTCTATTTCTTGCATTTGCTTAATTTACATTTCCAAAGTGTACCCTGCTTGGCTTCATAAACTATGGTATAATGATAGACATTGTTTTTTAAATGTAATATTCAAGTTAAAAGAATAACGAAAGTCCAAATTCAAAAGTAAGATAAGAACTAATTCAGGCCCTAACCGGTTTGGTTCAGTGGATAGTGCGTCGGCCTGCGGACTGAAGGGTCCCAGGTTCGATTCCGGTCAAGGGCACGTACCTTGGTTGCAGGCACATCCCCAGTAGGAGGTGTACAGGAGGCAGCTGATGGATGTTTCTCTCTCATCGATGTTTCTAACTCTCTATTCCTCTCCCTTCCTCTCTGTAAAAAATCAATAAAATATATTTTTTTAAAAAGAGCTAATTCAGGCAAAAGCTTTAGGTACATTTTCAGACTGAAAAGTGGAGTACATTATAAGAAAAACCTCATTTGTTAATTGCTCTTACCAGCTGTGAACGTTAGCCGCATTGCACACATATAGTCAATATACCATTCATATTATATCTCTGTCTGTAAGAGCTAAGGATGGAATACTTCAAATGAAGGCACAAACTCCAATATTTAGGTTGGATACCTGGCACTCCTGTTTCACAAGCCCATGCTGCCCTCTTCTGGATACTTTGGGAGATTATGTGACCTTAAAAGTTTAATAAGATGTAAATGAAAAAGAATCACTTTTTAAAACTAAACTAAGGGAGTTTATTACCACCAAACCAGCAATTCAAGAAATGCTAAAGGGTCTGCTATAAAAAGAAGAAATAGGAAGGGATAAAGAATAAAAATGGTGACAAACAAGTACCTATCAATAATCACTTTAAATGTAAATGGATTAAATGCCCCAATCAAAAGACATAGGGTAGCTGAGTGGATAAGAAAAAATGACCCATATATCTGCTGTCTACAGGAAAACCACCTCAGAACAACGGACTCACACAGACTGATGGTGAAGGGATGAAAATAAGGTTTTTCAGGCGAATGGAAATGAAAAAAAAGCTGGGGTAGCAATACTTATTTCTGGCAAATTAGACCTCAAAGTGAAGGCCATTACAAGAGATAAGGAAGGCCACTTCATAATACTAAAGGGAGCAATTAAACAAGAAGATATAACTTTAGTAAACATATATGCACCCAATAGGAGCACCCAAATACATTAAAAAAAACAAAACATTTGAAGGATATCAAAGGAGAGATTGACAGCAATACAGTCATAGTAGGGGACTTTAATATCCCACTAACACCACTGGACAAATCCTCTAAACCAGTGGTTAGCAAAATCATTATTCAACAGAGCGGCAAACCACGGCTCGCGAGCTGCATGTGGCTCACGAGCCACGGTTTGCCAACCACTGCTCTAAACAAAAAATCAGCAAAGAAACATCAATCCTAAATGACTCACTAGATTAGATGGAATTAATTGACATCTTCAAAACATTTCACCCCAAAGACGTAGAATATACATTCTTCTCAAGTGCACATGGGTCCTTTTCAAAGATAGACCACATATTGGGGCACAGGCAAACTCTCTTCAAATTCAAGAAGATAGAAATCATATCAAGCATCTTCTCAGATCACAATGGCATAAAACTAGATATAAACTACAATATAAACAATCCAAAAAAAATCAAACAACTGGAGGCTAAATATTCTGCTATTAAACAATGATTGGGTTACCAAAGAGATCAAAGAAGAAATAAAAAACATCATGGCAACAAACGACAATGAAAACACAACAATCCAAAATCTATGGGACACAGTGAAAGCAGTCTTGAGAGGGAAGTTGATAGCTCTATAGGCCTATGTCAAAAAACAAGAAAACAACCGTAATAAATTATCTCTAACCCTACAACTCAAAGAGTTAGAAAGAGAGCAACAAGAGAAGCCCAGCGTAAGCAGAAGGAAGGAAATAATAAAGATCAGAGTGGAGATAAATGACATAGAGACAAAAGAAAACAAACCCCAATACAAAAGATCAACAAAACCAAGAGCTGGTTCTCAGAAAAGATAAACAAGATTGATGAACCTCTAGCCAGGCTCACCAAGAAGCAAAGAGAAACAAAATCAGAAATGAAAGAGGTGAAGTAACAACCGATCCCACAGAAATACAAACGATTATGAAAAAATACTATCAACAACTCTATTCCAAAAAAATGGACAACCTAGATTAAATGGACAGATTCTTAGAAAATACAAGCTTCCATAATTCAATCAAGAAGAATCAAAAAACCTGAATAGGCCAATAACTACCGAAGAAATTGAAAATTTCAAAAATCTTCCAGCAAACAAAAAAACCCATGTACAGTCGACTTTACAGGGGAGTTCTACCAAGCATTCAAAGGATAACTAAAACCTATCCTCCTCAGACTATTCCAAAAAATTTAAGAGGAAGGCACACTTCCAAGCTCTTTCGATGAAGACAGCATTACCCTAATCCCAAAACCAAATAAAGAGACCACACAAAAAAAGTGAACTACAGGCCAATATCCTTGATGAACATAGATGCTAAAATCCTCAACAAAATTCTAGTAAATTGAATTCAGCATTACATTAGAAAGATCATACACCATGACCAAGTGGGATTTATTCCGGAGATGCAAGGATGATACAATATCCACAAATCAATAAACGTTATACATCACATAAACAAACTGAGAGACAAAAATCACATAATCATATCAATGGATGCAGAAAAAACATTTGACAAAATCCAATACCCTTTCTTGATAAAAACTCTCAGCAAACTGGGAATAGAGGGATCATACCTCAATATAATAAAAGCCCTATATTACAAACCTACAGCTAACATCATCCTCAATGGGCAAAAATTAAACTCATTTCCCCCTAAGAACTGCAACAAGCCAGCGATGCCCACTTTCACCACTCCTGTTCAACATAGTACTGGATGTGCTAGCCATAGCGATCAGACAAGAAGAAGAAATAAAAGGCATCCAAATTGGAAAAGAAGTAAAACTCTCCTTCTTCGCAGATGACATGATACTATACATAGAAAACCCCAAAGATTCCATCAAAAAACTACTAGACCTAATAAATGAATTTGGCAATGTAGCAGGATACAAAATTAACACCCAGAAATCTATGGCCTTTTTATACAGCAATAATGAAAGAGAAATGAAAAAAGAAAAGAAAAACAATCCCATTTACCATAGCACCAAAAAAATTAAGATACTTAGGAATAAACTTAACTAAGGAGGTAAAATACCTCTATTCAGAAAACTACAGGACATTGAAAAAAGAGATAGAGGAAGACATAAACAGATGGAAGAACATACCGTGTTCATGGATTGGTAAAATCAACATCATTAAAATGTCCATACTACCCAAAGCAATCTACAGATTCAATGCAATCCCTGTTAAAATACCAACGGCATATTTCAGAGATCTAGAACAAACTCTCCAAAAATTCATCTGGAATAAAAAAAAAAGACCTGAATAGCCACACCAATCCTGAGAAAGAAGAACAAAGTTGGAGAGATCACAATACCAGATATCAAGCTATATTACTAAGCCACAGTTCTCAAAACTGCCTGGTACTGGCACAAGAACAGACATATAGACTAATGGAACAGAACAGAGAACCCAGAAATCAACCCAAGCTATTATGCTCAATTAATATTTGACAAAGGAGGCAAGAGCATACAATGGAGTCCAAACAGTCTCTTTAATAAATGGTGCTGGGAAATTTGATCAGATATATGCAAAACAAAAAAATGAAACTAGATCACCAACTTACACCATACACAAAAACAAACTCAAAATGGCTAAAGGACTTGAATGTAAGACGGGAAAGCATAAAAATCCTACAAGACTCCATAGGCAGCAAAATAGCAGGCATATGTCTTAGCAATATCTTTACAGACACAGCTACTAGGGCAATGAAAACTAAGGAGAAAATAAACAAATGGGACTACATCAAAATAAAAAGCTTATGCACAGCAAAAGAAACCATCAACAAAACAACAAGAAAGCCCACTGCATGGGAGAACATATTTGCCAATGATATTTCCGATAAGGATTTAATCTCCAAAATTTACAGAGAACTCATACAACTTAGCAAAAGGAAGATAAATGATCCAATCAATCCAATCAATAAATAGACACTTATTGAAAGAGAACATACAGAAGGCCCAGAGACATATGAAAACGTGCTCAAAGTCACTAATCATCCAGGATATGGAAATGAAAACAACAATGAGATACCATCTCACACCTGTCAGGCTATCCTCAACAAATCAACAAACGACAAGTGTTGGCAAGGATGTGGAGAAAAAGAAACCCTCATGCACTGCTGGTAGGAATGCAGACTGGTGCAGCCACTGTGGAAAACAGTATGGAGTTTCCTCAAAAAGTTAAAAATGGAACTCCCATTTGACCCAGTAATCCCACTTCTGGGACTATATCCCAAGAAACCAGAAACACCAATGAGAAAGGATATATGCATTCCTATGTTCATAGCAGCACAATTTACCATAGCTAAGATTTGGAAACAGCCTAAGTGCCCATCAGCAGATGAATGGATTAAAAAAACTGTGGTACATCTATACAATGGAATACTATGCTGCTGTAAAAAAGAAGGAACTCTTACCATTTATGACAGCATGGATGGAACTGGAGAGCATTATGCTAAGTGAAATAAGCCAGTTGGAGAAAGATAAATATCACATGATCTCACTCATATGTGGGATGTAATGTTCAACATAATTTGATGAACAAGAACAGATCCAGAGACAGATGGTGGTGGTGGTGGGCCGGGGGGGGGGGGGGGTGTTAGAGAGCAACTAAAGGACTTGTATGCATGCATATTAGCATAACAAATGGACAAAGACACTGGGGCGGTGGGGGCTTGTCCATGGTGGGAATGGCTTGGGGTGGGGGCGGTCAATTGGGGAAAAAGGAGACATATGTAAAACTTTAGACAATAAATACATTTTTAAAAAGTAAATAAAAGAGCCCAGCAGGCATGACTCAGTGGTTGAGCATCAACCTATGAACCTGGTGGTCACAGTTCGATTGCTGGTCAGGGCACATGCCTGGATTGTAGGCTCGATCCCCAGTGGGGGACATGCAGGAGGCAGCCGATCAATGACTGCCTCTCACCATTGATGTTTGTCTCTCTCTCCCTCTCCCTTCTTTTCTGAAATCAATAATAATATATATTTTTTTAAAGTAAATAAAAAATGGCACTTAAAGAAGTTCCAATTTTTGTTCTGGAAACTCATTCTTCTCCCTCCCAAAAGCAAAGTGGAATCTGATTTCGGTCCATATCTTTCCAGTTCAATTTTAATGCTTTCACTACCTAACCATGTATCCAGAAATAAAAAGAATGGATTTGTCTGTTTTTAAAATGTAAATAATAGTATCATACTGTATCACACACAAATGTTCCATGTCACAGGCCACACTTCGACATGCAGCCATCTGTGGCGCAAACTGAATGAGGCACTGTGGAGAGCTCCGCGCAAAGATATCAATACAATTCTACAGTTAAGAACGATACCATTGGATCATTAGGGTTATTTTTTTACTTTCTGAAAACTATGTGCATCTTCTATTTCTATGTACCCAATAGTAAATAACCATAACTTTGCCTAAACTTTCCATGTTACCATCATTTAGCTTTAAAATTAAAAGGATTTTAATTCTCTTGTCACATGGCCTTTAAATGACTCTAGGCTCCACTCATACTGAGCCTGAGAGCCACATGACTCGGCTCTACCACAGTAAAGTAATCATTTTTGACCAACTTACACTACAGTTTTCAGGTGGAACCAAGAGTTGAGTAATCTCGCCACCATGCACACAGAAGATATGTTTCATTTCTCCAGAAAATATGTCCCAAATTATGACCGAAAAATCCACACCTCCAGATACCAGATATCTTTGATCATAACGAGTTGAGACCTGATGAGGATATAGCAAACATGTGACTTTGTTCCGATGACCACGGAGTGTTCTGTGAGGTGGCCAACCTGTGAATGAGGGTTTGGATTTAAAATGGGAAAATAAAAGTCTTACAAAGTTTCAACAAATAAAAGTAAACATGAATTGTCAAAATAGCTATAAATTTTATCAAAGAAAAGGCTTCTGATTTTATCTCCTCAAACTGCTCTGCCCGATACGGTAGCTACTAGCCACATGAGACCACTCAGCACGTGCAAGGTGGCTAGTCCAGACTCACGTGTGCTGTAAATGTAAAATACACATGAGCTTTCAAAGACTTAGGACAACAAATAATAATGTTAAGTATCTCATTGAAGTAAAAATAGTTTTGCTATATTGAATTAAATAAAATATATTATTAAATTTAATGTTACCTGCTTCATTTTCACATTTTTAATGTGGATATTAGAAAATTACATACATTGTTACATATATATATTTCCACTGGGCAGTACTGTTCTAAAAGATTATCAGTATTAATAACAATAAAGTTCATTATTTAGTAAACCATAGAGGTTAACTATTGGTAAATGTAAGTCTTAATATACCTCAAAGAGATAAAACTTGATACTTCTTTATTCACAGTCATTAGGTGGTATTTATCCCAAGAATAGGCACTGAGTATTTTATTATCTGCACATTAAACTCTATCAGCCACATAGCACACTAACAACTACTCTGATTCATTGTATATGTTAAAAACAAAGCCTGCCAACACTGTCGCTATCACGGTACAGAGCTCTCTGGACACTTTAGACATTGGAAGGTCGTCAGTATACCTCTTCGGAGCATGTGTTCCCCTTGCAGCAGCTGTACTATGGCTGTCTGCGTGGCAGGTACAATAATGATGCTCCCATCTTCACGGCCACAAACAAGTCGTCCATGTGCTGGTATGTACACACTTGCGGTTACTTTAAGAGGTTCATTACTATTGGGGATCACACTCAGCTGATCTATAATTCCAGCTGGATAAGGATAGAGCTTATCAAATGCTTCTTGCAAACTAACAGAAGTTGTGATTTCCAACCCTGTGGAGGTTTGGTTTTGTATAAAAGAAAAACATTGAGCATGTTAGAAAAAACTTTTAAAATATTAACATAAGCATGCTTATAGTTGATTTAGTAATATACCAAAGAATAACTGTCATCAAACATGATTCTAAGAAGAAAATGAAATATGACATTATGAATTTGTTGTTCAGTGGTTAGTATTTAGGTTGTTAAATTAAGAAATTGCTGTACCTGATTTACTTTTTGCTTCTTCACCTTCCTGCTTCTCAGGTGTGTCTGAGATTTTCCAAATATTCAATCTTCCACAAGAGTCCCCCTGAATTAATAGTTTATGGAAGTATCCCCTGGCTCCATAGAAGAACCGAGTAACAGGAGGGCAAATGAGCAACTGAAAAAAAATTTGTTCAAATATCTTTAGCTTTTTTAATCAAAATATTTCACACATTAATATTTAAAGTACTTTGCCTCAGTACCAGAGTAAGAAAAAGTGTTTATAACACCCAACAATATTTTAATGTAACTTTGTAACATTGATATACATGCCAATTAACATTGAAATCCAGCATAACACGAAGAAATAAAAATTATATACTCTCTCTATAGAAGTGTATTTTTATATTTTTGCTGTTTTATAAAAACTGGTTAGTCACCACAACAATACAACTTACTTAACTGTCTGTTATTACATAGTTAATATAAAACATGATATTCTTTACCAAAACAAAAAGTCTCCACTCAAAGGTCAAAAAGGGAGAACTGGCTAATCCTGACCTTTTGCCCATTCCTGATTAGTCACTAGTAAGAACAGCAAACTTAAACTACCAGGCTGTGCAACTGGAAGGCTCCATTTGTTAAAAATGAGCATATTCTTCAGCCAACAGTATAACATTTCATTTGATCACATTTACATAATAAATTCGGGCATAGCCTGATATGTTAGCTATAAACTACTAGGAACAAAATACATTCATTAGGGTCTTGTATATACTTTCACTTTAAAACAAATTATTTTTCTGCTTAAGATCCTGTGTCTTCAGTGAGATCACTTACTTGAAAATTTTAAACAGCGGTAGAATCTTAAAATTAAAGTTTGGAGTATTCATTCACAGATACTTGAATGTTAAAACATAGAACATTATCATAAAAAACAGTAATAAACAGACTTCAGAGATTATGGTCAAATAATCTAATTACTGTATTTGGTATTAACTATTTTCCTAGAAAGCACTAGCCTACAGAAATATATATATTAAGCATAATCAATTCTGAAAATTACTAAAAGTTTTCATCGATAACTTGCTGAACAAGGAGAAGTTGCTACGGCAGCTGTAATAACCAATATTCTATATTTCACCACATGGGTATCTCACACCAAATAATAGTACATTTTGATTTAAAATGTACTGGGGAGTTTAATATTAAAAAAATGGAATGTGTTTATTTTGTTTTGTTTTGTGTACACTTTTTATAAAATCATTATCCCTTCATTTTACTGGAAGTGACTAAGTTAAAGAGCAGTAAGTAGAAGTTTAAGTTAAGAGAAAAGGATAGGTTATAGAAGATCTTAGTTATACATACACATATAAATTCTATATGTTCAAAATATTCATGGTAAATAATGATTCCCTTTCCCTCATCATCTCTCCACATAAAGATGGAACAAAATTCTCAGAACAAAAAAACTGTGGAAACCTAGAAATAGAGGAAACTTTATTTCCAAAACCAAAGCTTCTTTCTTACTAGTGAGAACCCAGTACCAAGAATTGAAAACTTATTACTTAGTGCTGTTGTAAATATTAAGAAATCTTAATAAACTTGTTTTTATAGAGAAAATTTTATTTTATTATTCATTTGTAAAGCCTAATGATTTAAATCACCCCATGGTTTTGGGAGATACTGCAGCGCCTTGTTCAAATAATGAACTCTTACTAGTGAGCACTATTACATGATGATCTTGCCCTTCTAAAAGGGCATTCCATCTGTCACTGTGTTCATAGCTGCATAATAGCATAAAATATATTTGCACCATCAACATGAACTTTATCAAAAGTCATTTCCAGTATGTAATCAGCATTAAGTCATTTGTATTCTCAGAGAATGGTGAATGCTGTAGTATAGTCATACTATGTATAAGATATGCAAATATTAAAACTGTGCTTACAATTGACCATGTAAAGTATTTCACAGTGTCTAACGTAGTGCCTTGAATTATATTGAACCTTTCAAATGATTTGCTACCAAAATACACAAAAAATATAGTTATGAAAATGTTTCAACTATCAATTATAAATGATACCTGAAAATTCTTACCTCTTTATCTGTTCGATCCAAGAGGCTATGTTGTACAGGAGGGATTAAATTTTCAACTGCTTTCCCCACATCACTGCGGAATGAATCACTAGCTGGAAGGCAACTGAAAATGAGAAAAATAGATCATTCAATTAAAATACTGACATTAAACATTTTGTCAGGTCATATGACGGTTTTGACATGAATGAAAAATGGTTTTCTAAATTATAGTTAAATTAATTTAGCATTAAATAATAAACATCATTAAATCATTAAAATATCCTATTTCAAATAAAGTACCCCTATACTGTACTTAGAAGTTAAACTGGAATTACTTATCTAACTAAAGTTCTAGGTGACTTTTTTAGCCCATTTTTTTCCTCATATTAAATATTTGTACTGTACGCGTTTGCATACTTCCAGGTTAAACCCAAATTCAGAATCTTTTGCTTTTGATTAAAGTCCTATGTTATTATTTATTGAATACCTGGCAGGTAGTTTGTAAATATAACTTTGCCCATTTTCAGTCCAAATGATAACTTTATCTGCTGATACAAAGTCACCTCCAGTCCATGCCTGTCCATTTTCGCTGGGGCCTGAACACAACAGGGAATAGTCTCCAGCATCAAATACCTACAAGGAAGAAGAAATTTGCAATCTAGTCTGAGCTGTACATTGCCTGGTGGTAATAGAGCTGTTGGAGGCAGACTACCTGAGCTGTAATCCAACAATTCCACTGCCACTTTAGAGCCTTAGCCAAGCTATTTATCACCCCCTACGCCTCAGATGCCTTATCTACAAAATGTGGAAAGTAACATTCCTACCTCGGTAGGCAGCCTCTGGGACTGCTGCCCTGATCCCCGACTCCTGGTATTTAGATCCTTGTGTAAACCTCTCCCCGAATGTGGGCTGGATTTTGTGACTGCCTTCTAGACAGTTGAATGTGGCAGATGGGATGGGATCTCAGTTCCAAGGTTAGGTGGGTCTTGGCTACACATTCTCTCGTGCTCTCACTCTGAGGGGAGACAGCACCCATTCTGTGGCCTGTCCTATGGAAGGGCCCACGTGACAAGGAAGAAAAGGTCCAGCCAACCGTCAGGAGGACCTGAGGCCTGCCCACCGCCATGTGAGTAATCTTTGAAGCAGACCCTCCCAAGGTGAGCCTTATGATGAGACAGTAGTCCCTGCTAACACTTGATTGTAGCGTGTGAGAAACCCTGAGCAGGTAGCCAGCTAAGCGGTGCCTGGATTCCTGACCCACAGGTGGGGTGGTGATACATGCTTTAGATGGGTGATGATACGTGTCTGTGGTCTAGTTTGGAGTGATTTTTGTTATGCAGGATTAGATAACTAATACATCTCCCCTCTGAGTTGTAAGGATTACAAGAAATAATACAGGGAAAGCTTTGGTACAAGCAATCAAAGCATGCTGACACCTTTTCTATTATGAAAATATTAAAGTCTGCCCGGCCAGTGTGGCTCAGTGGTTGAACATCGACCTATGAACCAGGAGATCATGGTTCGATTCCAGGTCAGGACACATGCCTGGGTTACAGGCTCGATCTCCATTAGGGCATGTGCAGGAGGCACCTGATCAATGATTCTCTCTCATCTTTGAGGTTTCTATCTCTCTCTCCCTCTCTCTTCCTCTCTGAAATCAATACAAAAAATCTATTTTTTTTTTATAAAGGGAAATGTTCAAGTCTGGCAATGTGGAAGCAATATACTCCTTCATCAGCTCTGAAATGATGAAGAAAGACCTTCCTGACTCTTAGAAGTTAGGACAGAATGGCAACTGGGAATAACAACAACCTGCAAAGATATGTCAAATGCTGCCACTGCTTATGTTACACTGACAAGATAATGACTAAAACAGCAGCAAAAGTAGAAATTAAAATCAACAGAATAATAATCATTAACTGAATCATTCTATAAACAAACAAAAAAGATAACTATATATGGCCAAATCCCAACACCTCAAAATACAATATCAAAATCACATATGAATACCAAATGGTTAACCTATTCTTGCACCAAACTTTTCCTGACATTTCTCTTTGGGAATCTGATAAACCAACAGGGTAAAAATGCAACTTCTTATTTATGCAATGATCTTACCCGCCAGTATTTGGAGCACACAACCAAAAGTGACCTCTGTGTGAATGCACAAAAGGAGATGCTCTGGCAATTCTGACAATAAATTGGTTTGGATTCCTCTTCAAATACTGGCTCAGTATCCTGAAGAGAAAGATTTGCAAAATTTTAGGAATGACTTGGTTGTCAATTAAAATTATCACACAATGATAAAGAAAACAAAATGAAATAAAGACATCACTTGATGGCCATGGTTTTAACCCCTCGTGTGAGAACCACAGCAATAAAAAGCAACACAAATGCATTATGAAAACATCTGGGCATGACATCTCTGCTACAAAGGTACTCAAGATAAAATACTGATGAGATTTTTAAAATTTTTAAAATTTTTTTAAATTTTTAAAATCATATATATATATATATATATATATATATATATATATGTATATATATGGTGAACAACATAAACTGATGAACAAAAACAGATCCAGAGACAGAGAAACATCGATCAAACCATCAAACCTCAGAGGGAAGGTAGGGGAGGATGGGTGTCAGGGGGAGAAATCAACCAAAAGACTTGTATGCATGCATATAAGCCTAACCAATGGACACAGACAACAGGGGGGTGAGGGCATGAGTGGGGGGGATGGAGGGCGGGTACTGGGGGAATAAGGACACATATGTAACACCTTAATCAATAAAGAAATTTAAAATAAAATAAAATACTGATGAGAATCAGAATATCATCACAATAACAGATGATAAAAGTTTTGAGTAAACCCTAATTTTTGTAGCTATATGTGCTTTTAAGTAAAAAAACAAACAACAATAAAAACTGATCAATTCCTCCAGTTTCTCCCAGATTGAATGTCTAAAAATTCCCTAGCTGAAGAGACTAACATCAATTATTGTCAGAAAATTGACCTCCTTTCTGATAAGAAATATAACAAGAAAATCAAGCCCAAAGAACAGAGGGGACTAAAATTGGCTTTATATGTTTTTTGTAATGGTTTCCTTTATTTTTTTTGCCTAGAGCAAACTACCTTTTAAGTTAAATAGAAGCAATTGAGGAAAGTGCTACCACTTCTACACATTTCCCTACATCCTATCCTGTGCAATATGTTTCTCTAATTCTATCCCTGATATGGCAAATGTGTACCATGAAAAGTGAAAAACTTGCCCTAACCGGTTTGGCTCAGTGGATAGAGTGTCGGCCTGCGGACTCAAGGGTCCCAGGTTTGATTCCAGTCAAGGGCATGTACCTTGGTTGCGGGCACATCCCCAGTGGGGAGTGTGCATGAGGCAGGTGATCGATATTTCTCTCTCATCGATGTTTCTAACTCTCTCCCTCTCCCTTCCTCTCTGTAAAAAATCAATAAAATATATATTTTTTTTAAAAAGTGAAAAACTTAATTCACTTACAGAGACCACATTGTAGGGGATCTTCTATACCAGTGGTCGGCAAACCGCGGCTCGCGAGCCACATGTGGCTCTTTGGCCCCTTGAGTATCACTCTTCCACAAAATACCACATGCGGGCGCACACGTACAGTGCGATTGAAACTTCGTGCCCATGCACAGAAGTCGGTTTTCGGCTTGGGCGAGTCTATTTTGAAGAAGTGGCGTTAGAAGAAGTTTAAGTTTAAAAAATTTGGCTCTCAAAAGAAATTTTAGTCATTGTACTGTTGATATTTGGCTCTGTTGACTAATGAGTTTGCCGACCACTGTTCTATACCATGTCAATAAGACTAAAGCAAAAAGATTAGCTTTCCCTTCCCCTTTAAGAAAAGAAGGTACTTATCATTATGAACATTTAAGACTACCTGAGAAGGAAAACAGAGAAATTAATCCAGTCTCATTTGTCTCACCTGCATGCCACTTATTTCAGAGGTAACAATCCACACCTTCAAGATGCCCGTCACCGAGAGTGCTACCACAGTGTCCTCTAAGCCAAGAAGGAACAAAAAGCCAAGGTTACAAATACAATACACTGTGTCTCTCTCACATCTATGCTTTTCTCTCTCTCTCCCTCCTTTCCACTCTCTCTAAAAATCAATGGAAAAATATCTTCAGGTGAGGATTAACAAAATACATTGTTTCTATACAGTAACATGGTCACAGTAGTAATATGGAACAGGGTTTGCTTAAATTAAATTAAATAACAATATGTTTTACAATTGACATAAAAACATAATTCTATATTTCATAAAATAACAGAAACCAGATTTTGAAGCATAACAGAGATGACCAAAAATTTGGAATTCAAGGAAGATTTTTTTTCTAGCTACTTGAAATTATTTTTTGCTAGAGGCCTGGTGCACGAATTCATGCACGGGTGGAGTCCCTCAGCCTTGCCTACGATCGGGACCAATCAGGATTGGCCAGGGAGAGGGACCCGGGAGGTTGGCTGGCTGTGGGAGGTTGGCTGTGGGATTGCACTGACCACCAGGGGGCAGCTCCTGCTTTGAGCATCTGCCCCCTGGTGGTCAATGCGTGTCATAGCAACCAGTCAACATTCGGTCATTTAGGCTTTTTTATATATAGATTTGTAATCAAGTTTTTAATAATTTCAAATGTTCTTGATCACTATGTTAAAGTTTATCTTCAAAATTAATAATTTTTAATTATTTATCATGAATGAGCAGACTCACTTTATCTTCAAGGCACTTATTTACCCACTTTCCCACCTACCTTGCCTGCCTTCTAGACCAAGCATATCTAACTCGTGGCCAGCAGACCGCATGTCTCGTTTATTTAAACAATGCATGTGGCCCGCTGGCTGTGAGTTTGACATGCTTTTTCTAGACATTTTATTGCACATTACCACCTCCAATGATCATGATCAAAAGAAACACATGATATAAAACCTAAATTCATAAGCTTTGGATAAGGGAGCAAACATACCAGGAACTTTCACTAAATTTAACTATGCATAATTCCCTTCCTTTTCATTATCTACACTAATAAAAGGGTAATATGCTAATTAGACTGGACGTCTTCTGGACGTCCTTCTGGACAAAGGCACGGTGGCAGGGGCCAAGGCAGAGGCAGTTAGGGGCGATCAGGCTGGCAGGCAGGTGAGCAGTTAGGAGCCAGTGGTCCCAGATTGCAAGAGGGATGTCTGACTGCAGGATCAAACCTAAACTGGCGGTTGGACATCCCCTGAGGGGTCCCAGATTGCAGAGGGTGCAGGCCGGGCTCAGGGACCTTCCCCCTGCCATGCACAAATTCCGTGCATCGGGCCTCTAGTCTTTACATAAAATAGAAACACTTTCTATGCCTCATAAGAAAGTGACGAAACCAGGCCCAAAAAATACACAGGTGAGCCAAAACCGGTTTGGCTCAGTGGATAGAGCGTCAGCCTGCGGACTGAAAGGTCCCAGGTTCAATTCCGGTCAAGGGCATGTACCTTGGTTGCGGGCACATCCCCAGTAGGGGGTGTGCAAGAGGCAGCTGATCGATGTTTCTCTCTCATCGATGTTTCTAACTCTCTATCTCTCTCCCTTCCTCTCTGTAAAAAATCAATAAAATATATTTTAAAAAAATACACAGGTGAAACTATGGTTCCTCCCATGATTCCTGCAAGGTGTTCTGATATTCATCCTCCCTTTCAGAAAATCACCCCACACACTAAGATTGCCAAAAGCTAGTGATCTATTCCATGGGGTGGAGATAATCTAATACTTTAAGCCTTAATCCAATCAAAAATTCATTTGTGAAAGTAGAGACAGACCATAAATTATTAGCTATTTCTTAAATAGAAGAATATAACCAAATACATTAATATATGATACATAATGAACTCTACAGTAAATTAACCATTACGTCATAGAGCTCAAGTTCTTACAGAGCACCATACACTGACCTTGTGTTCGGTGAGATCGAATAATACTCATGGAGCTAATCCAGTCAGGAGATATCTTTGATACTAAGGAGTATAACACCTCAAGGCTGGTGGCATCCACAACAAGGATTTCAGGATAATGGCCATGGCATAAAAGCCTTCCTTCTCTCTGATTTCCAACAGAGAACTGATAGAACTATAAGGAAAAAAGATTCACGTGCATTCATCAAGCTTCTTATGAGGCTCAATTTCTTCAGTAATACTTCCAGACATGTAATATATGGCATATTACATGTAATATATTACATATATATTACATACCTATATATACACATACACACATCAAGTTATGTTAATATTTTCAAAATATCTACCAAATATTATTATTTTCCTAACATCTTATCCTCCCCTTTGAACTACTTTGGAAAATTCATAATGATTCTTTTTTATCCTTCTGCAACATCGAAAATAGGACTGTTGAATGAAGTAATAAAACACCTGAGTAAAATCAGCTTGACGTTGCCCGGCCAGGGTGGCTCAGTGGGTGAGCATCGACCTATGAACCTGGAGGTCATGGTTCTGTTCCCAGTCAGGGCACATGCCCAGGTTGCGGGCTCGATCTCCAGTGTGAGGTGTGCAGGAGGCAGCCAATCAATGAGTCTATCTCATCATTGCTGTTTCTATCTCTCCCTCCCTCTCCCTTCCTCTCTGAAATCAATAAAAAAAAAATGTATTTTTAAAAAATCAGCTTCACAAATCAAAGTAAAAGGAAAGCTTAGATGGGTCACAAAAATAATATAAATTTTAGATGGAGAATAGATGGATATAGGATTATAATTACTAGATATGACCAAATAAAATTTAGAAGTAAAAATGACTGCTATTCAAACATATTATAATCAGAAGTAAATTCTGATTAATATAAGTGGGTTATTTCAGACTAGAGTATGAGACAATTTTGTTAACCAGTCTCATAGTACACATTTACACTTTGTGGGAGAAAAATAGAAGGAGAACCTATACAATCACGATCTACATGTTACTCATGCCAACAATAACTCCAAAGGATAAGGTTAGTTTCCATCAACCGAAGAGCAGAGGAAGAATAACTATCAAAACAAGACCAACAACTTATCCAAGGACCTGTCTCCCTTAGCCTAAAAAAATCGTTACTCTCTTTGTAGAATGATTTCCTTAGAGGATTTTTAGGAGGTAAAGACATCTAATTTCGAGTACTACTTCACAAGGATTGGACCTTATACAAATAAATGAGGACAAGCTAGACACAGCACAAAGGGCAATGCTATAACCACTCCACACCTGGGACATCATTAAGGAACCCAGGTACAATCTGATCCCACACCCATTAGCCCTGTCTGTTCTCAGAACTCAACACTGCATGTGAAGAATATGAAATACCCTGTACAAGAAGGACTACAACTGCTTAAACATAAGCATTGATTAGATCAAGGAGCACATTAAGTTAATGCAAGGTAGTCTATAAGAGAGGATGTAATAAAATGCAGATTACTGAAAGAGATACCTCTAGACCTCAGAAAATTGATTCAAAACATGACACAACCTGGAAGTCCCAGGGACTGCCAGGCACTCACATATAATGTGACCATATGAGGGGAGGGCATGTCAAGGAGCAAAGGATGGCTGCAGAGAAGCAAATTCTGTCACTGTTCATCCCACACTAGCCAGGAGAGCCATGCGCATGGCAGTCACTGGAAAGAGCGCTCTCCTGAGGACAGGGGTATTGCATCAGCTGCCTGACTAATGCCTCTCACCTCTGGCTTTAAAGTTATGCTCCCAAATAATCTTTTCAACACTAATTTGGCTTCTTAGACACGTGATACTGGCAAAGAAAGTGTCCTTAATGGAGAGACAAATTTTCCACATATTAAAAAGGGATGCCCCGAGGTGATAATCTCGTAAATTGGCATTTCCTTGTGGTTTCTAAGTGCCAGTGTCATCAAGATTTATCACTTCTGTGTATATAAAAAACAACTCGCTCTGGACCTGAGAGGTGACAATCACACAGGAAACAATTGTCACACACTGGTGAACCTGCCAAAAAACATCTTCTACTTACAGACAGCTGCCAGTTTAAATGTAGGAGGCCTAATATGAGATCTGACAAAGTAGGCACTGAACAAATGTTGAGTAAATAAAGATAATTTTTCCTAAAATGTAAACCAAAAGTTTTTTAAATCATAAAATTATGCAAGAGTGAAAATACATCCAATGACTTCAAGACATATGTAATTTTTCAATTAATCTATAAAGTCAATGACTACATCATTTTATTACCCCTTTTCTCTCTATAAACCTTGATGGTTCTTCACATGACAAAAAATAAATAATAGATGCCCTTTAAGTAAAAAAGCATATACTCTAACAGTGTTGAAAAAGATATTTTTCAAAGGCCTTTGCCAGAACAAGAAACCATCACAACAGACCTTTATCACACTATTCACCAGCCTCCCCCAAACATTTTCTAAGTTATATTGGTGCAGTTGTATTCCTGCAACAAATGATTGTGTTTATTTGTTTGTTTTTGTCCCTAGAGTCAGATAAACCTGATTTGGCACCAGGAATGACACACTGTGAGACTAAGGCAGGTCATTTAATCAGTATGGGTCTTAGTTTCCTTATTTGTGAAATTATACACTCCTATTTAGTTCATAAGGATGTGGGAAGGACTAAATAGAACGCCATACAAGAAATGCTTATACAATATTTGCTCAATAAATATGAGTTCTCTTCCCTCTCCTTCCCCCTTGAGAACATAAATCATATTTTCTTTATATTTGTAAATTTCCCAACACAGTAAATGATGAGTAAATAGAAGCACAAAGAACCTGACAATTATGAAAGAGTAAGAAAGAATACTAGGATTGTAATTTGGAAACTGTACATTCCAGTGTAAATTCTTGTGTAAGCCAGGGATATGAAATACCGTATTTTCCGGCGTATAAGATGACTGGGCGTATAGAAGATTTTCCTGGGTTAAAAAGTCGTCTTATACGCCGGAAAATACAGTAGTCATTTCTTCTACAGAGTTGGAAAATCAAAAAATGTACTAAGGACCAACTATACAAACAATGAAATGATATGACCCATAAAATGGGTCAATTTGTGTCAACCGTGAATGGAACCATAAAGGCTTCAGCAAGAACGAATTCCCTTATTTAGGATCTAGAGAACGTACTACCCGTCCAGCTCCCACTTGGGTAGCCAGGAGAGCCAGAAGGAGCAGAGCAGTAGTGCCAATCGGCTTAGTTTACATCTTTCCCCATTAGTCTCCTCTACTTTATTCTCTCCCCGACTATACCATCGTATAAGGAATAATTTTACGAATGCTAGTCTTCTTGTCATCTCCACCCATTTTTCATATAAAAATATAGGTCAATGTTTAAAAAATGTTTTTAATTGTATGCCTGTAATAATTGTGCTGACTTAGGCAGTTACAGAAATAGATACTCACCTGTATGCCAGTATGTGTGCAGGCTAATTTTGTAAATTCAATACATCTGCCATCACTCACATCCCAGAGACACATCTCTCTATAAGACAAAATAATAGCTAACTTTAATTGGATTTGAAAAAGCACCGTTCAACTTTGTCACAGTGGTTTTTAAAACTCATCTCCCATTAAAACTGGTCTATTTCCGAAAAGGTAGTGTATAGTCATTATTGCTCTTCATCAAAAATTCTGTTCCTGCCGTAGCTGGTTTGGCTCAGTGGATAGAGCATTGGCCTGCGGACTGAAGGGTCCCGGGTTTGATTCCCGTCAAGAGCACATGCCAGGTTGCGGGCTCGATCCCCAGTAGGGGGCATGCAGGAGGCAGCCAATCAATGATTCCCTCTCATCGTTGATGTTTCTATCTCTCTCCCTCTCCCTTCCTCTCTGAAATCAATAAAAATATATTTTTTTAAAAAATTCTGTCCCTCCCACTCACCATCCCAACCTCCTTTCCAGCTGGCCCACCCTCACCTTCACCCACATTCTTTCTGGGCAGATGGTAGAACTACTGCACCTCCCGGCTCCCTTTGGTTGGTGGAGCACTGTGAGTAGCTCTGGCCAGAACCCATGCAAAGCCCTCCAACACTCTTTCTCCTCTGGCCGCCTCAGACAGTGGTTGCTCCCTCAACCTCAACCTCAGAGTTAGGATAATAACAAAGCAGAGCAGAGCCCCAAGTGATATATGAGGGCAACGGACAAAAACAAAAAATAACCTTTTAGTTTACATCACTGGGATGGTTATAAACATAGCTAGAAAATTTAGCACAGCAGAAAAACAAATAAAAAAGTTAACTGAATTCCAAACTTTTTCAAATTAAATGTAATATTCTAGTTTTCATTCTGTATTTATTACACAAGTTTTATTGAATAAATACAAACAGAAAAGCATATGTCAAACTAAAAGATACAACATTCAAAATCAGGAATGTCAACGCCTTATCTTTTAAAGAAATAAACTTGAGATTTATTTAACAGAAAAGAACATTAATAAAATGTAATGATCCAGATATTATTAGGGTTTTCTTTGAAATGCCCTTTCCTAAATTTCACATAGTATGAAACAATATTTCAAAAAAGCTCCATCTATTTAATTGACCAAAAGGTACTATATTTTTACCTGATGCTGCCTCTTCTTGTTCCAAACAGTTACACAAGGTTCTTTTCAAATTCATAAAATTATGAGGAGGGTGGAGGAGATAACTTATTAAATAATTCTCTTCCAGCTCCCCAACTCTCTTCAATAACATATTATGTAAATATACAAATTTCTAAGTGCCAAAAAAGTTTTAAAACTTTCGTACACTCTGAACCCTACAACTACTGTTCAATGACCTATCTCTCCAAAAGCAAGCTATATTCTGAGACTTAGGAATATATATGGTTGCATTAACATACATTAATATAACTGTATGAACTTTTACATCATCTTCCAGGATGAAGTTGGCTTCCTCTTCCAAATTTGCACCAGCCTAGCATCATTAGGGTGTTTAAAACTCTCAAAGTTGTCCACCAACTCAATGACAATGCCATGGGGATTAATGCTCAGCTTTAACTTGTATGGTATTCTGAGTTTCTCAAAAGCAAGGCAAAGACATAATAATAAATTATAATAAAAGTATTAGAAAAATCATAAATAAAGATAAAATGCACCCGGCTGGCGTGGCTCAACCTATGAACCAGGAGGTCACAGCTCGATCCCCAGTATGGGGTGTGCAGGAGGCAGCCAACCAATGATTCTCTCTCATCATTGATGTTTCTGTCTCTCTCTCCCTCTCCTTTCCTCTCTGAAATCAATAAAAATATATTTAAAACAAAAAAAGATAAAAATGCACATTTTAAAACCACATTTTTAAATATCTTTAAATTTAGACAACTGGAACATTTATTTAAAAGATATTACAAAAGAAAAAAAAACCTTTTCTACTTACTAATACACTGGTACTATTTGCAATAAAGACTTATGAGGAAAATAGTGAATAAGAAAATGCTTACCCACATTCAGATGCACTCACAATATATTGTTTGTCACTAGAAGCACAAGCTTTAGACAAACAGGTGATTGAAGCTGTATGACCAAATAACAGTGCCCGGGGATTAACCTAGAAATACACAAATATGCTGATATGAGTACCAAATTTTTAAAAACTAATATTTTTTAGGAATCCTGTTAAATCTACACTAATAAAAGAGAAAGATGCAAATTGACCATACCTTTGTGACGCCCACCATCCAATCAGGAGTGAGTATGCAAATTAACCCAACAAAGCTGGGGAGTTAATTTGCATACGCAGGTGCCAAGCAGCCGGGGGCGGGGCGGGGCGGGACACAGGTGTTCCATACTGTCCCAGCCACTCAGGGCCTCTGGGCAGCATGGGAAGGCAGGGCCGGAGCGGAAAGAGGCGGCTCCGGGGCCAGAGCGGAAAGGCGGTGCCGGCAGCCAGGGAAAGGAAAGCCCATTCTTGCACAAATCTTTGTGCATTGGGCTTCTAGTATTCATATAAATATAAAGATGTAGATTTGAGCCCTAGCCAATTTGGCTCAGTGGATAGAGTGTCAGCTGACTGAAAGGTCCTGGTTCGATTCCAATCAAGGACATATGCCTGGGTTGCAGGCTCGATCCCCAGTGTGGGGCATGCAGGAGGCAGCTGATCAATGATTCTCTCTTATCATTGATGTTTCTAGCTCTCTCTCCCTTCCTTTCTGAAATCATTAAAAATATATATTTTTTTTAAATGTAATTTGAGAAGATTGCTTAGAATACCAAAAACTAAGAATAATAAAACAGTGACTCCCACCTATTCAGTGCTCCCAATAACCCTACCAAGCACTTCTGAGGTTGAAATTGGAACACCACAAGATGACATTACAGTGTCATACAGAGAGTGATGGAGCCACGATTCAAAGCAGGGCGGGCGGTCTTAAACACTAAGCTAGAGTATACTGAGAAATCAGGCTAAGAATGTGAATTAGCATGTAAAATAATTTAATCTGCCGAAACCGGTTTGGCTCAGTGGATAGAGCATCGGTCTGCGGACTGAAAGGTCCCAGGTTCGATTCTGGTCAAGGGCATGTACATTGGTTGCGGGCACATCCCCGGTAGGGGGTGTGCAGGAGGCAGCTGGTCGATGTTTCTCTCTCATCGATGTTTCTAGCTCTCTGTCCCTCTCCTTTCCTCTCTGTAAAAATTCAATAAAATATATTAAAAAATAATAATAATAAATAAAATAAAATAAAATAATTTAATCTCACTTAGATTTTAAATAATAACTTTACTGATCTAAAAGTACATTTAAAGTATCCTCCTTCTACTAATATCATTTCTGTAGGTACTCACTAAACTACTGCTTCTGCAGTTTCTCTGACATTTTACTGTCACTGTGTTAGGCCAGGATGCCCTTTTTAGAGGTAAATGGAGATGAAGATATGAATGGCAAAACTTGTAGCTACAGTTTTGAATCCTTTTCTAGCAAAAGAAGAAGATACCATGACCTCTAAAGGAGGCACTTTGTGCCTTCCCTCTAAATGTTACATTTCTTCTCCCTGGTCCTTAGCAGTTGGCATAAATAGTTGATAGAAAGTATAATACTTAAGAAGACCCTCCATATATATCAAAAGACAATAACCAAGCCACCTTTTACTTAACCTTCTTTTCCCTTGGATAAATAGTCCAATTCCTTTAATATTTCTCTGCTAGCTGCCTCTTCCCCATGTCTCACACTCCCCAGTCACTTTCATCCTTGAACTTATAAATAAATATAACATTCTAGTGAAATTCATGCAGTAAAAGAATTACTTCTAAGATCTCACAAGTTAAATCTTAGCTGCCTATAATCATTCCAGTAAAACGTGGTGTGATATTTTTTCTCATCACTGCATTGCTGATTCATATTTAGGATTCTATCAGGCCTAAAGGCATATCACATTCTACAACATTCATTTCCAGTTACTTTGCAACCTCTTAACCCAGCTAGCCTTTACGTGTGTGGATCATTTTTCCAGGTTTAGCAATTTCACCCCTAGGTGTATACCTAAGAGCAGTGGAAAGATGTCCACACAGAAACTCATACACAAATGTTCACAGCAGCATTATTCAGTACGGCCAAAGTGAAAACAACCAAATATTGACCAACTGATAAAAAGACAAATAAAATGCAGTATAGCCCTGACCAGTTTGGCTCAGTGGCTAGTGCATCGGCCTGCAGACTCAAGGGTCCCAGGTTCGATTCCGGTCAAGGGCATGTACCTTGGTTGCGGGCACATCCCCAGTGGGGGGTGTGCAGGAGGCAGCTGATCGATGTTTCTCTCTCATCAATGTTTCTAACTCTCTATCCCTCTCCCTTCCTCTCTGTAAAAAATCAATAAAATACATATATTTTTTTAAATGTAGTATACCATACAATCTATATATACAAAAGCCTAACTGACCATTATGACCGAATGACTGGAACGAGTGGTTGGCCAGTCGCTATGATGCGCACTGACCACCAGGGGGCAGACGCTCAATGCAGGAGCTGCCCCCTGGTGGTCAGTGCACTCCCATAGCCAACCTCCCATGGCCAGCCAACCTCCCTCTGGCTAGCAAACTTCCCGCGGTACCTACCCCTGCCTGGCAGGCCCCGTCCGGCAGGCCCTGTCTGGCAGCCAGCAGGCCCCAGCTGGCTCGGCCCAATCAGGACTAGGCAAGACAGCTCCAATAGGCCCTGATCACCGGCCAGGCCTAGGGACCCCCACCCGTGCACAAATTCCGTGCACCGGGCCTCTAGTGCAATATATTTGGCAATGAAAAGAAATGAAGT
Organism: Eptesicus fuscus; assembly: GCF_027574615.1. Lineage (NCBI taxonomy): Eukaryota > Metazoa > Chordata > Mammalia > Chiroptera > Vespertilionidae > Eptesicus > Eptesicus fuscus. The sequence goes on along the minus strand of NC_072484.1, from coordinate 39,789,409 downwards.
ACTGATATGTGCTATAACATGAATAAACCTTGAAAATATTATGCTAAGTGAAAAAAGCCAGTTACAAAAAACCCACACATGTTACATAATTCCATTTATATGAAATGTCCAAAATAGGCAAACCTATAAAGATAAAAAATAGATTAGTGGTTGCTTAGGGGGAAATGGTTTATTGGAAATGACAGCTAAAGAGTACAAGGTTTGTTTTTGAAGTAATGAAAATGCTCTAAAAGTGACTATGATAATGGTTGTACAACTCTGTGAAATCATTAAATTGTGCACTTTAAATGAGTAAATTGTATGGTAGGCAAATCTTATCTCAATAAGAGTATTACCAAAAAACAATTACTTAAAAAGTCAACTATCTTGCCACGAATTCCAGGCTAGCAGTCACCTCATTTTCTCTGGTTCCCTTTACAAAAACTCTCCTAGGGAGAGTTGCCAGAGAAGGGAGATTTTAAAAATGGGAAAAGAGAAAAGCAGAATAAACCCTTCAATGTAATACTTGAATTGCAGATATTAAGTGTACTTCGTGTATGTGCATGTGTGTGTGTCCCCAGCTCCTATTTTCCAATTTTGTCTACTGAGAGGTTCCAGCTGTAGAGCACACTGCACATGCACATCCACAGCAGTAAAGAATGGCAATAAGTACACAGTAATTTTTCAAAATAAATACAAGAAAATGTACACTTTAAATTGTTAATTTTTGGAAGCCGCCTTCAAAATGGATAAAAAATTTTTGACAAATTATAAATGTAATGTGTTATGGCACTTAGGATAGATACTAGAGACCCAGCGCACAAAATTGCACGAGACCCAGACCCACCACACTGACAGGACCCCAGGCCTCGCCGCACGGAGCTGCAGGACCCCAGGCCTCGCCACACGGAGCTGCGGGCCACACCTTCACCGTGCAGTGCAGCTCTGCCGGTTGTTTGGTCATGCAACCGTTAGGGAGTCACAGCCACAAGCCTTTTATAATATAGAATTATATTTGAAAATAGCCAAAAGCCAGCAAAAATCAACTCTGATGAATAATATAAATAATCAGTCTGCATAACACCAATTCTATTCAAAATATATTTCGCAGAAATTTATGATGAGGTCAATTATTATTCTTGATCTGTGTTTTTCTCTACTAAGTGGTTTCTTATATTTAAAAAGCACAATAGGCATTTCAAATACTCACCTCCAATTCTACTGAAAGATCCCAGAGGCATATCTGTCCATCATGGCACCCAGTTACGATTGTGGCCCCGTCATCTGTTAAAAGTACTGCTGAGATGCAATGTGTAGGTGCTTTGCGACCCCAAAGAACGATGGGTAGAACAAGGCTATTTCCTGCCATTGTGTTTTCAAACCTGGAAATGTTATCAGAATAATGTCAAATATTACAATATTTCCTTCTAAAACACATTATGCATTTTTCTTATGAAGCCATCTTGAATTTCCTAAGCCTCAGAATTCTTCTAAACATTATACATAATAGACACAAATACAAATATAGAAAATCTCATTTTAGATTTAAAATCTCAATTAATCTTCACAACAAATCATGCAGCACGTACTACTGCCACTCCGCTTTTACAAATAAAGACAGTGAGTCAGGGTGTCGCAAAGTGAAAGTGAAGGAAAGGCGCTCCAACCCGAACCCCGGCAGCTCCTTCAGATGCTATGGCCTTCCGCTGCGGTGCTGCCCACGACCAGTGAGGTCTCCAAATCTTTTTAAGTCTACAAACCAGTAATAAACATCAATGCCCAAGAAAAACTCAGTGTTGTTTCACAGTCCTAAACATTAAAAAGAATAAGTTCAGTGAGAAACTCATTCAACCACATTTACTACAAGCCTATTATGTCTCAAGGTCATGACTGTCTTTTGTGAAACTTGAGGGAAAAAGAATTTCTCTTTAAACTCCTTTCTGCATAATAAAAAGTCTTATTTTTGAGAGGAGTGACCAACTAACCAATGTATACTGGAATACTCCTCTTACACACATATAAGGAATGTGCTAGATTTAAGTGTTATTAACTGTGTGGTTAAAAACCTAAATACTAGTTCAGAGAAGTTAGAGGGAAATGAAGAGTGGGATAATCAAAGAGGCCTCCACAGAAAACAGAAGACTGTCAGGTCTCGTAAGACAATACGGGGTCACCTAGAGGCCTGATAGATGGTCAATGAAAAGAAATGTCACTGTAGTTATATTTTTCTACCCCAGATTTTTAGGTGACAACAGAAATATGTATATAACTCTAGACCAGTGGTTCTCAGCCTTTCTAATGCCGCGATCCTTTAATACAGTTCCTCATGTTGTGGTGACCCCCAACCTTAAAATTATTTTCGTTGCTACTTCATAACTGTAATTTTGCTACTGTTATGAATCGTAATGTAAATATCTGTGTTTTCCGATGGTCTTAGGCAACCCTGCTAGCGGTTCTCAACCAGTGGGTCGCGACCCACAGGTTGAGAACCGCTGCTGTAGAGCCTAAGACCATCTGAAAACACAGATATTTATTTTTATTTTATTTTTTAATATATTTTATTGATTTTTTACAGAGAGGAAGGGAGAAGGATAGAGAGCTAGAAACATCGATGAGAGAGAAACATCGACCAGCCGCCTCCTGCACACCTCCCACTGGGGATGTGCCCACAACCAATGTACATGCCCTTGACCGGAATCGAACCTGGGACCCTTCAGTCCGCAGACCGACGCTCTATCCACTGAGCCAAACTGGTTTCGGTGGAAAACACAGATATTTACATTACAATTCATAATAGTAGCAAAATTACAGTTATGAAGTAGCAACGAAAATAATTTTATGGTTGGGGGTCACCACAACATGAGGAACTGTATTAAAGGGTCGCGGTATTAGAAAGGTTGAGAACCACTGCTCTAGACTATTTAGAATGCTAAGCCTGTCCTAAGAAATTTTCAGGAATACTCAAAGGAATAGGCACTTTCTATAAAAGAAACTAGTTTGACAGCCATCGTCTCAATGCTAATTGCTTTTAGCAAAAGTCTCTTCTTTAGACTACCACCTACACTCCTTAAACAAAAACGAAAAACTAAAATCTCTTTATAAAATGAACAGTCACTAGAAAATTAGGCAAGTAAAAAATTATGATTGACATTGGAATGTTTACTAAAAACAATCTATATTGCGTCTTTTACTTTTTGTTATAATACATGGCTTTCATTAGTTTTTTTCTCCCAAAACTTCATCTTTTTGCTGTATCAGGTATACATTTAAAGAAAAACATTCCAATTTTACTTCTATTAAATAAAACCCTATATGTATCATATTCACCATTTCATAAACTACCATGACACTAACCATTATCTCCATATCCCCATTTGATATCAGAAATTTTAAAAAAAGCATTGAACCAATTTAATAAACTTGGTACAGCATGTTCCTGGCTGAATAACATATCTAACCATGATTTTTCTCAAAATGAGAATCTGGAAGGAGTTCATTTTTCCATGGTGACAACACTCAATTTTAAACTACAGTACCCAAAGACTTCTCTCAAATAAGCTCACAGCAGCAAACACAGTATGGTGAGATCTGAAAGAACACAGTTTATCTATTTGAGGACTCATATGCAATGAACTGGCTTAATGAGAATGCAAATACACAGATTCAGAACTAAGGAACGTGTGCGCTAAGCGAGATGTGCCTGCTCTGATGCAACAGGAAAGGACATTCTGGTATTCAAGTAGCAAGGCAACTCAGGGAAACCTGGGAGAAGAATGCATTGCCTGGTCCTTAAAACAGTGAAAATAATCATCCATAACATGATAAAGGTATAGCTTACGTCATTAAAAAACACATCAATCTCTAACTCAGCTTTTCCAGAAGCTAAAATAATTACAAAGATTTAGGGGGGAAAAACAAAAAATCAAGAACTAAGAGTCAACCAGAATCTGAGAGATCTCATTTGGGCAATTAAGGAACTTCATATGAGATTGGATTAGTTTCCCAGAGCTGAAGTGACCACAAGCTGAGTGGCTTAAACAACAGAATTTATTGTCTCTCAGTTCTTGAGGCTAGAAGTCCAAAATCAAGGTATAGGTAGGGTTGGTTCCATCTGAGGGCTGTGAATGAAGGATCTGTTCCAGGCCTCTCTCCTTGACTTGTAGAAGGCCACCTTCATGTTCGCTTGGCATTCGCCCTGTGTATATGTCTCCAAATTCCCCCTTTTTTATAAAGATATCAATCATATTGGATTAGGACCCACGTGATGACCTCATTTAAACTTGATTACTTCTCTTCTTTTTTTTCTTTTTTTAAATATATTTTATTGATTTCTTACAGAGAGGAAGGGAGAGGGATAGAGAGCTAGAAACATTGATGAGAGAGAAACATCGACCAGCTGCCTCCTGCACACACCCTATTGGGGATGTGCCCGCAACCAAAGCACATGCCCTTGACCGGAATCGAACCTGGGCCCCTTCAGTCTGCAGGCTGATGCTCTATCCACTGAGCCAAACCGGTTTCAGCAAAACTTGATTACTTCTATAAAGGTCTCATTCTGAGGCAGTAGAGAATAGGACTTCAACATGTGGATTTTGCCCTGGCCAATTTGGCTCAGTGAATAGAGCATTGGCCTGGGGCTGAAGGGTCCCAGGTTCGATTCCGGTCAAGGGCACATGCCCGGGTTGTGGGCCTGATCCCCAGTAGGGGGCATGCAGGAGGCAGTTGATCAATGATTCTCTCTCATCATTGATGTTTCTATCTCTCTCTCCCTCTTCCTTCCTCTCTGAAATCAATAAAAATATATTTAAAAAAAGAAACAAAACAACAAAAAAGAACAAAAAACAAAACAAAACATGTAGATTTTAGGGGAAAACAATTCAACCCATAACAGGAATATATCCTTTTAAAGGAACATGACCTAAAATTAGTTAATTATCAAAAAGCAATCCACCTAAGGAACTAATGTAAAGAACTTGACTATATCTTTTCCAAGGAATCACAGTTAACTGCTTATCTGAGGATTAAGGTAAGAAGTCCTGTACAACCAAGGTAAGGAGTTACCACCTTGTGTTGTGTGTGGGGTAAGGGGGAGGGAAGAAAGGGGACCAGAATCCAAAATTCACTGCTGTGTTTCCAAGGAAATTAGACTGCAAAAACTAATCCTGTCCTGTCAAAGGTCCTTAAATTATGCACAATGCTGTTTCTTTGCTGGTATCCTATATAATAAAAGGCCAGCCACCATAAGCAGAACGACCGGGGCGACCAGAGACCAGAACCACCAGGGCCCCTCACCGGGCTGGCCCCGCCCCCAAGCAAGCAGTTAGGAGCGATCAGGCAGGCAAGCAGAGTGGTTAGGGATAATCAGGTAGGCAGACCAGTGGTTAGGGGTGATCAGGTAGGCAGGCAAGTGGTTAGGGGAGATCAGGTAGGCAGGCAAGTGGTTAGGGGAGATCAGGTAGGCAGGCCAGCTGTTAGGGGCAATCAGGTAGGCAGACGGCCCCTTGAAAAGCTGGACCCGCCCCCCAGAAAGCAGTTAGGGGTGATCAGGCAGGCAGGCAGGCAGGGTGGTTAGGGGCAATCAGGTAGGCAGGAGAGCGGTTAGGGGTGATCAGGTAGGCAGATGGCCCCTCACAGGGCTGGCCCCGCCCCCCAGCAAAGAAAGAGGGAGGCCCAGGCCACCGGCAGCAACTCTGTGGCAAGTGTGTGGCTGGCCAGTGATTGCCCTGCAGAGGGAGGCCCAGGCCAGCCAAGCCACCACACCCCACACCTGTCACCCGCAGAGGGAAGTGACCGGTGGCAGGGGAGTGGGAGGGTAATGCCACACAGATGGCAAGCAGTGGCAGTGGCAGGGTAGGGCCAGCTGCCTGCAGCCAGGGGAAGGAAAGCCCCAATAGGCCCTGATCTCAGGCCAGGCCTAGGGACCCTACCCGGGGGTCCCAGATTGTGAGAGGGTACAGGCTGGGCTGAGGGACCCCCCTGAGTACATGAATTTTTGTGCACTGGGCCTCTAGTACTTTAATAAGATCTCTACATAGAAAGTGTCTGTTAGGTGAGACATTTAAAAGATAAATAACCATAAAGAATACCTGAAATGAAGCTGCAGTAGAAATCACAATCAGTAGCTGGTGTTAATGTCTGACTGCTGGGATTAGGGTAATTCCAGTGAAATACAGAAGAAACTAATAACTTCTAAATAAATAATAACCCATCCAAAGGGCCTGGAAGATGGGATTGGAAGACAGAGGAGAGTAAGGTTTCAGCTCCTGGCTAGCGAGGAGAACGTGTCTTGTTCTCAGGACTCACGTGGAGAAATGGATTTGTGCTCTTAGGTCTCAGAACTTGATATTAAAACCTCCTAGACAACAGGGTATTAGATCAGAGTTGGGGGCAGACTATGAGGAATGGGTTTTGGAGAATGCTCGAAAGTTGAAGGCAGAGAAAACTGTCGAGGGCATTTGGGCACTGGCTCTGCTATCTCTCCCCAGAAAAGGATGCATCCTTGCTACGATGCTGCACGAGTTCAAAAAACAGGAGAGCTCAGCCTCCTCTGACCCTAGACGTTTTGTTAACAGGACAAATAAACTTCCTACTTGTTTAAGGCCATGGTATTTGAGTTTTCTTGCATATAAATGTACAATATTCCTAACTGCATGTTCAAACACACTACACACCCAGAGTTTGTAAGAAAAAAATCCATGGCCTCAATGAAGTGGTAAGAAGAAAAATAAGAAATTACAGTAAAGGAAAAAGCCTAAGGCCCCTACAAGTAAGAGGGGGAGCTTTGCTGGGGGTGAGAGAAGACAGAGAAACAAATACCACCATCCTCTTGTGCCCAGGCCCCTTCACTCTGGCTGAAGGTAATTAAAGTGCATCCATAGGTGGCCCACATGTGAAAGATGAATTTGACTTAGATGGTTGATATGCACAATATGTGTGTATATTTAAATTTTATACAAGTCCAGTATATAACAGCTAGTCTTGCCTAGCTTATAAGAGAATTCAAGAAATTTACACCCAAAGGAACACAGCGACATTTTCTCCCGGGGTGGCAATATGCTAGTTCTCGTTTTCAAGATTCCTTCGATATCCTAGGTCAGGGGTCCTCAGACTTTTTTTTTTTTTTTATATATATATACACACACACACACACATATATACATATATATGTATATATATATATATATTTATTTATTGATTGATTGATTTTTTTACAGAGAGGTAGGGAGAGGGATAGAGTAGTTAGAAACATCGAGGAGAGAGAAACATCCATCAGCTGCCTCCTGCACGCCCCCCACCTGGGGATGCGCCCGCAACCGAGGTACATGCCCCCGACCGGAATCGAACCCGGGACCCTTCCGTCCGCAGGCCGACGCTCTATCCACTGAGCCACACCGGCCAGGGCAGGTCCTCAGACTTTTTAAACAGGGGGCCAGTTCACTGTCCCTCAGACCGTTGGAGGGCCAGACTATAGTTTAAAAAAAAAACTATGAACAAATTCCTATGCACACTGCACATATCTTATTTTGAAGTAAAAAAACAAAACGGCAAAAACACCCGCATGTGGCCCACGGGCCGTAGTTTGAGGACGTCTGTCCTAGGTCATCTTAATTACTATACAAATTCTGAAGTCAGTTTGTAAATTTCTGTAGAAAATCCTGCTGCGATTACAACTGGAGCTGCATCAAATTCATAGATCAGTTTGGAGAGCCCTGATCTGATGAAATATCACCGGGGCAAAAGTGCATTCTAAATCCAAGGATATGTCTTAAAGAAATTTAAGGCCCAAGTAGCATATTTGGCTTTTTCACTTCAGTCAACAACAGTTAAAGTAACAATTGAGCCCAGCTGACGTGGCTCAGTGGTTGAGCGTCTACCTAAGAACCAGAAGGTCACAGTTCAATTCCTGGTCAGGGCACATGCCCGGGTTGCGGGCTCAATGCCCAGTAGGGGGTGTGCAGGAGGCAGCCAATCAATGATTCTCTCTCATCATTGATGTTTCTTTCTCTCTCTCCCTCTCCCTTCCTTTCTGAAATCAATAAAAATATATTTTTTTAAAGTAACAATAGAAAGAACACTTTACTCACAATCAGAGGAACTGCACTCAAGTCCTGGCCCTTCTGTGCAATCTTGAAAAAGTTATCCCTCTGGGTCTCAGCTTCCCCATCTGTAAAAGATGGACAATAACACCCTCCTTTCAGAAAGCTGTCACAAAGATGAAAAGAAACCAAACATGTAAAGCAACTAGTAAAATACCTGTACATGGCAGACACTCAGTAAATATTAATTTTAAAAACCCACAGATCTTGCTACTTCACATTCTGCTTCCATATCTACTAGTTTCTCTCAGCATTGCAACTTAATACTTAATAAAGTTGGACTTTTCAGCAAGTTAATATCTTTCATTGGCTTTCTGCCACAATAGAAAAGCACCACTGTGTATGTTTGTCAAACACAATTCTATTATCTCCATATATGACCATTCAGTTCTGCATCACTTTATCAAAAATAACACTACAAACTCCCTTCCCAATACTAAGATAGCTTTTTCAAATTAAATTCTGATTTCATAATAACAATCATCACTATACATTTTGGAGCAGATTTTCCAAGTGTCCATTTTGTGCCTATACCACGGTATTACAATGATAGATAAAACAAACACAATTCAACCATCCAGTAGAGCTTACACACATGCAAACAATTACCACAGAGTGTGATACCGGAGAAATCTCGAGACCATCAAGTCATAGGTAAAGCCGTAAAAGATGAACATCCCAACCTGACTTCAATGGGACCAGAAACAAGTCTTGGAAGAAATGGTGTGTGAGAATGAGTAGGAACTAACCACGGAAGAGGCACATGGAATCACATGTTCTAGGTCCCAGAGGTAAGACATCTCAGTTCTTTCTGCACAGTGAAACTAGTAGGGCTGGCATTTGGGGAAAAAGGCGGAATGACAAGACAAGAACCCACAGGTCAGCGTGCACCAACTGTAAAGGACTTGGTAAGCCATCCTAAGGAATTTGGAGTTCAACCTGACAGTAGTGGGAAACAGGTCAAGTGTTTCCAATCTGACTATTACTACCCAGAGTAATAAGAAAAGAGAGAGGAAGCAAGCATGAGGGGAAGGAGGAAGGAAAGTGAGAACATGAATGAGTCAAAAGAAGAACAGAGGCATAATCTAGTCTCATAGAAATGACAACTCAGGACATATTTTCATAAATTGGCACCAGAGAATTCGACAAAAGGTGCTCCACATGAACGGCAAAAATTCAATCATCCTTTGCCTACATCAGTAAGCCAAGTCATTGCAAAAGTTGGTGAAATGGGGGTCTACCTCCTGCTGTTTTGCTTCTCTTTTTACATTTAAGTAGTTGTAAAAGAAAGGTTTTTGTAATTGACAAAAATTAGTACCACCTCCTAACCTAGTGATGGAGAGCGCATCATTATCATCTTATAGATATTTATTTTGGTGGCTATTTAGATCCATTAGCAACTCTCTCAAGATCACACTGTAAACTTATCTCAGAGCTCAGAGGCATATGCAGACCTCCTGATTCCTAATGAATAAATATTTGTCACTACTCTATATTATCTTCATTTGCCACAAATGCCTTTTACCAGAAAACTTCATTCTCTAGTCGACCTGGCTAATCAAGATCGTACTAAAACACATTACTCTAAGGAAAGTAGAAGTGTAGGGTTTCTGGATAAAATGACATGATGCCCGGGCTCGGTGGCACTTGGAGGAGGGGAGAGGGAAACGGGGTAAGAGGTATTGAAAGGGATGAAGATGAAGCAGGATTAAGTGGGACAGACACGAAGGACTGCCCCAGCCAAAGGGAGGTGCCTTACCCAAGCTCTTGCTATCTTCCAGTAGGAAAGCCCATACCCAATGTCTGGTCAATTCGGGGGGTATAAACGCTAGGCTCCCTCATATCAATTGAGGATAGCTCCGGAAGGGTCATTTCATTCCATCTAGGAACTGCCCCGGAGCCCATTGAAATGCACTGAGACATCACAGCTCACCTTCTCTTTCAAGCCAAACCTGCCTCCTTGCCTTCCTTTCCCTGGTTGGATATTAAGAGCACAACCCAATAAACCTGAGTACTAATCTCCATCTCAGAGTCTGCTCACCAGGGAATCCAAACTGTAACAATAAACGATAAAGCTCCTCTTAGTACAAGAATATTCACTACATATTTTTATATGTTTGAAAATATCCCTAATTGTTAAAAGGTACATGAAAAGAACTTTCATGTCCATCAATCAGGGATTAATAAAATAAATTCTGACAGTCTTTTTTTTTTTAAATATATTTTATTGATTTTTTTACAGAGAGGAAGGGAGAGGGACAGAGAGCTAGAAACATCGATGAGAGAGAAACATAGATCAGCTGCCTCCTGCACACCCCCCACTGGGGATGTGCCCGCAACCAAGGTACATGCCCTTGACCGGAATCGAACCCGGGACCCTTCAGTCCGCAGGCCGACGCTCTATCCACTGAGCCAAACCGGTTTCGGCATGACAGAGTCTTATGATGGAAAACTGCTCTGTAAGATATGAAATGATCTCCAAAATACATAGAGGAAGAGAAAGGTGCAGTACAGTGTGTAAAACACATTCCCATTTTGGGTGTAAAAGGTGGGGGAGAACCTGGTTGGTGTGACTAAGTTGGTTGAGAGTGTGGACGAAAGGGGCCACATGCTGACCTGACAAGCCCAGGGGAGGCCTGCATGGCAGTCTTGCAAACTCAGAGACCTAAAGTAACCACAAAGGGTGGTCTGAAATTAAACTTTAACTAAACACAGTTATGGTGGGCAGTTACATCCTAGGCCAGTATCTTCACTGACAAGGTCAACCTTTACCTTAACTGAGCCTATCTGTCTTTTTGCATCTATGATAACATACCCTTGAAATGTCTGGGTAACTTGTAACTTCCCTTTTTCTGGAGCCCCTGGGGCACAACCAAATGTGGTGGGCCCCAGGACAGATACCACAAATTCCTTCATTATCCTGTTAATTGTTCCTGCACCCACCTAAGTATATGTCCATCATTTCACTTTTTATCCAATCCCAGGGGTTTTCCCAGCTTTGCTTTATCCCACCTCCTTAATCTATCACCAATGAATTTCATGTAACCCACCTATGTCCCTCCTTTGATGGCAATGTATAAATACAAATGTAACCTGCCATTCTCCAGAGCATTATCTCAATTGGTTGAGGATCTGCTTCCAGGCATATGTTGACAGTTTGGCTCAAATAAACTCACAAAAATCCTTTACAGGTTTACGTTAACAAGAGTCATCCTGTGTACTGAATGGTTGCTGGTTTGATTCCCAGTCAGGGCACATACCCAGGTTAGGGTTCCATCACCTGCTGGGGTGCATGAGGGAGGAAGCTGATCTCTCACATCAATGTTTCTCTCTCTCTGTCTCTCTCTCTCTCTCTCTTCTCCTCCCTCCCTCCCTCCCTCTCCCTCTCCCTCTTCTTTCCCCTCTCTCTAAAAACCAATAAAAATATATTTTTAAAATGGGGGGGCTATATATGTATCTACACATATACACATATCTATACTGGAAGTTGGATCTAAATGCATCATTAGGTTCAAGTGAAACATTTTTAGCAAGAATATCTCATAGATGATGCACACGTTACACTGCATCGCCACAGCGGGCATGCTAATGTCACACGGCCCTACACCACTTGATTAAGGTCGTGACTACCAGCTATTCCACCATCGCTGTTTGTTCCCCTGTAAAACTATCACTAGCCTATGGAGTGATACTCTGATAAGCCTACCCTGTTCTGCACTATTCCATGTGATACTAGTATCCCATAAAAGTTATAAAACAGTTAAGATTACATTTGAAAAATCTAGCATCGGATCAATGTTAATTTCTCTATATTGCTTTTCTAACTCTCAAATGCAAAAGCAAGATGCATTTCTATACCAGAACACAGGCATTTTCATAGGAGAGTCAATATCGTCTATGTCTGTGTATTTCTTGTGTCCTAGGCAAGCCTCCTGAGACTTATAGACAAAAACAAATTCAAATTCTCCCTCATGAGAATGGCCACACATGAAGAAGAGTGGACCTACACTACCCGTCTACCAACAGGGAACATGAGAAGCAGGAACTACATACCACATAGCTAAATAGACTTGCCGTAGCTGCAATCAAAGAAGAAAAAAACTATTTTAAACGTTTATTCACACTCTAAGAGAACATTACAACATCATTTGTCAAAAGAGTGTGTTCAAGCCCTAGCTGGTTTGGCTCAGTGGATAGAGCATCGGCCTGCAAACTGAAGGGTCCTGGGTTCGATTCCAGTCAAGGGCACGTGCCCAGGTTGCGGGCTCCATCTCCAGCTCCAGTAGGGGCATGCAGGAGGCAGCTGTTCAATGATTCTCTCTCATCATTGATGTTTCTATCTCTCTCTCCCTCTCCCTTTCTCTCTGAAATCAATAAAAATGTACTTATATTAAAAAAAAAAAAGTGTGTTCAAGTCAAATTCACAGTATGATGTGATGAAGGAAATGATCATTAAGATTACAAATTTTCTTTGAGCTTGTGCTTTTTAAAAAAACATATTTTTATGGGAGGGAGAGAGAGAAAAGCATCAATGATGAGAGATAAGCATCAATTGGCTGCATACTGCACGCCCCTTACAGGGGATGGAGACCACATCCCAGGCATGTGCCTTGACTGGGAATCGGACCTGCAACCTCCTGGTTTATAGGTCGACGCTCAAACACTGAGCCACGCCAGCAGGGCTGAGCTGGTGCTTTTGCTACCATTTTATTGAAGACTTGGAGAAAATGGAATCAGATAATGAAAACTGTTTATTAAAATACAATGACACAACTAGGTCATAAAATGTCCTAAAGAAATTACTGAGCTGCTTCCTAAGGTCAAGGGCTTCTGAAATTAAACAGTTGTGAGGGACACAACCTTCTGAACACAAAACGTCTTACTAAATTGACAAGATTATACCTTCTTATTAAGGAGGCAAGAAATCTACTCTCAATGAACTTGACATTTTATGACTGAATTTGTAAAAGGAAATTCCAGTATTGTTTCTAAAGGACATGTGGAATGAGCAGATGGCAACAGAAGACTACGCTTATTTCTTATTGCTAAGCCAGCCCTGAGCACATGGAAGTCAGATTTTGAAGCACTGTAGAGCTATCTGGTCAAAAATAAATCAGAGATTTTTAAATGATTCATAGATTTTGAGGCAAAATGAATCATGTTTAAAATTCCTGCATCTGCCATTAGAATGTCTGAACTCTTCTTATGCTCCATCCATCTCCAACCTGCCTCAGTTTCAAGAATAACCCCTTAACCTTGTATGTATGCATATATGTTTGGGCCAAGAACACAGACAAAGGGGCGGTGCGGGCCTGGGGCGGAGGGTGTGGGCGGGCTAGAAGGGGTCAAGGGGGGGAAAGGGGACATATGTAAATAAATAAGAATTACCAATTAAGCTAAAAGCAAACTATGCCCACTAAGCTCCTACATTTCAGGGAGAGCAGATCCCATTTGGTAGAGCCAGCTTCAACTTTATGCCCCCACCCACCTCTAGCCTCACCTGCACGTCCATCATTCCTACTTCTTTCCTTCACAAGGCCATCAAAATTCTAAAGTGAGCAGTGAAGTTTCTCATTGTTCACCAATTACACTGCCCAGCAGCAGAGACAATAATGCTTTCCCATTATTAGCTGTAAACCTTGAGGAAATATGTAACCTCTTTCCAAGTCAGAATATCTTCATTTGCAGCATTCCCCTCCTCCTCATAAATAACCTCAAGGAAAATGTTCTGCCCATTAAAAACTGCTGTTGACAAGGTCACCAATAACGTCCCCACTAGTAAAGCCAGTGTCAAATCCTAATCCACATCTTTCTAGACCTAGCATTTGGCATAGTTCATACTTCATCTTTCTCAAAACGCTTCTCCGCATGGCCTCCATCTCTTCACACTTTCCTGCTCTCCTTCTGGCTTTAGTCTCGTCTCCATTTTTCCTTGTTGGTTGCTGGTTCTTTTTGTTGTTGTTTTGCTTTTTATCTTTAAATGTTGGACTTCTCTTCTCTGGCAACCATCCTCCCTCCCTCTCTCCCTTAATGATCTCACCAAGTCTCAGATAGCATCTACAGAGGTCAACATATACTGCGTGGCTCAGTGGTTGAACATCAACTTATAAACCAGGATGTCAGGGCAAATGCTGGTTTGGGCTCGATCCTCAGTGTGGGGTGTGCAGGAAGCAGCCGATCAATGATTCTCTCTCATCACTAGCTCTCTCTCCTCCCTTCCTCTCTGAAATCAATAAAAATATATTTTTTAAAAACAGGTATGTGCTTATTTATGACAGGATTTCATTAAGTCAAACATAAACCTTCAGTGAGTTCTGCTGATGATCAATAGCATGCATATACAGGGTGGGCAAAGTAGGTTTACAGTTGTGAGTATGTGAAACAGTTTACTCCTGTATTATTATTTATTATTGTATTACAACTGTAAATCTACTTTTGCCCACCCCTGTACGTAAGATTCCTAACTCTTTATAAAGTGCAACAATCAGATGCACAAAATGGGAAACGAACTTACAAACCTCCCTGACCCCATACTCTAATCATCAAGTTTGTCTGTCCCAACAGATAAAGCAAGTGTCACAGAGAAATGGAACAGGTAAACCCAGGAATAAAGTCACAGTTAGTTCCAGGCCTAACTCTACAAGCACTAAAATGATTTCAAGACTTCTACTACCAATTTTGATCTTTGCATGAGGACAGACCATCAGGGACCAGGGGCGGGCGGGATTTGTCTCTGTAAGTCAGCTCCCCTCTGGTTTGGGGGGCGCATTTTTCCTTTCCACCAGAGGCTGAAGGCTGTGTTTCCCAGCTGGAGCTGAGATACCAAAAACATCTTACAGAAGAGCTGCCTTGCCCTGGGGCTGCCTCACAGCCCTGAGGCTTCTCAATTGGGCTGTAACACTACTGACCTGTTCCACAGCAGTGCTGTATCAAACCTGAGCTGTTTGCACTGAATAAAGTTTCCTTCTTCACCACACCCCAAATTGGAGACTCCCCTTGGCATGGAATTGGCACCAATGACCATGGATTGACAGTCCTTAGGCAATTTCGTCACTGTGTGAACATCAGAGAGTGTACTTACTAGTACACAGGCATAGATGGTATGGCCTACTACATACCTAGGCTGCATGGTACCGTTTATTGTTCTGTAGGGGAGGGAAAATAATTTCCCTCTGTCCTTCAGAGCCCTTGACTGAGACATCCCTGTACTAAAAGACAGATTAGCAGGAGAAAAACAAACAGAAGTTTAGTAACATATACTATACCTCCTGTATACATGAAAGAGACTCATGAACTGTAACTCCCCAAAACCTTCAGCAGAAAAGACAGCGAGGGTAGGGAGCCAGCTATGAGAAGTTACAAGGAAAT
Organism: Eptesicus fuscus; assembly: GCF_027574615.1. NCBI lineage: Eukaryota > Metazoa > Chordata > Mammalia > Chiroptera > Vespertilionidae > Eptesicus > Eptesicus fuscus. The sequence goes on along the minus strand of NC_072484.1, from coordinate 39,773,966 downwards.
GACAGTAAACAAGGTTAAGGTTGTTCTCCAGGTTTAACAGCACTGTCTTCTGCATTGATAAGAGTTTCTATAGGAAAGGTCATGCCTAGCTTTCAGCAAGGGAGAAACCCTTACAGATGGAAATGTCTGAGAATAACGTCTACCTGGTTTTCAGAACTTCTCCCCTATCTGTTGTTTCTTAAAACTAGCCGGCCTAAAATAATCCTCATGTCAAAGAGACATATTTGGGGGTGAGAAATTCTGTTCCCTACAACTCTACGAACCTACACAACATGTCACTGTACTGAATACTGTAAGTAACTATAACGCCATGGGAAGTATTTATGCGATGCCTTGCACTATGCCATTATGATGGCTATGACATCATTAGGCAATAGGAATTGTTCCGTTGCATTGTAATCTATGGGACTATCATTATATGCATGGTCCGTTGACTGAAACATTGTTTTGCAATACATGACTATAAAGAGATAGACTCTTGATGTTTTGAAGACCTATAAATTTAAAAGAAAACTATGAAGTTAGCACATAAAATAGAAGAGTAATTTTCTGACTTCTTTTTTGTTGTTGTTGTTAATCCTCACCCAAGGATATTTTTCCATGGACTTTTAGAGAGTGGAAGGGAGGGGGAGAGACAGAAAGTGAAACATTGATGTGAGAGAGACACATTGATTAAGGATCACACCTCCAACCAAAGTACATGCCCTTGACCAGAATTGAACCCGAGATTTTTTCAGTCTGCAGGCCAGGGCTGATAACAAAACCCCCAAAACAAAAACAATAAGTCAATTTTCTTTAATCATAATTAAAGATTTCTGTTCAATGAAGGGCATCATAAAAAAAAGTTATAGACAAATGACAGAATAGGTACAGATGTACTTGTAATATTTAAAGGACCAGTATCGCCAAAACCGGTTTGGCTCAGTGGATAGAGCGTCGGTCTGTGGACTGAAAGGTCCCAGGTTCGATTCCAGTCAAGGGCATGTACCGTGGTTGTGGGCACATCCCCGGTAGGGGGTGTGCAGGAGGCAGCTGGTCGATGTTTCTCTCTCATCGATGTTTCTAGCTCTCTATCCCTCTTCCTTCCTCTCTGTAAAAAAATCAATAAAATAAAGGACCAGTATCTAGGAAATACAAGGAACTTCAGATCAACAAGAACTGAAACCTCAAATTAAAAAACGGGGAAAGGGTGGACAGGCAATTTTATTCAAGGGAAAACCCAAAAAGACAAAATGCACATGAAGAAATGTTCGATCTCATTAGGCATAGTGAAATGTAATTTTATGAGTTTTTACTTTGTTATCTATTAATCTGGTGGGGCTATAAGGACTTGGAAGCTCTTGAACTGCCTGCAGGGGTGCAGACCATTGCAGCTTGTTGGAACACAGCCTGGCAGTCTTTCCATAAGATATGTACATAAATGTCCTAGGATCCAGAAATCACATTCCTGGATATAAATCTCAAAGAAAGCATCATAGAGGTCTAAAGGTATATTTATCATTGTATTGTCTATAGTGGTAGGAAAAATGAAGGTAAATGAGGGTATCCACAAATAGAGGGTAGACATAAAACGTTGTGAAGTAAGAGAATTTTTGTCTATGTAACAAAATTTCAAAAACTCGGTCAATTTCTCATACAACTGGTGGTGATTCTTGCCACCTGGTCCATGAAATCCTAAGCAATTAACATCAGAAAGAGTCATAGCTTGTCTTTCCTGATTCCTGGCAAATGTTACTGTGAATGCAGGCTGTAGCTCACGTTAAATCCTAAAACCAACAGCATCAACAATACCAACGCAGCCTGCGATGGAACTGTAACTCCTGCCATTGTTGCAAATTATAAGTAACCAGCAAATTCTGTCCAGCACTTGAGAAACTGGCATAGCAAGTGAATCAAAACTTAAAACGCAATTTTTGAATCAAAGGCAGGGTAGTGCTGACTCCAAACACATCGCTTCAGAACGCTGCGTCCCATTTGTGAGAGGGAGTAGCAGGTACCCTCTTAGACCCAGTCCTAGAGCACAGGGTTGAGAGCGGGCAGGTGGCGTCAGACAGATGAGACTCTAACAGACGCCTCGATACCTTAGGCAAGGAAAACTAAAGAGGAGTACCAGCGGGTGAGGAGACCATAGGCACCCCCAAAACAAACACGTTACCGGGAAACACGGTCAATAGCCACCCACCCATCATCACGAAGCACCTCGCCCCGTTCAGATTGCCACTGAGAACAAAGCGGTCCCATCTCAAGACCAAAGCCAGTGTCACCAGAAGCAAATGTCACTTACCAGGCCAGGGAGCCCCAGAGACCCCACCCCCAACCCCACTAGCTAGACCCATGACCCGGCAAAGGCGCACCGTGGTGGGCCTGCACCTCGGCGCAGCACAGCACCGAGCCCCCAGCAGCGGAGCTGGCAGCTGGCGCCGCCACCCCTGACCCCGGGAGCCCACGATCTGCACGTTTGGGTGCAGCGCTCCGTGGAGATCCCTCCTGGGGAGGCTCCAAAGCCGGCTCCCTACCTGTCACAGCTTCATCTCACGCCCCGACGTTGTCTGTCTGACCACCCCTAGACGCCTCGGCGAAGGAGCGCCAGGCCAGGGCGTCTCTAAGAAGCCTGTGGGGTGGGAGAACCTAAGGGACGGCAACCCCCAGCCCTGCTGCCGTCTCCCCGCCGGGGCTGCAGGGTGTCGCTACCGCCGCCGCCGCCGCCGCGGTGAATCAGCTGACACCGGCCTCCACTGCTGTGACTTTTGCTGCAACTGTCGCAAAAGAAGACGAGGGGGAGGGACGTGCACACGGTCTCCCAACACGCCCGGCCTGAGCAGGGGCCGCGGAGACGGAACGGAGGTGAAGGGGTTAGTGTGGGCGAGGAGTGCACGGCTGCCATTTTGGTTGTGGGAAGTCTGGTCTAGGCTCTCTCCTCGCCTCCAATGCCCAAGGTGGAGGGAAGCGTGAAATGCCAAGTGTAGGTGTTTCTTCCTCGTGATCTGGATGTTGCAAGTTTATTCTTCTGCCCCCGCGCCTCGGCCCAAGAGCCTGGAAAGTGTTAGCTCGGGCGCTGGTTACTGTTTTCCTCTTACCCCCAAATTTAGCGGTTGCTCACTACTGAGGGCCAGGGGAAGAGCCCAGCTACTTGACCAGAGGAAGTCTGACCTTGTGCAACATTCCCTCAGAGGAGAGAGGAGTGTACACGCTGCTTTTCTTCATCCCTCTCAATGTCCCCATATACAAAATAGGCATAATAACCTCATGGATGTCTGGAGATTAAACAAATGTTAATTACTTATTATGTTGCCTACCTCCTTCCCAAGTATTTGTTGAATGAATGAATGGTAGCCAAGGTTAAACTAGTGCCAATCTGGTGGCCAATGGTCAGTTCTGTTAAAAAGACAGAAAGTATTTTCATTCCATGGCTTTGTTTTTCCTTTATAATCTCATTAATGGATTTACAGGACAAGTAAGAATTCTACTGTAGTCCTCAAAAGTTACTGTGTAGCCCAGCCTGCATGGCTCAATAATTGAGCATCAACCTATGAACCAGGAGGTCAAGGTTAGATTCCTGGTCAGGGCACATGCCCGGATTGCGGGCTCTATCTCCAATGTGGGCATGCAGGAGGCAGCTGATCAATGATTCTCTCTCATCGTTGATGTATCTATCTCTCTCTCCCCCTTTCCCTTCCACTCCAAAATAAATATATATTTTAGAAAAAAAAAAGTTACTGTGTATTCGAATCAGCTGGGGCACTTGTTAAAATGAAGTTTCTGATTCAGAAACTCCAGTAGACTCAGTGGGGTGTGAGATTCCCCATTTCTAAGAATATTCCAGATAATGCCCATTACTGCTGGTCCTTGGATGTCACCTTGAGTAGCAAAGTACTATTGAACAGGCCTGAAGCAGGGCTTAGGGGGTTAGAACAGAGCAGATACAGCTACTTCAGACAGGATACTGCCCTTGCTAGTTTGCCAGAAGAGAGGTGTTAGTTTGGACAAAAGACTTCAATTTATTATTGAAAGTACAATTTCTTGTTCCTGAAATTGGCAAACTTTTCTCTCCCCTCCTCCCCAGCCTGTAAGTCCTTTTCACAGCATCACCTTACACACCCATCAATGTCCTGGTGACATACCCCTTTTCTTTCTTTCACTAGGCCATTTGATATCCTTTTGGCCTTCTGGTGTTTTCTTTCTTTTTAAAATTTTTATTTATTGATTTTAGAGAGGAAGGGAAGGGGCAGGAAGGAAACATTGATTTGTTGTTTCACTTGTTGTGTATTCATTGGTTGCTTCTTGTATGTGCTCTGACTGGAGATCGAACCCAAAACCTTGGGGTATCAGGAAGACACTAACCAACTGAGCTACCCAGCCACGGCATTCTGGTGTTTTCTTATTTGCTGTTTCTGTTCATTTGTAGAGACTAGCCCTGCTTGCTACTATAATGAGAAAAAAGAAAAATGTTGACCACTGAAGTCAATAGAGCACTTGAAAATCAATTAATTCTGAAATTGTCAAGTTAAAATTCTATGCTTTTCTTTGACTTTTGACTAACTGCCTTACAATCACATGAGTTGGGGTGGCCGGAGGATGCAGGAGGAACAGGGAAATGATATTAAATAGAAGAAACAAATTCCTTGGCCTGCTGGGTTCAATATACGCATTCCATCTATTGTGATGATGGGTTCATTTAAGACATTAAGTTCATAATCCCCTTTATAATTTATACGTACCTTTGGAAATATAGGAACACAGCGTGGTTACCACAGGATAATCTTGGGTTACATTAAAGTTTGTTTGGTTTGTACATGAAACCTATAAGATATATTTCCTAGATAAAGTTGACTCTTGTGTTAAAAAGATCTTAATCGAATTCTTACTATGTTTCAAATACCTTCCTAAGAATATAAAGCTTAATAGGAACATTAATGAGAAACTTTCAGACTATTAAACACTCAGAGCTCTCTCTACCAACTTTACAAGTTTATTGCCAAAGTCTGTAAATGTGTGTGCAATCCCCTGAGCCACATGACTAAAATAAATATCCAAACATTAATGAGTGAAATGCTCTGGTTCAGAAAAATTCACACATTTTTATACACACTTATATCTATTTACATATATAGCCTTCCTGAAAATTAAGGCTTGAAACTTCAGTTGGTTGATTCTGAATATATTTATTTGAATAACTTATTTATTCTTCTCATCTGGAGGAATTCTACAAAAATCTTAAAATATTTAAATAATCAATATATTCAGTTTAATTTGTATATTTATTGAAACTTAACGGAAAGCAATGCCGTGAAAGTGAGAATTTGACATGATTGGCTTCTATAGAGGAAGGCAGACTCCTCTTCCCACAAAAGTATGTTGGATGCTGGGCAGCTCAAAAAGAATGACAAATGTGTACCAAGCCTTATGGCCATAATACAGTGCAGTATGAAAAATATAAAATAGTGGAGTAATGGAAAAAAAGAAATAAATTACTTCTAGGAGGAATAATTCCATTTGATTTTAGAAAAGAGGAAGAGTTTGGAAATGAAAATAACTTCGTTGCTAGTACTGAAATGTAAAACATGGGTATATACAATAAACAGAAAGTTAAATTGATGGGAAGTACAGGGGACATGAAGTAGAGGTATAGGGAGACTGGTATAAGGACTTAGCCATTTCTGTCACATGAGTGACTCCTTCAATAGTCAATCTTGGCCCTGGAACTCTTTTTTAGGTTGATGCAGTCTTTTTAAAAAATATATCTTTATATTGATTTCAGAGAGGAAGGGAGAAGGAGAGAGAGATAGAAACATCAATGATGAGAGAGAATCACTGATTGGCTGCTTCCTGCATAGCCCCACTGGGGATCAAGCCCACAATCGGGGCATGTGCCCTGACAGGGAATCAAACAGTGATCTACTGGTTTGGAGGTCAATGCTCAACCACTGAGCCACACTGGCCAGGCGATACAGTCTATATAGACTGACCTGGATAAGGTGAGATTATGAGAGGTCTTGAATGTCCTCATAAACTTTTTTTAAAACTTTATTTCAAAGGCAATGAAAAGCCATCGAAGACTTTTGACCAATACATAGAGTGGTGCTTTTCCTAACAGTATTGTATTTGTTTGTATTGCTGTATAACAAATTACCACAAATTCGGTGTCTTAAAGCAGCATGCACTTATTGCCTCACAGTCTCCAGAGGAAAGGAGTTCAGGCACAGCTTCACTGAGTTCTCTGCTCATGATCACACAGGCCACCACTGAGATGTCAGCCAGACTACATTCTCAGCTGGAGGCTGACTGGGGAAGAATGTGATTCCAAACTCACTGAGGCTCATTCATTTCCTGCGGCTGAATGACGAAGAGCTTGGACCTCAGGTCCCACAGGCTACCCACACTTCTGTGCCACATGGGCCTTACCAAAGGCTCTCCCACAACATGGCAGCTCACTTCTTCAGAGCTAGCAAAGGGAATTTCTCTGCTGAGCACAGGAAAGCAGAAATCGCATAGCTATCAGTATAAATAATACAAATAGATAGAGATAAAACTATAGGCAATAAACTCATCAAGGGAGTGACAGCCCGTCACCTTTGCCATATTCTATTGGTTAGAAGCAAGTCACAGGTTTCACCGGCACTCAAGGAGAGAGTGTCAGTCACAAATATTAATCTGGCAGAAATGCATCATGAAAATTAGGGGGAAAGACAGAGGCAAGGTGATAAGTTGTTATTGCTGTTGTTTTAGCCAAAAATGTGTAGTTGTCACCAGAACAGAATCATAAAATGGGACCCATGGGATAAGAGAATTTCAATATGCTACATTTTAATGCCATAGGCATTAAAGAAACTTAAGTATCACTCTGTCTTTAGAATTTAGTAGCAATTACCCTATACAACACACCAATACTTCCTGGACTTCCTAAATTCCAAGTTAGTTCTCTAAAAGGCAAGAATTATTCCTCCATGTTACAAATTTCAAAAAAGGGAGATTATCACGCTGCCCAGTGGTCTACACAGAGACCACATTATCGCCGTCATTTTTGGATTGTTTCATGTGTGCAGTTATTTTTTTCCCTCATTTGTAAATTTGTTGTTTGCTGCTCCCCCACAGTGCCTAGTACCTCGCTAATGCTGTTCTTTCCTTAGTGGACCCATTCCCCTAAAAGTCATGTCATGGTTAAGGGCTTCACATTAGCACTGAGAAACTCACACATTATTGCGCTGCAGAATGGCTTAATGATTAAAACTCCTTAAGAGCTTCCCTTTGCACTTTCTCACATGACATGAACGTCTACTCCTTTTTTCCTATCTCATGACTTCCACTGAATGAAACCATTTCTTTCTAAGTAACAGAATGTCTTTTTAAAGAAGTATCTCTATTTGCTCCATATTCTAGGGAGGAGTGAAGGTGATAAGATTGGGATGCTCAAGCTCCTCATAAGTGAGGGTTTAGGGGCCCCTCACCAAGCTACCAAGATCAGCAGGGGGAAATTAGGATAGTAAAGAAAGTGATGAGTCCTGGCCAGTTTGGCTCAGTGGATAGAGCATCGGCCTGCAGACTGAAGGGTCCCAGGTTCGATTCTGGTCAAGGGCACATGCTTGGGTTGCAGGCTTGATCCCCAGTAGGGCCGTGCAGGAGGCAGCCAGTCAATGAGGCTCTCTCATCATTGATGTTTCTCATCTCTCTCTCTCTCTCTCTCTCTCTCTTCCCTCTCCCTTCTTCTCTGAAATCAATAGAAAATATATTTTTAAAAAAAAGATTATGAGTGTCACTTGTGGCCCTGTCACCAGGGGTTGTAGTTTGTCCTACTAACCTCCCTCTTCTGTTTCCTATCAGGATGAGAGGATCACTGGAGCCCTGGAAGAGTTACTCTTTGCACCTGTGTGTGTGAAGAAGTGGATCCACGTGCTACAAATTGTGGACTGTGGAAGATATAAAGGTTCCAGAAAAAAACACTGCCCAGCTCCATGGAGAGTGGTTTGTGCACTGCTCCTGCTATTAGCTTCTTCAAGGTCGCCTCAGCTGTCCAGCTGGGGTTACCTCTTCTTGGCATAGCCCCTGGCGAATGCTTGAGTAATACAAAATGAAGAGCACACTCTTCTTGGGAAGTCCCCCAGCCAATGACTATCAAGAAGGAGTACCTGGCCCTAACCGATTTGGCTCAGTGGATAGAGTGTCGGCCTGCGGAGTGAAGGGTCCCAGGTTCGATTCCTGTCAGGGGCATGTACCTTGGTTGCAGGCACATACCCAGTAGGGGGTGCGCAAGAGGCAGCTGATCAATGTTTCTTTCATTGATGTTTTTAACTCTCTATCCCTCTCTCTTCCACTCTGTAAAAAATCAATAAAAAATTTTTAAAAAAGGAGTACCCTTCTTCTCACTATACCACCTTCTTCTCCCTTTTCCTCCTCTTCTTCATATTCTTTTTTCTCTCCTCTCCTCCTCCTTCTTCTGACCACTTAAATTTTTTCAAATAAAAAATATTTCAAAAAGAAATAAAGGTTAAACAGTGGCTATGAGTACTTTACTTTCCTTTTCATGAAATAGTACTGTATTTTCTTTCAGATGTCCTAAATTTAGTTCTCCAAAGTAGAACAGATCATTTATTCAACATCCAGTGCTGTATACTGTACTGAGCTGGGCACGCAAGTAATGCGGAGAGCTGGTTCTGTGGTCACGTTGCTCACAGTCTGGCGAGAAGCAGTTACATCTACCGTGAGCACTGTGTGAGAAGTGATGTGCGGTGGTACTTTCTACTACTTGCAGTGGGTCTGATCCTCCTACTTTCATTTTAGTTTAATATGCTGAGTTTTGGTGGAAAACATTGTGTTTTTTTAAACTTGTTTCCCCCCCCCCCCCCATCACCATTTGGAAAACATTGTTTTTAACATTGTATACATAGCCACTTCCTTGTTGTAAAGAATTCACTAACATACATTTTATTTTTCTGAATGTCTTCAGTGTCTGGTCCTCAGATGTATTCAAAGTCTGCAGATATTGGCATTCAAGAATGGGTTGACTGCCCTAACTTGTTTGGCTCAGTGGATAAGAGCATTGGCCTGTGGACTGAAGGGTCCCGGGTTCGATTCACGTCAAGGGCACATGCCCAGGTTGCAGGCTTGATCTCCCAATAGGGGGCGTGCAGGAGGCAGCTGATCAATGATTCTCATCATTGTTTCTGTCTCCCTCTCCCTTCCTCTCTGAAATCAATTTTTTAAAAAAAGAATGGCTTGACTGATATGTGCATGTGTTTGCTGGAGGACATGCCTGAGAGAGAGAGCTGTGAATATAGTGGAAGCCTCTCTTAAGAGTTTTATCATTTCTTCCCTATCTGAACATTCTAGCCAGACAATGTCTACTACAGTACCACAAGAGAAAACTCTCTTTAAAAGCAAAAGTATAGTTATATGTAGTTATGTGTAGTTTTTCACTTCCAAAGAGTTAATTCTAACTCCCAACAGACTCTTTAAAAAAATTAAAATATGGATTTTTATTTCAGAGGCTGAGGTGATGGAAATATTTGTCCTAATATCTAGCTTTCTTAGTAGAGACTCTAGGCAGCTTAATGAATTCTGAACCTTACATATATTATTCCAAAAGAATAAACTATTTTATATTTCTGGGAAACTCCCAAAACTGACTCTTAGAATTGTCAGCAAGGTTCTTCAGTATTTTCCAGTAGAAAAAATATTTAGGACAGTGACAGATCACTGTACTACTTCCTAGGAAACCCTCTACTCCAAGACACTGCCTACTGTCCAAAACTAAAGAATATATGTATACTATAGTGGGACAATGGGCCATCTGGTGACTTTAAATGGCATTATTTAAAGAAGCACTGGATATCTAAGGGGAAATCACACCCCTTTGACTGAAAAAGATATTGCGCCACCTAGAGACAATTTTGAGGAATGGTATTCAGTTTTCAAATCCAGCAGCATATTGCTAAAAAGGGTTGGGGAATTATGAAGCAGGATTACTTTTCTATTTAATATTTATATTACATATTTTCCCCTCAAAACTTTATAAGGCAAAGATTATCATGTGAAATAAACTACCCAGTTGATAAGCAAAGTTAAATTGGTATAATATAAAATATTCTTCAGAAATAAGGTAAAAACACTCTATTAAGCAGCAGTTATTCGTATGTGTATATACCACACATACATACACACACGCACTATGGTGCAGCCAAATGAAACATAACTGTAGGCTGGATCAGCTCTGGCTGCAGTTTCTAGTGTCTGCCTTGAGGAAAGAGGATTGCAGGTATAGACAAAATACCTTGAATGAACATGCAGTCAGAGGGGTTTCCCTGCACTGAAAATAGATTCCCTTGTAGGGACGTGAAAGGAAAAGAAAGAACTTTGAGGTCTTGGTTCCTTGAAGTGGAGAGGAGTAGAAACCCAGTAATAAATGGCAGACTAGTGCATCAAGGCAGATGGTCCAAAGGGCCCCATTCCCTAAAGTAGTCACATGACACAGAGAGGGCTCCACTTGAAGAGGGTGTGTAGACAGAGACACCCAGAGATTTGCACTCCAAAGCCCCAACTCTACCCCAAACCCAGAAATTTGATAGTCTCTAAGGCAGACACAGAGGAGATAAGGTTAAGATTTTGTTTTAACTGGATGTAGCAGGAGGGTGGAGATTCGGACTGGAAATGAAATTGTTATACAACACAAAATAGTATTTCCTGTACACCTGATTTTATGGACTGAGTTCACACCCATTATGCTTCCTTTCCATTCATTTACTCAACCATTACTTATTTTGTACCTACTATGTGGAAATGACAACTGGGAGAATAAAGTCATGTGTGCCATATTTCTAACATATCTACTTGTAAAATCAGTAACATGAACCTATGGCAGCTACGAGTCATGATAGAAAGCCTTCCGCTAGTTACTGGCTGAACTTGGTAAGAATGGATGAGCCTGAAACAAATTATATTCTTGATGAGTTAAGAGGAAAGTCAGGAGTCATTGCTGTGAAGTGAAGAAGTTTATCCATTTCCTTTCTATATTTATCTAGACCTGAATATTGGAACATGTTCCTTCATAAAGCATTCTTTGCTCATTCCAGCTAGAAAACTCTCCTTTTTCAGAGCCACTGTGGTATGCCATCTATATTCTGCTGTGGCACTTACCACATATTAACACGTATAGTAAACTTTTGTGGAAGTGTCCTATTTCCCTTTGAACAGAGGTATTTCAAAGCATTATCACAGTACCTTATACATATTAAGTGCATAGTAAATGTAACATAATAGTAGATATCATCAAATGATGTTTCTCAACATCTTTTGAGTATCTTAATTTTTCATTCTTTTCACATATATCATCCTATGTAATAAAGAGGTAATATGCAAACTGACCATCACGCCCTCGCACCAGATGGCCACCCCCATGTGGTCACAATATGGCTGCCACAAGATGGCCGGCAGGGGAGGGCAGTTGGGGGCGACCAGGCTGGCAGGGGAGGACAGTTGGGGATGACTGGGCCTGCAGGGGAGGGCAGTTGGGGATGACCGGGCCTGCAGGGGAGAGAAGTTGGAGGCAATCGGGACGGCAAGGGAGCAGTTAGGCATAGATCAGGCTGGCAGGTGAGTGGTTAGGGGGTGATCAGGCTGGCAGGCAGAAGTGGTTAGGGGCAATCAGGCAGGCAGGCGAGCAGTTGGGAGCCAGCAGTCCTGGATTGTGAGAGGGATGTCCGACTGCTGGTTTAGGCCCGATCCCACAGGCATCCCAGATTGGAGAGGGTGCAGGCTGGGCTGAGGGACAACCCCCCCCCACACACACACACCCAGTGCATGAATTTTGTGCACCGGGCCTCTAGTATACTATTATACTTAATCCTCACAATCCTAGAAAGTAGGTATTATCAAACCAGTTCTCACCGTCAAGAAAGCTGAGGTTCTGAGAGGTTAGTGACTTATTCATGACCACAAAAGAATAAGTAGCAGAGATTTGTTATTGGAACTTTTGTCTATTTGGCTCTAAAGCCATTAAACTGTGCTGATATCTTGAGAAAGGAATGCAGTTACTATGGCTCTGCTCTGGCTGGGTTCAGTTAGGGATAATTATTTTGTTTCTGAAGCACCCTTAGCCTTCTCTTTTCATATTTCTTGGGCTTCAATTATCACCCAAACTAATGACTCTCAAATCTGTAACTGTAACCTACTCCCTTTTCTTTAGTTTTGGACTCATCCTTCCTACCATCTACTGTAGCCTTATCTGGTTATCCTCAGGCATCTTAACTGAGTAAAGAGCACAGATTGAAATATTTGCATTATTCTAGATCCCTTCCTCCGTCCTCTCACTAATTGGGTCCACATTGGTCACCAAACCCTGTGGCTCTTATCTTCTAATTGTTTCTCAAATATATCATTACCGCCACATTTCCACTGCAGCTGTCCTCAACTCAGTTCTTGGATTACTTTAATAACCTCCTAAACTGGTCTCACTGCCTTTCATCCTCCTCACAGCTGCTTCAAGGCTTTATCTAAACTTTATATTCTAAAGACACTTGTAATCACAAAATTGCCATGAAGTGATTACTTCATTACCTTCATGTAAAGATACACATTTCTCAACTAGTTATGATCTGACTACTACCTCCCTCTTCAATTTCATCTCCCCAGCTAAATCCAAAAAGCAAATCATTTGACTTGTCACTTAGCACCCTGGTGTTAGACTGCCTTAACGTGAATGCAAACTGGACTTCTTACTAGGTGTGTGAACTTGCAAAAATTAGTCTAAAGGTGAAATAATAATAGAACCCACTTCACAGGGTGGTTGTTAAGAATTAAATGAGCTAATACACACAATTAGCTTGTATCTTATCTGACACATAACTTGTTACCTATTAGCTACTATTATTATCATCAGCCCTCTCAACCCATGCATTTGCACCGCTGGTTCCTTTGCCTGGAATACCCCTCACCTCTCACCGTCTGGCTATTCCTTTCTTCTTTATCAAGATTCAGTTCAGCCCTGGCTGGTTTTCTCAGTGGTTAGAGCGTTGGCCCTCAGCTGAAGGGTGGTGGGTTCGATTTCTGGTCAAGGGCATGTACCTATGTCCTAGGCTCCATCCCCAGCCCGGGTTGGGGCGTGTGCAGGAAGCAAGCAATAGATGTTTCTCTCTCTCTCTCTGTCCTCCTCCTCCCTCTCCTTCACGCTCTCAAAAAAATCAATGGAAAAAATATCCTAGAATGAGAATTAAAAAATAAAAGACTCAGTTCAGGGGTCACAGCTCCTGGAAAGTTTTCCCTGCCCCATCCTCCTATTATCATTTGTTTCCACCGTTCCCTTTGCAAACGTCTTTGTTCCGTTACTAGTGTTTGCGTCTATCACTAAACTGGGAGTCCCTAAAAGACGGACGGTGTTTTCTATTCTTTCTTTTTTTGACACAAAGACAAATTCATAATTTTTTTCTGGATGATTGCACAGAGAGCGCCCACGTATTACGAGATCCCTAAATAACTGTAGCCATGAAACCCGGGGGGAAAGGGGCTCCTTTTTCATTTTCCCGCCCCCAGAAACTCCAGGAGAAAAGGCTCCGGCCTCACTAACCGCGGAAGAATACAGGAGTTTTTGAGTCGTACTCGGCACCTGAGCCTGTGACCGCTGCTCGTCTGCGCCTGCGCAGCTCCAGCCAGTGAGAGGCTCCTCAGTGGAGTGGGGCCACGGAGCGCGTATTTGGATTGGGCGGTGGGAGCCAAAACAGACGACGCGGAAATGACGTCAAACTGCGCAAGCGCCGGCGGCCTTGCCGCGCGGTGGCTGCTGGGAGCTGCACGCCTTCCCTCCCTTTGCCTCCTCCCCCCTCTCCCGTTCCCGCCCCCTCGCCGCTGGGCTCCTGGCGTGACTCGGCACTGAGCGCCCCGGGAGCCGCTCCGCGACCGCCGCCGCCTCTGTCCAGGCCTCGGCCTTCTGAGCATCCCCCTTCCTCTCCAGGTCCTCTTCTCCTTCAGTTTCGCAGCGGGCGGCGTCGCGGCCTCCCTTCCGGGCTCCGAGAATGGTGGGAGTGAAGCCGGTCGGGAGCGACCCGGATTTCCAGCCGGAGCTGAGCGGCGCCGGCTCCAGACTCGCCGTGGTCAAGTTCACCATGCGAGGGTGAGTCCGGGCCCGAGCCCCGTGGGCCCGTCTGTCCGCCGGTGCTTTCCTTTCACCCTTTCCGGGTCCCGACTCCCTTGTGGTCTCGTCCTGCTCTGGAATGTCCGGCTCTGACCGCAGCCCCAGGCCGCTGCTTAGTTAGGCCTCAGCTCTTGGGTGTGGGTCCCCATTTGTGCACCGGGGGAGTCGCTGGCGGGCACGGAGGCCAGACTGTCCGCTTTCCCCAGCCCAGGAGATACCCGCCAGCTCATTTTGAATACTCAGATGAACCCTGCTCTTGAGGTGGCCCGCCTCTATTCTTTCTAGTCTGGAGCCTCCTACATCCGCCCCTGCTCGCGTCTTTTCCTTTCTTTCCAGAGAACCAGCTGTCACTTGCATCTTAGAAACCCTGAAATCTTAATTTACCGAACACTTGGCTACTCTGAACCACCTGCATTTCGCCTTTGGAAGCTTCCCGTGGGGCTAACCAACTAATCCGCGTAGTGCTTGACCCAAAGGCTCAGCGAATGCATTTTAAATTAAGTTAATGTTGGGTCAGGGTGCTTCTTAATTTCTTAACGTTTTTGTTACTTGTTTGGTTAGTAGCTTTGTAACTTAGGCTTCCCTATGTATGTGATTTCATGTGTGAACACAAAAATTATAGTAGGGTATATAATACAGGTAGATAGGTGTCCAGATGTTTGGGTTTGATCATATAGACTCCTTTTTTTTTTTTAGGGATCTTTTTAAAATTATACATATATATATATATGTGTATATATATATATATATATACACACACACACACACACACATATATATATATATATACACACACACACACACACACACACATACATATATATATATATATATGAATCATCGATCGGCTGCCTCCTGCACGCCCCCTACTGGGGAACGAGCCCTTAACCCAGGCATGTGCCCTTGGCTGGAATTGAACCCAGGACCCTTCAGTCCACAGGCTGGCACTCTATCCACTGAGCCAGACCAGCTAGGACAAGGACTGGGATCTTGATAAGCTGTTCATTGGCCTTGGTAGCTCTTAACATGATTTATGGGTCGCAGAGCTGGTGGATCTTCCATATTTGTAGGATGTACAGTGTTCCTGTGTGAGAGGGACATGTTGGAACTAGGCATCCAGAACCAACATTTGAGAAAGTGTGTCTATTTACTGAACACCCCTTGTGTATGTCAGTGTCTAGTTATAAGGTTTAGAGTTATCAACTTGATTTATCTTGACCCCCTGACATTATTTGCACTTATGCTAACTTGGAGAAATCTGTGGCTATCACTGTTTATGTGATACATTTTATTGCCCAACTAACTCTATAAACAAGGCAGTATTTTGAATCCCAGAGCAAAAACTGTTTCACATCTGCTGAACATGATTCAATAAATGTTGAGTATAGGAGAAATGACGTTAGGATTAGATAGTTTTAGGGGATGGAAATTGCAGATAGAGATGAAAACCAGTTAGGACTTATTTTTGGACCAGTCATACAGAATTGAAAAGGGGCAGTACATTGACTTTTATATGGTGGAATAGAATACGCATTTGACATGTGGACTTCGATATTTATTATATTGAAGAGGATGAAGATTTTGTATATAAAGACATATCTAAGAGGAAGGTCAGAATTCTACAAATGTGCCTTCCCAGATTTAGCAATTTTGTAATGTCTATGCTCTTACTATGGGGGAATACTTGTACATTTGTTAAGGACCTAAGCCAGAGTTGGAAAAGAGAAAAGATGATTTTATTTACTTTTTATTTTTAATATAGAGATGATTTTATTTACTTTTTATTTTTAATATATTTTTATTGATTTCAGAGAGGGAGATGGAGAGACAGAAACATCAATGATGAGAATCATTGATTGGTTGCCTCCTGCATGTCCCACACTGGGGATCGATTGAGCCCGTACCCTGACAGGGAATCAAACTGTAACCTCCAGGTTCATAGGTCTACACTCAACCATGCCAGCCAGGTGGGAAGAGATGATTTTAACAGTGAATCTCATTTTTAATTCACTTTCCTAATTCTAGTCAGTGGCAGCACTTATACTTTTATCCCTCAATGATATAGTCTCTTTTCCTCCACCCCCTTACCATAGCAGAGGGAGAGATGACAGAGCAATAAGTTATTGAAGTGAGAAAAGTGGGGAAATGTTGCTATTAAGGAAACACCTCCTTCAGCAATACATTACCATTTAACCATAAACATAACTGTAGACATTGATTGGTAAAGCAGTTATTATTTACTTTTTAAAAGAATTATTTATTTTATTTTTTTTACCCTCACCTGAGAATGTTTCCTTTAATTTAATTTTATTTTACTTTATGTTATTTTTACTTTTTTAGAGAGGGGAAGGGAAGAAAGGAGGAGGGAGGAATAGAGAGAGAGAGAGAGAGAGACATCCATGCCAGAGAGATTGGTTGCTTGCAGCACTCGACCTTCACCCACCCTGACCTTGACTGGAAATCAAACCCACAACCCTTTCGTCCAAGGGTTGATGCTCTAACCACTGAGGAACCCAGCCAGGGCTGTTACTTACTTTAAAAAAAGTATTTTGATGGGATGAAAATTTTGTTTTCTTTGTAAAAACTGAGAGCAAGTAAAATAGTTGAATTTAGATAACTTTTAAATTCAAAAGTATTAGGTAATATTTACAAATCTGATAACGTCTTTGCCTTTAAAGTTCTTTTAACATTTTGGCCATTAATACTTTCCTACACCAACTCTATGCCATTGTGACTCCAGATTTAAGTATATTGGCATTAGTATTAGACCCTCAAACATCGAACTATATCAAGTTAAATCATGTAAGAAACTTCTTAGATCAAAGTTAATGTCCCATTTTAGGCCAAGAACATAGTTTTCTGCAACACCTACTTCATTTCCTTTCCAATCCTACTTTAAAACCTTTATTCCTTATTTATCATTCCCATGCTTTAGCTATCCTGTCTATTAATTTTATTAAAACACTATACAGATTGTCATTCTTCCATTGAAGAATCTTCAGTGGCTCTCTAGTTTTTTTCTTTTTTTTATAGGTAGTAAAATATATGTAACAAATTTTACTATTTTAACCATTTTTAAGTATACAATTCAGTGGCATTAAGTACATTCACAGTATACTACCATCACCACTATCTATTCCCTAGAATTTTTTCATCATCTCAGATAGAAACTCTACCCTTTAAACAGTAACTCTCAATCTTCCCTCACCCTCCTTGCAAACAAACACCTCCAGCCTCTGATAGCTTCTCTTCTACTTTCTGTATTTGAATTTACCTCTTCTTGGTACTTTATTTAAGTGGAATCATAATATTTGTTCTTTTGTTTCTGGCTTATGACTCTTAGCACAATTACTCTTCAGGGAAAGCTCATTTGGACTGGATTTCGGAGTTGACTATTCTAGTTGTGGTCCTGCCATCAACTAGAGTGGTTGATCTTGAACAAGTCATTAAATTTTCTGGTCTTCAGTTCTCACTTACTAAATAATAGTGTTAGGTTAGGTCAATTTAAAAGTTTTAGTTTTGTGGGTTTGGTTCTTAATGAATTGCAGAAAGCTAGTGGGGTTGCCCTCTCTCCCTCCTTTTCTTCTCCCTTTCTAAATAAAAGGCAATGTGTTATTGATGCAAGTATATCTAAATAGTCCAGTGGAAAGGACTAGAAGTCTAAAGCCAGGATGATCAGAATTTGTTTTATCTTATTTTATGTTTTTGTTTTTTTTTAATATATTTTATTGATTTTTTACAGAGAGGAAGAGAGAGGGATAGAGAGTTAGAAACATCGATGAGAGATAAACATCGATCAGCTGCCTCCTGCACACCCCCTACTGGGGATGTGCCTGCAACCAAGGTACATGCCCTTGACCGGAATCGAACCCAGGACCCTTGAGTCCGCAGGCTGACGCTCTATCCACTGAGCCAAACCGGTTTCGGCTTATTTTATGTTTTAGTTGACACAAGTTCTTCAGAGTATAAAGTAGTACAGTCTTTGGTGTTATTTTACCAATCGTCTCTTTACCTTTCTCACAGGTGTGGACCATGTTTAAGGATTGCCCCAGCATTCAGTACTATGAGTAATAAGTATCCACAGGCAGTTTTCTTGGAAGTAGATGTACACCAATGTCAGGTAAGGGAAAGGAGCCCTTTAAAAAAAAATAAAATTATTTACACATCTGTTTGAATTTCAACATTAATATCATCCTTTGTTTATCTTTTTGTGTATATATTACTTACTCCTTTGAAGATAAGAAAATGTTATGTTGATAATGATTAATATAAATGCCCATTAATGGCTGCATTAGTTAAGAAGGGTAATTCAATTATTAATTGCTTCTGAGTTTGTTTGTATTAATAGCTTTCTGATATAAAAACTAATATTATGTTGTTAAACTAATAGGTCAACTGCCAATTCTGTATTTTTTTACATTTCTTTATTTTTTGCTAGAATTATATCTTCTACTACAGAGGCATTGGCTGATTAGAAAGCTGTAGCAGAAAATTCTTGATTATACAGGATGTGGCAAAAGTAGGTTTACACTTGTGAGTATGCGAAACAGTTTATTCTTGTATTATTTATTTTATAAATATTATTTTCCATGCGAACAACTGTAAACCTACCTATTTTTGTTCCACCCTGTAGTTTGATTTGCATTGATCAGTTTGTAATCTTAGCTCCAAAGTTGCATACTCAGCAGAAACTTTAAAATGTTGGTTACCTTTGATTGAACCACACTGTTGTAGATACATTGTCCTGATTACTTAATTGGAATGGCTGTGTGACAGTTCCGCATTTTCATATGTAGAAATATGGAGGAGTTGCTCCTCCTAGCACTAAAAATACAGTCTTTAGCTCTAAGGGACAGCACTATAGCTACTCTTTGTGTGTGTGTGAGGCTTTGTTACATTTCTGAGTGTGGAAATCTTTTAGAATGTTGTATAGTTTGTAGTTAATAGTTTGGGGATTTGGTTAGTGTAAACTCTATATTAACATTCATTATTTAGTGCCTATGTCACATACTACCAGACTGTAATATTGGCTATTAGTTTTTATTTTTATTTTAAATATATTTTTATTTATTTCAGAGAGGAAGGGAGAGGGAGAGAGAGACAGAAACATCAATGATGAGAGAGAATCATTGATCGTTTGCCTCCTGCATGCCCCACACTGGGGAGAGAGCCTGCAGCCCGAGCATGTGCCCTGACTGGGAATTGAACCGTGACCTGGTTCATAGGTCAATGCTCACCCACTGAGCCACACTGGCCCAGCTTGGCTCTTATTTTAAGTATTCACCATTTCTGATATGGAAGAGCTTTCTTCTCACTTCTGGAGCTATGCTGTCCTATAGTTACATATTTCACTTCTTTCTCTACTCTTTTATCATGGATATTAGAAAACTAGAGGCCCGGTGCACTAAATTTGTGCCCGGGTATGGTCCCTAGGCCTGGCCTGCGATCACGGCCATCTTCCCCAGCTGCCCACAGCCAGCCCCGCCACCCGCCACCACCCATCCCCGGTTCCCCTTTCACCATCAGGTGATCGGTGCTTGACGGCCAGGGAAAGGGACCGAGAGGTGGTCAGTGCACCTCATAGTGACTGGTCCAGCGGTTGTTCTGGTCATTCTGCCTTTAGGGTCAATTTGCATATTATCCTTTTATTTATATAGGATTTTAAATTACATATGCAGCTCACATTCATGTCTTACGTTATAAGACATCTTTATGGAAATTTTATGCCTTTTCTTTAGATGATATGATGGTACATATTCATAGTATTTGAATATGTAAGGTGATACTTGCTTTATTGTTTCCTTTATAATTCTCATCAATCAGTATTTATTAACTAATTTCCATTCACTAGTTAATCTTTTTTTTTTAAATATATATTTTATAGATTTTTTACAGAGAGGAAGGGAGAGGGCTAGAGAGTTAGAAACATTGATGAGAGAAAAACATCAATTAGCTGCCTCCTGCACACCTCCTACTGGGGATGTGCCCGCAACCAAGGTACATGCCCTTGACTGGAATCGAACCTGGGACCCTTGAGTCCACAGGCTGACGTTCTATCCACTGAGCCAAATCGGTTAGGGCTCACTAGTTAATCTTGTAAAAATTGTGGAGTTGGAACAGAATTTGAAAAGATCAGAAGGCATTTCTATAAGAATACAACTGGGTGAGGATTGCAATGCAAAGGATGTTATGTTGTTTCATGGTCAGATAGGCTATTGTTTTTCATATGTGTATTTTTTTCTAACACCAGTGGTTTGTACTGACATTAATACCCATTTGGGAAACAGTATGTAGTTATCTGGCATTGTAAAGCAGTTTCTATAAATCAGCTAACTTGTTCTACTGTGTGAAGTATTTAATGCTAAAACTGATAAAAATAGAGGGCTGTTCTTCATTGTGTATGTAAAGCTAATAATATAGTGTAGTTATGCCCCAATTGGTAATGTAGTTTAGGGAATAGACCTGCTTTTTCTTAAGTAGCTATTAGGAATAAATTATTTTACATGTCTTTAGTCCATATTTAACTTCCATACAGATACAGAGTAAATATTCAAAGTGATTTAAGATTATTTTTAATTCATTCTGCTATCTAACTTGCCACTTCTAGGGAACAGCTGCCACCAACAACATATCAGCAACACCTACGTTTTTGTTTTTTCGAAACAAAGTGAGAATTGATCAATATCAAGGAGCAGATGCTGTGGGACTAGAAGAAAAAATCAAGCAGCACTTAGAAAATGACCCTGGAAGTAATGAGGACACAGATATTCCAAAAGGCTATGTATGTAGACTTACTAGTGAAATCATTGATATACTTTCGATTTGCCATTATTTGGTAAAAGTAAAATTGACTGTGTTTTCATGTTTATCTTTTGCTTGCTTGAAATACTTTCAAATAAGAACTTTAAAAGAAAACTCACTGGCTGACTATTGGGATTTGTCTATATGTGTGTTATAACCTATTTCCCATCCTAAACTTTTCCTAAATTTCTCCTGCTAAATTTCTGTGTCACTTAAAAAAAATCTGCTTTCTGAACTATTTTAATAGCCATTTTAAGACTTAAAAATACATTCTTCCCTCAAAAAGTAATGTGCTAGTTTATTGATTTTGTTTTAGAACCAAATATGACTTGAGTATTGGGTATGCTTTTCTAGTTTTAAGAGTAAATTGTTATTCTAAATAATAACTTGAAGACTTAAGAGCTTAAAAATATATTGAAAATTAATACGAGTAGTTATAATGCGATATCTTGATATTTGAGAGCTATTTAAGAAGTAAGTAAAATTCAGAAGTAGCACTTTATAGTAGCTGATTTGCGTTTGCAAATCGGTAAATAAAGTTATTGTATTGGCAGATCAAAAAATGATTTTTTTAAAAGTGTTACCTCAAATTAAAGTTAAAATATGAAAGCATGTATAGTAAGTACATTAAAGCAGATCTGTATTATGGGACTACAAGTCCTTTATGTAAGAGAATTTATAGTCAGGGAAATACGAGAGATTCTCTGTGTGTGTGTAGGTGTGAATGGGGTTGTGTCTTTAACATGTACTGATATTAATTATTTTTAGTTAGGGATGTGCAATTAATATTTATTTTAAATAGAACTGTTATATAATTATTTGAAATAGTAATATCTGGTTAGAAAGTATGAACATGTTGTATAAGTTAGGGTTGTGACACCTTTTGGAAAATTTTGAAAACCATTTAACTTGTAAATTGTTATGTTCACATCTTTGTATTTTTTACCTTTTATTACTAAGGGTGTTTGCATGAAAATATCTTAAGAGCACAATAGTCCTGCTGCTAGCTACAGGGATACTTTTTTACACATCAGCTTAGTGTGATATCAGCGTTTTGGCCTCAGATAGGAAAATAAGCAGGAAAAATAAAGTTTTAAGAAATAAAATAATTGATTTTCATGCAAATGTTATGAATACACTGTGAAGAGCTATTAAAATATTTTCATTTTTTCCCATCTGATATCAATCAAGACATGAAAAGTTTTGAACTATGTACATCTTAACAGGGTTGTTAAATATTTAATATTGGTAATGTGTTCCCAAAAAACATTTATCCCACAACATAAATAGAAACTTAATGGAGTAAGAGACATTGAATGAAAACCATTGTCTTAAGTACATCCTATCTAATAAAAGAGTAATATGCAAATTGACCATCACTCCAACACACAAGATGGCTGCCCCATGTGGACACACTATGGCCAGCAGGGGAGGGCAGTTGGGAGAGACCAGGCCTGCAAGGGAGGGCAGTTGGAGCGATCAAGCCTGCAGGGGAGGGCAGTTAGGGGTGACGAGGCCAGCAGAGGAGGGAAGTTGGGGGTGACTGGGCCTGCAGGGAAGGACAGTTGCGGGGGACCCAGGCCTGCAGGGGAGAGCAGTTGGGAGGGACCAGGCCTGCAGGGGAGGGCAGTTAGGGGAAAACAGGCTGGCAGGGGAGCAGTTAGGCATCAATCAGGCTAGCAGGGGAGTGATTAGGGGGTGATCAGGCTGGCAGACAGAAGTGGTTAGGGGCAATCAGGAAGGCAGGCAGGCAAGCAGTTGGGAGCCAGCAGTCCTGGATTGTGAGTGGGATGTCCGACTGCTTGTTTAGGCCCGATCCTACTGGGATCGGGCCTAAACGGGCAGTCGGACATCCCTCGAGGGGTCCCAGATTGGAGAGGGGTGCAGGCTGGGCTGAGGGACACACACCTCCATGCACGAATTTCACGGACCGGGCCTCTAGTTTAAATATAAGCATTATAAAAATGTATTGACAATTTTAAAGTACAATTTTTGGTTTCTTGGAATAAAGACTTTTAGTCATTATGTTTTAATACTAAGAGGCTATAGCTATACAATTATTTATCTTATATATGCCATAGTTTTGAAACTCCTAATTTGACTGGAGCCAGAGTAAGATACATACATGTATCTTTCAGGGGAGTTTGAGATACTGCAAAAGATACTCAAAAGGTTAAGAATCATAACAGATTCTTATTCAGAAGTAAGGGTGTTATGTGAGCATAAGTATTTAATTTTTGTAAATGTTTATTGAAGTTGGGAAAATTTAAAACATATCTTTTCTGTCCCATAATTTGCTAAGAGTACATAGTATAGATTCAAATAGCTCCCCTCATGCTTTCTAAATCAAGTCTTTCTTTCCCAAAGTTTAAATGTGAGGCATTCTGGAATTGAACTTGCACATGTTCTGAATCTTGAGGCTTGTTAGTATATTCAAGTATTTCGACCTCAGAACTATAAGTTTTGGTCTACAAATTTGTCATCATTTATCAAAATCAAACCAGACATTAAATGACCCTAATTTGTATAGTTAGTAGATCTTTCTTTAATCAAAAACTTGAAGAGTGGAAAGGTTTTTGTAACTTTCTTTGTATCTCATGTTGGATTTCCCCCCTCAAAAAAAAAAAAAAAGGAAAAACAAAGTGAAACTTACTAAAAAACAAAACAGTTGACAGTAATATTACAAACACATATACCCTTCACCTATAATCAGTTGTAGATATTTTAAGGATTTTGCTCTATTTTGATATCTTTCTGTATTTAATTTTTGCAAAAGCATTTAAAAGTGAGTTATAGACATCATGATGGATCATCTCTCAGTATTTTAACATGTAGCTCTGAAGAATAAGGACGTTATTCTGCATAACCATGATACCATTATCACTCCTAAGAAATTTAATATTGCTACAGTATCTCTAATGTACAGCCCACATTCAAATTTCCTTAATTATCTTCAAAATATACTTTATAGTTGTTTTCTTTTCCACGCAGGATCAAATCAAGGATTGTGCATTGTATTTAAGTTGTCAGTTCTCTCTAGTGTTGTTTAGTCTAGAAACTTCTCTGCCTTTTTTTTCCTTTCATGACTGCCTTTTTTGAAAGTTTAACCAGCACCAGTCTAATACAGTAGCCACTAGGCGCAAGTGGCTATTAAGCATTTGTTATGTGACTAGGGCAACTGAGGAAGTGAAAGTTTAATTTTATCTACTTTTAATTAATTTAATTTTAAATTGCCACATGTGGCTAATGGCTATCTTATTATACAGTGCAGGTCTAGACCATCTGTCTTATAGACTGTCCCACAATCTGGATTTGTCTGCTTATTTCTTGTGACTCTTTCCTTATTGGCAAGTTGTTACATAGACAGGTGATATTTATTTCCCACTGCATATTGTCAGAATATGTCAGTTGGCAGTTATGTCAAATATACAATATAATGTCTATTTATTTGAGATAGCCAAAGCACTTTAATACAACTGTTTGAATGTAATTGTTTTGTGTGCCCCATGATACATAAATCTAAAATCTACTTAAAATAATTAATCTATTTAGTTTACTTTCATCATTAAGGTATTGGAAGTATGACTACAATGTTGTCTTCATGCCTGGGATCTTAATCTGAGATGTAGTATTGAAGCTGCACCTCAGTAGGATGGAAGAACTAAGCATTTAAAAGATTTTGTTAAAACACCCTTTCAGCCCTAGCTGGTTTTGCTCAGTGGATAGAGCGTCGGCCTGTGGACTGAAGGGTCCCAGGTTCGATTCCTGTCAAGGGCATGTACCTTGGTTGCAGGCACATCCCCAGTAGGGGATGTGCAGGAGGCAGCTGATTGATGTTTCTCTCTCATCGATGTTTCTAACTCTCTAGCCCTCTCCCTTCCTCTCTGTAAAAAATCAATAAAATATATATATAAAAAAAAACACCCTTTCAAGGCAAATACTCATGAAATTCAGCATACATCTCCAACACTTTGCTCTATAATGCTCCTTTTTTTTACCCCCCCCCTTTTGAGTTGACTACAATATGTTATACTGAGTAATATATTTAACATTTAATGTAATAAAAAATAACATTTTGGCTTTGAAAACATTTAGGCTACCACAAAAATAATTAGGGTCTATTCTAATGGTTTATTGCCATATGATAATTATTTGACATATAAAAAGTTTCCTTTAGTCTTTCAGAACTATTTTTTTACATGCCTTAGTTTCTCTGGATAAAAAATATGTAATACTCTTTGATGGAAAGGTGAACATGTAACTGATAATACTTGATAAGCTTTAAAAATTGTCCTTGTTTAGTAGATGAAATTGATAATTTTATAGAAAAATACAGTTTATCAAAATCAACTCTTCCAAAAGCAGAATGCTTAAATAGACCAGTCACTGTAGAGCAAATAGAAGAAGTAGAGAAACTAGTAAAAGAGCACTTTCATAAAGGCCAAGATGGCTTCACAGGGGAATTCTACCAAATCTTAAAGGTCAGATAGCCAAGTGTTACTGCAAGTACTTATTAAGGCCATATAAAATAAAGAGAGAAAACTTTCAAATTTGTTTTGAAGTATGTATGATATTGATCCCAGAATCTGATAGTTTGCACCAAAGTAGAAAGCTACTGACCAGTTTCAGTTAGGAATATTGTTGTAAGATAATATTAGTAAGCAAAATCCAGCAATCCAGAAGAGAAAAATCATGATTTCATAACATGCAAGAAAGGTACTTGACAAAATTTACTACTTATTTATTATAAAGCATTCACTAAAATCTTAATGGAGAAGCACTAAAGGCATTCCCACTAAAGTCAGAAACAAGACAAGGATGGCCACTGTCACCACATCTCTTGGCACATAATGTTGGAAATATGGCAATATTAGCTAACAGATACACAGGAATATGTTAAATGACACCACAGGGAAGCAGTCAGCAAACACTCAGAATATTAGAAATGTGTAGGCTAAATGACTGGAATAAGATATTTAAGAGACATGTTAACCAAATACAGTCGTACTTTTTAAATTCTTATTCTGAGTCTAGCAATCCTATATAATAAAAGCCTAATATGCAAATTGTCCCCTGGACCGAGAGTTCAACCATTTGCTATGACATGTGCTGACTATCAGGGAGCAGCGCAGAACATGGCGGGTGTTGGCGACACGCTGCAACCTCTTGCTACTACCTGGGGGCGGAGGTGATGGGGACGAAGGTGTGGTGAGAATGCCTGGTGTCCACCGAGCTCACTCACTCTCCCTGCTACCCTTCCCCGCGCTTAGGTACCAGGCGCCCACGAGGAGCCTGCCCCGCACCCGCACAGCATCTGGGTGAGCTGGGCTGCAGCCGCTGGGACCACAAGGGCTGGTTGGGCTCCCCATGGGTTCGCACAGGAGCCGGTCTGTGAGGCCAGCCAGGAGAGAGCACACTGCCCACTGGGCGTCCATGCGGCACCGCTGGGCGGTCCAGAGGCCCACATTGTGCCCTCGCCCTCAGTGTCTGGCTGCGCTTACCGCATCTCCACGTGGGAGCTAGGGCCCAGTGACTCAGGGAGAGGGGGTATGTGGGGGCCCAGAGGCCCAGGTGCTGCCCAGAGCCCAGAGTTCAGCTGGGACCTGCCCTTCCACGCCAGACGCTCGCACTTCGATCGCCGGCTAGGCCTAGGGACCGCACCCGTGCATGAATTTTGTGCACCAGACCTCTAGTACAACTATAAAACATTTGTGAAACAATTAAGGAAAATTTTTTTTATTCCTTCACCTTTTTCAGATAATTGAGGATATTTAAACACATTTGATGATTTATTATTTTTTAAATATATTTTATTGATTTTTTTTTACAGAGAGGAGGGGAGAGGGAGAGAGTTAGAAACATCGATGAGAGAGTAACATCCATCAGCTGCCTCCTGCACACCCCCTACTGGGGACATGCCTGCAACCATGGTACATACCCTTGACCGGAATCGAACCGGAGGTCCGCAGGCCAACACTCTATCCACTGAGCCAAACCGGTTAGGGCATTGATGATTTTTTAAATAGTATTTTTTGTGTTAGTTGTGATAATGATAGTGAAGATTTAAAAAAATTAGTTCTTACCACTTAGAAATGCACACTGAAATGTTTGAGTGAAATGAAAAAAACCTAAGATTTACATGAAAATAATCGGGAATGGCTGAGGACTGGTTGCAGGGTAAAGATGAAATAGGAGTGGGCATGAATTGATGTTTATTGTAGCTGGGAGGTGGGTACCTGGAGTACTAGTCATCTTTAATGTAACAGGTTTAAAGAGTTCATGGCCACAAGAAGAGGGAGGAAGGCTTCAAATTTTACAGATATTTTAATTTGCATACTTTCCACTGTTAAATACCAATATTAAAATAGTATCAGTCCATATTTTATAATCTTAGTGTTAAGGACTTGATTTCTGATACCTTATTAAGTGGGCTAAGCCTAGATTTAGCTTTAATAATTAGAGGTGGATCTCAGAAATCAAATGAAAGTATTGTTAAAGTTTAATCACTATTTTATTATTATTTTTTAAATATATTTTTATTGATTTCAGAGAGAAAGGGAGAGGGAGAGAGAGATAGAAACATCAATGATGAGAGAGAGAGTCATTGATCGGCTGCCTCCTGCATGCCCCCAACTGGGAATCAAGCCCGCAACCCGGGCATGTGCCCTTGACCGGAATCAAACCTGGGACCCTTCAGTCCGACGCTCTATCCACTGAGCCAAGCCAGCTAGAGCTAATCACTATTTTAAAAGCGATAAATATTTTCTCTAAAATTGCCTAGAGAGAATTATATATTTACATTTTTTACTAAGATTTTTAAACCAAATCCAAATGCTTTGTCTAAAATCTTGATTTAATTTTTTCAGATGGATTTAATGCCTTTTATTAACAAAGCTGGCTGTGAATGTCTTAATGAAAGTGATGAGCATGGATTTGACAACTGTTTACGAAAAGACATGACCTTCTTGGAGTCTGATTGTGATGAACAGGTAATTGGATGTCTGAGTTAAGGCATAGGGATTATCAATATTTATGCCTGCTCTTGTTTCTTTATCATGTTTTCATCTCATGGTTTTATGTCTCTCTTTCTCAGTTGACCACTGTTCCTTTCCTTTTTAAAACTTTGATTTTCTTTGACCCCTGTCCCTTGACCAATGCAGATCCATCTCTTTTTTTCTCTTTCTGTGTGAGCTGCCAAGTGCAGTAGGGAGAATCGTGGAACTCTTGGGTTGGCTCCACTGCTGAGTTGAACCTTCACCACTCTTTAGTCCTTTTGTTCATTCTTACCTGACTTGCTTTCATTTTATTCACCAAAAATGAGCACTCCCTATATGTCTAATCCTCACTCCCAGAAGTAAACCGAGTGTTGTACTTCCCGGCATTGTTGTCACAGAGGATGGCCTTGATCAGCCATCTTTCTTCTTGACTGTTATTTTCCTTAATTTACTTTCTATTCCACTGACTGCTTTGTCCCCATTCCAGTTCATCTTCTACATGTTCACTAAAGCTGTTCTTTTCTCAATATAAATCTAGTCATGCTTCTTACGAGTTAAATGATTCTTCATTGGTGTAGAGTGTCAAATTCCTGCCGACTTGATGTTTCTAGCTTTTACTCTCATCTTTCACCTGTGGTTCAGGTCCCTAAACATGTCATACTTATTATTTTTTGACACACTGTTAGAGATCAATTATAAAACGTACTTATGTAACTAAAGGATATAGTCTAGGTATTTTCTTAGGCAGACATACCATAATGATTCTAAAACCATAAATCTAAACTCCATTTTCTGTGCTCCAACCAGATCTACCTTAACATATAACTTTGAGAAAATTGTTCACACTGTGTTCCTTGTAAATGGTGCTCTGAATATAATTTGATGGTACTTATCAGCAGGCCTGGCTACAACTTTCCTAAAATCTTCCTGCCAGGGTAGAAGCATAGGCACCTACATCAGACACAATTTTGGCTGAGAAGAAGATAAAGCGATTAAATTCAAGTTTCTGAGAGACAGGCATTGCGACAGCGTTTTGTATCGGTTTTCTTATGTGGCCTTCCAGATTCAGTTAGTCAAATACGTTAAGGATGGAGGTTTGGAGACGACTGTAGAGCTGTAGGAATCCTCTTCTCTGGAGTTTTAGATCAAGTAGAGTCCATTTGAGGGTTAGTCTTTCCACGTAACACTCCTGTGCATTGTCTCCAAATTATCAAGTAACATAGGTAGGTGCTTGACAAATAAACCATCCTGGAAAACGTTAAGCTTATATGTTAGCATAAATAGTATAAATTTTAATTTAATTGGGGAATTTTGTTTTGAGTTTTTAGAAAGCAGATTGCTTGCCAGTTTATAGGTCACAAGACCTTATGTTCTTATGCACAATTATAGTTAACTAGGAGCCCAGCGCGCGATTCGAAATCTTGTGGCACTGCCCTGCCTCTCTCCCTGGGCCCCACAGCAGCCGCGGCTGCTGCCTGTCCGGCCCTGCCTCCCTCTCCGGCCCTTGAAGCAGCCCTGGCCGCTGCTTATCAGGTCCTCCCCCAGCGCAGGCGCGTGGAGGCCCCTGCCACCCCGCCCCCGACGCTGCGCGTGCAACCTCCTCCTGAACAGTCGACCCATTATGGCATTCCAGTTAATTAGCGTATTTCTCTATTTTTTTATACATATACATATATATACACGTATATATGTATATGTATATATGTATATGTATATATATATATGTGTGTAAGATTATTCCATTAAACTTGTTGTTGTCATTCTCTTATATGAATAATAGATAATTGTATTTTTCAGATGTCAGTCTAATCAAGTTACTTTCAACTTACTGATTTTACCTATTACATTAGTTTTATTAGATAAATTTAAAAAATTTTGCCTCTGAATTAATTCCACTTAGCTGTTGTGTGTGTTCAAGGTGTTCAAGAGCCCTTTGAAAGTTAAACAATTATTTTCTTCACAGCTCCTTATTACTGTGGCATTTAATCAACCTGTGAAGCTTTATTCAATGAAATTTCAAGGGCCAGATAATGGTAAGTAATGGACAGTTTTTCTCTAAAATGACTTTCTGATCTGTAGACCTGTTAGAAGGTCTACCTCTAGTTTTTTAATAAATGTAGATATTCCTTGTTTGGGGAAAGAGTGAAATTGTTTTTGGAACAAAGCAAGGATATAAATGAATGGGCAGATAATGTGAGATTTATTTCTAAAATTTTTAATTTTAGAATTTAAGTTTCCTCTTTATCTGAAAGCAAGTGAACCCTTTCTTCCAACTATGACTCTAAAACTCTAGGTTTGAAGCAGTCATTGTTAACAATCAAAATTGGGTATAATTTATTTCTTTCAAACTTCTATTACACATGATAAAACTAAGGTTCAAGATTGTCCTATTTGTGCCCTATTAATAGATTCATATTGTTTATAGATATGATGCTGTAAATATGATTGCACAGACTAGGCATTTCTATTTGTATTAAATAAAGAACTTCCCTTATTTACTCTTCCCACCCTTCTTTCCTCCTTTTCCTGTGTCTGTGGAAGTTTTGTTGTTGTTGGGGTGGGCTGGAGTGGGGGGAGAGAGGAGAGAGTAGATTTCATTTTTATTAACCCTTTGCACTCACTTGCTTTTTTCTCGATTCCTTTATTCTAATGCTAACTGTGTCGAGTCACACTCGACATCCGAGTGCAAAAGGTTAATGCAACTGTGTCTTTATTCTGAAAATCCAAAGTATTTGTAAAAGCAAATGCTGTAGAAATGAGTATTTAAGCAATGTTAATATTTTAAGATTCTTTAATCAGCTAGAAAATATGGGTTTAAATTGTACCTTGAAGTTAAAGGGATTAAGACACTCTATGAATGTGATTGTACCACTGAGCACATCCTAATTCCCAAGATGAAATTTGGCAATTTATATAATTAACCTCTTTTTGACTAATCGTGTCACTAAAGCTTCCCTCTTAACAAAATGTACCAATTATTGGCGACTAAGACCTGATCAAATGTTCTTTCTTTTATGGAACTTGTTAACCTGCATATACTGTCCGACTCCATTGCTACTTTCCCTATACTTCCTCACTAGTAGTATTACATTTACATAGTACATCTTTTGTAGTTGAGGGCAAGAACTGTGTGTATGTGGGTACATACATATGTATGTGTTTTGATCTAGAATTCCTAAAGTATAGTGCTAGCAGGCCAAGAAATGGCTATGAAAATAGTCAGACTTTCTTAGAATTCCTAAAGATGTATGTAGATATGTGCATATGTTTGTGTGTCTTTATAGTATGAATGTAATAATAAAGGGAAGAAAATATATGTTTGATTTTTACCATTTTGTTCTACCATTTTATAGGTCAAGGTCCTAAATACGTAAAAATTTTTATCAATCTACCCCGATCTATGGATTTTGAAGAAGCAGAAAGAAGTGAACCAACTCAAGCTCTGGAACTAACAGAGGATGATATTAAAGAAGATGGCATTGTCCCACTTCGCTATGTTAAGTTTCAGAATGTTAACAGTGTAACTGTAAGTAGTATTTCACTAAGATATGATCTTTTAAGTAGTTATTTGTCTACTTGGTTTGAAATGAGTAAAATTGAGCTAATTAAATTTTCTTTTTTAAAATATATTTTTATTGATTTCAGAGAGGAAGAGAGAGGGAGAGAGAGATAGAAACATCAATGATGTGAGAGGATCATTGACCGGCTGCCTCCTGCACGCCCCCTACTGGGGATCGAGCCCACAACCTGGGCATGTACCCTTGACTGGAATCGAACCTGGGACCCTTCAGTCTGCAGGCTGACGCTCTATCCACTGAGCCAAACTGGCCAGGGCTTAAATTTTCTTCTTAATTTATCTGTGTGTCCTAAGGGAAGGACAGGTTGATATTTTTAAACTTTGTGGATTGTCAGTTTACTTATCTGATACATATTTGGCAACTGTTATGAAATGTTTATTCTATAACATTTATATTTAACTGAGTATATTTGTGCTTTATTATTCATACCTGGTAATGAGTGATGCATTTGTAAAATTCAGTGTACTTTTCTAGAACACTGAGTTTTTAATAATGTAGTGATCATGATCTCGCAAAAGTGACTTTAAAAATATAATTTTATGTTAATTTGTATTGAAAAAGTATGCTGTTTGTTAGCAGTTATTAACTCCTTTGTGTATTTGGGTATTAAAACCCAGCACATGCTCTCCACCCCACCGCTGTCCTTCAGAGGAGAGGATGGAGGGTTAGAGTAGAATAAAACACTTAGAGAAGTGGGAATCAGCACAGTCACTGAGAACAGGTCATTCCAAACTAATGTGATTTCTTTGTTTTACTGGAACAATTCTCGTTTTGGTAAGTTAGAAGAATGCTGTAACATGTGTTCATGATAACACCTTTTGCTTTATATAGTGATGAGAGGAAGGCAGCTGTTTATTGGGAAAGCCCTTTCAATGCAGAGATCCCGATGCTTTCTCCTCTGTCATTAGAATCATGAACACAGTTATTTCGTGATGGGCTCAAGTCTTTATGTACTGTGTCCTATCTCAATCAGAATTTCAGTTAAGACACAGAAAGTATGTCTGTCACTTTTTTTGATAAAATTGAAATTGAAATGACAGTTTTGATCAGAAAGTCTAATCAAAGTCAGTGGATGAATTTTAAAAGCAGTAAATATAAAAACATTTGTGCTTAGATTCAAAGAGCATTACAAATAAATAAATGGAGAGCTGATTTAATAGTATACTAATTATAGACTTAGGGTTTTTCATTGATCAGCTCAGTTTGATATGAAAATGTAGTTGCCTATACAAACAACAAAGCCTGACTGATGATTTCCAATACAGGTTTTTTCTTGTAATAGTCTAAAAAATTGAATGAATGAATATCAGACTATAACTACAGAAATATTCCTCAGTGAACTACTATAATTTTTTATAAAATTTCAACAGCACTCTGCCAATTGTAATTGTGAATTTCATAGTCTTTCAGCATTCATTATGAAGGCTTTAATTTTGACCCCTCCATGCCATCACACTAAATTATCAAGAACTTATATATGTGGGTGTCTTGCCATGACATTCCTGGAATAGATGAGAACAGCAGGGCAAACAGCGGAATTAATGGTCCTGTAGGAGTACTAGTCTAAATGTAATTTGGATTAATCCTTACACAGAGTGGAAGGTAAATTTGTTAGTAATCTAAGGAAATTGATGAAACTGAGGCATTTTTATGAAAGAAAGGATTGCAGGCATTACTGTAAAAATTATTATTATTTTTTGGTAGATATTTGTTCAGTCCAATCAAGGTGAAGAAGAAACAACAAGAATTTCATATTTTACTTTCATTGGTACTCCAGTCCAGGCAACAAATATGAATGACTTCAAACGAGTAAGTTTGTTGAAATGATATTTAGGGGAAGTAAAAATACAATGTTAAAGAACTGCCACCAAGAGTTTTATCTGTACAGAACACAGGTGCTGTGCACAGATTAAATGTGCAGCAGCATAGGAGATGTAGTTATCGTAGTATTCCTGGTGGTTGCATCTGGCAGGCAGTCTAGAACTTGAGATGGTTATAAAAGAGGAAGAGTTTTTCTAGGGTTGCCAATGCTTCGAGGAAGAGGCACCCAGCCTAACAGTTTGACCCCTGTTTTGGGGGCATTGGAGCGGTAGAACATCCTGAAAACTTTTATTCTTTTTTTTTATGGTATCCACAGATCTAATTTTAATTCAGTTACAGAAAATTTCATAAAATTGCATAACATTGGATGCCCTTATAAAATTATAAAATGTTAGCTGTTTTTACAAAATTTATAACTTTGGCAATAGATAGTTTAACTGGTCATTTTACAAGTATAATCTTCCTGTCTCACAGTATAATTAACTTTTGGGAGCTGTATGAACAATCATGTACTTAGATCTGTCATATTAAATGTTTGGCATGTATAATGGCAGGTCAGAAGAAGCAGAGATTAAACATCTACATATTTATGATGTGAAGTGTGCTATACTGGGAAAATGTGTGAGCATCAAAGACATTTTGGCTGCCTGCTTTGTTACTTTGCCTGTTTGAATTAAATGCCATTGGATTTAGCTTTAACTGTTTCTTACGTAGTGTGTTTTTAGCTTAATATTTTCATAAGATCTATTACTCTGTCTTCTTATTTTCCCTTACTATTAATTTAGCTACGGTTTCCTGCTTCTCACCTTAGCTTATGCTATTGGAGTTTGTTTTTTCTCTCAGTAACCACTACTTTATCTTATCTATCTTCTTATTAGCCTGCCATTGATTAGTTTTTCTAATGTGCGTTATCAGTTGTCCACCTAAGAATCTGTCTCTACCTCTTTGTTTTTAACATCCCCATCCCACCTCATTTAAACTAGTTTTTCTGTTTTTGACTACCAGACTACCTTTTGTGGTAACAACGGTGGTAGACTATTCTTGAGAGTATTTGTGTTTGTTTTATAATTAGGCTATGCGTTCATTTAACTAAATACCTTTTTACCTTATTTAAAATTATTATTGAGAAGTAGTTCTCAAACTTTTTGGACTCAAGGACCCTTTTACGCTATTAAATATTCTTCAGGACCAATAAGACTTTTTGCTTCTGTGTGCTATACTTATCTAATAGTTACCATTTAAGAAATTAAAACTGAGAAATTTAAAAAATATTTATTTACAAATAATAAATTCTTTGTACATTAGTACAAATAATATTTTAAAATCGAAGTATATATTTTCCAAAACAAAAACTAGCTTAGAGGAAGAGTATTGTTTTCACTTTTATAAATTTCTTTACTTTTAGCTTGGTAGAATTCTCTCATCTGTTTCTGCATTCACTCACTTTTGCTATCACAGGTTATGTAGCCTCTTGGGAACTCCATTGTACACTTATGAAACAATGAGAGTTAAAAATGCAGATACCAATGTAGCAATGGAAATAGTTTTTAGCTTGAAGACTCCCTGAGAGAGTCTTAGGAAACTCCAGCCTGGACCACTCTGAGAACTGCTGTGAGAATAATTTATTACTATAATGAATGGACTTCCTTCTTGGTGTTCTGGACTTCTTTTGCCCTGGCCTTTAATGTTTAATACATTTTAATTGGTTGAATGGTTTTCTTACATATATTAATATTATATTACATTTCTTTTTAATAATTTCTGAGTGAGATTTGTTTTGCTTGTGTAGTTATTGTTCTGTAGGGTTATTTCTCAAAAGTAAGCTAATTTTATTTCTTCAAAAATATATTATGGTAAGTCAACAACTTCAGTGTAAGAAAATTACAATAGAATTAATGTCTGTAACTGAAATTGGCCAGTTTGGTCCTTGTATAGAGTTGCCTGTTAAAAATGATTTTGGTTTCTAGTGCGGGAGATAATTGACATGTGGTATGGTATTTGTTGTTTTTGTAGTACTGTGCTAGGTACAGTCACGATCCCTGTCTAGAGCAAATTTACATAACACCTGGAAAGTCAATCAAGTGACTCAAAGCTTAGCTCAAGGCTCTCTTCCTCCTCGGAGTATCCTTAGACTTCACAACGGTTGCTGGAAGAGAATGAGAATATTTTGTGAAGGAAGAGGGCCTTGAATAAACTTTAGTAGTAGAAATGGATGGAGGAGAAAACAGCAGTGGGCACTCTAGGTAGAATGAAAAATAGGAGCTTGGCATCAAAGTGGGAAGGAGCAGGATTCATTCTAGGACCAGTCACGTATGGCCCTTCATTCCCTTATTTAGTCAGTCTGGATTTTAAAGGGATTATGCATAATAATTAGAATTTAAAATTTTAAAATAGATCTGGTACATATTTTATGAGCACAGAGAAGAAAATTTTGATACCTCTGTGTAGGAAAGAATGATATAAAATGCTTTAGTGCATGATAAAATAGAATTATTTAGCATTTTCAGTTTACATTTTTATGTTGTATGAGTTGTTCCTAGATAACTTTAGTTTTCAGAATGTCATTGACCTTCTCCCTATGGTCAGTCACTAAGATGACAGAAGCTAAGAACGCTAATGAACCTTAGATGTGGGTAGAAATCTTAGACCACCTTGCATGCTGTTACAACTTCATGAGGTTATACCTTTAAGATTTGGTAGACTTGAACACACTTTCCATTTATCTGTTTTGGGCTCTTATAGGCATTGTGCACAGATTATAACATACACTTATGCTATTTGCTGTTGTAAATGGATTCTGTGTGTTGCAGCATGAAAAGCTTGCCATCCTAATTGGAAGTAGATGTTTTATTTGCTAAAATATGCTCTTTACACCGATTGCTTTATTTTAATACAAAAGTAATAAGACATAAGTACAGAAATGAGCAAAATTGAAGGGGCTTGTGCTTCTTAGGGAATGAGGTGCATGCAAAAAGCAGAGCAGGTTTTCTGTCCCCATTATAAAAATAGACTTTTCTAAACTGGCCATTCACCATATCAGCTGTTTTTGTAACTTTTCTGTCTGTTTATTTTTCAGCTTTTTTAATCCAACTCAAATGAACTAAAACCAGAAGATTTTTAAAAAATGAATATAAAGATTGACCTTATCTCATTCCACTCCCCTCCTTGCTTCTCTGCTCATCTTGCACCTGTCTGCTCTCACCCTTCCCATGTTCTCATCATTGTTGGTGCAGGATGTCTACAGCTTCTGTCATCTGGATCAGCCTTACTGTTACCTAGATTTCCTCAGCTATCTTGTTCCTCAAATCTCATTCTAGTTATTTTTCTCCACTGCCTTTTCATTTTGTTTTGGTTTTGGTTTTGGGCTTGCAACTAGGTGCTTCCATTTTATTACCATACTGTATTGTTCCCCCGAATTTCTGTTGTTGTTTTTCATTCTCCCATCTTATATTTAATTTTGTACTATCTTTGTGAAATAATATTGCAATAAAATATACATTGTTGTAGTTTCAAATTTAACTAGTTGTTGGATACTGTTTTAATCCAATCTGAAGTTTAAATTTTATTTTTTAGG
The DNA here is from genome assembly GCF_027574615.1 of Eptesicus fuscus. Lineage (NCBI taxonomy): Eukaryota > Metazoa > Chordata > Mammalia > Chiroptera > Vespertilionidae > Eptesicus > Eptesicus fuscus. The sequence goes on along the minus strand of NC_072484.1, from coordinate 39,737,081 downwards.
AACTATAAAATCATTTTGGAAACCAAATATAAACAGTTTCATCAAGTTCTTTTATATGAGCACTAGTGCAATATATTGATTAGGCTGTAGTTAAGAGATGTGGGTTTCTTCTTTTTTTTCTCATTGGAACTGTGGCCCAGAAGTCATTTTGCTTATTAATTGTGGGTGTATCCTATGCTTTGACTGCCCAAGCAAACTCAAGGCCAGTTGAAAGACTTATGGACTAAATATTAGGCTGGTTTAAAATATTAATATGGAAGAAAACTGGACTCTTTACTGAATAAATACTATGGATACCTAATTTTGATGTACCTAGACTTTTATTTCTGTGGTGTTAATATAAAGACTGAAAAAGAAATAAAAGAGCTTTACATTTGGGTAAGAAAATCCATATTGGAATGTTACATTTCTTTTTTTTTGCAGAGAATACACATTGGCAAGTTGAGAGCTATCAACCTGTGAAACAGTATGCAGATTTGTGTCTTCTGTATCACATCTGCTAAAATGTTAATTTTTAATATTAGTTTTTTTGCTTAATCTAATAGCTTTGTGTTGTGTTTGTTCCCAAGTGATAACAGTGATCAATAATGCTTTCAGTGTCTATCTGCTTGAATTCATTTGTGATACAAATAGTTCCATCTCCTCTTCTTTTTTAAGAAGTCTCCTCTTGGCTCTTAAACCTGAATTCCTTACTCCCATCCACATATTCTTTTCTGAAACTATCTCTTTAGCATCTGTCTGGCTTTTTGGACTTGCTAACACATTGTTTCCTTGGATCAGAGAGGAATTCCTTTCAAGTGATAAAAGTGATTTTATTTGAGGTGGGAAAACAGCAGTTTAGCATTAAGTGGTTGGATATTCAGTGGAAGGGGTTTTACAGTCTTCTCTCATGAAAGACATTGACCCAGCCATGCTTTATTTTTAGACCAGACATGTATTGAAGAACTTTTTGAGTTTTCCTTGATTCAGATACTGCCATTTGGAAGAGAGTCAATTTAAATATGGAATTTACTTTTACAAATGTATATAGAAATATTTTTATATAAAAATACATAATAGCTTGCAAGTAGATTTCTTTAGAGGTATTTCTACTATAAGAATACATTATTTAATGATAAACTTTAGATTTGAAGTATATTATTCAATTAGAACATAGTTTTAGAACTTCCCCACAGAGAATTTGTTTTCTAGAACTGTTGGTAGTTATAAGAAGAAAAAAACAAAAACTACAAAGAAAACAAATAGAACTGTTGGTAGAAAACAAGTTTATTCTTTGTATTTTTATGCTGCCACATTTATAGCAACTAGGACATTTAAACACCTCTCTAATAGACAATTTTTCTAATCATTGATAGAAACAAGATTTATTCTGTACATTTAAAAATATATATTTTATTGATTTCAGAGAGAAAGGGAGAGGGAGAGAGAGAGATAGACAGAAACATCAATGATGAGAGAGCATCATTGATCGGCTGCCTCCTGCACATCCCCTACTGGAGATCAAGCTTGCAACTCGGGCATATGCCCTGATTGGGAATCAAACTCAACCTCCTGGGTCATATGTTGACGATCAACCACTGAGCCACACTAACCAAGCTATTCTTTACATTTTTTTATAGTACATTTATAGCCGCCAGGGTTTCTTTTTTTCTTGCCACGAGGGTATCTGAAAAATAGAAACTAGGCAAAATTAGTCATTTTTAGTGTTTTATTATGTGTCTACATATTGAGAGAAATGTCTAGAAATCTGTCATCTTGGATGTGAAGACAAGTTTAGCATACTCTTTAAATTCTAGATTATTTGTGTTTGATTTCTAATTGTCTAAAAATAGTATGCCAAATATGTTTCACTCATATAGCATTCTTTTCATTTATTAACTTCTCTAAACTGTCAACCTTGTATTGAAAAATTGCATTACATTTTCTTAAAACGGTGTTGGAAACCAAAAATAGCCTGCATGTGGTTTATTTTTAATTCCTTGAGGCTGGAAGGGAAGGAGGGTCACAGTGTGTTTCAAGAATAGAAATATACTGCATGCCAAAAAAAAATAAAAAAAATGCAGGGATAAAAATTAATACCCAGTTTTAGAAATGATTACCAGTTAATATTGTTTTTTAATATTATTTTGAAAATAACCCACATTTCTAAATAAAATGTACATATAAAGTTATTTTTATTTTTCTAGGTAGTTGGCAAAAAAGGAGAAAGTCACTAAGATACAAAAGACATGGGAAGACCACATTGCAATCAGACCTACAGCTCCTGGATGACTGCTTGATTCTCGCCAGACTGTCACTATTCCATTCATTGCCATTACCAATAAATCATTGCTTTTGTTCCGATGATATCACTAGTGTTTCTATTGTAATCTTGATACATGCAATTGTAAATAAAAGTCACTACTTTTGCCAAGCTTAATTTTTGTCATTCTAAATAAGTATTTTCACTTTCTACTTATTTGAAAATTGGCTGACTTAAGTGTTAGGTAGCATATTGAGCTAAAGCCAGTTTCTCCTTTTAAAGGAGCACAACTGTTTTGGGAAATTAAGTATGTGTGCCCTCATGTATAGACATACACAGCAAGTGATTTTGATAAATTCACTTGAAACAGCTAACCATGTTCAAATGAGTAAAAACTCGTGTTTATTAAACTACATTTGGGTACCTGGGTTATAGAAATTACTCAAGTTATAAAATACCAGAAATAAAACAAGTTTAATGAGATTTAACTGTTCTCACCCAAAATTTTTAGTTAATAAAACCTCATATTTTAACCCTTCCTGGGTAAACTTTTTCTTTACTAATAGAGGTATGTTGTAATTTGGCAGTAGGGAAAATACAGAACTCAGAATTCATGAAGCAACGTGAATTATTATCTTCTAATCAAGTATTATTTTAACTACCAAAAGATACAGTGTAAAGATTCAGAAGACTTGGTTTAAGGTTGAAAATGAGTTGGCCAAAGGTATATGTTTAAAAGGTCTTGCACAAAAGGCTGGCAAAACAAAACATCTGTTCCTTATTACTTTTTTAAACCTTAAAACTATAAAGTACTGGTAAATCTAATTTTTCAATTCCTCTATTTTTAAAATTAAAATAATATTTTAATTTCTCTATTTAAAAAATTCAGTGTTTGAAGAGTACCTAAGACTAATAGTTTTTTAAAATTTTTTTGTTTTTAGTGATTTCAGAGAGAGGAAGGGAAAGGGAGAAAGAAACATCGATGATGAGAGAGATACTGATCAGTTGTCTCCCGCACACCCCATACTGGGGATCGAGCCTGCAAGGCACATGCCGTGACTGAGAACCGAACCAGTCACCTCTCAATGCATGGGCTGATGCTCAACCACTGAGCTACACTAATAGTTTTAATTCAATTAATTAAATAGTACATTTGAAGACATTTTTGTCTAGGAATATGGTAGAGATACCATTTTTGTCTTTGTGAGACCAATGTGTTTATACACGTTTCTGAAAAGAAGTATCAGTTTTTGTGTTAAAATAGTCACTTTCTGAAACTTCAGGGCCATTAGGTAATGTTTAGTTCCTTCTAATGTAAGCACATTAACTGGTCTGGTAATGTCTATACTAGTATCTATGTATTTCATTTTTATCTTGCCTTGGGTCAAGTGAAGGCAGAAGGGCAAGAAATAAAAGTTTATAACACTCCTTAATATAGACTATCTCAGATTAATCACATCTGAAATTAAGGATTAGATTAATATTGAGATTTGTTCTACCCTTTGTACATTTCATCTGTTTGAATAATTGTTAAAGTGCCTATCTGAAGTATTGCTGACCTCTATACTTGCCAATTTGAAAACCCAATGAAAGTAATTTCATATTTGTAAAGGATTGGGCATCAGATTTATATTGTTTATGTGACTTCTATAACTCAATTGGTTGCATTATACAACCATCCCATAATTCAAATTGTAAATAGGGAAAAATGAATGTTTATAGGTAACTGTAACATGTTTCACTATGGGAAGTTTTACAAATAAACATGCATAGTTGACATTATTTAAATTACCAAGCTGAAATGCTGATGTTTTCTCCTAAAATAGTATGTGTGTATATATACACATACACATAGATACAACATATATTACACTGAATTTTCCAGATGAATAAGAGCATTTGAAAAATGTAACCTAGTTATTTTAACTGAAGCTATCCATTAGATGTTTTATAGAAAACGAATAGAGTTATTGTTTGTTTTGTTAGACTTGGGCAAAAAAATTCTCAAATCTTTTCCCTTGATTTTGCATATTTTGTTATTTCACATCAGGATGCATTATCTGATAATGAAGCAATAATGAAATATCCTGTCCATAATAGAAAAAGAACTATTTCCGTACAGAATCTTTGCCGGCAAAAAGCTGACGGCAAGAGTAGCACACAGGCTGCCACACTCTCATGCCCTTGGGAGGCATTTATGATTCATTTTGCCCAAATTGTCCCCCAGGGTCATGGAGGTAGCCACTTAATTTGTTGGAGTTGACATGTGACTTGAAACCTATCTGCCATCTTTGTCTCAAGGCTTGAGGATGTATACTAACACTTTGCAGCATTTATAGGCATGCTGTGATTGTACACCTCAGCATTTTATGTATGGCTGCCTTTAATACACTTGACGGGCTTTTTTACCTAAAAAAGATTAGCTCTCCCCATGTTCTTCTTAATATCAAATCTTAATACTAGAGTAAGAATAAAACATTGGAGTTTAGAAAATGAGTCAACTTACACCCTATCCTCTGTTAAGTTTTAAAGAATGAAATAAATTTAGGGCTTACCCACATTGCTTGTATTTATATAGTTCAGTTTGATAGACCCAAGTTTTGTGAAGGTATACATTTCTTCTGGAATTGGTCATTTCTAACCTTAGACAAAACTTGTTTTTAAGAAAACTACCAATAAAATTCATTGAATGCCTTTTAAAGGAAAACTTGGAAAAATGTGTGTTCACACAGCTTTAATACTTCATTATTAGAGGTGTTATGCTGCATTTTATCAAGTTTTCCAGTTTATGTATGTTTTAGACTATACATATAGCATGTTTCTTAGGTAAATGAATTTTAAGATATTAAATATTTCCCCAATTAAGCCACTTGCATAAGGAAATACATTGATGTCATTTTAAGCATATTTTCACATCGGGTTTTATTTTTAGATCAATACTTTCTAAAAAAGTATGCCCAGCAATATAAGAATAAGTGGGCAGAGTGGAGATATTACAGGCTAATAATATTACATTTAAACTTTATGGCCCATGCAAAATTATTAATTGGAGAATGTGTAAATTATGCCCATAAAATAACTTAAAATTAGGATTTGCAACTAAAACTACACAGCTTGCAATAATATTAAAATTTTATATGTAACCCTAAACCTGCTAGAATATTTCTCCTTCCTCTACAGTTGCAATGCTCTATGAGAAGTTTTATTTAAATTATGCTACTTAGTAGTAGGACCTTTGAAGTTTGAATCTGTTTCTACTAAGCTGTGTCACTTTGAGCAACTGACATTCTTAGAAGCTTGAGTTTCTTGGTCAAAATAGGAACATACCTCTTAGGCTTGTGAAGATTAAGTGTGCATAACTTTGTGTTTAAAACAAGGATACGTACTTTCCCTCTGTACCCTGAGGGAAAACAGTGGCTGCCCCATCTCGCTGCCACTGTCTTTTAGTCTATCATTTGTTGTTTAGTATAATGCACTAGCCTCCTAATTGTCTCATTCCTTCTCACTTGGTCTCTAATGTGTCCTCCTTGGCTCCTAGTTCTTTTTCCTTTTCTGGGTCTTCATAATCTGATCCCTCCCTCTCCATTTCCCTTGTGTGCTGCACAGTACTAGCTGTTGCCAGAATGTACCCTGGTAACTTGATACCTTCCTCCCACCTACCTTATCCACCTGACAAATACCTACATATATACAAAGCTCAGTCCAAGCAAACTGGTAGAGATAAGGCATAATGATTGTGTCTGCCTTCTCTGTTGCCATAGCACGTTGTGGTTATTTCATTCTGGTACTTAGCAAACTACATTGTAATTATTTCTAGTTTTTTAAATTTGATTTCGGAAAGGAAGGGAAAGGGAGAGAGAGAAAAACATTAATGATGAGAGAGAATCATTGATTGGCTGCCTCCTGCACGCCCCCTACTGGGGATTGAGCTCACAACCCGGGCATGTGTCTTGATTGGAATTGAACCCAGGACCCTTCAGTCCGTAGGCCGATGATCTATCCACTGAGGCAAACCTGCTAGGGCTATGTATAATCTTATTTGCTCTACTAGCTTATGAGCAGTACTTGGATTTTTATCATCAGTAAACACAATATTGAATACATTTTCAGGTTCTAAGTGGAGATGCTTACTTAAGTCTGAGAGTGTAGGATTTTGCAGTTGAGCAAGGTAAGAAAGAGAATTTAGCAGTAGTAAAGGAAAAGTGCATCATAGAATGAGAATTGAAGAGATTTCTCAGATGGTGAGGGTTGGCGGGGCGGGGGAGACAAAACTGGCAGGGCAAGTAGAAACCGTATCATGAAGATCCTCTGGCCATGAGAAAGATAATCAGCCTTTCCTTAGTTTATGGGAGGAGAATCTAATTGCTCAAGGGTTTCACCATTGGATGTAAATATGTTAGTTCTTAGGAAAAGCAGAACATTAGGAGGAGAAGTTGACTGGTTTTGGATACATTTCTTTGAACAATGTATCTGAAATGCTTGGCTTTCAGATGGAAATGTCTAGAATGTAATTTTAGAGCTTAGGGCTAGAAGTGGGGAACCAGGAGGCATTTAGGAGATGAAAGTCGAAATAGGTGAGAATATAAAGGGGGGTGGGGGGGACTAAGACACACATAATAGGGAATACTAATAAATATTAAGGAATTAGCACAAGAAAGGCCTGGAAAGGAGAGTTTGAGCACAAATAGAGAAGAGAAAACAGGAGGAGTTGGTAAAGTGGTAGAGGAATTCCAGAGGGAATAATTACCAAACTTAAAAATGTTGAACTTAGGGCTACCCAATTGTCAGTCCTTCAAGTTGTGGAAACAATCTGTAATCTTCAAAAAAAAAAATCATTGATTATATTAATATTCTTTTGGTTGAAGGGGGACTCAGCAGACAATGATTCTGAAACCCCTCCGGCAAAGAAATGTAGAGGCTCTCTGTACTCTACCACTGATCACGGTTTCACATACTATCAACAAGGCATGGAAAATGGTGGCAACCTTCCCTACGAATATGAAGCACTGCTTTGAAGTTGTCATTAAAGGCTATAGTCTTTCCTTATAATCGGTGCTTTTTCTCCTGTATTTTGTTGGTAATTATACATTTTGTTCCATCTGTCATTCTAGGAAATTCTTTCATTGACGGCTTTTATTCTCTTAAAAGTTGTTAATTTCACAAAGATGATTCCTCTGTCCGAGTCCTTGATGGGGCATTAGGTTCCTTGGTAATACGATTTCTAATTTTGTAGGGGAGGACTGAATACGTAAGTTGTTAAAACCTGCTTTTCTGGGTTTTCGAGTACAGGAGTTCCCTCCCACCCCCCAACCACAGTTTCACATTCCACAGTTTCAGCTACCCACAGTTAACTGTGGTTCAAAAATATCAAGTGGAAAAATACAGAAATAAACACTTCATGCATTTTAAATTGTGCGCTGCTCTCAGCAGCCCTGATGAAATCTCGTGAGGCCCCGGAGGTGACTCATCCTTCTGTCCATCTCCACACTGTACATGCTTCTCTTTGGTTACTTAGTAGCGGTCTCAATGGAGATATTGCAGTGCTGGTGTTCAATAACCCTTATTTTACTTAATAAACGATCCAAAGTGCAAGAGGCGTGATGCTGTTACAGAATTTACCAGGTGACTGAAAAATACACAGGGGTACTTGGAGATACAGGAAAAACCCATTTATTTTCAGATGTTTCGCATGTACTAGTAGTGACTCAGGGGAGACTGTTCCTCTCCAAATCCTGAGCAAACCAATATGGAGGAAGCTCTCCCTTTATACCCTTTGGTTTCTTTGTCCCCCAAATATGGATGGGACTTCCGGACCTTTCACGGGCTTTGCAAAAAGCCCCATGTGTTGGGATGGGGCCGTGAGACCACACCTAAAGGCCTGGCCTGGCACCAGCACTGATAACCCCCTCAGGGGTTTATGTATTGTTCATGATTTATGGCCTCTGTAAAATGGGAGTATTTAGGTAAACAGGTCTTGAAAGACCAGATAATTAAGGAAGGGGCAGTGACTAGCCTATAGGCTAACAGGAATGTGCATTAGGGATACAGAGTCAGGATGCTATCACCCCCTCTCCCCACCCCCAAATGTCTTATTTTCCTCATCAATGCTGGCAATTCGGATATGCCACAGAGAAGCTGTAAAGTGCTTGTTCTTATGTCAGGTCAGTAGTAGCCTGATGTTACGTCACAATGCCTAGGTCACTCACTTCATTGCATCACCTAGGAACTTTATCATCTCACATCATCACAAGAAGGGTGAGTATAGCACAATGAGATTATTTTGAGAGACAGACCACATTCACATAACTTTTATTACAGTATATTGTTATAATTGTTCTTGTTACTGTTGTTAATCTCTTACTGTGCCCAATTTATAAATTAAACTTTATCATAGGTATGTTGTACGTATTGGAAAAAGCATAGTATAAAGAGGCTTTAGTACTATCCATGGTTTCAGACCTCCACTGGGTGTCTTGGAATGTTTCCCCTGTGGACAAGGGGGGCCACTGTAACTGGGCCTCCTTTCCTGGGTGATGGGGAGTTGCCTTCCCCTGATCGCCAGGTCATCTCCCGCCCCTGAGGGCTCCCAGACTGTGAGAGGGGGCAGGCTGGGCTGAGGAACCCCCCACCCCCTGTGCACTGGGCCTCTAGTCCTACATAATAAAGAGGTAATATGCAAATTGACCCACACACCCTCGCATCACAAGATGGCCACCCTCACATCATCACAAGATGGGCGCCCCATGTCATCACAAGATGGCTGCCACAAGATGGCTGCCCCCATGTCACCACAAGATGGCCGCCCCCACATTGTCACAAGATGGCCGGCAGGGGAGGGCAGTTGGGGGTGACAAGGCCTGCAGGGGAGGGCAGTTGTGGGGGTACCAGGCCTGTAGGGGAGGGCAGTTGAGGGTGATTGGGCCAGCAGGGGAGGGCAGTTGGGAGTAACCAGGCCTGCAGGGGAGGACAGTTGGGGGTGATCGGGTCAGCAGGGGAGCTGTTAGGTGTCAATCAGGCTGGCAGGGGAGTGGTTAGGGGGCTATCAGGCTGGCAGGCAGAGTGGTTAGGGGCAATCAGGTAGGCAGGCTGGCGAGTGGTTAGGAGCCAGCAGTCCCGGATTGTGAGAGGGATGTCTGACTTCTGGTTTAGGCCTGTGGGATAGGGCCTAAATGGGCAGTCAGACATCCCCTGGGGGGTCCTAGATTGGAGAGGGTGCAGGCTGGGCTGAGGGACACCCCCCCTCCAGTGCACGAATTTCATGCACTGGGCCTCTAGTATAATTATAATTATATATTAATATAAATATTTTCTAAATTTGGTTTTTGGAAATAAGCTTAAAATGAATGTGTATTCTTTAATTGGTGGATACAGTTTACATGTCATTAGATTAAACTTGTGTGTTACATGTCTATTAGATTAAGTTTGTGGGCTTTTTTTGAAGTTCTGTCAGTTTTTAATTTCTAGTTTTGATATCATATTATTAGACACATAGGTTTAAAACTGCCTTCTCTTCCTAGTAAGTTGAACTTTTATATTTAAGAAGTGAATTTAATTTCTAGTCATGCTTTTTGCCTCAAAGTCTAGTGTGTCTATTTTGAACGTAGTGTATTTGCTTTCCTTTGGCTGGGGTAGGTTTATTTCTATTTCATGCCATTTTCCTTCTTCTCTCCCAAGAGCCTAGTCTTTGGTGATTCCTGCTCAGGTTTGGGGATAGTTTTTCATTATTCATCCCCTGATGTGCGCCAAACTTTATAGCTTCTTCCCCAGGGATGGCAAATGCCCTCAGGGCAAAATCGTCTTGGTTTATAATTATTTTTTTAAAATTTGTTTGTTTGTTTTTTAGGGCTAATCTCTTGGATACTTTCAAGAAAAAATTTATAAATGTGTCTAGGATTTTTAGTTGGTGGCTGGTCTGATTTACCTAGGGCAGTGGTTCTCAACCTTTCTAATGCCGCGACCCTTTAATACAGTTCCTCATGTTGTGGTGACTCCCCAACCATAAAATTATTTTTGTTTCTACTTCATAACTGTAATTTTGCTACTGTTATGAATCATAATGTAAATATCTGTGTTTTCTGATGGTCTTAGGCGACCCTGCTAGCAACCGCTGCTTTAGAGCCTAAGACCATCGGAAAACACAGATATTTACATTACGATTCATTAACAGTAGCAAAATTACAGTAATGAAAACCCTTGAGTCTGCAGGCCGATACTCTATCCACTGAGCCAAACTGGTTAGGGCAGGATAGGAGGAACTTCTAAAGATACTTTTAAAAAAAGCTTTATTGAGATATAATTCATATACCATACAATTCATTCATTTAAAGTGTATACTTTGAAGGTCTTTAGTATAGTCACAAAGTTGTGCAGCAGCATCATGGTCAATTTTAGAATATTTTTATCATCTCAAAAAGAAATCCCATCCCCTTTAAGGTAGCTATCCACTCCTACGTAACTACTAATATACTTTCTGTTTCTGTTTCCCTAGTGTGGACAGTTCATATGACGCATGGTCTTTGTGACTGGCTTCTTTCACTTAGCAGCTCTTCAGGGTGCATCCATATGTATCAGTACTCTCTTTTATGGCTGAATAATACTCTATTGTATGGATGATTCCACATTCATTTATGCATTAATTAGCTGATGGTTATTTGGGTTGTTTCTATCTTTGGCCATTATAAATATGCTGCTATAAGTAAACATTCATATACAAGTTTTTGTGTGGACATATTTTCATTTCTTTTGGGTATATACCTAGGAGTGGAATTGCTGGTTCGTATGGTAATTCTCTGTTTAACCATTTGAGGAATTCCAGACTCTTTTCCTAAGTGGCTGCATCATTTTATATTCCTGCCAGCAGTGTATAAGAGTTCTTGTTTCTCCATGTCCTCACCAAAACTTTTATTATATGACTTGTTGATTCTAGTGATCCTGTAGCTGTGAAATGATATGTCGTTGTGGTTTTGATTTGCATTTCTCTGATGACTCATGATGTCTAGCATCTACTAATGTGATTATTAGCCAGTTCATTGACAAAAATGTCTTTAGTGTAAGATTGTTTTTTTAGATCCATTAAAAAAATTGAGTTGTTCATATTTTTATTACTGAGTTGTAAGAGTTCTTAACAGGAGCTAGAGTGATGTTAACAAAGTGGTGGCATAGGAATTTCTCATGTTCTTCCCCACCCCCAAACATCAATATGAATAACTCTCCACACTCAAAAATACCTTTACAAGAGCTAAGGGTTCCAGGTGAGGGATTATAGCACCTGAGTGAAGCACAGACATAAGAAAAGATGCACTGAGGAGGGTAGGAAAGATACATTCACGCTACCCCATCATGCCCTGCCTCCAAGCCTGGGTAGCCGAGCATGGAGAGGGACAGTCTTTCAATGGAAGGAGAATGATGTGAGCACTGTGGACCTCAGAGTCCACCTGCCCCACCAGCAGGCTGACTCCTGGCTCTAGGTGACTCCGTGTGGGCTCTCATGAACCCAGGCCCCTGGCTCACTCACCATGGTACCTTCCAGCTCCAGCTGCCCTGGTAATTCATACGGCCCATGGCTCCCAGTGGGCTCCTGCAAACCCAGGTTTCAGGGGACACCTGTGAACCCAGGTCTTGGCCAGGCCAAGTGCCAGGCTGACTACCAGGGACCCAGGCTTTGGACCCCCCAGCAACAGGCTGGCTCCCCATGGGCCCAGATCCCCAGCCCACCCAGGGCCAATCCAGCCACCAGGGACTACAGACAGGCTCCTATAGACCCAGGCTCCTGGCTCACCCTACACCAGGCCTGCCCCAGCCTCAAGGCCAACTCCCATGAACCCAGGCTCCTGGGCAGTCCCACTGCCAGATCTGCTCTCAAAGACTCAAATCTAGGCTGGCCCTTGAGGCCCCAGGTTACAGGTCAGCTCCCTGGACCCCAGGATCTAGGCTCACCCTGGTGGCAGGCTGGCCCTGTGTCCCACGCCTCAGGATGGCTCCCATGAAACCAGGATCCAGGCTCCCTCAGTACTGGTCTGGCCCCCAGCCACTGAAACACTGGGTCTATCCTGTGGGCCCTGGTTGGCTCCTGTGGGCCCAGGCTCCAGGTCCACCCACACAGACCCAGGTCCAAGGTCCATCAGGTCCAACCTAGTAGACCCAGACTCTAAGCCTGCCCCGTGGACCAGGCACCAGGCTGGCCCCTATCTCCTCAGGCACCAGACCTTTGCTCGAGGACTCTAGCAATAAGCCTGCAGTGGGCAACACCCACTGACCCACCCAGAGTCTCTGGATGAGCTGCCTGGTGAAAGGCTGGCCCCTGAGTTAAACATATAATATATAATTAACAAATATAAGTAATCTGTATATTTAAGTTCAACAAACCCTAGGACAAATCAATAAAGCCTCTTTGATTTTGAGGTAGTGATTAGATATGCCTTTTCATGATTACTTTCCTGTTTACCAGAACCAAGAAGTGAGCAAACTCGGTTGGAATTTTGCCTCTATTATCAGGGTGAGGAGATATTTCCATTTCACAAGGGGCACCGTAGGTAGAGAGCCACATTCCTGATACCCATCCTGCTGGCGTCAAAGCCTCAGTCTGCCTGCGTGTCGTCGCTGGCACGATGCGCCCCCCGTGCCCGGGAAGCCCGTGCTGAGCGGGGATTAGAATGCCAGCATCTGATGCCCAGGGTTGCTTCCTGCTCCCCCTTGGAGTCCTGACAAGAAATGACCTTGTTCAATCCTGCTGAGCTTCCTAGATTTACTGGGCTTATGGCAACACATGGGAAGGAGATTATGTTTATTTTTAAAACGTAAAAAAAAAAAAAAAAAATGCAACCTTCCCAAGGCCTTTGCGGTGTGTGTGCAACAACACACACACACACACACATGCGATGTATGTATAATCACTTCTAATTAACTTCAGCTCTTCCTGCAAAACTAAGTGTGAAGTCTTAAAGACTTGTCAGCTTCTCCGCCTGTGAAATGTATCTACTTCTAATTGCGAATAACAATGCATTCAAGGTTAGCTATAAATGACTCCGATTTCACAGGAACCCAACGTCCTGAAACTACATTTGAAGATGAATACATTTATGCAAAAACATTTTTGTAGTATGCTTATAGATCAAAATATAATTATTTATGCTTATCCAAAATGTCCTTTTTTTTTTTTTTTTTTTTTACCCCTAAAGGAGGATGGTGTGTTTTTCTGGCATCTGTGAAAAAAAATAGATTTGATTGGTTTCAAAGTAAGCTCAGATATAAAAGGTACACAGCAGCGAAGATGCCGAAAATAAAGATGAGTATATCATTATCATGGATTGCGAAATGAATCCAGTTTACAACTTCACAAAGTGAAATATTCAAAGAGCAAGTATTAAATAAGATTACGTCCAACACCCCCCGCCCCCCGCCCTGCCCCACCTTGAGTTGCTTTCAGAGTACTGGAAACTCTTCCAGACTTCACCACTAGATGTCAGGAGGAGTCCGGTGAAATGCAGTAGGCAGTCTTCCTGAATACAGTCTGTTACAGAACCTTTTCAAGTTTTCCCTAATTTTGTAGCTAATTTGGATAGGAAGCAATTTCCTCTGGGGTTCTGTGTCAAAATATTCACCATGGATTAATTTTAAGTAAGATATTAGAAACTATTAGAAAATGTGACCGTGTATCCACTGCAGGGAAATGAACTTATTAAAGCCTGGGGAACATCGCCAGGGAGAACGGCATGTGCATGTGGATGCTAAGCTGCACTATGGTTAGCTCAGGACCCCCACGCCTTCCTTTCTTTCGGAAACAGACCTGGGCTTGCCAGCTGCGTTGTCAGCAAGACTTCCTAGGATTGCTCATAAAATTAGGCTAGTGAAAGGAGCTTGATGATCAGGTGAGAGTGTGCATTTGAATTTGAGATCCACTAATCAAAGTCATTCTGCAGGACTAGAAGTAATGGACTGAAGTTGATTTAGAGAGTGAGAGTCTGATTCAATGTAAAGAAGAACATCCTGAAAATAAAATAGCCCATCATTTAAATACTGCACCTTATGAGGCCGTAATTACCACTGGAAATACTTAAGAACCAACAGCATGGCCCTCAGGGGGCCAGAGAGAATCCTTTGTGAGGTGGGAAGTGGGGCTGTGACCTCTAAGATCCTCAGATCCATGAGTCTACACTTAGTGATGACGATTGCTCAACAACCAGGAAGGCAGCAAGAAAAGAGTTGAGAAAGTGGGCTTAGGTAAATCCAAATAACTATTTGGCTTACTTAACCAAGGAAAATCAAGTTCCTGAAGCTTCAGGGGGGAGGCGTGCTGGTGGGTGAGACTCTGCCTGGGAAAAACAGCTAAGAAGGCCATGGGACGGTGGCACTTCCAGAATTCCCTGGAATTCCATCCATCCCAGGGACTCAGCTTTTTTCTCCCCAGGGCCTCAAAACTTCTGCTAACCCAAACTTTATCTTGACTCAACCTTTAAAAAGTAAATCTGTGAGTAACTTAAGTGAGAATCTTGTCCATATGTTGTATTCTGTTAGGGAACAATGCCTCAGGCTAAAGGGAAGACCTGATAGGGAATGGTAGGTCTTGGCTGGCCTGTAGGGGAGGAAATGGGCTTTTGCTTGACATCCTAATATTTGCATTTTCTGCCAAGAAGATAAACCCCAGAGTATGGATGGTCTTTGAAGTTAATGTCACGTGAACTCCAGGTATTGATAAAAACAAGACAAAATATTTCCACATATTCTTTGTTAAACAAACAAATAAAACTACAGCCGAGCTATGACTTAAGGTATAGTCATAGAGATCTTGAGGTATAGTGCATTACCCCAGTATGTATCAGGAGCATGACTTGATAGTCTATCCAAATACACCAAATAAATGCCAGGTTTTATAACATTTTTCTAAACCCAGAGCTTGGTAAAATTTCACATGGATTTATAATTTCCTTCTTATACCCAAAGTGAAAAAGATTTATGCATGCTCACATTGCCTAGGTGTGCAGAAGTTAAGTGATAGACTATTTACCTGGATTCTTGGCCAAATATTAAATGAAATCCTTTCTCTTCTATGCTCCATGGACAAAGATCACCCACAGTATCACAGGTACTTAGAGCTGGGGTGGGCCACTGGGATAATTCAGCCCAATCTCTTAATCCCACAGATGAGAGAAGTGAGGCCCAGGGTGACGTGTTCTGACCAGAAGCTCACTGTCCCTCCACACTGTCTCCTTCCCAGAGGGTGAGTGCTGGAAGCACAGAGAGAAATTGGCGTTGACCCCCACACACCCTTTCATCTGCCCTCCAGGGAATCCAGAACAAAGCTGCCTGGGTGGGAGTGGAAATAGGGTCGATTGCCATCATCTACTTCAATGGTCCTTTGTATTTTATCACCAAGGAATGAATGTATTTACTGCCCTCCATAGTTGGCCCCATGCTTTGAAAACTTAGGTCTACAAAACAAACCCCATTTGTTATGTATGCATTTATTTTCCTATTAAAAAAGCTTAAAGTCAGGCATTGACCTTCTGACCAGCATAAAAGGCCAGAATAATGCAAACCCAGTCCACTGTCAATAAACTCGGGTGTTTCAGTCTGAGCAATCTTCCAAAGGATCTCCTTTAGGAGTATTGGAATGTAGAAACCAGCTGAGGGCCTAAAGGCCTGGAGGCTCAGGGTACTCTCAAGATTCCTTGGCCTTGGCTCCATCAACACCGCTCTCTGAGTCACCCGTGAGTCCTCATGGAATAATAACTGTGAGGTGAGGGCACGACCCAAGCCACCGTCATCTTGCACCTAGATTATTGCAATGGCTCCTCACTGTCTCGCTGCTTCCACCCTGCCCCCTAGCCCTTGAGTCCATGTTCAATGGAGCAGCTGTTAATGCCATTTAACAGTTCAATGCTCCAAACCCTGAAGTGGCTTCTCGTTTTACTTGAGCAAAACCAAAGTTGTAACAATGACTCACAACTCCTCACCCCTCTCCACTCTGGCTCTTACTCTTGCCCTGCCTACCCCCTTATTCCTCTGACTTTGTCTCCTACTCCTTTCTTCAGCTCAGCTCACTGGGTTGAGTCACACTGGTGGACCTGCTGTTTCTCCATCATGGCAGCAACAGTCCCAACTCTGGGCCCCTGTGCTGGCTGTCCTTCGGACTCTAGAACTCTCTTCTCCCAGATAGCTCAAATCCCAGGTCCACATGCCACCTGCTGACTGTCCTCTCCCTGGCCACCCTGTCTAAAATGTAACACCCCTCTTCCTACTGGGAACTCATCAACACCAATTCCCCCACTTTCCACCCCTTTTCCCTGCTTTATTTTTCTCCTTATCAATATCTGAGAAGCCAAATATTTTACTTGTTTATTGCCTCTCTCCCCCAACAGAATGAAAACTTCATGAGGATAGGAATAATTGTTTACTGTGATGTTTAGTGCCTTAGAAGAATACTTGGCCCATAGTTAGCACTCAATACATATTTATTGAGGGACTACATGAATGAACACAAGCCATCTCACTCTATCCCATTCCACATTACGCTATGATTTCCAGGGTTTCCAGGCAAAGTAGTGAAATACTGCAGTAAGCTCTAGGTGCAACATTTTATTGGAAATCAGGCAGAACTGGGTGAGAAGCACTGGGCTGTCCAGCCAGGCTCATCTTGTGACTTTGGGCAAGTTGTGTAACTTCTCTGTGCCTTGCTGTTCCCACTTTATAAATGAGAAAACTGATGCTGGGCTTAATTTTTTCACAAGGTTTTGTAAGAGTGAAATGAGGTAAGACATATGAGCACTTTGAAGAATTTTACATCCCATTCAAATGTAGGAGGCTATTCTCCTTCCCAAGATTTAGTGTACGTTCCACAGAGACTAACGAGAACTTCTAGTGCTGAGAGAGAAATATGCAAAGGAGGAGGGAATAGGGGCATGGCATGCTGGGTCTGTGAAGTCCCAAACAGGGGTCATTGAGAAGAGAGTGTTGAAGGTTTGTTTTCTGACTTTACAGCGGTGCCTGGGGAGGTAAATTATTCTTGGCCCAAAGCAAATTAGGCCAAATGATGAGAAGGATTGGATCACATTCTAGTAAAGACAACAGCTACCACTTTACTTTCTATTATGAAAAGAATAATTTAATCCTCATTACACTCTGAGGTAGGTATTATGATCTCTGCTTTATGGGACAAAATACCGAGGCTTAGAGAAGTGAAGGAATTTCACAGAGGTCACACACCTAGTGCCTGTGGTGTCAAACCTGCCTCCTTTCCACCTGCAGCTCTTCTCTCCATTGATTCTCAGCCAAGTCACAGAAGAATTCCACCCCACGATACTAGGTATAGAATCCAGGATTTTATAAGGTTCAACACTCATGTTCTTCCTTATAATCAGCATGTCACAATGCAGTGCATAGTCAAATGCCACATTTCATTATTCTCCAGTATTTGCATTTGTGTTCATCTTGTCTCTTTAAATGCTTTGAATTTCCCACACTACCTAACCTAGTTTGGGGCATGCAATGGGTCTTCAATGAGTTGTGTGGTGAAATGGATTGAATTTCCTGAATGCTATTAAACCACTACATGACCTTTTCTGGGAGACTAGAATTTTAAGTCTTCTCAATTTCCTTCCCCACCCCTCCCAAAAGGAAACAAACATTAGACTAGGGAAGTCCGTGAGGAAGAGAAGGTTCCATCTAAAGATATTTTACAAGAGTGAATTGATGGTGATGGATGATCTTGACTCTTATTTGCACATCTGAATAGACTCAGGAAACACACATTCTAGCCCCAAACACATTGATGTATCAATTCATTTTTATACACTTTCCAGCTTAGAAAAGGGAAGTTATTCATTTTCCAAAATGTGAACAATATATGAAAAAGGAACGGATCTAATTCTCCACCCAATTGTATAATTCTGAGATATTCATGCTTTAAGGCACCTCAAATACACTTGAGCTCTGGAAAAAGAGAAGCCAACTTTTAGAGAACTGACATGTTTTCTTCCTTCTACAGGATTGTATTGGGAAACCACCACAGATTATTATAGTCTAAATTACCGCTTAACCTAAAGGCCTTTTAACTGACTTAGAAAATTATTGCCCACAACTTGGCATTGAGAAGTTTGAAACCACAGAAGACGTAAACGAGAATAAAAGAGGAAAACAGAATGTAATGAAGACGTTTATATTCATTCAAAAGTCTGCCGTGTATATTTAAACAGAGGTTGCAGCCACGCCTGCCTTTCAGGTTCCTTAAGAAGTTTTCTGTTGAAGGGAGAGGAACAGGGAGAAGCTATGTTCTTCTCCATCTAAAGGACCGATGGTGTGCTCTCCAACTCCATGGAGACAAAACTTTAATTTAGATGTACTTTTTGCCAAAGGACATGCTATAGACATTGACAATTCATCTCACATTTCTTTTTTATTTTCTCATTGTACACTATGGGAGCAACACATTCTTTATTTTTCCACAGGTGGAGAAGTAAAGAGGTAGACTGTATATTTATCCCCCCCTCTTATTATTAATACCTCCTTAATATGAAAGTCAAGTGACATCACTAGCACCGAGTAGGATTTTAGTAACTGTTTTCTGTAGTACATAAGTTGACTCACATATGCTACAAGGTAATAGGCTTCAATTAGTATCTTATCTAATAATAGACAAATATGCAAATTGACCATACCTCCGACACACCCACAAGCCACGCCCACAAGCCACACCCACCATCTAATCAGAGTAAGTATGCAAATTAACCCAAACCAAGATGGCTACAGCCACAGAGAGCAAGGTTTCCTAGGTAACAGAGGAAGCCAAGCTTTCTGCCAGCCGTTGCAGGCCTAAGCCTCCACTCAAGCTACAAAGTTTCAGTTATAGAAGGTAAACAAATTCAAACAAATGGCGGCAGAATGGAGCTTGAGAGAGCAGGCCAGGGTTGCCGCCGGCAACAGGGGAAGCAAAGCTTTCCACATACCCTGGCCGGGCCCACCCACTTAAGGCAACAAAGTTTCAATTATAACCCCAACACAAATGGCTTCGGGCCTCGGAGGGAGCCCCAGGCTTGGCTCTGCTCCAGGCTACAAAGTTTCAATTGTAGAAGGAAAATAAATTCCAGATACCAGGGCCTCCGCTTGCATTGCCAGGGGGCGTGGCCGGCCTGCAAACCACCACAGGCCCCTCGCTCAGGCCGCCCCACGCCCCAAGGGTACCCCACCTTGATCAGGGACACCCTTCAGGGCAAACCAGTGGACCCCACCCCTGTACCAGGCCTCTATCCTATCTAATAAAAGAGTACTATGCAGATTGATCATCACTGCAACACACAATATAGCTGCCCCCATGTGGTCAAAGATCCTGCCCCCATGTGGACACAGGATGGCCACCACAAGATGGCCAGCAGGAGAGGGCAGTTGGGAGGCACCTGGCCTGCAAGGGAGGGCAGTTGAGAGGGACCAAGCCTGCAAGGGAGGGCAGTTGGAGGTGATCAACTCTGCAGGAGAGGGCAGTTAGGGGTGACCAGGCCGGCAGAGGAGGGAAGTTGGGGGCAAACAGGCTGGCAGCAAAGTGGTTAGGGGTGATCAGGCTGGCAGGCAGAAGCGGTTAGGGGCAATCAGGAAGGCAGGCAGACAAGCAGTTGGGAGCCAGCAGTCCTGGATTGTGAGAGGGATGTCCCTGGGATCAAGCCTAAACGGGCAGTCGGACATCCCTTGAGGGGTCCCAGATTGGAGAGGGTACAGGCTGGGCTGAGGGACAACCCCCCCTCCGTGCATGAATTTCGTGCACCAGGCCTCTAGTACATTTATAAAAGTTCAGGATGTTAGCTTGTCAGTGTTGCACCATCCCCCCAAAACAACATCTGTGATATCTGAAAGAAAAATAAAATCACTAGCAAGCTAGATGGAATGGAAGAAAAAAAAAAGCAAGAGGCATTTCTTATTGACTCTAATTAAAGAACTTTTGCAAATCACTGCTTACACCTTGGCCTGTACTCTGTGCAGTCAGCGCCGGCTTTTAATTTGCTTTCAAGAGCAGTTCAAGGTGTGGATATTGATCTATAAACCCTTGATGGTTGCTCCCTGGGTACCAAGCTACATCTCTTTGTGTACCATTGTGACAGCTGAGGTCAATTAGAGTGCTGGCTAACAATCCTCACCTCTAAACACCCTGAAAAGCTGTCCTTGATAACGTACCCTCAGCTCCCAAGGCTCCTTTCCTGGATGGCCCGGGTCAGAAAGAATTGCAAAGCAAGGCCACAGCCAAAATCTCCATTCCAACCACTGGCTTCTCTTAGGTCATTTTACCTCCTCAGGTTGGATACTAACCCATTCTTTAGAGCTTAATTGATTTGATTCTGGGCATCATGAATAGTTCTTGCTGGGGCTGTCTCCTAGAGTCGTTGGAGCACACAGTCTCGACGCCAGTGACGTCAGTGCTACTCAGAGCATGGTCCACCAACCAGCAGCCGCATCTGGGAGTTTGTTAAATATGCAAATTCTTGGCCTCCATCCCACAGCCACTAAGTCAGCAACTCTGGGTATAGGGGCCAGCACTCTGTAGTTTCATAAGCTGTCCAGGTGATCCCAATAAACACTCAAGTTTAGGAACCACTGGTACACATGATGATTTCAGGAACTGTGAGAACTCCCCCACGGCCCCCTTCACTCCACACCATGTCAACCTCCCTCCACCTGTGGCACACCTGAATCTTCATCAGACTAACATCTTCTCTTAGTTTAAAGCTTTGGATCCTGCAAGAGGCAAATGCCTATGAGCACTTTAAGCTGTCATCAGTTATTTATATCTTCTCTGAACAGTTTCATATTTTTCTGGTTTTACTAGAGAAACGGACTCAAGATGCTGACCTTCAGGTGGGGAGGGAAGCCCCAGCTTTCGAGAGGAAAATAGTGCAGCCAGGAGGGAGCAGGGCACTGAGTAAAAACTTCCTTTGAGTTATAATTTTATTCAGCGTGAACTTTATGTCTTGTTCATCTGAGAAAATTTTCAGAGGAATGTCAAGAGGCTAAAAACTCCTGCGCAAATAGCAAAAATATTGAAGGATCCAACATACTAAACAAGGAAGAGATTTGCTTAGAGTTGGAAAAGTGAAGATTAGTCAGTGTGTCCCCCAAATTTTAATAATGAGGAAGGGAACTGAACATGGAAACTGGAGTGGGACAAATGGAAGGGGAAAATATTGTCGGTCCAGAAGTTTACTAAGGAGTCTCTCAAAGCTTATCTTCCGCCATAGAAAGAAAAAGCCTACACAGGCATACCTTGCAAGTGTTGTGTTTTCATCAACATTGAGGCAACACCCTCCACCAGCAAAAACATTACGACTCACTGAAGAGTCAAATGATGGATAGCATCCTTTAGCAATTAAGTCTTTTTCAAATTAAGGTGTGTACATTGTTATTAGACATGATGATGTTGCACACTTAATAGATTATAATATAGTGTAAGCATAACTTTTAGATGCACTGGGAAACCCAGAACAGTTTGTGGGACTCACTTTATTGGGATATCCTCTTTATTGCATTGGTATGGAGCCAAACCCCAAATATCTCCCAGGCATATATAATCACATTTCAACCAATATCACAGTCACTTGCGTTGGCTATGACATAGGGGAGTTTATCTTTTTCTTTCACTGGGTCTCATTGAGAACTGAGCAATTGTCTTAGGAGGAGATGGCTGGCTTGGTGGGCCGAGCCTGGACAACAGAGACAGGGAACCTGGCATTCTTAATTCTAACTCCACCATCAGTTCTGCCAAGCCTGGGGTGAGTCTCTTAACTTCTCTTTGCCTGTTTCTTCCTTGTAAACCAGGAAAAAAAAATTCACCTGCCCCTCAGGAGGACTCTGGGGGACCAACTGGCAGATGACAGGACTCCCCTTTTTGTTTTCAACGTGCCACATAAAAGCTGTTTTGCTTGTCGGGGCACTCTTTTGTCTGGTTTCTCACAGAGCAACCTTTAATGACGCTCTAGAAAATCAATTCCATTTGTAAACTCTATCAAGTAATCACACGGAACTCGAGGCTTTAACTTCTGAAACTGAAGTTGCACAATAGGAAATTGCCAAATGTGGAGAGTGTAGGAATTTGAACATGCGCAAGCGCCTTGTGTTGGATAATAATGGTATTGAGGAATGTGCAGCTGTTTGTATGGGAGTGAGTTGTCCCAGTCCTTGGAGAGCAGGGAATGGCAGGAACTGCCTCTAACTATTGTAATCTACAAGATTATCCCATTAATCATACTTGTCTCTGGGAGTACCTTTGTTCTAACTCGAAGTGTTGTTTCTCCCTTGATGCATCCCATGCAAGAAAGATTCTAATTGAAAACATTACGGGGACGAATTTCAAAATGTTCTTAAATACAAGATGAGTTTTAGCTGCCAATGGAAGGAAACTGCACACATCACACGCTGGTCTGATTACATTTTTTGGCTTTTCTGTTTCTTCTTTTTTTTAATGTGTTCTCATCTGTGACGATCTTTTCCTTAGGTAGCTTTTCTTTAGGCAGCTCCGATGCCTGCGTTCTTACCCAGACAAGATGGCTAAGTGTTCCAGGCCCGTGGGCCCGTGGCCTCCTCTTCTCTCCTTCCCACAGAATTCAGCAGGACCTGGGAGATGCAGACTATTTCGGGGACAAAAATTAAAAGCACGTTTTAAAAATGAGAGTCAGATACACCAGGATGGGATGATAGATTTTTATTAATGACACAATATCAGAGACATTAGCCCAGTTGCGGCAGTATTTCAAAGCCCAGACAGCTTCCGCTTCAGCAGCTGGTGTGACTCTTCGTGCTGCGCCTGGAGCGTCCCCCCACTGAGAAGCTGTACAAATTTGAGGGTGCGTGTGTGCGTTTCATCTCAATGGCTGCATAAGAATATGTTACTATACTGGTCCCAGGAATCAGAAATATGCCACATGCATTTGCATATGTCTCCATAATCAATATAAGAGCTGTCTATATTCACACACTCACATACCATTCACATAATAGATTTTAATATAGATCAGAGCTAGAGACCAAATGCTTGCAGCAGGGAGAACAAATAATAAATTGATTTATTAGCTTACACTTAAAGCGCAGGAGATAACTTTTTGTTTAGCTAACAAGTTCTGCATTGATTACAGACCAAAAGTGACCTCTAAGTGTAAAAACACATGAGTAATCGAGAAGAATATTTGATTTCTTGGGTCATATATAACTGGGAAGCCTAGCCCAGCTGGTACTTTCAAATTTGAACTGCATTAAAAGAAAGTATATAGTTGAATATATATATATATATATATATATATATATATATGCACTTTTTAAAAAACTGAACTAGGAAAATGGAAATAGCGAGTTACTTCATGAGTTTGTTCAGTTTTTCTTGTTGTCAACATTACCTAATAGTCAAGCCTCAGCCAAAATATCCATACACTAATGCTACTGCTACATGTGGCATATGTGTAATGGATGTATTCATTCAACAAATATTTATTGAGTGTCAATGATGTGTCAAGCATGCTCTCCTTGAGAATCAAACAAATGCTAAATGTTCTCTTTCTTACCATTCTCTGTTTCTCTATTATCTTCTCTATCTTACCATTCCCTATTTCTCTACTATCTTCTCTATCTATCCCCCCAACTCCTAAGGATTTGAAAAAATTAGAGTTGGTCTCATAACTGAGTGTGTATACATACCATCTTTGATTTTAGAAACCATGGCCTTTAAAAGTTTCTTCCTTTATTTATTTATTATTTTTTTAAAATATATTTTTTTACTGATTTCAGAGAGGAAGGGAGAGGGAGCGAGAGATAGAAACATCAATGATGTGAGAGTCATTGATTGGCTGCCTCCTGCACACCACCTCACTGGGGATCAAGCCTGCAACCCGGGCATGTGCCCTGACAGTGAATTAAAGCGTGACCTCCTGCTTCATAGGTCAACACTAAATCCTGAGCAACACTGACTGGGCTAAAGTTTCTTCCGTTAAAGGGATCACTAAAGCACACACTCTTTGGTTCTGCTAGGAGCTGTGCATTCTGCTTGGACCAAAGCGGGAGAGAGCTGGGTTCAGTCCAGATTGTCTCTGACATGCTGTGCTATCTTTGACAGTTCACACCAGGGTCTCAAAGCCATGATTTTGGGTAATGGGCACACAATGCAACATACGGATAATGTATTATAGAAAGGTACACTTGAAACCTATATAACCTTACTAACCAATGTCACCTCAATAAATTTTCAGTCTGCAAGAGAGCAAGAGCCATCTATCTGTGCCTGGTACACTGTAAAGTGCTCGAAGAGCTGTGGTACTTATATACAATGGAAGACTACTCAACCATAAGGTGAAATACTGCCATTTGCTACAATATGGATGGATCTTGAGAATACCATGCTAAGAGAAATAAGTCAGACAGGAAAAGTCAAGAACCATATGATTTCACTCATATGTGAGATATAAAACTAAAAACAACAAATGAACAAACAAAACTCATAGACACAGACAACAGTATGGTGGTTATCAGAGGGAAGGAGGATGGAAGGGGTAGTAAAGGGTAAAGAGGTGAACTATATGGTGACAGAAGGTGATTGGACTTTGGGTGATGAGCACACTATGCAATATGCAGATGATGTATTATAGAATTGCACACTTGAAACTCACGTGATCTTATTAACCGATGTCACCCAAATAAATATAATTTTAAAATAATTAAAAAAGGGAAAAGCCAGTGAAAACAAGCAAACACACAAGCAAAAAATGAGTTGTGAGGACTCCAACCGAAAGCCTGAGGCAAGGGGCAGAGGCAGCTGAGGCCCCGGTGCTGTCCCGTGAAATGGGAGGGCCATTTGTGCCAACCCGCTTCCTGTGTGCAGCCTGAAACAGAACGGCCACATCTGCATCCCCAGGGGGAGAGGTGGGACTGTCTGGTGAGGGCCCACAGAGGGCTGATTGGCTGCACGAGGCGCAGGTAACCACATGGTGGCCATAAGAGGAACTGAGCCTTGTCCGACTGCTTTCCGAACGAGGTCAAATAGGCTTTTGCCAAGTGACCCTGCCTCTCTAGTGCACATGGAAAGGACAGTCTTGGGTGAGAAATAAGCACCGAGCCCACTCTCTGGTCTCAGCTGTGAGATTCTGCTGCTTTGTTTTAGCAAGGGAAGGAGAGAAATGATAAACAGTGAAGGCTGTCCCCTGAACACTCCTTCCCCCAGTGAAATTCCTTTGAGTGGCACTCTCCCTAGCCACATCTTTTCTGCCCAAATATCATGCACTGAGTCTGGGGTATGCAAAAAGCCAGAAAGAGATGGGCAGAAAACGATGGGCTGGCTAATTCTATTGACCGTTTTCCACCTCAGCTTAGCGATCACCTCCTCCCGGAAGCCTTCCTGAGTCACTGCTCTCCTGGAGACCACTGTGAGACTCAGGACGCCACTGTAATTGCCTGCATACTTATCTATACACCCAACTAGACTGTCAGCTCCTACAGGGCAAGGAGTGGGCCTGTCTTGTGTGATTTCCTGTATCGAACGTGTCTGGGGGACCCCAGGCATTGGGGAATCCAAGGAGGCTAATGTGCAGCAGACACACGTAGGGAAAGGCCTTCCCTCTCTTCCTAGGGTTCTCTGTCTGAGGCTGGGCCGGGTTGATGCTTAGAAACGATTCGTTTTTTCCGGCCTGGCTGTTGGAGTAGCCGCAGCAGCAGCATGAGGGAGGGTGTGGTCCAGTAGAAAGCAGCAGGCGCGAGGTTATAAACATTTACATGAAGGGCACTAGGGGCCAGTGGTTGGGGATGGAGAGTTTTGTCTAAGAGCACAGGGATTAGGATATCCTCCTCAGCAGCCTGCCCACGGAGCCCAAGAGGAGGCCCAAGCATGCGCCCTGGGACCAATGGTGTGAGGTGAGCGACTCCTCTTTGGAATCAGGACTCACAGTGACAACTCATCAGTCTGTAATTTTGTGTAGAGAACCCTGCAATTCATTGCTCAGTTTCACTGCTACATGCATTTTAGCTGTGGTTGTATCCTCTTTGCAGAATTCGATTTCCAACATCAGAACTGTAACTGCTTATTGTTGGAGCAGAAAGGCTCACAACTGGCAAATTAATAATTGTAGTGACCGTTGATTGTTTTCCATAAGCCAATTCCTGTTCTACGTGCTGTATGCACATTAACTGAAAAAAAAAAATTCCCAATATCAACTGTGTGACGTAGGCAATATTATCTTCATTCCATTTGAGAAATGGAGACAATTTTCTTAAAGTCACCCAGCTTAAGTGGCAGAGCTGGGATTTGAACATGGCAGCCTGTGCTCGAGCTACTTCTCACAGGAGGACCCTACAGACCCTACAGTCACTCCTGGGATGCTCAGAGAAGACGGAGGGCCTGCTCTCTTCCTGGTGGCTGGGCCAGCAGGCAGAGGGGCCATTAACAAGGCCCGTAAGCTGTCGGGCTGCTCCTTTCCCCTCACTTGCCCCGAGGGCACTGGATTTACCTTCTAGGTTCCCTTGAGCATTTGACTAGCTTCCCCCTTTCTGTAGTTTGGCTGCGGTGACTGAGATTTACCCCAGGTGCGTCATAAGTGACTCATGGCAGATTAGAACACTTGAATAACAGTCTTCCAGCCTCCCGATTTGTTGTCTGATTTTTTTTTTTTTAAATTGCAACGGCAGCATTTATAACAGAAAGAATGCCAGTGTTCCCCTACTGCCAAAAAGCTTTCTAGAGAGCTCCTGTTTTTCATCGAAGTGATTTTTAGAGACCTCCATGATTTCAAACTTTTCTTTAGTCATCTACTGTACAATTTGTATGGCTTTACCCATGGTTTTGAGAATTTGTTCTCTCTGTTTTTGAAACTTAAAAATAACTGTCTTCTTGGGTTAGGCAATAATCATAGCTCAGCAATGTATAATTATATGATAACCATTTCTGCACAAGTGTGAAGCTTTTATTGCAGGTTGGGGAGAAGATGCCCGGGAGGCAGGAAACCAGACCGTCCCAGGGTGAGTCACCGTTTCCGCATCTAGTAAGTGAGAGAGATGGACTATTGGAAAACTCAGACTTTCTCCCAGCCCTAAAAAGCGTCTATGAAATTTCAGGAAAGTGTGGAAACTGCTTCACTCTTCTGTTGAAATTTCTAGTTTCCTTTTCCAGCCTCTACACATCCCCCTTTTCTCCTTTCCCACCCGATCGGTGTTCCCAGCTGAGACACCTCGGTGTCCTCTCTGTCTTCATCCCCAGGAAAACTCCCCGGGGTTTTCACGGATTCTCTGCTACGACACCACATCCTCCACTGCCACACGGAGTCTGTTCTTCATGTCTTCGATTTGTTAGAATGTTCTACAAACATGCACGGTCAACATACATTTAACAATAATAAAGCCCTCCTATACTTTCCCGAGTGCTCCGCATACATTTTATTTTTAAAATATATTTTATTGATTTTTTACAGAGAGGAAGGGAGAGGGATAGAGAGTTAGAAACATCGATGGGAGAGAAACATCGATCAGCTGCCTCCTGCACACCCCCTACTGGGGATGTGCCCGCAACCAAGGCACATGCCCTTGACCGGAATCGAACCTGGGACCCTTGAGTCCGCAGGCCGACGCTCTATCCACTGAGCCAAACCGGTTAGGGCTCCGCATACATTTTATAGAATGTCTGCCTCCCACGAACACAGAACATTGTTCTTAGTAAGTGTAGGGTGAGTAACTAGTAAAAGTAAAGTATGTAAAATGAACCCTCTCATTTCACAGATAAAAGAAGTGAAGGCAGGAAGGCAGCTTAACTCGCTCAGGGCTCCCGTGAACTGGTGGTGCCTGGGGACTGCTCAGCCCACGAATCACACCGCCCTCTGCATCCAAGCTGCTGGCTTCCACTCTATTATCTCTTTTTCTAGCTTTGGTGGAGCGAGGTCCCTGCCCACCTTTGACAGTCCCCGGGTTTCTAGGCTCCTCTGAAGTACCTCTCTGACGAGAGGGGTGTGGAAGCTGCCGTGTGGTGGAGACACACTGGTGCAACGTGCGTGCTGGGTAAATGATGATGAGCTGAATGAATGAATGAATGAATGAATGATACATCCAGAGAGGTAGAGTTGAGTCCAGTTCCCAGGCAGGAGCACATCTGCAGAACTGCTAGTTTAGATCCGTTCATTCCGCTGCACTTCCCATTCACAAACATTGTTGACTGTCAGGCGTTTTCAAATACCTGCCATGCTGGGGAACTGAGGTATAGGCTGCCTTGAAGAGGTGGCATTAAACCAACACCCCCCCCCCGCCCCCCCGGACCCCGCTGAAGCAGGAGGCCACGGTCCTGATCGTTTCAGGTACCATTTTGCAGTGCAGAGTCTGGGCAGACGGTGTCAAGGGCAGCATAGGTACCAGGCTCTCCAACTGTCTGTAAGTACTTTTATATTTAGAACTTTCAACTTCTTTCCCCCCTCTTAAATATTTTCTCACAACTGCTCACAAGAAGCAGCACGGATCGATGTGGTTTTCAGTTTCTTTCCTTTCCCTCTTCCTGCCGTGCTGAGGGGTCCAGTGGGTCCCGCGGAGGCTGTAGGTGGGAAAGGGGCAGAGGCAAAGGGACAGCTGGGTTCTCGGCGCTGGTGTGAGACCCTGGAGCCCAGGAGGCCTTCCCCCTCCAGGCTGCTCCCCACCACGCTGGCTCCCTTAGCAGGTTTCTGCATTCTAGTCACTGCCCCGGGCAAGTACAAAGTTCTGGTGCCTTTCAACTGGATCCAGAAGCTATTTTTGAACATTTTCTGCGTTTAGCCAATTCACCCGAGCACAGAGTATGAAATACAAGAAGCTGTGGATTTTACGTGCACCAGAGCACGGAAGGGTGTGAGATATATTATATATTTCATATATATTGAATAAGTGAGGAAAAGGCACATGTCGTATATGAATACTTGTTTTAATGAATCCTCACTTTTGCTTGCTCACACACGCACCATGCTTTGCGTCTGAGTCATATTAGCAAGCACGTCGCCAACGTCCCATTCTGGGGAAACTCAGTTACGTCTGCATACATTTCACGCAGGTGAGCTGCGTCCCGGGCAGCTGGGCTGCCTTCCACCGCGCTCTGCCGTGGACCGTAGCTCCTGTGACAGGGCCATTGGAGATGCACATGAGAAAAGAAGCATATGGCTGTCGACAAACCCCCCTGCACCTCTTAATTTATCCCAAGTTCACAGATGGGTAACCCAAACTTCTGGGACGTGCCCAAGGTCATGGAGTTAACTGCATTAGAGAGAGAAAGGGCTCTGGGGTTCTGACTTCTAATTCCTAGCTGGGTCCTTCCCTGTCTGAAAATAAAATACATTAATAATGTATCTTGATTGATGCTCCCTACCATTTTCTTATCGTGGTGGGACAATAAAGTATACCTACAACAGTCAGCAATTCCCAATATACTCTAGTATCTTACATCCACTTGGATCTGTGTTTTTTCATACAGTAGCTGTTGTAACTAGTGGGTGTGTTTTGAAAGGATTGTGGGCAATCGGATTCTTCAAGTAGACTATTCTTCCTGAATTATATTTTCTGATATTCTTTTTTTTTTTTAAATATTTTACTTGATTTTTAGAGAGAGAGAAAGGGAGTGGGAAAGAGAAAAACATTGATGTGAGAGTGAAACATCGATGGCTACTTCCTACACACCCTCTACAGGGGACTGAGCCCACAGCCCAGACATGTGCCCTGACCAGGAATCTAACTGGCAACCGTTCGGTGCACAGGATGATACCCAACCAACTGAGCCACACCAGCCAGGGCTATTTTCTGATATTCTTAATTCTGATTGGACTTTAATGTCTTCTTATTGTAGTCAAGTCAATCACCTTTGTTAATAATTTTCCTAGCCATGTCCCCACTCCAAGTCTCTCTGTTAAGTAATTACAAATTAATATATCTTCATTAACTGTTCATTAAATCACAGTCTTTATAATGGAGAGACAGAGTAGTGCCATGTAATGAGAATTGGGTTTGGAGGCAGATAAGACCTGTGTTTGAATCCTGGCTTTTCTCAGATTACCTGGGTCACCTTGTGTAAGTTATTTAATCACTCTGTAAAATTAGAATAGTTCTGTTGGTGTTGTTGAGTATAACATGAGATAATGTGTCCTAGTAAGCACTTAGGATAGTGACTGACACACATTAAGTGCTTAATAAGCTTTAGGTATATTTACTGGGTCTCTGTGCTAAGCTCTTGAAGGACAAAAAAGGAAAGCACGGTCCTGCCACCAAATCACATGTGGTGACACACATGTAGACAGTTATAAGACAGTGTGATACATGTCATAATCGAAGGCTCAAAATGCTGCAAGTGCACGGGGACCCAGACAGTGGACTCATATTTAACTTTCAGAAGTCAAACCATGCGTGGTCTGCTTTCTCTCTCTTAAGTATGTTGGACAACTATACTTTCATATGTATTCTATTATGTACTGTATGTTCTTATATATATTATAAATTTATACCCTTGTATTATAAAAGTGGGTTTTCCTCCCAATGTGTATACTCAATGTCATAGGAGATTGGAGGATTTTGACAGGTGATGTTAAAGTAACTATTTGTGATGTTAGCCTTATAATCTAACCCTTTCCCCCTCCCGGATGCCACTCAGCTGTAACTGGCTTTACTTGGAGGAGCTGAGAAGGGTCTGCTGGACGGATTCATTAATCTAGGGCGTTCATTTAGCCAGCAGGTACTGTGCTGGTGTCACGGCCACACACTGTGCTGGGAGGGAGGGCACAAAGCAACTCAACCCAAGTGCCCGGGCCTTGTCCTCAAGGGGCTTCAATTTAAACAGAGGGAGGACGGACAAGCAAGTTGTGCCCAATATGTCATCAGAGGCGGAAGGAGCGCAGAGGAGAGTGATGAATTCTGCTGGGGCCCAGTGCAGCGGCAGGGTCGGAGGGCAGGCCCTGCAGGGTGAGTAAGCAATCACTGCCAATTACAGTCAGAAAAGCGTTGCTTCCTCAGGAAAGGCAGTGCAGGTAGCAGCCTGCCAGCAGGAGGCCTGAAGTGACTAAGTCAGACAAACACAGGACCAGCTCCATTTTAAGGACTAGAAAGGAAGGTGGTGACCTCAGTGGCAGGATTTTATCCCAGATTCCTTGTCATCAGCAGGTTTTCAGAGAGCTTTCGTGGAGTGGGTAAAACTCATACTTCCAAACTTTATGGAGACATTAACAAGGGAGTAGTGGTGTGAAACATGCTTTAGAAATACGCTTTTTGTGTTAATTTAAAATTGAAAATAAAAATGTATTCAATTATATGTGATTGAACAATATGCATAAAATTATTAGAAAAAAAAAAAAAGAGAGAAAAGAAAACCCCCTGTAATTTTACCTTCCTGGAAATCACTACTATTGGCATGCTCATGGCCAACTTCCAGATTTCATAATGTGCAGAAAAGAATGACTGGGAGATCAAGTGATACATTATTTTGTAAACTTTTCACTCAGCAATGTAGTATGAATAGCTTCCCGTGCCAAAAATACATGCAGCTTATTTAAAAAATATTTTAATGTACATAGTTATAAGGCAAAATAATTGTAACTTGAATAAACATGTTTGAAAAAGTAACAATAATAGAAAAATGCTACACTGACTAACAGTAAGTATAACTTTGGAATATCTGCGAGACCCTGTAAGCCTATTTGCAAAACAAAACAAAACAAAACAAAACAAAACAAAACAAAACCCCAAGAAAACTGAAGAGAGGGCTAAAGTTAATTATTCTGTAATCACTATGCTATGAAAGTGATGAGAATTTTTGAGACACTCACTTCCTGTCAACCAACATGGAAGATACATGTCTGTGAAGGACGATCCAAATGGGCCCGGCCACCATGATCCCTGGAGACTCTCAGCCTTATGCTCCCGAGTACCATCATGTTTAAGAAGAGAAAGTTGCTCCTGCACGTGTGTTTTGGCTGTTTGAATTGTAACACTGTCTTTTGGGGAAGTGGCTTATTTTCGAAGCATAGGATAACATAGAACTCCAGAACAGAATCGGTTTTAATACATTATGTGTATTCTATGCATTTATTTATAGTCTAGGATAACAGGTAGAAGAAACCTTACTCCAGAAGGGGCTGTGATATACACTGGGATTAGAGTTCTGCTTAGAGAGCCTCATATTCTCATCCAGTTCTGAAATGACTATCGAGGAGCTCTTTTCTTCTAAGAGCAAGTTAGTAAAGTGGTGTGACAGGCTGGGCTGACTGCTGGGATGCCAGCCCGTGCAAGGACCCCTGCGCGATAGGGCAGGAGAAGCACATGGCAGGGGGTGCTGGGGGCGTGGGCGGTGGCTCAGCTGCCCTTGCTGCTCAGTTCTGCCCTGGCAGCTACTACCCCAGTGTTCTTTGGCAGCTTGAGGTCCTCTATGATTCATTGCCTGTGTCTCCTGAGAGATGAGAAGGCCCAAAGATGATCCAGATGGGCCCCCTCTTGTCCCTGCGGCCACCTGCTCAGTGGGCTAAGAAACACGGATTTTGTAAGAAAGAGAGTCTGGCAAAAATGCCCCATAGGGATTGGAACAGACAGAGGCTGAAGAGACACATGCCAGGGAGGAGTCTAGGCAGGAACCAGCACCACCACACTAATTAGAATAGATTGGATCTTTTATCTGCATCCGGGCCTGTGATCCACAGTTTTGTTTATAATGATCCTATGAGATAGACACTGTTATTATCACCACTTGATAGGTCAGGAAAGGGAGACTTGGGAAGGTTATGCAACTTGATCAAGTCAATAGTATGAGGCAGAGCTAGAGTCTGAACTTGTGCAGTTTGACTCCAGAATCCACACCATGCGGCACAGTGGTATATGCCTCAGAGGTGAAGAGGACGGGGTGGGGGTTGGGGGGAGACACCAGCTGGGGGCAAAAACAGATGGAAATAAAAATCCGACAGAAATGGGAACTCCAGAACAGAATCGGTTTTAATACATTATGTGTATTCTATGCATTTATTTATAGTCTGCTTATTTCTAAAATGGGGTTGAAATAGTTTAAATTTGCTGTCTTAATTTCTTAAAATTGTATTTATGGACTGAATGTCACTAAGTTTTACAACCTGGCACATTTACAAATTGCATCTCAGTGCATATTTTTTAAAAACATGACTATTTTGAAAGCTAATTGAGAATCTTTCTCATTTGGCCATAGTTGAGTGATTATAGCACCTGACTGTATTTCAGTGTCACAGATTTTGCATTTATGCTCAAACTTCTGAGATGGAAGCCTTAACGAAGCAAATGAGTAGTAATGAGAACAGAGATAAACAGAAGTCCAGTTAAGAATGACTGGAAAATACATCACCTGCTTGGACATTGATGGGTTTAGCATTAAAATTTATGAACCAAAAATATGGCTTTGTCTTGAGAGTTGAAGAGCCTACAGTTATACTTTTTTGGAGTAGTTCTACTATGAACTTTAATATTTGATCTCTGTTTTTATGCTCTTACATGTAAAGATGGTCCTTTGGTTTGAGTCTCCAGCTGCTAAACCATCCTATCTAATAATAGAGTAACATGTAAATTACCATCACTCCGCTACGCCCACGATTGGGCGGCGGGAGGCTGGGGGGCAGGACTCGGGGTGGCCTATCCGGCCATTGAGAGGCACGGATCCGCTGCCACTGAGGGGGGGCTACCCTGCGCCTCTCAACGGCCAGATCCGCGGCCCCTGAGGGGGCCTGCCACGGACACCCAGCTGCGCCTCTCAACGGCAGGGTAGCCCCCCTCAGCAGCCGCGGACCATCAAAAGCGTGGGAGCTGGGTGCCTGTCTGCTCCGGCACCAGGCCTTTCAGAAGCCTCGGCCGCGCCGGAGGCTTCTGAAAGGCCTGGTGCACCAGTGGACAGGCACCCAGGTCCACCGCAAAAAGTGAAAGCGTGTAGGGGACCCTACACGTGCATGATTCAATCATGCACTGGGCCCCTAGTAAGTTTAATAATACTCAAAGAATGGCTTTGGGTGCAAACTTCCAGTTATAAGATAAATACGTCCTGGGGATTTACTGGCTATAGTTAAGCATGAAGACTGTAATTAACATTGTTTGGCATATTTAAAGGTGGTTAAGAGAGTAGATCTTCAAAGTTCTCATCACATAAAAAAAATATTGTAACTATGGTGGTGATGAATGTTAATGAAACTTATTGTAGTAATCATTTTGCAATGTAAATACATCAAATCATTATGTTGTACACCTAACACTAATATAATGTTATATGTCTAGTATATCTCAATAATCTACAATAATAAAAGAGAAACATGCAAATTGACCATCACTTTGCTACACCCACCAGCCAATCAGGAGCGAGTATGCAAATTAACCCAACAAAGATGGTGGCGGCCACAGAGCTGGAGCTAGCAGGAGGCTTGGGTTGCCCCTGGTGATGGAGGAAGCCAAGCTTCCTGCCTACCCTGGCTGGCCCTGGCCGCTGCTCAAGGCTACAAAGTTTCAATTATAGAAGATAAATAAATCCCAGATACCTGCTTCCAGCTGGCCTTGGCCTCTGCTCAAGGAGGCACTGAAAAAAAAAAAAAAAAAAAAGAAGAAGAAAAAAAGGAGGGGCTGGGAGCTTGGGTCACTGGCAGGTGTTGCCAGCCTGCAAACAGCCATCAGCCCCTTACCCAGGCTGGCCAGACACCCCAGCAGGGACCACCACCCTGAAGGGGCTGTGGCAAGCCTGAAAACAGCCCTCAGCCCCTCACCCAGGCTGGCCACACCCCCATGGCCCGATCCCTGTAAACAGGCAGTCAAACATCCCTTGAGGGGTCCCAGATTGGAGAGGGTGCAGGCTGGGCTGAGGGACAGCCCCCCCCCAACCCTACCCCCTTCCCAATCCTACCCCCCCCCCCCCCGTGCACGAATTTCGTGCACTGGGCCTCTAGTAATAATAATAACAATAATAAAAGAATGTTTTTGGGAATGCTCTGTAAGGTTGTGTCCTTCACCATTAGGCCATTCTGTGAGACAGAGAAGAGGAGGTGAAGCCCGATGTTGAAGCTGAGCAAATCGGACGAGGAGGAGGCGATGCTCAGCCAGCCTTGCAGAACCACCACTGAGCTGGCCCCAAGAACTCCTGAGCCAGTGCTCTTTCCAGGAGATCAATTTTCCTCCCTTTTCCCATTCTAATCAAATTCGAGGGCTCCTGTGAAAGAGGTATTTGAATGTCCAGGGCACACCACCCAAGGCAGAATCTCTGGGTTCATCGCAAATGTGTTATTGGAACAGCAGGGTTGTGGGGGGTGCCCACCCACGAGGTCAGGAGGCCAGCCTCTGTCTCAGCGTGGTCACTGACCAGCTGGGCGACTCCAGGCATTGAGCATTTCATGACTATAGGAACAGCTAGCGTTCAGGTGGTTATACAAATACTCTGTGAGTGTGAGGGAGAGCAACTGTTTCCATTTTAAAAGAGAAATTTCTCTCCTCAGTGATGAGTTTTGCCTCTGCTGGAGCACAAGGTTCCCGGCTGCTGGTGCCTTCTCGCTGGTCTGCAGGTGTGTTCTTCTTTGGGCTGATTCACCTCAGCGCAGCCAGGCCCCTTGTCTGCGAACCAATGTTTCGGTTTGGAGACTTGGCAGAGTTCCTGGGCCTGTAGTCATAACTCCTTCTTTCTCTGTGTCCTGTGCTGTGCTTCTCCAATGTTACCACTTCCCCATGACTCAAAGGGGCTGAAAGGAGAGAAAAATAACCAACGTGAGTCAATTTGGCTACTCCCAGACGTTGTGAGCTTTTCACCTGAGAGCTTAAAACTGACAGGTAAGGTGAGATGGATTGGTGAATCTTTGTTTAGTCTCTTTCTGTTTCACAGGACCAGAGATTTCAGCAAGGTTGGCTGGACTTTCCAAGGATTTATGATATTTTTAAGGAAATAAAAGAGACAATGAATTTGTAAAAATATTCTCAGTTCTCGAGGATTCATTTTGCTTTATGTTTTGTCGTTTTGTTTTTATTTCAGTGTTTTGGGGGAAAGCAAACCCAAACTACAATGTTAATGTGTTGTAAAACAATTATAGGGCTCACAGATATATTCTGAAGCTTCCTTTTATGGAGAGAGACTAGCTATTCGCCTTCCAATGATGGGGCTATTGATGAAAGTGATGGAGTGCACGATTACAAACTACCATCTGAGATGAATAATAGGGAATTAAGGCATTTTGTCGTAATTTAATTTTTATTCATTTCTAGAAAAAAAAAATTGCTCAACATAACATAAGCTGGGCCCACTCAAATGGGGGGCATGCATATGTTCCCCGTTCTGCCAGACTTGCAACCAATTGGAGTGTTAGCTATTTATAAACTCAGGGTTGACTGAAACCATCTCGCCACCACACAGAGCTCCCTCTTTCATAAAAGAAGTCTACTGGTAGGTGTTGGGAGCAAATGTTTAACAAGCGTTTTCCTGCCCTGAAATATGGAGGAGGAGAGGAAACGTATGGCAGTAGCAACCGAGGCCGTAGACTGCGGTACGAAAAGACTGCAGACCAAGGACGGCGTTAAAATCAGCGTGTCCATATGGGACCTTCCTTGACTGGGAAACCGGAGGGGGAGGGCTGCAAAGGAAAGACGTGATGAGAAAAGAATGAGAAATGTGCCTCCTCCTTCCGAAATGATGAAGAGATAAGCGGGTGGTTCTTTTTGACTCTAGAAGGACCTGCTTCCAGTGACCTAGGGGTGCTCCTTTGGGAAGGAAGACCGGAGCCGCTGGCAAGCTGTTTGTGTGCTGCCAGATTGCTGGGAAGAGGGAAGACAAAAGGAAAAACTTTTCTTTTCCCACAGAAGAACTTCAATTTGATAACTTGTAGTCCCCGAGGGGCAGGAGATGGGACAGAGATATATCAGTTAGGGCTCAATGAGCTACAAGTGCCAGAAAAACCCAACCCAACAGGCGTTATCAAAGGAACTTCAGGTTCCCTTCTAGAAAGGTCCAGCGGCAGCTTGGCCACAGGGATAGCTGGATCCAGGGCCTCAGGAATAGGTGCAGATCTTCTGTCTCTCCATTCTACTCTCTTCCCCCATCACTTTGCTCTTGAGCTCTGCATGCTTGTACAATAGCTGCGTGCACCTCCAGGCCAGTATCCTTTCAGATTACTGTCTGCCGGTTAAATAGCTTATTTTGCTCCAACAGTTGACAAAAACAACTTTTGTCCTCATTTTCCTTGGCTTGAATTGGATCACGTGCTCATCTGGGTCATGCACTGATTGGCTTAGGCCTGGGCACGAGGCTGCCCCCGCATTGAGGTTGGAGCAGATCCAGTGAAGCATAAGGACTGAGAGCAGACAGGTTGAGTGGATGCTGGGCAGCAATAGGCACCAGAGAAGGGGACCTCCAGTTTGCAGAGTGCCACATGCTAGGATCTTTGTTCACGTTTTCTCAAGCAGACCTTCCATCCTTCCTGTGAGGAAGTTGTTATTCCCACCGTTTTGTAAATGAGGGCACCGTGACTCAGAGAGATGAAGTGACTTGTGGTGGTAAATGCCAGTCAGTGGTGGAGCTGGGGTTTGAACCTGTGCCTATAGGCCCTGCCAATACTCTTTATGCATCTAACCAACATGTAAAGCCCAGCCCATCTAACCAAACCCTCCTCAGCTATTTGCCATTGCCCCACTTTTTTTTTTAAACAAATGTAGTTCTGTCCAGGGTGACACTGAGGCATCTGTCTTTAGGAAGGGTGGAATATCACTGTGCTGGTATCAGAACCCCTGCAATTTAGTTAGAAAAAAGTAGGGAAGTCTGAGCTGTCATCTGGGGTCTATTGACCACCAGGGTCATGGAGTAAAGCAGAGTGTTTTCACTTCGCTTCCTCCTCTCTTACATGGGAGCATCAACACCTCACATCTACTTCTTCATGGCACCCTGGACTCTCCTCTCTCAGTGGGTACATCCCCTCCACACTGTTAGACCAACGGCTCTCCCCCACCCAGGCACTTCAATAGCACACCATCAAATTCTACTCCACAAAACCTCAAGTCCTCTGTCTGGACTTCACAGGCCTCTGAAATCCTGTCCTCCACTCCCCCGCCCCCTGCCCCCCCCCCCCCCCCCCCCCGCCTTTCAGGCCACTCCATCAATCCTATTTGCTAGCTCTAGTCAGATTGGTTTTCTCTGTGTCCCACAAACATGTAAGGTCCATTCCTTCCTTTGCACCACAACTCCCTGCCCAGAATAACCATCCTCCACTCCTCTTCTGGTTCAGAGTCTGCAGGGCCAAGCTGTCCAGTGAAGCCCCCTGGACTTCTACTCTGTGTCTCCTCTTTCCCTAAGCAACGTTCCATTTTTATTCTTCTGTATGCTCACACACATATACAGCTGTGTACATGTATACCTTATACATATGTGTGTGTGTTCACCTGTATTCAAATACTGTTGTCCTTCTGAGGATAGAGCCCATGTCTCAGATTTTTAAAATTTAAATTAAGTTTATTTATTTATCAAGTGTGGGGATATCCTTACACTTGGTATAGTTGTAGGCTTATAATAGACTTTTTTTGTCAATAAGAAGTTATTGACTGCTTCAAAGCATTTACCAAAGGAAAGTATGCATCTGATAATATATCAAATAGTAAAGAAGAACTCAGGATAGAAAGCAACACTCTTGCTTCACTTCTCATCACCAGTTTCCTCCGTCAGTTCCATTTAGTTCTCTCCACATCCATAGTCTACATTATCTGCTTACAAAGCTATTTTTTGATTTATAATATTAGACAATATTATTAACTCTCTTTTGTGAAAATTTAGAACTTACCTAAGTTTTATTAATTTCTTCTTACCAGTATTTGATAGTTACATTATCATTTTTCTTCTTTTAGCAATCATTATAATTTTGAAAATTATACTTAGCTCTCTATTTATTGTTAACTTTTAAATGTAAATTGGTATATTAACTAAGTTTTTGATGGGAAGGAGATTGCGTTGATGACAAATTGGCTGGCTGTTAACCATCCCCTCTCATGAGATTACAAGTGTATCAGATAATGTAATATTTATGCATGTAACCCATATAAAGCTTAGTGCCCTTCTGTCCTATCTCACTGTGCTGCATTCAAAGAAATATTCATTCTGCATCCAAAATAATTTTAAAGCAATTAAAATTCTCACTACAGATTCTTGTGAAAATGTTAAAAACAGAATATTTTTAAAACATACAATTTTTTATTACGAACACTTATAACTTAGTATATATTCTTTTATCCCTGTTACATGGAGTTAAGGTATTAGAGCATGTTAGTGTTAATCTGAGAGTCTAGCCTTTTACCTGACCCCTTATTATTGGGTGCTTAATTTAAGCCAGTTTACCACTGAACAGTACATACCTTTTTCTGGAGAGGAACAAAATGGATGGGCAAACTGCTGAGACTTGGGGAGACAAGACTGTGTCTGGGTGGGATGAGGCTGAGAGACAGGTAGGGAGTTAGCAGGGAAGAAAGGAAGACAAAAGTAACCACCTATGACAGCAAACTTTTCTTAGGCTTAGGATATTTGGGGCCCAATGACTTATTATGATACAGATTCAAAATACATGATAAAAAATTAAAGAGATATAGCCTTGGTTGGTTTGGTTGATGGAGTGTCAGCCCCTGAACTGAAGGGTCCCAGGTTCAATTCGGGTCAAGGGCATATACCTCGGTTGCAGGCTCATCCCTGGCCCCATGGGGGAAGCAACCAATTGATGTGTCTCTCTCACACTGATATTTCTCTCTCTCTTGTCTCTCCTCCTCCCTACCTCTCCCTCTAAAAATCAATGGAAAACATTTTGAGGTGAGGATTAA
This sequence comes from Eptesicus fuscus, assembly GCF_027574615.1. Lineage (NCBI taxonomy): Eukaryota > Metazoa > Chordata > Mammalia > Chiroptera > Vespertilionidae > Eptesicus > Eptesicus fuscus. The sequence continues at coordinate 39,697,090 of NC_072484.1, read as the reverse complement.
AAAAAAAAAAATTAAAGAGGTACATAAAAAGACACAATATTAAAACATACACTATTATATACAATGAAAAGTATATCTTCCTCTCATGCCTGTACTCCAGGCACTCTGTTATCAGTTTCTTGTGTATCTTGATAAATATGTGCATATGCGAAGATATAACTATATCTCCATTTTCTTCCAAATATTTAGCATTCTGAAAACACCAGCCCTTGCCTTTTTTTTTAACAATGTAAATTGGATTATTCCATAAAAATTCATATAGAGCTGCCTCTTTTTTCTTTCAACATTCTATGGATCTACCACAGTTTATATAAATTATTGTAGAATAATTTCAAAGATACGTTATGTAAATAAATTCTTTGAATTTATTATTTAAAGGATCCATGGGTGACTTCTGAAGTGGTTTTTAGTCTTTTGCTGTGTTAAACAATGCTGCAACTAGGTCCCTCAGCCTGGCCTGCGCCCTCTTGCAATCTGAGACCTCTTGGGGGATGTTGGACTGTTGGTTTCGGCCTGATCCCCTCAGGCCAGGCGAAGGGACCCCACGGGTGCACACATCTGTGCACTGGGACTCTATTATGCATATAAGATCTTTGGTTAATCTTTTCCTCTCCTTCTCCCTCCCCCTTTCCCTCATCAGTCTGTTCCATGTTTCCATGCCTGTGCATTGAGCCTCTGCCCCCTGGTGGTCAGTGCACGTCATAGCTACTGGTCAAAAGGTCAAACGGTCCAATGGTCAAATAGTCAAATGGTTAAAATATAATTATATAAAAATAAATGTATGTATTTAAAATATAAATTATATATTTATAAATTTATGTTTTATTATATTTATAAATATAAATTTATATTTTGTATCCATAAATGGATATTTAGTCACTTTTTTTCACAGAAGTTGTATCAGTTTACAATGCTACTCTGTTTTTAAGTCTTAAAATTTTGTGGTAAATCAGACATAATATAAAACTTAACAATCTTTTTTTTTAAAATATATTTTATTGATTTTTTTTACAGAGAGGAAGGGAGAGGGATAGAGAGTTAGAAACATCAATGAGAGAGAAACATCGATCAGCTGCCTCCTGCACAACCCCTACTGGGGATGTGCCCACAACCAAGGTACATGCCCTTGACCGGAATTGAACCTGGGACCTTTCAGTCTGCAGGCCGACGCTCTATCCACTGAGCCAAACCGTTTAGGGCAAAACTTAACAATCTTAACTGTTTTAATTAAATGTACAGTCCATTACTGTTAAATACTAGTACATTCACATTGTCATGCAACCAATCTCCAGAACTTCTTCATCTTGCAAAACTGAAACTCTGTACCCATTAAACAACTCCTCATTTGCCCCATTTGCCACCCCCCCGCAACAACTTCCATTCTACTTTCTCATTCTATTAATTTGACTATTCTATGTACCTCATATAAATGGAATCATACAGTAGTTGTCTTCTTGTGACTGGCTTATTTCACTTAGCATAATGTCCTTAAGGTTCATCCATGTGTAACATGTGTCAGAATTTACTTCCCTTTTAAGGCTGAGTAATATTCCACTTTCTGTATATAACAAATTTTGTTTACCTATTCATCTGTCAATGGACCCTAGAGTTGCTTCCATCTCTTGGCTATCGTGAATAATGCTGCTATGAACATTGGGTATGCAAATATCTCTTTGATATCCTGCTTTCAGTTCTTTTGAATATATACCTAGAAATGGGATTGCTGGATCATATGGTACTTCTATTTTTAATTATTTGAGAAATGCCCCTGTTGTTTTCCATTGTAGCTTCACCATTTTACATTCTTACCAATAATATATACTCCTATTGTGGTTGAGAATGCCCTCTCTCTAACATTTTTCCAATTATAGTATATGATCAAATACTTTACTTGTCACTATAATTTACTTAAAAAAGATCCATGCCCTTATCAATTAAAAAAATTTAGGGTTCCTTGCTAGGTTGTGCAGAGGGTTTTAAAATGCAACTAGAGTGATGCCTACTTTTCTAAGCACATGCATTATGTGAAGGGAAGAGTGCAGGTTGCTACTTCATTTCCTCCAAAGACAAAAGGGAGACAAAATTGTTTTCAAGCTTAAATAACTTATTTTTAAGGCAAAGCATGTGTCATCTTACCACAGTGGTTGACAAAACTGCTCAGTTTGCAAGGAATTAACTTCCAGGCTGACAGATCAGCAAGAATGTAATTCCAGACTTGTCCAATTATGTGATGTCAACCAAAGGAAGAAGGGCTGCTTTCAAGGGGAAGATAAAAAACCAATCACAGAACTAGAACCTTCTAAAGAACCCACTGTCAGGAGACCACCAAAATAGAGCAATAGAGAAAGCAACTCATTTCAGACAGAAACACAGCAGAGCTTTTGCTTGAAGAATGTTGTAAAATCGGTGATGATAATATGCCCCAATTAGGTGGCAAATCAACCCTTTCATTAAAAATATGAGTTATCTACCACTATTAAAATAATTCTGAATCTTTATTGTGTATTGTACCTGATTGATGAAAAAATTCCATTCCAAAGGAATGCCCGATATTTGCATTCCTTTGTATGCAGTTGCATTTAGTTCTGTTTTGTATTCTACTCTTTTCCCTGGACATGATTTTGTATCCCTATTTGCTTACGGCTACATGGTCCAGCACTCATATTCTTATAGTAGATACCTAGTTTATAGAACTTTAAAAAATTATTTATTTAAGAAAAGGAGTTTTATGACTTTCAAATTCATGCAGTAACTGCTGACAGGACAAGGGGAAGTGGGAAAGTGGAAGTTGCCTATGCATTTAAGAGAATCCTGTGAGTGCTTTAACAAACAGATAAGATGTGCTTCAAATGAGCTCATCCATGGTTTGAATAAAAACTGCTGGGAAGGTGGTGCTTAAGCAGTTTGTGGTCTTTGATGCAAATAGGGTTGACATTCCCTTTGCTTACTGCATTGTTCAAGCTTCCTTTCCAAGCTGGTACCCAAACCTCAGCCCCAGGTGTTCAAATGGCTGTGCAGAGCACTGGCCCACAGCCCTCTCTGCACATTAACATTCTTTGGGGACTTTTGGTGTCCAGATATCCAGGCCTTATCCCAGATCAGCTCCTTCAAGAAGGGGTCTGGATATTGGCATTTCCTCAATGTAATGAGTGATTATAATGTGCACACAGGGCTGAGAACTACTGGTCAGGAGAATATGTTAATGAGTCCCATCATCTGGTCCTCTGATTTCTATAAGCAGATCTGTTTAGGTGACCAGAAAGCAAAAGGTTTACCTGGATTCCCTACCTATCCCAACTGCTAAAGTAAAAAGAAACAGCCTGAAATGCAGATGTGTAAGAGAGAAATAGTTAGTCATTTAGCAAACATTAGTTAAGCATCTCTTATATGTTCAGTTGTAGGCGATTTGAATGGTATGAAAATAAATACGACATTGCTTTCCCTGTTTTTATACTACAGAGGGATAAAAAATGTAAATTGATAATATATAGAAAATCTGTTTGATTCAAGAGAGATGTACAGGCACAATGCAATGGGGGCTTATTGTTACTTCTAGAGGGGAAGAATTTGAGGAGGAAGGTTCCTTTGGAGCTGCTCCTGATTTTGGGGAAGAATTGCATATCATGAGATGTGGGAGCAGGCTGGGCGAAGATGAGCAGGAAGAGAGAGGGAATGCATGGGGAGTATATGGGAAACCACTGTTTTAGTGTGGCCCCAGCTTGGGTTGCATGGAGCAGAGGATTAAAGGGACAGATAACACAGGTCCTGAATTTCAATACAAGAGTCCTACATTTTTGTACATCACGTGAAAGAGGCCTCATTAGAGACAATTTCCTTTGGAATATGTTGATGGGAAAATCCAAGATTGGAAAATGTTCTATCTTGATAAAAGCCCATAGTAGTAAAGATGCTAAATCCATCCTTGTCTGGCCTAAGGTTTTCCAGAATTGCTCATTCTCCCCAAGTGGCCTCTGAGGAGGCTGGGTAAAGGCTCCGTAAAGGCTCCGTGTTTTTCCCCTCTGCCACATTCAATAATGGTTAAAGACTTAATTATCTTTTTATGAGCCCAACAGTCCTAGTTTTCTGTTGCTCAAACACAAAGGCATCATCGCCTTAGGCAGGCATTCAACTGTTGACTAGAAGGAAAGGAAAGGCAGCGAAGATAGATGAGTGAGTGTGGTGTGTAGAGGGGTGAAAGCAAGCCCTGGAGACACAAGCCTGGAGGGCTAACCTGCGGATGAAATGAGAAAAGGCAGGTGAATGCACACAACACTGTGCAGAGCACCTGGTCAGCACAGATCTACCTACAAACATTTTTTTCCTCCCTGAGAAACACCTAGTTTTTATTTTTATTTTTTAAATGTGTTTTTTTTTATTGTTGATAGTATTATAGATATCTCCCATTCCCTCCCTCCTTCCCTCCTTCCTCCCAGCCCCTGCCCACCTCCCACCTCTTCACTACCCAATTGCCTGTGTCCAAGGGCTATGCATATAATACCTACAAACATTTTTAAAGAATGCATTAAGAACTAGTGAACGCAATGAAATAGGACTCCTGCGCTTTTCTTTGTAACTTATTATCATGAAATATTACAAGCATAGCATATTATCTTTATGCTTCATCAAAACCTCAGCATTTGTGTCACAATAATTCTTTAAAAGAATCAAACTTACATACAAAAATCTGTGTTGTTTATGGTTTTAAATTTGACACAAATAGTGTTTTACTATGTATATTACCTGGCAACTTCCTTTTTTTTACTCAACATTCTCATATGAGATTTACTCATATTGATTCCTGTAGTTACAGTTTATTCACTTCAATGGCTGTTTAAGTGGATCATGTTATATGAATTCACGGCAACTTGTTTATCCATTCATGTCAATAGACATTTGGGTTGTTTCCAAATGTCTACTTTACAATGGATGCTGTAGTGATCATTTCTGTATGTGATTCCCTGTGCAGATGTGAGAGAGTCTCCAGGGCATATATCTAGAAGAGGAGTTCCCAGGTCCTTAGATATGAGCATTTTCAACTTTATGTGGCCAAATTGCTCTTGAAAGTGGTGGTACCCATTTACACTCTGGACAGCCGTCTACAAGGTCTCCCAGTTGCTTCTAACCAATGCCTTCCACTCTGTAGTGTCCTCTACTATGGTGTGAGTTTAGCATTTTAGTGGTTCAGTTGTGGGCATTGCATAGGGATCTTTTGGGGGATGATAAAAGTGTTCTTAAATTGGGTTGTGATGATGGTTGCACAACTCTATAAATCTATTTAAAGAATCAGGCTCCCTTGATTCTGCCTTTGATGTTCCACCTACTTCCCCCTGCCTTCGTCCTTACCTGTGCAGGTTTCCTCAGCTTCACATTCTAGCTCTCATATCCATCTTCTCTCTTCCTTCACCCAAATGAATTCTGTTCTCCCACTGCAAAAATTTAGATAGGTTGATATCTAAAAAGTTATCCATGATTGATTAAGGTTTATTTGCATTTTAAACAGAATCACTGAAAAAATAACTAGAGTTAGAAAGTTTGGAAAGATCTCGTATTAGTTTGCTCAGGCTGCCATAACAAAGTACCAGAGACTAGGTGGTGGCTTAAACAACAGAAATTTTTTTCTCCTCACAGTTCTGGAGCCTGGAAGTCTAAGATCAAAGTGCAGGCATGGTTGGCTTCTGATGAGGCCTCTCTTTGGCTTGCAGATGGCCATCTTCTCCCCGTGTCCTCACATGGCCTTTTCTCTGTGTAATTCAACTCCTGGTGTCTCTTTCTCTTCTTATAAGGACACCAGTCCTATTGAGTTAGGGCCCTGCCATTACAACTTCATTTAACTGTAATTACCTCCTTAAAGGCCCCATCTCCAAATAGTTATACTGGGGTTTTAACCTATACATTTTGGGGAACAAAACTCAGTTCATACAGATCTTATAAATAGGTCATTTGACCTTGTCATTTGCAGATGTAGAAGATGCTGAATAGAAAATCTGTAGTCATTCAAAAAGGAAATGATCTTTTTACTCATTTGGACTAATTCTTGGAAGAAGCAAAGTCAAATTAGCATCAGAAAGACTTAATCAGAATATTTTTGTTCTCATGATTTATTGCTGTGTAATAATTTACCCCCAAAACTTTGTGGTTTAAAATAACAATAACAATTTTATTATGCTCATAGAATCTGTGGGTCAAGAATTTGGGAGGTGACTGGCTGAGTGGTTTTGGCTCCAGGTCTTACATGTTTTTGCAATTAGATGTTACTGGAGCCAAAGCAGTGGCTGCTGGGATAGCTCTCTTTCTTCATGGAATCTCAGGGCCCCTCCACATGGGTTTTCCATGTGAACCAGTGGCCTCGGGATGGACAGACTGCTACACAAGGGCTCAACACTCCAAAGACATGTGTCCTAAAGGAATGAGACCTCCCATAACCTAACCCGAGGTCACATTACATCACTTTACCACTGAGATTTAAGGGGAGGGAGCACAGACCCTACCTCTCAATGGAAGGAGTGTCCAGATCCCATTATAAAAAGAGTATACGGGATGGGAAATATTGTTGTGGCCATCTTTGGAAAATGCAGTTGGACTAAATTTTAGAAAGATTTATTTTAATTGTCATTTTTAAAAATGTATAGAAATGTACACTGGTTGAAAGAAAACTTTCCACAGTTGAAGGTATGTTGCTGTGCCTGGGGTTCTCCCTCACTGGCATCTAAGCAGGGGCCAAGCAGCTTTGGATTCCAGCCCGGCCTTGTCAGCTCTTCATTTTTGTGAGTTTGTTCCATGTCCAGTTCAGTTAATAATCTGTTAGGACATTATGTTTCTCTTAACTGGCCACAGAGAATATCCCTTCTTTAGGTAGTGGCTGGGGGCTTAAGACTAGTTCAGGGATACTTGATGTTAACTGTTATGGGCTGACTTATGTCTTCTCAAAATTCATGTGTTGAAGTCTTATCCCCTGGTTCATTACAATGTGACTACTTTTGGAGATAGGATCTTTGAGAAGATAATGAAGTTAAAATGATGTCATTAGGGTGGGCCCTAATCAAATATGACTGTTGAACTCATAAGAAGAGGAAGTTAGGACACAGACACACACAAAGGGAAGACCCTGTGAAGACACAGGAAGAAGGCAGCCATCTGCAAACTAGACAGAGAGGCCTCAGGAGAACCCAACCCTACTGACACCTTGATCTTGGACTTGTGAGGAAATAAATTCATTGTTTAAGGCATCTAGTCCATGTTGATTTGTTATATAGCAGCCCTAGCAAACAAATACACTTATCAAAAGTTTGATCGTATGAAATGTATTTTGAGCGATGTCTTTGAAGGGTCCATTTCTTTGGACCATGTTTTCAAACTTATTTTTAAAAGTAGAAGATGAGCCCTAGCTGGTTTGGCTCAGTGGATAGAGCGTCGGCCTGTGGACTGAAGGGTCCCAGGTTTGATTCTGGTCAAGGGCACATGCCTGGGTTGCGGGCTTGATCCCAGTAGGGGGCGTGCAGGAGGCAGCCAATCAATGAATCTCTCTCATCATTGATGTTTCTATCTCTCTCTCCCTCTCCCTTCCTCTCTGAAATCAATAAAAATATATTAAAAAAAGGTAGAAGATGATTTAATTTTTTCACAAAAGTTAATATTGCATAAGTCCTCAATCAATAAAATGGACAAGTAGTACTTAATTGGTATACAGTTTTCTTAGAAGTTTGAAATGTTACCGTATAATAAAGGTACTCAATAGGGACAGTGAAGTGGCTCTGAGGACATGAGTACTCAAAAACCTATGGCATTTGGGCCAAAGGTGACTGCCAACCCTAACGTGTGCCTTGCTCACCTGAGAGTCTCTCCCTTACTATCCAATGGGATATTCTCCTTGCTCACAAAATTTGGCATTATGTTATTAAAAAGCACTCCCACTGCCTCCCCACCCTAGGCCAGAAAAATAGAGATGGACACTTAGCCTGCAGTTCTTGGAAGCTGCTCAATTTATCACCAAACTTCTACTGTTTTCTATATTAAAGACCGAAGGGAAGCCCCAGTGGGTCTGAGCGAGACTGCAGAGTAGCAAAGCAGAGAGATTTGATGTGATCTGCTGACCACACACGGTCCAGGGTGACAGGCATGGGCTCTGGAGCCCGAAGACCTAGTTGTGCATCCTGACTTGACCATTATTAGCCATGGGACATGTCAGACATCTCACCTGAGTCTCAGTTTCCTCATCTGTATTACGGGGCATTTTAACAGTTCCCTTGTGGGTTCTTGTGAATAGTAAATGAATATAAATGTGTGTTTGTCCAGCACAATGCTTTGCATATGACTCATTAAATATTTATTTTTCTTCCCCTTGGGAGAGTAACTAAAGGGCTTCAATGAGATAATGTAGAAGGAAGTACGTTGTAGTCTGGGAAAAGCCATCTCTGTGCCCGTTGGAATTATGATGTGGTTTGACATTGACTCATTTCTGACTGGTGGGTCTGAAGGAGATGGTATTTATTTTCCCTTCGGTGAGAGAAAGGGGATGAGAAAATGTAGAGGGAAACACGGGTGACTTGGACACTGCAAATCTGCTCAGTGCCACTTGTGCAGGCTTGAAAAGATGATGGGTCGAATGAGTTTTGAAAATGATAAGAGCCCGGAATCTCGGAGGGAAGGTGGGGGAGGGTGGGTGGGTGGGAGGTGATCAACCAAAGAATTTGTTTGCATATATGTATAACCCATAGACAATAGGGTGGTGAAGGCCTGGGGTGGGGAGTGGGAGTGGGCTACAGGGGGTCAATGGAGGAAAAAGGGGGACATATGTAATACTTTCAACAATAAAGAATAACAACAACAACAAAAGAAAATGTTTCTGCAAGGCTGTGCAAACTTTTTTCAGTCACCAACTGATCAATTTTATGAATGATTTTGAAATATAATGGGAGGCTCAAGAGTTCATGCCCTACCCCAAATGCCAGTGTGATTCATGTCAGATTCTAACAAATAATTTCCCAGGTCATTACATTTATCGTTTGGACATTGACATTTTAAGTATTATCAAATAAATGTAGAGTATAGCTAAGAGTCTGTTTTATGAATTTGCCACATTCTATTGGAAATTGTGTTTAAATCTGCAAAGAATATAGTCGTTGGGACGTAAAGAACAGATGGGTCTGAATGTGGTGGTTTTCCTTGAGCAGCCCTGAATTAGCGTCATAGATATTGAAGATGGCATACGCTAATGCTGCCCTTTGCCAAGAGGGACAGCTGTGTCCTTATGAGCTTTTCATACCCACCTGGGAACCCCCTCTGCTGTGGGTTGGTCTCTAAAAGTTCATCATTGCCTCCTCCCTTGCTGGTTTCCCAATAATTACCTTCTGAAGTTTGGACTGCTGCATTATAGACACCCCCACCCCCAATTGTGAAATCATTCTTTTCCTTAGAGGCTCTCCCAACATAAACATTTTAATGCTATAATCATTCGCAAAGTTTTCTCCCCACTTTTACAGTTTACTCTTGGGCTGTCTTCTGAAAAGATTCTTCCCTTTCTCTTGTTTTTCTGTTAGTTAGTTGGCCTTCAACTAGCCCCATCTCTGGCATATACTGTGTGAATAGGAATTAACTAGCCATGGAATAAATAGTTGCCTTAAGTAGCTACCTGCTCCTTTGTCTGATATTCCCCATTTGTGGGGTTTTGCAGAGTTTCCATTCTTTAGGGTTTTTGTTTCTGTTTTTTTTTTTTTTAATCATGAAACTCCATTAGGAGCCGATCACCTTACCAATTGGCGCTGTAGCTAGCTGTTAACATGGTAGTGGACACTTATTCTTTGGAGAACAACCTTCTGGAGGAAACTGGGTGGGAATGGGTAATTTTAAAGAAAAAGTAATGATATGAGTGGCAGAAAGATTTCCAACCTCTGCTTCACAGTTTTTCTTAGAGTTACAGACTGAATCAGAGGGAAGGATTAATGAAATGCTTTGCTTAGTTTCCTAAGTATAGGAAAGAGCAAATTGGATCAAATTAGTTCAGTTGGAGACGTAAGGGGGAAGAAGGGCATACCCATTGATTTCCATTTTGGCTGAAGTGAGTGTGTGTGTGTGTGTGTGTGTGTGTGTGTGTGTGTCCATGACCTACCATCAGTGATGACAATGGGTATTAGAGATTGGAAGGAGGTGATGTTTAAGAAAGATGGGAATCCTGAACCAGTCCGTTCTTACGGTGCTGGTTGTAAGACTTGAGACAGGATGCCCGCTCTCTAAAAACCTTTCTTCTAATGGAGAAGTCAAGATGTTTAAAGGGGAAGATAACTTTGCAACAGAAGATCATGTGAGCTTAGAGCCAAATGAGACCCACCAATTCGGAATTCAGAGAAGGGCTGGGTAGGTTACGGGAGGTTCCCAGAGGAGGTGGGTTTTGAAATGGGCCTTGAAGGGTGGGGAGGGTTCAGAGGCAAAAAGCATTCCAGGTAGGGGAAGGCAGAAGTTCCCAAGGCCGGTCTAGAGGGCAGGAAGCAGCAGTTTGCTGGCGCCTAGGGTTTGCCAAGGAGAATGATGGAGGAGAAGCCAGGGGAGGGAGAGAGAAATGCGTCGGGGTATATGTGAGAAGCCTGTGGTACATGACATATGGAGGTATGGAAATGGTCATGAAGAAAGGAGCAAGATGGACCTAGGTCCCTGGAGGAAGGCGGTGATTTTGCATGAAGGCCATGCCTCCAAGTAAGACCCTTCTTCTTACTTTCAGATTTATTTTTTCAAACAGAATTTTAAACTTAAACAAAAGTTGCATGAACAGAACAAAGAACTTCTGAAATTATAGACCACCTGTGAGTATATATGTCAGCTCAATGTTCTATCTCTTCAAATACTTTGTGTATAATTCCTACAAACCAGCTCATTCTCCACATCACACAACACACCATGAAAATCAGGAAATTAAATCTGGTTCATTACCAACATCTGATCCTCAGACCTCATTGAAGTTCTGCCAGTTGTCCGGACAATGTCCTTTACAGCAAGACGGTACGGTTCAGAATCACACATTGTATTTAGTTGCCACGTCTCTTGTAAGGAAGAAAGCCCGGGAGAGAGGGAGGATAGAATAAAAAGGAAGATTAAAAAAAAAAAAAAAAAGATTTCACAAACCATCACCCCGACAGGAAGTAGCAACAGGTGGTGCTTAAAACTGTATTTTCCTTTTACAACATAGTCAACTTTCAATTATCTGGATTATCTGGCCCGACGAGTGGTAACATGGACACGTTTGGAATACTTCTGGATTTTCTAATGTATTTTGCAGCATTTTTATAGCTTTTTTTTTTTCCTTTCTGGTTTTATTTAACTTACACAAGCACACCTGCAGGTCAGAGATTTCTGGGTAGAAGTAGAAGCTGGCTCTTGTGATCTTTTAATACTCTACAAAGTAGAAAATGGACATTTTTTTTTATATTGCACTTACTTGGAAGGGGGTCAGTTGAACACAGATACCTGCTCCTAAGCGTGGCCTGAGTGAACTCCATTGCCAGGCTGGCAGATGCTGCTGTAGTTTCCTCCATAGCCAGAGACCCAGCCTTGCTGTAATTGTTTATTTCATACAGCTTTCATCTTTCATTTTGCAAAATGAGTCATGTAGAGTGTAATAAATGTCTCTGAGCGATTACTTACCCGCAAATTTGTCTTCCTCTGATAAGATTGAGTATTTTCTGCACAAAAATGAGAATTTTCAGATAAGGTACAGATAAGCGACCTTTAGTGCCTTTTTGCTTTGAGTTTTTTGGCATTGTTCATTCATTGATTTCTTCATTCAGCTTACATTTTAGTGAGCATCTGTTGCCATATGGTACACATGTACAAATAAGAATAACTTTTGTTCTCAAGGAGTTTGAGTTTGACCTGGGGAGAAAGGCAGGTGTTGAAATGACCTTCATGGCAGAGACTGACCAAGGTGAAGTGCCCTGGCTTTGATGATCAGGGAAGGTGTTACAGAAGGAGTGCATGAGTGGAAGGGGGACAGGTGCCTTACACTTGGAGTAAAGTTGGGGACTCCACTCTAGGCTGGTTCATAGCTTACTTACTGAGGAACATATGAATTCCTCCAGTGCCATGTATTTCTTTGGAATTACGCTATTCCCACCAGCTCTCTAGTGTTAGGAGGGGCGTAGCAGGCAATGCATAGATATATAGAACTCATAGCATTGTAGGCGCTCAAGGTGGGCTGAGCCCTTCATGTACTCATGAAGTCATTTAACACTTTCACAGTGCAGGTAGGGAAATGGAGGCCTTAGGAGATGAAATTATTCAATTGGGGGGACCCTGCTGAGCTGAGCAGACCTCGGATCCCCTCCCTTTGCCTCAGTGTTCACTCCATCATTCCTTGTGCCCAGACTCAGTGTGGCTAGGTCAGTCATCTTGGCTCAGGAACCTAGAGAAGGTGCTGAGGTGATTCTCGACAGCACTCCTCTGTGTTTAGTGCAATTGATGCCTGAAAAGGGACCGAAAACACTGGGGCTGTCGGACACTATTGCTGTTCCTTTGTAGACCCTGTACTTGGGGCCCCAGAGGGAGAGGACAGCCTTGTAGGGTATAGGGAATGGGGATGCAGAATGGGGTGAGTGAGAGGCTGGGGGTATGGGGGTGAAGGGTGCCTCTAGGAGTTAGAGAAAGATTTTCTTGGGCCTCTGGCCTGGAGGTCTGTTCCTCTAAGTCAGCGATTTTCAACCTTTTTCATCTCATGGCACACATAAACTAATTATAAAAATTCTGCGGCCCATAAAAAAACATATTTTTGCAGATCTGACAAAAAATAGGTATAATTTTGATTCATTCACACTGGACACCTATGTGTCCAGTTGTCATTTTTTTATTTGATAATCTAAGGGAAAAGAGGTCAGTGCCCTTGACTAAATAGTTGTTGCATGTTTTAAAAATGCTTGTGGCTCACCCGTTGAAAATTGCTGCTCTAAGCCATTTTCTTTGCCTCCCTCTCTCCGTCCCTCCCTCCCCCTCTCCCTCCCTCCCCTTCTTTAACATCTAAACATGCTTATTTTTTAAACTTTTAATTCTATATAATAAAAGCCTAGTATGCTAAGTGTCTGGTTGACCAGTTGGCCGTTCAACCAATCAAAGTGTAATATGCTAATAATATGCTAAGGCTGCTCAACAGCTCGCTATGATGTGTACTGACCACCAAGGGGCAGATGCTCCAACTGGTAGGTTAGCTTGCTGCTGGGGTCCAGCCGATTGGGACTGGGTGAGATGGGCCAGACATACCCTGGAGCCCTCCCACGTTCCCTCCCCACCTGGCCAACCTCCCATGTCTCTTCCTGGCCTTGATTGTATACCAGTGGGGTCCCTTGGCTTGGCCTGCACCCTCTCACAATCCTGGACCCCTTGGGGGATGTCAGAGAGCCGGTTTCAGCCTGATTCCATAGGCCAGGCTGAGGGACACTCTAGTGCACATATTTGTGCACCGGACTTCTATTTTTGATATAATTATTGATTCACAAAATGTTGTAAAAGAGTACAGAGAGGTTCCATGTACCCTTCACCCAGTTTCTCCAATGGTTACATCTTACAATTGCCTGCCTGTTTTTTAAAAATCTTAAATTCCACCAACCCCAGCATCATCAGTCCAACAAATACAGTCCTCAGGATCTTCCTTGGACAAAAGTCACATTTCTACAATGTGAGAACAATTTCATTTCCTGCATTCCAAAGTCCCAAACTCTCAGTGACTGGAGGGGAAATGATGACTGTCTTAGCCAATTGTAAATGGAAATACAGGTGCAGACAGAATGACCCTGAGCATGCTAAACAGACGGCTGCCATATTTAGTGAGGACTACATGGACTCTTGGGTTTGGGGGCTGAGACTTGGTTTGAGCTTTGGCACCCTGGGGTGGTAGTGTGGATAGTGGTACTGCCAAAGCCTTTGGACCATTGAACGGGACCATCACTGAGTCTGCATCCGGGGGCGTACCCTGCAATGGGAGTAAATAGGAAAAGTCCCTCTGCCTTTGCCTCCTCCTGGGTCTCCGGCCTGGTGGTGGTTCCTCCAGCCATCCCTGCCGAAAGCAGCCTCCTCATTGACTCGTCACCATGTCACTGACCACCCAGAACGAAGCCTCCTGTTCCAGATAGAGTGTGGGGTCAGGAGCTCTTCTTCAGGAAACACAAGCCTTGTCACCGTGCCCTTCCTCCTCAAATCCATGCTGCCTACACGGCTGGGTCAGTCTTCTGAAACCCTGCCTTGCTTGTGCGCCCCCAGACTGAACAACTCTTAGTAGCACCCCTTCTCCTCTTCACCCTGGTACTGAAGCTTCCGACCCGCCTTTCCGGTGTCATTTTTGTTTGAATCTGGAAGGTCCCTGGAGCATACCATGCTCATCTTCTTAGGCTCTCCCTGCAATCACGAACTACCTTCTCTCTCCAAGTCCTCTGTGTACCACAAGCTGTGATCAAACCCCAGCTTCTTCCCATCCACTTCAGCCCTGACCATTTCAACCCAGAAGGAGAGCTCTATTTCAGGGTTCCCACTACTGATCGATGTGAGAGTTTCTTCCCTCATTCTTCTTTAACATCCCCATTGGGCAATTACATGAAAGGCGCGTACATTCTATGACACGACACCTCTTTGAGGCCTCACTCTTTACATATGACTCCACTAAGGGGGGCGGGCAGTGCTGCCAAATTCAAGGAGGGGCCCACAAGGCCTGAGAAGTAGAGAACAGCCTGGCTTTATGGGTGTTCCTGTGAAGACACATCTCCCTTTTTGATTTATGGCTCTCATTTCATTCATTTGCTTTCTTTCTTCTCTCCCTTTTTGGATAATTGGTCTACGTGCCTCAACAGTTGCTGCATCAACAAATATTTGCTGCCAGGCCATGGGGCTCAGTGGTTGAGCATCTATCTACCTATGAATCAGAAGATCACAGTTCAATTCCTGGTCAGGGCACATGCCCAGATTGCAGGCTCGATCGCCAATAGGGGGCATGCAGGAGGCAGCCGATCAATAAAACATAATTGATGTTTGTCTCTCTCTCCCTCTCCCTCTCCCTCATCCTCTCCCTCTCCCTCTCCCGTTCCCTCTCCCTCTCCTGTTCCCTCTCCCTTCCTCTCTAAAATATATTTTAAAAATATATATTTAAATCAAATTAAAAAATAAATAAATATTTGCTGAATGAATGAATGAGAAATACTATTGCCTGTGTGTAGCAACTCTTAGGATGTGCCAGGGTGAGTGAAAGGTAGATGTAACTGACCCCTACTGGGTGATGACCTCAGATGGGAGACCTTGCTCACTCCCTTGGTGAGGCAAATAGGAACACTGGAAAAGAGAGAGGAAAAACCACACCAAGAAATGACGAAGACACTTGGTTTTCTCCAATAAATGGGCTTACTTTAAAGAAAAAAAGTACTTGGGAAAAGAAAAGATAGGCTAGTAGGCATGCAAAGAAAAAAAATGTGTTTTAGAGCCAAATGTGGTCCCCGGGCTTAGATGGTGATAAATAAAGGAATGATGTAGATGAATGAGCCACTGTGAAGTACTAGATGATTCAGAGTTGGGAGCCAGCCACCTGAAATCCGGGGGGGTTCTCGAGGTAGCTCGCTGTTCTACAGACTTAATTACCACTGTAACTCATGACACATAATTGCGTGTCAGATGGGCTAGTTTTCATGCTGAACTGCAGTCTTGTGGAAATAAATGATGCTTTTTTTCTCCTTCCACTGCAAACTGACCCACCAGCTCTCTGATACTCATCTCGTTATTCCTCTTTCTTGTAGTTCTTAAGCTGACACGATTTCATGTAGATCTCACATAAAACTTGTTGACTCATAGAATATTACATTTTTAGGGTTTGTCCAGTTAATTAAAATAAAGAAAGAAGTCAAATTCTAGAGAATTTTGGCTTTAAAATACACTTACTGTAATTTTAATTTAGGAGCTTTGAAATTTCTTTTTCTATAAATAGATACTTTTATTCCCCTTATCCCCGCCCTGTTAGATCCAAATCTCACTACAGTGCAAGGAACTGTGAATAGAAAATGGATAGTTTCTTTTGGAATAGGAAGTAGAAGATAGAACCAAAACCATGTAGAAAAATCTGGGGGAATTTTATTACTTAATCATGTGATTGTTTTACTGAATGGAGCATAAGTAGTCCTTAAATTTTTTACATATGTTTTTTCAAAGAGTCAGCCTTCATTACCTTGAAGTCATTTAAATTTAAATTTAAAACCAGAAATGGCTCACGATGATCAAATTTCCGAACATGAGACCAGATGTTTAGAAAATTATTTCTAATGGAGGACTTTCTCAGCTTTTCTTGAAGACATTTCTTTTGGTCTCCCACGAACCCAAGAGCATCTAAGAGGACCTAAGCAAAGAAGAAGTGTGTAGTGGAAGATTTATATTTATAGCCCTTGATGAACTGAATACATTTACAAGCTGCATTTTGAAATCATAATGATCTAATGTGAAGCAATCAAAATTCCAAAATCATCTAATCAAGAATGACATCAGAGGCAAACCTCTCTAGATGGAGTAGGTATAATTCTCCCTGTAAATCTTCGATTAAAGCAGATGTTCTAATTCTGTGGATTAAGTCAAGAAGTGTGGAGCTGCCCGGCCAGTGTGGCTCAGTGGTTGAGCATTGACCTAAGAACCAGGAGATCATGGTTCAATTCCTGATCAGGGCACATGCCTGAGTTGTGGGCTCAATCCTCAGTGTATGGTGTGCAGGAGGCAGCTGGTCAATGATCCTCTCTCATCACTGATGTTTCTATCTCTCTTTCCCTCTCCCTTCCTCTCTGATATAAATAAATATATGAAGTGTAGAGCTAACTTGTCCAGAGGATAGTTACTTAGAACAGGTAAACCAATATGCAACTTGGTTTTCTTACATAAAGGAAGGAGATCACTCATGCCTCATGCCTCCATCACTTACTCATAACCATCTCCTCAGTCAGTTGCAGAGAATTGAGCTACCAAGCAAAAGTGAGGCCAGTGCCAGGGGGAAAGGGTGCTTTCATAGGACAGCCTTAGGGTGATCCAAATCCTGCAGAAGTATGAATATTCTCTCTTCTATGGGAGATTCCCTATTCTTTGTCTCCCTGTCCCTTTCTATAGCACCCAGAACAAAAAAGAACAGCGACAAGTTCTTACAGATTCCCAATTCCAAAGAGTAGCTATTTTGGTTCATTGATCAAGCAACACATGTGGGTTGAGAAATACAAGTGTGTATGTTTTACATGTCATCATTTGGCACCTCCCTTAGGTGAGCCAGCTATGGCAGGAGGGTGGGCATGGAATGTATTGACACTGCCCCTGTTATTGCAACGTTTGGGCTCCAGCCCCTGATCTAGAAACAGAATCGATGGGCTCCAAAGGTCTGTTGTTAACAGTTTACGCAGTGTTGTCAGAAGCTGCATTCATTCTTTACTGTTTTCTTATTGCTTTTATAATAAATATTTACAGATTTATTGCATACTTATTTTCCAAATGGATAGACATTTTTAGAAATGTCATTTCTGAAAGTGCAGAAGCTATCTGGCACGTATACAGTGTATCATACCATGTGTTTTCTGACAAGAGCATCATCGAAACTGTCTCTGAAGCTTATCTGCGGAAAGTCTAGCAGTACATTGTATCAAGTTTATGGCCCCATTCTTCTCCTCTATGCTTTTTATTTTTACATCTGACATAGGGAAAATAGCAAGATTTTCTTTATTCCCTAGCAAAATAATCTGTAAAAGCTGCAGAAACTTCTCTCCTCTCAGAAGTGCATTCCACAGCTTGTCCCCTTCCTTAAAGAATCTATTTCTAGCGTTATTGTCTAGTCACCACAGTCTTTCCTCTTAAGGAGAGGGTTGGATGGAGGGAGAAAATCATGTAGGAAACTGTTAGATGTCAATGTTTAAATTATAAATTATTATTTTAAAATATTTTTATTGATTTCAGAGAGGAAGGGAAAGGTAGAGAGAGATAGAAACATCAATAATAAGAGAGAATCATTGATCGGCTGCCTCCTGCACACCCCCACACTGGGGATCGAGCCCACATGTGCCCTGACTGGGAATTGAACCATGACCTCCGGGTTCATAAGTTGATGCTCAACCACTGAGCCTGCCAGCTGGGCAAATTATACATTATTTTTAAGATGCTTTGATTTTAGACAAAGGTGCTACAAAAAAATCCTTTCGACCATTTTGGTATCATCCTATATAATAAAGAGCTTATATGCTAATTAGACTGGACAGTGGAAGGACCTTCCAGAACGGCCAGTGGGCAGCCGCTATGAGGGCCGAGCCCCTTGCATGAGTTTTGTGCATTGGGCCTCTAGTAATGTAATATGAAACAGTAGGTTGGCTATTTCTCTGGCAAACTATGAAACTGTTCCAAGACCCGCACAAAAAGAGGTTCTATGGCATTCTTAGAATTATCCTATATTATAAAAGGCTAATATGCAAATTGACTGAACGGCCGAACAGCCAGTCGCTATGATGTGCACTGACCACCAGGGGGCAGACGCTCAATGCAGGAGCTGCCCCCTGGTGGTCAGTGCTCTCCCACAGGGGGAGTGCTGCTCAGGCAGAAGCCGGGCTCACAGCTGGCGAGCACAGCGGTGGTGGAGGGCGCCTCTCCCTGCTCTGCAGCAGCACTAAGGATGTCCAACTGATGGCTCGGTGCAGGCCTAAGCCATCAGTTGGACATTCCCCAAGGGCTCCAAGACTATGAAAGGGCACAGACTGGGCTGAGGGATACCCTCCCCACTGCACAAATTTTGTGCATCAAGCCTTTAGTAGGATGATAAAATTGAATAGGGCAACTCCTTTTATTGTTAGTTGTCTTGGTTTAGAAAGAATTAAGTGTTTTGGCTGTGGGATATTTTGTAATTTTAATAAAAGGTTCAGGGTTTTAAGGAATATCTATAGAAATATCCATGAAAGCTAAGGAATAACATTGTAGTCTCTATGTGAGAATTTAGACTCATATTTATGTGGAGTTGATTTGGATAGCTTATAGCAGCAACCAAAGTGTCTGTGTACATGATTGTTAACTCTTGACTTTGAGGTGATATAGGAGACCTAGTTTCTTTCTTTTTTTTTTTTTTAAATATATTTTATTGATTTTTTACATAGAGGAAGGGAGAGGGATAGAGAGTTAGAAACATCGATGAGAGATAAACATGGATCAGCTGCATCCTGCATCCTCCCCACTGGGGATGTGCCTGCAACCAAGGTACATGCCCTTGACTGGAATCGAACCTGGGACCCTTGAGTCCGCAGGCTGACGCTCTATCCACTGAGCCAAACCAGTTAGGGCAGGAGACCTAGTTTCTGATCCTTCTTCTTGACCTCTTTTGTTCCCCAAAGAATCCCCAATGTCAGAGAAGTGACACCACTAGAGGAAAAAGAAGACAAAAGACTTGTTATGTGTCTATTTATGTTGAAACCACAACTAAGACCAATAGATGGATGTTTCAAGGAGGGAGATTTTGATTAATTGCAAAGAAAACTTCCAAACCAAAGAAGCTTTTAACAATCAAATGGCCTTCTTTGAAAGATAGTGAGCTCCCTATTAATAGATGTGTTCAGGCAGGGACTGCCTGATTATCCAAAAAGCTCTCTTTAGAAGGAATTCCTACATTGTGTTATCTGATGCCTTAGTCCCCAATTTTTTTTTTAATTTCTTTATTGATTATGGTATTACATATGTGTCCTTATTCCCCCATTAGTCCCCAATCTTATCAAACTGAAGCATTTTAAGAATCAGTGAGTGTTCTATCAATTTACATACATAACATTTTATTAAAGTAATATTTCACTAATTTGTAATTTGGGATAATTGGGCTGAGGGTTTTTATTACATAGCACATACTATTTCTTTTTCCTTTACAAGAGTACTAGAGGCCCAGTGCACGAAATTCATGCACTGGGGGGTGTCCCTCAGCCTGGCCTGCATCCTCTCACAATCCAGGACTGCTGGCTCCTAACTGCTCACTTGCCTGCCTGCCTAATTGCCCCCTAACTGCTCCCCTGCCAGCCTGATTGATGCCTAACTGCTCCCCTGCTGGCCTGATCGCCCCCAACTGCCCTCCCCTGTCAGCCCTATCGCCCCCGACTGCCCTACCCTGCTGGCCTGGTCACCCCCAACTGCCCTCCCCTACTGGCCTGGTCACCCCTAACTGCCCTCCCCTGCCAACCATCTTGTGGTGACCATCTTGTGGTGACCATCTTGTGGTGGCCATCTTGTGACGGTCATGTCGCGCGACTCCACCTAGGCTTTTATTATATAGGATAAATAAGATTAGATGAAGATTTTAAAAACACTTAAAATATGCTGCTGTGTTTAAATGCTCCGGAAGCATCAATTTATTTTGAAAAGTGATATATCCATTATAAATAATTTATTAAATATTGATCTCTATTAGATAATTCTTCTTAGTATAGACTTGAAAGTAATAAAACTATTTCTTTGGACATCCTCTAATCTGAAAGATTTTTTCCCCCCTTTTAAAATAAGTCTGGCCTGGTCAGGGCACATGCCAGGGTTTTGGGCTCAATCCCCAGTGGGGGGGTGTGCAGGAGGCAGCTGATCAATGATTTTCTTTCATCATTGATGTTTCTATCTCCATCCCTCTCCCTTCCTCTCTGAAATAAATAAAAATGTATTAAAAAATAAGTGAGTTAATGAGACTTTATATATATTTATCTACTTATGTTAAAGGTTGTTTTTTTTTTAAAAAGTAAAATAAATGCATGTCAGAGGGTTTATTTATTAATTCATCAATTAATGAGAGAACCAGGAAAGTGTTATAACTAGTTCAAAGTTGAATACAAAGACCAGAAACATTTAAAGGCCATTAGGAATGGCAAATGAATTTGTTTAAATAGATGCAAAACTGACTTCTTCTACAGTGGGAGAAGGATGTCTATTAAATCTCCACTGGGCAAATTGTTTCATTTCTCTGGACAGGGATTAGTTGAATTACTACCAGGCTTCTACAAGTTAACTTCTCTTTTTACAGTGGTTAAACAGCCTAATCAATGACAATGAACGGCAGAGAAAACCTGAATAGCTGAACTGGTCAGTAAAACCACTAGATTTCAAATTTCTAATTTCCCTTCTTTGCACACATACTATCTTTATATGCAGCCGCATCACTAGGAAATTATAGCGATGCTGTTTTAGACATAGTATTCCTATCTACTGACATTGAACCAATTCTCTCTATGTTCAAGACTCAAGTAAACTCCCAATCCTAATAATGCAATGAATATTATGTGAAAGAGCCCAGATTTATTTACAAGATGAATAAAATGATTGCATGGAGGACAGGAAGGTTAGTCAATGTAATATTCACTAAGATGCAGGAATTTTGAATAGTTTGTCCAATGTCACAGGGTTGCCAGGGAGAAAGCCAGGGTATGGATGGAACCATGCTCATGCTCTTGACCACCATGCTGTATTGCTTCAGCAGAGTAGAAGTAGACTTTCTTGGACACGGACACCCCTGAGATTCCACAAAAGGAAAAAGAATCTCCCATGCAACTATGCAAACTCAACACTCGCAGAGGGGACAAACAGTAAGTCTCAGTGTAGAGACAGATGAATGAAATGCCTCACCCAAGATTATCAGATTAGTTGGCCATGAAACCAAAGAGCCCGCGGTCTTCTAATTTCCAACTCCCAACCTCTTGTTCGTCGCTAGTTTATTCTTGTAGCTGACATCGAGGAGAAAAATGAGTCTCTTTTACGAGTTTTTTTTTTTTCTTAGAGCTTGTCATGCCGCAGACTTTAATGTTTGGAGCTCATGATAATATGTGGTCTTTGCTAGAACTCCTGTGGTTTGACAATCAGCCTATACTAGAGATTATGGCAGCTTTTGTTTTCTTAAAAAGCTGGCCGCTCTGGGAATTTAGGCTTGAGAGAACAGAAGTGAGGTTGGTTTGGCTCCAACAAAGCAGTCAAGTGTAACTAATACTGTGTTATTAGCATGGGGTGAAATTTTCAACTTTCAGTATCTTGACGAAACATAGACAATAAAAATTGCTCGCTGACTTTTTCTAACCTTTCTAACCTGTATTTTACTCCCCAAGACCACGATCTACTTCGCATTCTCAGACAATAAGCTAGGGAGGTTGACAGGATGGCTCCCCCCTAAACTAAACAGCTTACATTTGGTAAATTTAAGTCTCAAGAAGTCTTACATTTTTCCAGGTACTGAAATGTTCTTCTTAATGACAGAGTGAGATCCTTGTCAAGGCTCCGATGGAGTGAGAATACTGGTTGAAGAGGTTCTGAAGAAAACCTAAGGAGCTGAGCTGGTCAAGTCCCCGAGTGTGCTAAGAAAACATTTCCTGCATCCCCGTGGATATTTAATTAATCTAATTGTTTTGAGATGTTCTATTTAAAACTACAGTAGGAATAAAACAATACCATGCATTAAAGTCACAGTGGTCTTAGTCAAGGCCCATTAACCTTGCAAGGGTAGAACTCTATACACATATCTTTATTGGGGTGTGTCTAGCATTTCTCTCCTTCAGGCATTTTGGAAGGCGTGGAATATGACTTTGCAATGCACTTTCTGGCTGTCAGGAGTTAAGTGATCAGGGACAGTGTGTTTTCACACTAATTTTTGGGAAAAAGGAATGCGGCTTATTGCTACTTCAAATCCATTCTCTGGAGGAAAAAGAAGGCTGTGGGAAGAGTCAGGACCAGCTCGCTGCCTTGTTTGAGATCTGCATGAAGATACCTTCTTCCGTGGGTTCTACAGAGCTCTCGTCTCCCCTCCCATGCCCATTCCCAGGCTGCTTTCCTCCAGGAATTCCCCTAAGTTTCTGACTTATCAGCTGGCTGTTTCCTGATTACAGACGCCCTGGCTTGAGGGGACAGCACGTATTGAAGTTAGGGGAGGTCACACGCTGGCCTGCGAGAAGGTGGAGGGCCAGTGCTTGGTGGGAGGTAGTGTGCGGACTAGAAAACTTACAGCATCAAGGGTCAGGAAACCGGAGGCACAGCTGTAGTTCAGCTCGGACTCCAGACTTAGTTAAACTCAGTAAGTACCATTTTTTACCACTTGGAAAATAAGAGCCTTGGGCTTGTTAGTAATTCTCAAACTTCTTTTAGCCTCCCAACTCATTCTTCACAGGAAAACAAGCATGTAAGTACAATAAGATAGGGTCAAGGTAGAGTTGCTCTGTTTGAATCGGGTAAGCCTGAGCCCCGCCCACCCCCTGAGCTCTCCCCCCAGGGCATGCCCCTCCTTGGCCTCATTTAGCCCTAGAAGGGTTCTGAGGAATACCATTTGAAAGAACTAGATCAGAAGCACAGTGAGGATTCTATGGGATTCTCCCCAATGGGGGTTACAGTTACAAAGTAAAGACCCTTCCTTCCGCATAGAGAGATGTAGTGTGGGCCCGGCTGGGGAGGCTCAGTGGTTGAGTGTCAACCTATGAAGGAGGTCATGATTTGATTCCTGGTGGGGGCACATACCCAGGTTGTGGGCGCTATCCCCAGTTGGGGATGTGCAGGAGGCAGCCGATCAGTGATTCTCTCTCATTATTGGTGTTTCTGTCTCTCTCTCCCTCTCCCTTCCTCTCTGAAATCAATAAAAAAAAAAAATTAAAAAAAAAGAGGTGTAGTGTGTGAGGAGGAGACAAAGGTAAAGGAGAGTAAATATTTAGAGGACAGTTAAGTGTGTCATTGTTCTCACTAAAGAGCACTGTTATCATTGCCTTTACCCAAGACTGTGACCTTAGAACAGGGAGTCTTAATCTCTTTGGTATCTGCCCAGTTTGATGAAAAATGCCCATAACAACCACAACATTTGGAAGGTGATTCCAGGTCTCTCAGATGGCCAAAATCCAACAAAGGGTCAAAGACCACTCACTGATTTAGTTGATAATCTCGGATTCACCCAAAGGCACTAGTGATTGTCCTGAGATCCATGCCAGGGGTATTGCATTTTTAGGCAGGACTTCTGAAGATGACAGAGCTCAAAGGAATGCCTCTAACACTGAGAATTTGGGGACCCACTGGTAGGCCAATAAGTTCTTGTTTATAGTCTTAGAAAAAATAGATAATATTGAACATGCATTACTATTTTTATTGACTTCTTAATGTTATCAGGATCATCACCATTTATTTATTTATTTTTAAAATTCTCACCTGAGGATCTGTTTTTATTGATTTTTACAGAGAGAGGAAGGGGGGGTGGGTAGAGCGAGTGGGGCGTGGGGAGAGAGAGAGAGAGAGAGAGAGAGGAGAGAGAGAGAGAGAGAGAGAGAGAGAGAGAACATCAATTGGTTTCCTCCCGTATGTATCCTGACCGGGAATCGAACCCAAAACCTAGGTATGTGCCCTTACTGGGAATTGGACCCACAACCTTCTGGTGTATGGGCTGACACTCCAACCAACTGAGCCACCTGGCCAGGGCATCATTCCTTTTTAAAATGTGGCATGCTCATTGTATGAGAAGTAGTCTGTGTTCCCTCCTCGTCTGTGGTAGATCATCTCCAAAGATGGCAGCCACAAATTCCTATCTATGAACATGCACGCTCCTCCTCCCATTATGTGGTGGAAGCAAGACCCTCTTCCTTCTGATTTGAGCTGGTCTTGACTTGATTTGACTGACAGATTGTGGCAAAAGTGATACTAGGCCAGCTTTGTGTCTCACTTGGAATCGGTCTGTCAGCCTCTTGGCTCCAGCCTCTTATGCTCTAACTGCTAGATAAATAAGCTCAGGCTCCGCTACTAAATGATGAAAAATCACAGGAGGGAGGTTCTGGAAGAGGAGAGGCCATCTCGGATGACACCGGTCCAGCTGAGGTCGCAATCTCAGTCTCTACATCATGGAACAGGGACCTGCCACCGGGGCTCCACCAACCCACAGAATCGCGAGGAATTGTTTTAAGCCATTAGGTTGGTTATTCAATAAATTCCTGAAACATTATTTCTCAGGCAATTATAGACAAAATTTTTAGATTTCCCATAATGCAACTCAAAATCCTGAAGTTATTTTTAAATTGTTGAGCTATTTCACTACTACTTCTCATTTAATCGTAACATTTATTGCTTCCATGTTAGGTTCTCAGAATCACACAGAAAACACATATATCACCCATTGACCAATGAGGACCATCTGTTGTCCAAGCACTCCCTTTGAGGACTGAGTTTTTTTAAAGAGAGCCTAGGACTGGATTTTCAACTTTATGATGATGTAAATAAATACTTCACTGCCTTTCTTTTACCTCAGATAAACAATGCAAGTTGTTTTTCCCAGGGAAAGATTTCTGGAGTGAAAAACACAAATGACTTCATTGTAAGGGTAGACTAGCTTTACATTTAAGCTTTTCCAGTGATTTATTGGTTATTTTGTTTCCAAAACGATCCTGTTTGGAGTGTGTCGTCACATGACCATAAAATGGTTCAGTAAAAACCAAGACAAAGTAAAGCAATGAAAGCAGTGATTTTGTGGGCATTGCTTGCCTAAGAGGTTGTGCTCAAAACCAGAGACTATCCTTTTTCTTTGACCTGGTTTTGTTCACCAATGACTGGTGCTGATATAGCAATAAAAGCACACACGAGTAGCTTTTCCTAATGAAATGGCATGATTTATGTGACTGCAGTCCTATATGAGCCCTCCTTCTACTCCGCATACCCCGAATTATAGAGGTTTGTCAGAACCCAGAACACAGGGGCATATATGCTGGGGAGGAGCCGTGGAGTTTAGAATAATTGTAGCATGAGTGACTTTTAGTGACTTTACCTGAAAATAACTTTGCTGCTGCTTGTGGTGGTGGTGGTGGTGGTGGTGGTGGTGGTGTGTGTGTGTGTGTGTGTGTGTGTATATATATATATATATATATATATATATATATATATATATATTCCTAACCAAAATGTGTGGTATAATACTTATGTAAGAAAAATAAAACCATGAAATTTTACACATGGGAGGTCTGGGTAAGACAGAAAGAGGAAGTGGGGTTTATAGAAAGGAGAAGAGAGACAGATGTAGGGCAAACAGTTGTATCCTCATCAACCTTTTCTGGGCCAAGGTGCTGGAGTAGAAAGATGCTCTGGAGAGTTGAGGGAAATGTCATATGCAACTAAAAAGAAAAAAAAAACACACCCACCCAGTTCTATTTATAACATTTCATAGAGTTAAAAGCATCTATTTAAGGACAGAATAATTTCCTTTCTAGCTAGGCCTGTGTGTGGCTGAGCTCTGGATTATATAATGGTGGAGTAAGGAGGTACAAATGTAGGAAAGAGAAATCATGAGCTGAGCAGGGGCGATTGAGCTGGAGAGGAGGAGAGGAATAGGATTGAGATATGAGATGAGGAAGAAGTGGAGAAAGAGAACATATAAGAAGGAAGAGAAATGAGCGGACCAGGAAGAGCCAGAGTTGGAGAAAAGGCAAAGTGATGAATTAGATGTGGGCATGATCATCTGGTGAGCACTTCAAGAACCAAAGTACTTGAAAAAAATGTGATTTCTCTTACTTTTGTAATGTGACCTTCCAGTCTCTCAAAATGAAATGTGAGTGTGTGACTGACAAGCAGGAAAAGCAAGGAGACCAAGGTCGGGAGTTTTGTAGCCGTGTGGGTCCCATGCCAGCTCTAAACTATATTCCCTACATCAATTTGGATTAGCCATTCAATAATTCATGTCACTGAACACAAGGGACATGGATAAAAGAATGTGAATGGCTTCCAGACAAGCCAATTTATGACCAAGGAACGGCACTTGAATAATTTTATCTTTGCACATCCAGAGAGCATATTGCTGCTTTAATGTTATTTGTATCATCCATCCATTATATCCTTGGTAGAGTACCCATAATTTTTTTTCTGATCTAGAGCTCTTGAATACGTTGATGAAGAGAAGACATGGAGAGACCAATGGCTTCTTTCTTTATTAAATCTAAGTAATCTACTGATATATATATATATATATATATATATATATATATATATATGGCAGATATTTCACAATCTATTATAAGTGGAGACTTAAAAGAAATCTGTTTGGCCTCAATTTATTTGGCTCAGTGGATAGAGCATCAGCCTGTGGACTGAAGGGTCCCGGGTTCGATTCCAGTCAAGGGCACATGCCCGGGTTGCAGGCTCAATTCCCAGTAGGGGGTGTCTTTCTCATCATTGATGTTTCTCTTTCTCTCTCCCTCTCTCTTCCTCTCTGAAATCAATTATAATATATATATATATATAATTATATATATACACACACACACACATATATAATCTGTTTGGATCACTATAATCTTCAAATTTATCTACTCAAAAGATACATGTTTTCCTTTGTGCCTTTGCATAGATTAAATTTTTTTATTGTAACGGAGTTATACTTCGAAAGTTTATTTTGAGATACTTACTGATTCATACACAGCTGTAAGAAATAATACAGAGAGACTCAAAGTATCCTTTGCTGAGTTTCTCTCAATGGTAACATCTTGCAAAACTATAGGATGAAGTGACAGCCAGGATACGGACATTGATGCAGTCAGATACAGCACATTTCCATCACCAGCAACCCTTCCTGTTGCCCTTTTATAGCCGCCCCTCCTCCCTCCCATAGGGTGGATTCACCACAGTTTGTTTAACCACAGTTTGCACAGTTTGGACATCTGGTTGTTTCCAGGTTTGGGTTATTATTAATAAAGCTGCTATAAACATTTGTGTACAGTTTTTTTTTTTTTTTTGAGCATAAGTTTTCTTTTCTCTGGGATAAATGCCTAAGAGTATAATTGCTGGGTGTATAGTAGTTGCTAGTTTAGTTTTTAAAGAAACTGCCAAACCGTTTTCCAAAATTCCAAACTGTTTTCACTTTACATTCCCACCAGCAATGCATGAATGATCCAGTTTCTCCATATCCTCGCTAGGATTTGGTGTTGCCACTATTTCTTATTTTAGACATTCTGACAGGTGTGTAGTGGTATCTCATTATGGATTCGATTTGTATTTTCCTAATGGCTAATTATGGTAAACCTCTTTTCATATAAATATGGTTGTTTCTGGGGGAAAAAAGCACTTAACTTGTTCTTTAATATTTATTTCATACACTTTGTTCCTATGCCATAGCTTTCATAGAGGAAACAGTAGAAATTTCTAGCACACTGGACAAGGAGAGGAAGTAGAGATGCTATTTCAAGCTGGATGGCATTCCTTGCTAAAGGAAAAACAAATTCTGTTTTATGTAAGCTTCAGTGTAACACAGTATAACAATAATACAGATTATTGTTTTATACCCCCTCCTAGGTCTCGTGTTTTACCTCGCATAATGCTGGGAGTTTCTGTAGGCATCTTAAAGACGGTGTTATCTTTGGCAGAAGCATGGTGGCTTGGCTCAGGAAGCAGGCAGTAACAATGATATCAGTTCCTTTTTATTTTTTTTTCTTCTCCTGGAACACGATGTTACCTAGAATACATGAGAATCTGGCAGGGGTCTCTATTTTCTTCCCCTGTATTCCTTTCACACCATCTGTTTGGGTGTGCTAGAATCCACTGGAATGTCTTTACAAGGTGTCAAAACTCCGGGAACTCCACTGGATTTGGCAGCAGAGAGAGAAAGAATAAAGTGATCACGGGAGGCGTATGGGAGAGAGAACCTGGGGGAGTGTCTGTCACAATTACAGAAGAGACAATTTACAGCGTGAGAGAGTCCAAGGTTAGTGTTCCTTCTCTCAGGAACGATTTCTGATCAGGTCTCAGGAATGGATGCCATGCAGACTCCCTTCTTCTTCAATGAAAGCAGCATCACGTGATACTGCAAACTACTTCTGAGCCATTCATGTGCCCAGCCAGCATGCTCTCGGAGAGAAAGACAAATGCAGGATGAGGATGTGCTGGCCTGAGAAATCCCAGTGAAGCACAAATTCATTTTTGTGATGTGTTAGGAATTCAGTTAGTCTTTAAGTCATTTGAAAGGTAGAAGTTTAATTATTAAAAATATAGAAAAACATGCCCTAGTCAGTTTGGCTCAGTGGATAGAGCCTTGGCCCCCAGGCTAAAGGGTTGCGGGTTCATTTCCAGTCAAGGGCACATACCTAGGTTGCAGGCTTGATCCCCAGCCCTGGTTGGGGCATATGTGGAAGACAGCCAATTGATGTGTCTCTCTCACATCAATGTTTTTCTCTGTCTCTCTCCCTCCTTTCCATTCTGTCTAAGAGTTAATGTCCTTGGGTGAGGATTAACAACAAATATATATACACTAGAGGCCTGATGCACGAAGATTCATGCAAGAATGGGCCTTTCTTCCCCTGGCTGCTGGCACTGCCTTCACTCTGGTAGGAGCCGCCTTTCCGCCTTCCCATGCTGCCCAGAGGCCCGGAGCAGCTGGGGTGGTGTGGAATGCCTGCGTCATCGCCATGGTGACGACGCAAGCATCTCGCCCCCAGGCACTCGGTGCCTGTGTATGCAAATTAACCCACTATGTTTGTTGGGTTATTTTGCATACTCACTACTGATTGGCTGGTGGGTGTCACGATGGTACGGTCAATTTGCATCTTTCTCTTTTATTAGTGTGTACACACACACACACACACACACACACACACACACAGAAAACAAAATAAAAACAACCCTTCCACCCCCAGAAATTGTTTATAAATTGTACCATCTGAAAATCCAACTTGGAAAGAAGTCTAGTTTACAAGCTCATGGAATAACATGGTTCTTGGATTCATTAACTCTTATTTATAAACTTAAGGTTGTTTTGGAACAGGAAGCATAACATTTACTGAAAAGAACATTGAAATGTATTTGTCTTTTTAATTAAAAAAATACTAAGAAATGAAGTCTGCAAAACACAAAATCTTAATATTGCAGTAGGATTTTCCCTCATTAAAAATATATATCAAGCCATTGTCTGATTGAAACTAAACACAGTTAAACATATATAGATATAAATTATACAATTTACATTTATTATACTTAATCCAGGTACACATGCAAACACATTTGTATATATAAATTATGTATGAAATACTCATAGCTAAAATTTATGTGGCTATATTTGAAACTGTGACATCAGAGATAGGCTTAAAACACATTTAATTACATTACCAGCATGTATAATCAGAGTTAGAACTACTGATAGATTTTGCTGACAAGAATTATGGAAAGTAGCAGCTAATTCAGGATTGTTCTATTACAGATATTACAGGGGAAGCAAGTCTGGAAAGTGGATTTAGACTCCCATATTATTCACTTTTTGTGGGAATTTTATTATTACAAAAATGTATTCCTTAAGCAATCTAGGCAAGGTAATTCTAGAACAAACCAGAAGTCGTAATTTTTGATAACTTCCTGTGACTTTCTTCTTATATCCATTTAGCTGAAAACCATGGTAGGCCACATAAAAATGTAAGAAAAAAACCTATGTGAAATACACAATATATAAATATTCAATATACCCACTTTCTTGTCTTTCAAGGGAAAGTTATCACTGATAAAAGGTGTTTAGTGTGGAGTAATGAAAAGAGTCCTTTCCCCTTCAAATGCCACAGGACTCTGTGGCCAGTGTTTTCAGACCTTAGAAATATTCATTCAGGTTTTCTCTGAGCCATGCATTGAAATTATGGGAGGGTACTTCTTTAAAATATAGGAGCATTAAGTGTCCTTTTAAAAATTTATTTTATGTATAGCTTGGAACTATGTTCTGGTAAACAATTGGTGTTTTTAGCAACCACGGCAAAAAGTGATCTTCGGGTAGAAGTCGTTTAGGAGTCCTCTGAATCAAACAACTTTGCTGAAAGAAATGTACTTTTTGGGTTGCATGATCATGCTAAAAAATATCAGCAGGCAAGAGTATTTGAAATGATATTTAGTAAATTAATATCATTACCACCAATGAATAGAAACGTATTGGCAGCTTTGAAAAGTGTTCTGAACAATGTTGGTATTCTGCATGGCAGATACTTAAAATGCTGATACAATTTCATTTATATTTTTGAAATTCTTGCCTTGTAGGCTATTAACACATCTCTTCTAGAATTAGGGTTGTAAGCCAGAATATGGAGCAATCTTGTGGCTGATTACCACGCCTGTCCTCCGAGTCTTGTGGTTCTGGGAAGGTACTGTGTCAGAAAACTTTGGGGATCATTGACAGCCCAAATGAGATGTCATTTTATGTATGTATGTATGTATGTATGTATGTATGTATGTATGTATGTATTTATTTTAGGTTAATCAGGTATTTCCTCTGGCTCAGGGAAATTTCCCTGGTTGTTGGTGAAACTTTTCTGATCTAGGCAGATTCGCTATCCAGCCAGACTTTACAAAAGAGGAAGTTGATTTGGTGCTCACATGCCCTCAGCCTGCATTTGTAGAGTTTACGTTTGCTGAGGGAGACTCAGTTTGGAATATAATCTGAAATTGGGTTACTCTCAAGGTTAAGCTCCCAAGAACACTTGAAAAGCAGTACCAGCAAACGAGGAAAACATCTGAGTTCGAAATCAATGGTGGCAGGAAAACATGACTTTGAAAGTCGAGGGGAAAACCAATAGCTTGATGAGTAAAGGAAGTCTCTGCAAATGTAAGAGACTGCATTGCATCCTCCTTTTCCCTCTTCAGATATTGTTTCTCCCTGCCCTCTCTTTTTCTGGAACTCCAGGTATGCTGAACCTTTGATAGGAGTGCAGGTGTATTTGTAATGAATTCTCTGAGCTTTAGTTTGTCCCAAAAAAGTCTTATTTCACCTTCATTTTTAAACTATATTTTGGGGTATATGTGATTTTCCCCTTTAAGCACTTTATTTTTTTAAACTTTTTTTCTTTATTGATTAAGGTATTACATATGTGTCCTTATCCCCCTATTGTCCTCCCACCCCCACTCATGCCCTCACCCCCGTGGTGTCTGTGTCCATTGGTTAGGCTTATATCCATACATACAAGTCATTTGGTTGATCTCTCCCTTTTACCCCCACCCTCCTCTACCTTCCCTCTGAGGTTTGACAGTCTGATCGATGCTTCTTTGTCTCTAGATCTGTTTTTGTTCATCAGTTTATGTTGTTCATTAGTTTCCACAAATGAATGAGATCATGTGATATTTATCTTTCTCTGACTGGCTTATTTTGCCTAGCATAATTCTCTCTAGTTCCATCCATGCTGTTGCAAATGGTAAGAATTCCTTCTTTTTTACCGCAGCATAGTATTCCATTGTGTAGATGTACCACAGTTTTTTAATCCACTCATCTGCTGATGGGCACTTAGGCTGTTTCCAAATCTTAGCTATTGTAAATGGTGCTGCTATGAACATAGGGGTACATATATCCTGTCTGATTGGTGTTTCTAGTTTCTTGGGATATATTCCTAGAAGTGGGATTACTGGATCAAATGAGAGTTCCATTTTTAATTTTTTGAGGAAACTCCATACTGTTCTCCACAGTGGCCGCACCAGTCTGCATTCCCACCAGCAGTGCACGAGGGTTCCTTTTTCTCCGCATCTTTGCCAGCACTTGTCGATTGTTGATTTGTTGATGATAGCCATTCTGACAGGTATGAGATGGTACCGCATTGTCGTTTTGATTTGCATCTCTCGGATGATTAGTGACTTTGAGCATGTTTTCATATATCTCTTGGCCTTCTGTATGTCCTCTTTCAAAAAGTATCTATTTAGGTCCATTGTCCATTTTTTGATTGGGTTATCTTCAGTTTGTTAAGTTGTATGAGTTCCCTGTAAATGTTTCCCTTTAAGTACTTTAACTATGTTGCTCCCTTGCTTTCTGGTTTGCATAGATTTTCATTGAAAAATTCTTATTTGTGGTCCTATTTATGTAATGTGTCCTTTTCATTTGTCTGCTTTTAAGATTTCCTTTTTAGTTAGTCCTGATTTTCTGTAGTTTTTTTTTTTTTTTTAAATGAGCCTTTGGGTTGTTTTCTTTATGTTTATTCTAATTGGGGTTCATTGAGCTTTCTTGGAGCTGCAAGCTTATAGTTTCAATCAAAGTTGAAAAAATTTTGGCCATTATTTTTAAAAAATATTTTTTATCCCTTTCCTCTCTTTTCCTGGAACTACAGGTATGTTGGAACTCCAGGTATGAGACAGTACTCTGCTCATTTTACCCAGGCTTTTTTCTTTCTGTGCTTCATTTTGAATAGTTTCTCTGGCTATGTTTTTAATTCACTGATCATTTCTTCAATGCTTTTCCATCTCTGATGTAGTTTTCATCTCTAATTTCATCAAATTATTTTTATATCTTCCAGTTTCCTCTTTATTTTGTGCATGCATTTTTATATCTTCTTAAACATTTGGAGCACATTTATGGCACCTGTTTTAATATACTTATCTCTCAATCATCTCTGTCATTTCTTGCTCTGTTTTTATTGGTTGATTTTTCTTCTGGCTATGGATCATATTTCCCTACTTCTTTCATCCCTGGTAATTTTTGATTGGATGGTGGGCATCATGGATTTTACATGGTTGCCTTTTAAGGTTTGTTGTATTTCTTTAAACAAGCTGGACTTTATTCTTGCATGCAGTTAAATGTTTGGAATCTCTTTGATCCTTTCAAAGATTATGTCTCAGATTTATTAGTTCAGTTCCAAATCTGCCTTTAGTCTTGGGTTAATTTAGCTCCATTGTTATGGTACAACCTTTCTGAAGACTCCACTTTATGTCTTATGGATTACTGAGTCTTTCTACTCTGGTTTATGGAAACACAAATGATATCTAGCCCTGCATGAGCTTTAGGAATTATTCAACCTACTGCTCTCCAGGGTTTCTTTCACCGATTTTCAGTAGTTTCCTTTCATGCTTGCATAACCCTGGGGACTCCTTTACAGATTTCTGGAGCTCTCTCTCCTTATCCCTCTCTCTCTCTCTCATCTTGGTCTCCTTGAACTCTAATCTTTGCCACCCCCATTCTAGTGAGAATGCTGGGCTTCCTTTGGGTTCCCCCTTTCTGTCCCATAGCTTGGAAACTCTCCAGGCCATAAGCTGGGTCAAATGTAAGTGTCACTTAGTTTATTTTCCTTCATGCATTGCCTATGATTCAATGTCTGAAAACAATTGTTTTATACAGAATTTTTCCTGGTTTGCTAATTTTTCTAAGGTAGGAGGATAAATTCAGTGTCTGTTACTCCATGTGGTTGGAAGCATGTTTCCTAAATTTTTTTTATGGAAAATTTAAAAAATATATGTAAGAAGACAGAATAA
The DNA here is from genome assembly GCF_027574615.1 of Eptesicus fuscus. NCBI lineage: Eukaryota > Metazoa > Chordata > Mammalia > Chiroptera > Vespertilionidae > Eptesicus > Eptesicus fuscus. The sequence goes on along the minus strand of NC_072484.1, from coordinate 39,662,941 downwards.
TATAATCGGTCACTATGTACCCATCATCCAGCCTCAACAATGATCAACTCATGCCCAAACTTCTATAATCTGTATATACTCCTGCTTCTCATGGGTGATATTATGGAATTGCTTTGAAGCAAATCCTGTATATTTTATAATTTCATTTATAAATATTTCAGTATGCATTTCTAAAAGATAATTGCTGTTTTATTTTATTTTTGGATATTTTTAAAATTTATTTCAGAGAGGAAGGGAGAGGGAGAGAGAGATCAAAACATCAAAGATGAAAGAGAATCATTGATCAGCTGCCTCCTGTGCGCCCCACATTGGGGATAGATCCTGCAGCCTGGGCATGTGCCCTGACCGGGAATTGAACCGTGACCTCCTGGTTCATAGGTTGATGCTCAACCACTGAGCCACACTGGCCGGGTGATAATTGCTGTTTTAAAAAGGATAACACACCTACATTATGTTGCTTTTAAAAAAAACTAACAATTTATTAATACCATCATTTACTTAGGCAACACAAAATTCCATGTTTACCATGAGGGGGAGCATGCTTGAGGAAAATATTTCCATGGAATGATTGATATCCGAGGGTATGGCCGTATCTGAAATTGAGTTCAACCCTCTACTTTTAAACCCCTTTCTGCTGAAAATCACATCAATGTCTATACAGATAAAGGGAACTTCTTAACGTCCCTTCCAGCTCTGACATGATCTCAAGAGAAAGTTATAGGCAGTCTTAGGAACAAAATATAATGCTCACTCCATGTCATGATTCTGAACAAGTGAAGAGAGTGTAACATCATCTCTGAGAGATCATGCTATAATTTGATGATTTGCCTGTAACTGTGATATTTAATGTCTTTTGAATGTTCAAATTGCTTAAAAGAAGTCATGAGACCTTTGTGTTGATCAAAAACAATCATGGGTAGAAAGTTTTGAGTAACACTGATTGACATCAAGCAAGATCCCCCCTTTCTAATATAATTACCAAGACTGGTCTTATAAGTGTGATTTCAGGGGAACAGAAATTATTCTATCTCCTCCCCATCCACTTTCTACCCCCAAACTTCCTCACTTGTTCTTGGATGCTTAAAATTTTCTGCATTTGGGAAAAAGACCACAAATAAAAAGAAGTCATTTTAAAAACAGCTTTATTGCCATTTAATTCACATATCATACAATTCACCCACTTAAGGTATAATTCGGTGGTTTTTAGTATATTCACAGATATGTGCAATTATCACCACAATAAGTTTTAGAACATTTTAATTTTCCAAAAAGAAACCCCATACCCATTAGCAGTCACCCCCTATTTCCCTCCAACCCTCCCAGCCCTTGGCAATCACTAATCTACTTTCTGTCTCTATAGATTTGCTTATTTGAGACATTTCATATAAACGGAATAATGTGATCTTTTATGACTGGAAAGAGAAGTGATTTGAAGTGATTTAAATACACATTAAGGAGGAAAAGATGATTTTCTATCTCTTTAAATAGGTTTTTGATTGGAAAAGGAACAGACCCTTTTAGTCCTAGGTAGCTGATGAGAAGAGGCAGAGCAGAGTGAGAGAGGAGAGGTGGTGCTCACTTCCCAGTTTGGGCGGGGGCAGGCCCTGGCTGTCAACACTAAGCATCAAAACTTCCAGTGATAATTCAGATGTTGGCACAAAGGGAAAAGGAATTGCCTGGCGGGCGCGGCCCAGTGGTTGAGCGTTGACCTATGAACCATGATGCCCAGTCAGGGCACATGCCCAGGTTGCAGCCTTGGTCCCCAGTGTGGGGTGTGCAAGAGGCAGCCAACTGGTGATTCTCTCTCATCACTGATGTTTCTCTCTCTCCCTCTCCTTTCCTCTCTGAAATCAATACAAATATATTTTAAAAAAAAATAAAAAGAGAGAAGGAATTTCTCTAGCGGTAAGTATAGATGCAGGAGTGTATCTATCTATCATCTATCTATCTATCTATCTATCTATATCTATCTATCTATCTATCTATCTCTATTTCTATATTATATAAGTATATATTCAGCGTGTATAGATAGAGGTAAGCCTTGGTTCCTGTCTGTCATATTCATGAATACTGTAACTGAGCCTTATAATTAGACCTCACTTAACTGACAGCTCGCCTTGGTTTCTCGCGGAGCCGCTTACAGGACCGCAGTGCCTCTCTCCTCCGCTGTGGCCTGCAAGGCAAAGTGCTAGAACAGTGTTGCGCAGATGATTTGCCTATCAGGCCAGGTAACGGGGCACCAGGCTGTCATTTCATCATGAGGAAATAGGTCTTTTGGTATAATTTTCCTCCAGTAATTAGTCTCTCTGTGATTTTTATACTTTGTGTCATGTTGTGAATGCAACATGTTCGGCAGCATTTCTGTGATGGGTAAGCAAATATCATCTTTCATTAAAAACATCAGAAAAATTTCATCCAAAACTTCTGAACAGCCAGGGGGAGGAAAAATCCTAATGACAACAAAAAGGCCACTTATGCCAAAATCCACGTGAGAGTAGCTTACAGTGCAGTGTGAGAAGTAGCCTCATTACTCATTCCTCCAGCCCATTGGCTAGATGTCTGCTCTTATGTGAGGGATGGCATCTTATGAGACAATTGCTTTCTACTCACTGAATGGTGTTATTAACTAAGAAAGGAATGTGTGGCCCAAATGATGTGTATCAAGTTAAAACACTTCCCTAAGCCAGGAGTTTTTTAAGGCAGGTTTTTGCTCTATGCACCCATATTTCCCTTCTGCATTTTTCTATGTAGGTGCATGCCACTTCCTAAACTATCTCAAGGCCTTTGTAGAATGAAATGGAAAAAATAAAATAAAATCTTCATATTCTCAATCTAGGAGAGAGATGATGTTTGAAAGAAAACCTGATTCTGAAAATTCGAGGGCAAGAAAACCATAAATTCTTTTGCTGTAAATGAAGTTATAGTTGGATTAAGACTGGGCCACGATGGGGTTATGAATGACGCGAATTCTCCAACACTGCGGATGGGAGTGTAAAATGGTATCACTGCTTTCGAACACTTTTTGGCAGTATCTTAAATTGTTGAACACATGCCTCCCCTATGACCCAGAATACCATATATATATATATATATATATATATATATATATATACACACATTCACAAGAGAAACAAGTGCATACCAACAAAAGACACAAATAAGAATGTTTTTAGTGGCTTTCTCACAATGTTAAAACACTGGAAGCAAACCCAATGCCCATCAACAGGAGAATGGATGAATAAATTGTGGTATTCATGCAATAGAATACTACACAGCAGTAAGAACAAACTACTGATATGCACAACAATACCGATAAATCTGGCATTATTCTGAGGGGGGTAAAGTTAGAAACAAATGAGTTCATACTGGGTGGTTCAAGTTAAGGGATCATGAATCGGCAAACGTAATCAATGGTGATAGAAGTCTGCATGGTGCCCACTTCAGTGACTGAAAAACAGTACAGAGGAACCTTGGGGTGGGAGGGCTGCAATTCTATGTCTTGATTTGTATGATGGTTACACGGTGTATTCATATGTAAACATTTGTTAGCAAACATTTGATATTTACTAATATCCTTAATATTAGTAAAGTTGACTATGAATATGCATATCTTAGCCTCAAAATAAAAGTACATATTATAAAAGTTTGGGCAATAAGAGATCTGAGAGCTGGTTCACTGTTGAAATTGTCATATTGGATTTGGTTCTTTTGCCCATTCAGTACACTCTAGTGCAGTGATGGGCAACCTTTTGAGCTTGGTGTGTCAAACTTCACCAAAAAAACTGAGCATAACTCGGGTAGTGTGTCACTTTGAGGAAAAAACTAACTCCAAGACTCTAGTCGCAAATGTTTCATCCTCAGGAGCAGCAAATGTTTCATCCTTGGCATGCAGCCGCGTGTCATCAGAAATGGCTACGCGTGTCATAGGTTCGCCATCACTGCTCTAGTGGGTCACTGCTGACTCTCCTTTTAGGATTGCACAGAGGTCATCTCACAGAGAAGGAAAGGAAATATGCAATGTCTAATCCAACCCACCTCCCAAGGACTGTATTTGGAATTGTGTTGGATGTTCACTACATTTGAAGATACAGCAACTATACAGAAAAGCAGACTAGCTATTATTTTGCTCTGGAGTTTGTCTTAAATGAAAAATTTACTTTGACACTATTGACCACCTCTCTTGACTTGCACAGCAGTTCAAGACACATACAGAAGATGAATTCCATACATATGTTAGACTTCTAGGCAGGGACTTTAGGATGAAGTTCTACACTTGGGTGAGATATCAGAGAGACATGTGAGTGCCATTTGTGTCAACATGAGAGAAGAGTGTAGTGAGTAAGGAGGTGAAGACTCAGAGCAGCACCTTGGCGATGAGACATTAGTGTAACGGAATGGGGGAACAGGAAGGAAGTCTGGGGGAGAAACCTGCCTTCCTTTGTAGGTAACTTGATGCCTGGTAGACATTTCTTAAAGGTTTCATTCCAGGTTGTTGCCCCTCTCTCTGTATGTTCTCTCTTCAGAAAGTTCATTTGTTTTAATGATGCCAATTTTCTGCTAATATCTTTCACATCCACATCTCCCACCCTGCCTTCAACTGCAGACTCTAACCCTACACCTTATTCTCTCACTCCCTCTTCAAATTGGCATGTGTGGAAGGTGCTGGGCTATGTAGGGTCAGGAAGTAAGATGTCTGCAGGTGAAAGGGAACATCCAATAAAAAAACTAAAAACTGGAGATGCAGGAAAAGAAGATCCTAGAATAACTTGGAGAAGCATAGCTTTGGGAAAGAGAAAGAGAGGAGAAATTATAAATATGAAGACATTTGGAAATAGAAAACTGCTTGCCTGTTTCCACTTTCTTTCACTGAGCTCTGCCTAAAACAATACTAGCACTTATTTAGTATTTGCTATTTCACTAGCACTGTGCTATGTACTTACATATGTCATCTTATTTAGGCCTCACAACAACCCTAAGAGGAGGGTGCTATTAGTAACCTACCTTTCTAGATTGGAAACTGAAGCCTAGAATGGTTAAGGAACTTATCTAGGGAACACAGCTAGGGTGTTCTGGATCCAGGGTATTAATCCAATTTGCTTGCCTTCAGAGCCCATGACCACTAAGCTGTGGTGCCTCTGTCTGCACACAGAGAACAAGAACAGAGAAACCACATGGAATAGCCTTGAGGGGCCTGGGGAATTCAGAAGCAAGGGGGATTAATAAGTGTAGGTACAATCAGGCCATTAAGAGTAAACACACACACACACACACACGCACACACACACACACACACACACACACACATACCTGTTAGCAGGCTTCCCTGGTACTTCCTGGGCTCTCATTAGCCCTATTGCCTGCATGGACGTTACCTACTTCCATGATCACAGGATGCTTTGTTTCCTGCTCAGTTTGCAGCTGGGAAGACCACTCCAGAAAGAGGACTGTGCACAGTCAAGTAGGTAGAGATGGGAAAGTGCCCTTGTATAATCTATTTTGACAGCAGTATGAAGACGCAGGGGCAAAGGTGGGAGCAGTAAGTTGAGGCTGGAACTTGGATGACCTTGAATTCAAGAACAAGGAGTTGAGATATAATTTAATTGGCATACAGAGCCACTGAACAGGCTTTTGATGAGAGCTGAGCTTTAGGGAGATGACCTGACAGCTGGTGTGGGATGTACTGAAGTAAGCAGAGGGTGCAGGTTGGAGGCCAGTTGAGAGCCTAGTGCCACAGTCCAGGTGAGGCATCAGGCCTGGTAGGATCAATGTAAAGAGAGCAGAAAAGAGAGGAGGGAGTGACAAGAGAAAGAACTTTCCCAAAGGTCCTGCTGGGGAATGTATTTATCCAGCTTCTTAGAGAGCCAATAGAAAAGAATATTTTGTACACCTAGCAATTAATCAAATCTTAGATTCCCAGCTGAGCTTTCAAAAGCCATTTGTAAACTGGTGGAAAATCTCTCTATCCATCTTTTCTTCATACTATTTCCCAACTTTCATCCTCCACTATGGGTGGGCTAGTCTTGCTGTTCCACAGACATGCTGTGATTGATGTTGTATTTTTAGATTCTATCCCTACCTCTTAATGGCCTCTGCTTGCTCCATATATTGAAAATAAAATTTAAATTAAATTTTAAACTCCATTTCTTCCACAAATGTTGCACTGATTGTACCTACACTTATTTATCCCCCTTGCTTCTGAATTCCCCAGGCCCCTCAAGGCTATTTATTCCACGTGGTTTCTCTGTTCTTGTGCCTTTTTGAGCTCCTTGGAGAATGGTTGGTGGCCACATTGTCTTGTGCTCCTCTGTGTCCTCCACCAGGCCCAGCCTATCCTGGAGCACATGATAAAACTTCATACCCATTGGCTGATTGAGATTTGCATGTAGAGAAACTTGCTTCCCTATGGAGATTTTTCATGCCATAGTTTTGTCTTAAAGCTCAGTTTTCACTTAAATACCTCATTGTTGAAAAAAATGTGTTGTGAAAGGTGAAGAGAGGTGATGGGAAATGGAGTGGTGTGGAGGACAGCAGAATTGAAAGAAGATTCGCTGAGCATGTGTGTGTGTCCCTTCTGCATCTGCTTTTCATTGCTCCTGTGAACTCTGGAACACATAGGTCCTAGACAACTAAATGTCCTCTATTGGCTTTGGGGGAAGAGTGGGCCAAGGTCAGTCCTGGGAGAGCAATAGCAGTGAATGCCCAGGGCTGAAGTAGATAAATAGAATTTGCATGAATGCCCATGACCAAGACACTGAAGGGAATTAAGGAAAGTTACCATCTATAAAGGGAATGAAATGATCATTCTAGAACTCCATGACTGGCATGAGTCCCTGCTGCCTTAACATCTCCACCCAGGTATGTGTCCCATAACGCACACAATAGGTGCTAACTTAGTGTTTCTTATTGATAACACAGGTTGCTACTTATTTAGCAAGCACTTAGATAGTGCCTACTACACATGTTTAAACATGTCAACTCCTTTAATCCTCCCAACAACCCAAGATGGATACTATTGCTATTATCATCCCTATTCTAACTGGGACACCAAGGATTTTAATCAGTTGCCCAAGGTCACATGGTCAGAGGGTAGAAGAGCAGGATTTCAACCCAAGCATGCTGGCTCCATGATCTCTGCTCTTAACCACCACTCTCTGCTGTATTAACCATTACTTGTGTTGACTATGTTTTATCTACCTGGGAAAAGAATAATGTTGAGCTCACTAGGTCCCTGAGCATGGGGGGAAGTCAGGGATGCAGGTGGGGGAGAGATGGCAGCAAGAGGAGCATTGAAGACCAGGACATCGGCCCCCTTTTCACGATTTACTCAGGACCTGGCTGGGTGTTAGAATTTTCCTTTCCAATTTTGAACTGAGGAATCCTCAAACTAACCCCAAATATTAAATGCAGCAATTAGATGTTACTGTTCATGGTAGTTCATCATCCACACTCGCTGACAGGAAGGAACAGATGCTGTGTGAAGATCACGCTGTCATGGAGGTTGTGGGACAATTTGGGTTTGATGAATGTCACTCCCTCAAGGCTGCTCCGGGCAGACAACCCAGAGCATGGCAGGCACGGGGAGGTCTCTTACCGGTTGCCTCTTCAATCTAGATGCCTTGAACTTTCCAAGAGTTTCACAGCCTATGAGGGAAGCCTTTCAGTGGTGATGCCATGTTTGGGATGATTTTTGGAGACTTTTTGGTCAATATGAATGCCACAGGTTTGGAAGCACAACGATGTGATCTGTCTAGTAATGTGATGACACTCATCACAGGCTAGCATGTTATGTTTCTCTTGGAGGTGAAGAGCCATTTGTTTGATGAATATACTTTGCAATTGTCTCTATTCTCTCTAAAGTGGCTCCGGAGGTGTGATTTTGTGAGACAAATGGTAAATACCCAATATTGCCTTCCTGGTAGAGCAGAGAGCCTGAAGCCCTTCATGGAGCTATTCTGAAACTGGGAATTTAGTGTTGGTGTATTCATTGAAAAAGAAAGTAGCTTCCTTTTCTATGTAATTTGAAGGATGTGTAAGACTCTCTTTGTCCTCACTTTCTACCCAACTAGCACATTAAGCGCCCAGTCAGTCACCGGTGACTGACACTATACTTTCCATCCAGAAGACAAAACAGGCTGGGCGCTTAACGTGCTACTAGGTGGACAAAGTATCTCCTGCTGATGAAACTCTGACCCTTTGAGTTAAGACATCACAACTTTAGGGACCCTTCCTTTAAAATGAGGCTCAGTTGGGAGCCCGTTGTGTGTGTGCATGTGTGTGTGTGTGTGTGTGCGTGTGTGTGTGTGTTATAATACATAAGCTATTGCTATCTTACTATCACTATTACTTAATAGTCCTAAAGAGAAGTAATGAAAATATAGTTCCATGAAATCATATTGAAAACCTGAGTTATATACAAAGTTATATACAAAGCTGACCTGTGAGCTATTAAGGGTATTCCAGCACCCAGGGTACCTGAAGGCCTGTGGGAGTTGAGAACAACCGCTGGGAGAGAAAGGAGGGCATGTCTGTGTGAGAGAGAACTTCCTTGAGAAGGAAGACTTTTCGCAGTGGCATTTCCCACTGCGACTTGGACTAGAGTAATCAATCCCCCCTCCTCTGTGGTGTTGCTTTTCACGTTCAGTTACCTGTGGTCAGCTGCAGTGCAAACATATTAAATGGAAAACTTCAGAAATAAGCAACTCCTAAGTTTGAAATTGCAGGGCTGTCCTGAGTACCGTGATGAAATCTCGCGCGGTCTGGAACGTGAATCACCCCTTTGTCCAGCGTCTGCGCGTGCGCGCTTGCGCGGTAGATGCTCCCGCCCAGTAGTCACGTGGTAGCCATCTTGGTTATCAGATCGACTGCGGTGATATTGCAGCGCGTGTGTTCAAGTCACCCTTATTTTACTTAATCGTGACCCTAAAGCACAAGAGCAGCGATGCTGGCAGTTCGGATGTGCCACGGAGAAGCCATGAAAATGCTTGTCACATACGTCAGAAGGACGATAGAAGCCCGATATTACGCCACAGCGCCTACGCCATTCATCTCACTTCATCTCATCATGTGGACATGTTATCATCTCACACCATCAGAAGAAGGGTGAGTACTGTACAATGTGATATTTTGAGAGAGACCACATCCATGTAACTTTGACTACAGTCGATTGTTATAATTGTTCTATTTTATTATTATTTATTGTTGTTAATATCTTACTGTGCCCAACTTGTAAATTAAACTTTATCACAGGTATGTGTGTATAGGAAAAAAAACAGTATATAGAGGGTTCGGTACTCTCTGTGGTTTCAGCCGTCCACTGGGGACTTGGAGTGTATCCCCTGTGGATAAGGCGGGGACTGTCACCTCAAAGTCTAAACTTCCCTCACAAGATTCGCTGTTTGTGAATACTACAGAAAACCTCAGTGTGGGTGTGTGCAGGGGGCACGGATGGTAACTGGACAGGCTTGATAACTTACTTTCCTTATTGAGGATGTGATTAGCTCCCCTGGTTGTTGGCCTGGTAAAAATGGTTTAAATGAACATAAACAAACCTATGTTTTAGTTAAGACTGAAAAGAGCCCACACGACATTTCTCCTGAGAATCTCAGTGCCAACTATGAGCTTAATAATTTGCCAATCACCCGAATATGTCTCTTTCAGGATTAGCTTGCTTCCCATCTCCCCCCCCCCCCCCCCAGGTGGGTCCCACCTAAGAAGCCAGGCTGACCTACCCTCCTCCCCCCCCCATCCCCACCCTCACCCCCACCCCCCCACTGAGAGCTAACTGAGCTATTCTGGAGGAATCTGAATTCATCCCTGGGGTAGTTCTCCTCAGATCTGCTCCTCAATGATTAATGGGTCTTCTTAAAACTAAATTTGTGTTTCCAGTTATGGTGGCTGCATCTGTATCTTGTGCCACAGGGCTAAATGCCTTCTCTAGGAATTCCTTATCTGTTCCATTTTCTCCTCAATGTTTGTTCCATTCCCCCACCCCCACCCCCACCCCCACCTCCTCAGGGCATGAGTTCTGTCTCCAAAACCCAGGCTAGGATGAGATTTCTGCCAGACCTGCAAACTCTGTTCATTGTTAGGTTTCTTTCATACAACTTGCTAGTCTGTGTTTCTCAACTGTGCCCACGTCAGACTTTGTGGAATCGGCATGGGACTGTGCATTGCAGGTCTACACCAGTGGCTCTAAAACTTGAGTGGGCCTCAGAATCACCTGGTGGGCTTAGTATAACACAGGCTTCTGGGCCCCCCTCCCAGAATTTCTGATTCAGCCCATCTGGGTAGGTGGGCATATGAATTTGCATTTCTGGTCAGTTCCCAAGTGATGCTGGTGCTGCTAGTTGGGGGCCCACACGTTGAGAACCACTGGTTTAGATTACTATTCATGTTCACACTGTCCGTGTGACGGAAATTTGTCTCAATAGTCACAACCGGGCTTTCCTAGCGCTGTCTCACCCAGGCGACAGGACCAGGTGTTCCTTACAGTCTGGACCTTTTGTGCCTATTATGTAATGAGGTATATCAGGCTCCATGTCCTGGTTTTACTTGTGACCAGGTCCTGGGCCTCAGAGTAAAAATAAGGGATGCCATGGATTCCAGGAACTGAAGGGTTAACAGAATACTTTTTTTTTTTTTTTTTAAACTTAACCACCAGTCATCTTGATTCAGATATCTCTGGCTTTTACTCCACCCAAGTGGAGGAGGAAGTGAAGAAGGCTGCCTTGTTTTGAGGACAGGGGTTCAACCTCGAAATTAGGCTGCTGGAGGAGAACCCACAGCCAGACATTTGTTCCTACTGTGTAAGGGCTGCTCTCAGTCCCCAGTCCTAACACAGAGCCTTGTGTATAACTATGTTCCTGGGTGTCCAGGGGTTTCTCATGCTGTTGGGTTCTGGCTTCCCTGGCATCACGTTTTAGTCCATTTGGTGAAAGCTTATAGAGGGGGCATATCTCTTCACTTCCTGTCCTGCCTGATGCAGTGGAGTTGTTTGAATTAAGCATGCCCGATGCTTGTTCTTGTGAAAGAAAGCCTATTTATGAGGGTGCAGAAGGAACTAAAATTTTTTTAATTTTAGTGAAATATATGTAACAAAATTTACCGTATTAACCATTTTTAAATAGTATGGTTCAGTAGCATTAAATACATTTACATTTTTGTGCAATCATCACTGCCATCTATCTCTAGAATGCTTCATTTTTGCAAAACTGAAACTCCATGCACCGGGCCTCTAGTTATACAGTAACTTCTAATTCCCTTCTTCCCCAATCCTTGGCAACCATTCTACTTTCTGACTATATTGGGGGATTCACATAAGTAGAAGCATACAGTATTTGTGTTTTTGTTGATTGGCTCATGTCATATTGCGTAATGTCCTCTGGATTCATACAGGTTGTAGCGTATGTCAGAATTTTCTTCTTTTTTAAGGTTCAATAGTCTGTTGTATGTATATTTCACATTTTGTTACCCATTCATATATTGATGGACACTTGGGTTGTTCTCACTTTTGTCTGTTATAAATAATGCTGCCATGAACATGGATGTAAGGAAATCTGTTTGAGTCACTGCTTTCAATTCTTTTGGGTACATCTCTAGAAATAGAATTGCTTCATCATATAGTAACTAGGGGACCAGTGCATGAATTCGTGCACCTTGAAAGGAACTGTGGGCCACGAGGCTGTGATAGGCACAGGGGCGGGTCTCGGCCCATCCTCCCTGCCCCCACCTGGTCCCTCCTGCCATGGTATCCGGCCCCCTGTCTGTTGGCAGCCCCGCTCCCGCCACTGCCTCTCCCATGCACTGATGGCGCTGGCCCTGCTCGCACCTGCTAAAGGCGTAGAGCGATTGGGGCTGGCGCTAGCAGCAGGTGCAAGTGGGGCTTGGTGCCATACGTGGGTGTGAGCTACAGCTGCTGCCCTGATTGCCCCTCAGGAGCAGAGGGAGGTGGAGAAGCCCTCAGAGATGATCAGGGCTGGCAGCTGCTGCTTGTACCCGCTGATCGCGCCAAACGATCAGAGCCGGCGCCGGGCACTGGCAGCAGGTGTGAGCAGTGTGAGCCGCGGCTCTGGCACTGGCAGCAGGTGCGAGAGGCGGCTGCCAGCCCCGATCTCCCCTCAGGAATAGGGGGAACTGGAGAAGCCCTGAGGGGCAATTGGGGCCAGCAGTCGCCGCTTGCACCCACTGATGGCACCGAGCAATCGAGGCCAGCGCTGGGCGCCAGCAGTGGGTACAAGCACTGGGCGGGACTGCAGTGCGCAGGAGCAAAGAATTTTCAGTAACCACTAGAGGCTCGCCCCAATGGCAGCGACTGGTGCCCTGCCTTGGTCTGGTGTCCCTGCTCACCTGCTCCACCATCCCCCCACGGCTGACATCTGCCACCTTCCACCCATGCCCCCTGGTGGTCAGTGCATGTCATAGCTACCAGTTATTCGGTTGTTCCGCCGTTTGGTCTATTTGCATATTAGCTTTTTATAGAGGCCTGGTGCACAAAATTTGTGCATGGGGACAGGGGTCCCTCAGCCTGCCCCACACCCTCTCCAATCCGGGTTTCCTCGGGGGATGTCCGACTGTTTCTTGCAATCCGGGATCGCTGACTCCCTGCCTGCCTGCCTGATCGCCCCTAACCACTTTGCCTGCCTGCCTGATTGCCCCTAACTACCTCTGCCTGCCTGCCTGATCGCCCCTAACTGCTCCCCTGCTGGCCTGATTGCCCCTAACCGCCTCTATCTTGCCCTGCACCCGGGACCCAGGATTCCCTCCTCCGGCTGGTTGCAAGCATCTGGGACCTGGGCTTCCCTCCCCCTGGCCGGCCACAGTCACCCAGGACCAGGGATGGCTTTGCCGGGGCTGGCCGCAGCTGCAGGGTACCGTGGACGGGCTGCTTTGCCCGGGCTGCAGGCCCAGCCACTGGTGCCTGAGACCGCGGCACGGGTGGCTTGTCCCTCTCCCAGGCCACAGCCCTAGCTGCTAGCACCCGGGACTGTGGGGCAGGCGGCTTGTCCCTCTTCCGGGCCACAGCCTGGCTGGTCCCCATTCCTCTCTCGCAAGCTTATTTTTGCCAGGCTGGTCCTCATTCCTCTCTCGCGAGCTCATTTGTGCCTGGCTGGTCCTCATTCCTCTCTCCTCAGTGTTGAGTGTCTGGGCCATTAAAGTGAGATGGTGTGAGGACTTGATGACCATTTGCATATTAGTTTTTTATTTATAGGATTTTATGTTGAATTTACTCAGAAACACCATACTATTTTCCATAGCAACTATACCATTTTATATTCCCACCCACAGTGCACAGGGTTCCAATAGAGGAGTTAATGTTGAGGTTGTGTCTTTGGGCTGACCTGACTTCAGTGGGCTCCTGGTATACTCCCTTGTCCTGAAGAAGGCTAATAAATTGAACTGGGTGTCTCTTGACAAGTAAAAGATGGCACATGTAAGGGTAATTGGAGTTTAATGAAGGGATAATTCAACATAGGTAATACAAGGTTAAGGATGGTGGAGAACCCAGGGCCCAGTAATGGTGGGAAATCTACCACCTCTAGGCCTGAGTGTTGGTTGGTCCTGGAGCCCAGTGAGTGCTGTAGACATGGGCAAGGGATCACTTGATAGAGTGTGGCCTTAGAAAGGGGAGAGTAGCCACTATCACATTGCAGTAAGGCAGGGGAAAGTTGGAGAATAAATGTCCTACCTTTTTCTTAACCTGTCCTCTGATTACCTGATAGTTGCTTCCATTGGCTAAAGCCAGAGGTCAAGGGAGACCAGCGCTATAATCCATAGAGAACCCTCCTACACACAGAGCAGAGTAGAGAAGGGATAAAATGAATTTGGAGGTATACTGGGTATTAGGGAGCTACTGTGACAATATGCACAGTAGCTCCATTCCAGTTCAGCATAGCACATTTATGTTTGCAGACCTCTGCTTCTGAAATCAGAATAAAGAGCATGGGGCAGGAGTCCCCCACCCGCACTGGGTGGGTACTCATTCCTCATCAAATAAGTTTTCTGGATTTGTTTCAAATTCTGACAGGCTCTTTCTTAGTGGGGCCATTATCCATTTGTTTCTCACATTGAGTAGCAAGAGCCATTATTCTGCATTTGTGTGTTGCATCATACCCATCAAAGAGCCAAGAGCAAGACATAGATCAGGTACGTTTTTCTCCTGGGAGGGTGGATAGATAAAAATCTGAAAAATGAAGAAGCACAATTATACCCATTTTTTGGATAAAGGTAGATTCATTATTCAAACAGATAGTATGAGTACAAGAGAACTGGCTTACTTGGGTGAAGAGAAAGAATATAAAGAAAGCTAATTTTCAATAGTGAGGAGAAAAAAGAACAATTGTACTGAAGAAGAAAGGAAAAATGAGAGAACTCGAAAGACCAATGCCTCATTTACCATTTTGCCTATGGCAACCTACCCTGAGGTTCATATGACAGGAAAATTAGAGAGGTGCTCAGATGTATTGCTATGGGTTTTATAGGAACAAGAAATAAACTTGATTAGGTACTGAACTTTCAGGGCTAATTTGTTACGTAGCATAACCTAACACAGCTTGACTGATATAGGGTCTGACTCTAATGTCACTTACTCTGAAGCTTTCCTTGCTGTGCCACAGAGGGGGTTTCCCATCCTGGTTTCCTCCAGTATCTTGTCTTCTTTTGAAAATAGAAGCTATTCCATTGTTTATGCAGAAACCACTTAAGGATAGGCACTGTAGTTTTTTCATTTTCATTTTCCCAGTGCACTTTTTCCAGTGTATTTATATTTTTCCACCTTAGTGCCAAAAACAATAGTAGCACTCATGACATTTGAAGACAATAGTATCATTCATGACATTTGAGAATTTAGAAGTTCTCAGCATAGGAGCTGTGATGGACCTGTGTTAACATCTTCTAATAATCTTTTCTAGGCTAGAGCTTCTAGAGTAGGGGCAACATTACTTTTATTTATTTATTTTAAAATATAACATTTCTTAGATGTTAGTATGTTGAATATATTAAAAAAGAAATAATAATTGCTCAGAATCCCACTACCCAAATAAATTCATGTTAATATTAGAAGAAATAAGGCACATAGCTAGAAAATTCAAATAGTATAAAATGTCCCTCTTCTCAAAGGTAAACATTTAAAATAATTTCTTGTCCGGCCAGCATAGCTCAGTGGTTGAGCATCAACTTATGAACCAGGAGGTCATGGTTCGATTCCCAGTCAGGGCATATGCCCTGGTTGCGGGATCAGTCCCCAGTGTGGGCCATGTAGGAGGCAGCCATCAATGATTCTCTCTCATCGTTGATGTTTCCATCTTTCTATCCCTCTCCTTTCCTCTCTGAAATCAATATTAAAAAATAAAAAAATGAAATAATTTCTTGTGCATCCTTGCAGAATGTGTGTGTATGTATGTATACATAGGTATATTTTCACACTAAAAAGGTTCAAACTATATATATTCTTCCATACCTTTTTATCCCCAACTCATAATGCTATGTCTGGGAGATTTCTCTAGACCAAAATAACTTTTTTATATGTTCGTTTTCCCTCTCCCTCTCCCTCTCCCTCTCCCTTTCTCCTTCTCCCTCTCCCTCTCCCTCTCCCTCTCCCTCTCCCTCTCCCTCTCCCCCTCTCCCTCTCTCCCTCTCTCCCTCTCTCCCTCTGTCCCTCTCCCTCTCCCTCTCTCCCTCTCTCCCTCTCTCCCTCTCTCCCTCTCTCCATCTCTCCCTCTCTCCCTCTCTTTCTCTCTCCATCTATTCTTCTACTGAATATATAATAACTTAGGTATCACTACCTTTATAGATGGAATTTTAGGAACACTTGTGAATGAGGAATGGAAAGTCTATAGCATGAATGTGAAAAAGTCCAGGTGGCAGATGAAGAATGAGAACAAAAAAAAATTGAAAGAAGTAGAAACACCCCCAAAAATTAAAAATTTAAAAGGACAAAAGAAGTAACCTAACATGTTTGAGAAGGCATTTTGCTTTCGCTCCTAATTGTAGATATGTTGAATTTTATGAAAAGTGAATACAAAAGTGACGGTAGGGATTTGAACTAGGTTCAGAATGACCAGAGGGAGAGAGAATTTTGGCAGCAGCCTCTAATATTTACTAGACTTGAGAAGCACATAGGGAGACTAGGCCATCTGGACAACAGTTATATTCGTCAAGTTAAGAAGTGACCAAAACACATGGTGGCATCATATTGGTGGGATGGAGAGAGAGGCTATATAAATCCAGAGTTCATGAGAGAGTGTGTCTGTGGAGGCGATTTCAGGCTGCGTGTCTAGGGGAGGAGATTTCACCAAGGATGGCTGCTTTAAGAAAAGGCAGAAGAAATAAGGTTTGCGAAGCCCAGAGGAGAGACAACTTAATTTGGGGTTAGCTCAGGGAGTTTCGGTTACTACCTGTGTGTGTGTGTGTATGCACATGCATGTCAACATTTTGTTTTTAAAGAAAAACAGAAAGGAATGGTCACAGAACTAATTGTACATTACCTCCTCCTATGTTTCAGATGCTAGGCTAGGTACATTATGTAAAAGAATATGTTTTCTATCAACTCCCTTCTGAAGTAGCTTTTATCTTCTCTTGAGATAAGGAAACTCAAATGCTGGGAAGTTGTTACTTGACTGGTACTTGAACCCAAGCCTGTTTGCCTGCAAAGACCAGGTTCCTTTCTCCATTCCAAAATACTGTGAACTCTTGGAATATATCCTGTGTATATTCCAAGGAGTCTGTTATGTGGGTAGAATATTATGTGGGGATCGGGTTGAACATCTAAAGGGGAATAAAGAAAATCATTATTTCTCATCCAGGGCGTGTGTCCACAAAATAGCCCACTGAGAATGGGTGATTAGAGCACAGTGTGTGAGCAGTCACCGAAAAGCCAAGGAGAGCTCGTTTTGGGTGTAGTCGAGATTTGCTTTTGGAGAGAGTTATGTCCCATATGACAAGGACACAGCTTGGAAGATCTGTCAGTTGTCAGAGGGGGGTGTGGTTATCATATCCAACAGGGTTGGGGAACGAGATTTGAAAAACAGAAGAGCAAAAATGTTGGCCAAAACATGTTTAGGAAAAGGAAGCTACAATGAGAAAAGGGAAAGGGAAGAGCAGCCTCTCAGGGGATCTGACAGGGTTTGGAGGATGTTGAGATTCCAGAAATAACACTATCAAGAAAAGCAAATGTTCTTTAGTACAGAAAAGAAAAGGTCTGGCAGCAGAGTGGAGGTCAGTGAGCAAAACTACACAATGGAGAGAGGGCTCCTCCTTGTAGGACAATGGAGATGCACACAATAAATGGGAATCCTCCTCTTTTCTATTGGAGCACCGCTCAGATTCTCACAGAACTCTTGTCCACACCTCTGCACATATGGAGAATCTAGAGAGGAATGGAGATCCTAAAATGTTTGAAGTTACACAAATCACTTCCATATGGAAAAGTAAGAAGAATAAATTATTTAAATTTAGCAAATGACATCAGAAGGGGAATTTTGACAACTGTTTTCAGGTACATGGAGGTTTGTGAAATAAAGCATGTTGACAGTACCTGGCTATGTCCATTAAGGAGACACCAGAGAGAAAAGGCCTAACCCCATGTTATGTTGCACTTGATCACACAAAAGGAAGAGAAGCCCCCTTCCCCCCAATAACAGTGTTTAGACCTGAAAGGATGTCTCAGAAACTCACTGTATCAACTATCCAAATAGGAGATACTTTCAGCTCACTTGGATCCCATAGGGAAATTAAAAAAAATTTTCTTTTATTTCTTCAGGTTTTGGCCAGGTTGGGTAGGTGAAAAACCTATGCAACTATACTAGTATTTAGAAAGAAGGTACTTAGAGCAAATGAGTTCCGCTCATTGAGAATTGATAATTATCAGAAATCTCAAAGGGGAGTATGTTCATGCAGAGTCTCTCGAGAGGAACTGGAAAACTCTGCAAGTTCATATAAATATTAACTTCCTTGTGTGTGCCAATTAGGACAGCACATGCTATTTTGAAGCAAACCTGTAGAGCCCTTGAGTTTCACCTTCAACTCACATGGATTATTTCTCTCTCTTTTTGAGAAGATTTTGCAGGCACAGAACAATCATGGATATAAGTCAACATTTTGAGTAAGAACATGTATTGGTGCTACTGTAAGATATTTATATTCTATATTTAAGTAATTTTTATTTTTTATAATTAAAAATGTAATTTATTCTTTCTTACCTTGTAAGAGCATTGCATATTCCTTAAAAACCAATCCATGATGGTTGAGGTCAGAATAATGATTATTTTTAGAGAGCAGTGACTGGGAGGGGGCATGAAGGAACTTTTTGGGAGATGGAAATAGTCTCAATCTGGATGGTGGCCCCTGTGTGTGTACATTTGTAAATATTGACCCTGTCTTCTTTAGCGTTCCTCCTCACTCTATTTCTGTTAATGTAACCACCCACCTTTTCTATGGGTAGTGGTAACATTTATGCCATTTGTTGTCCTGAGTACACTTTCAAGCTATGAAGTAAAGGGGAGAATGTACTTGAGAGCCAGGAGAAGAAAGAGGAATGAAATTCTGAAATAATGCTTCATGCAGATTTGGAAGATCCAATGGTTTAATCCAAACAAATGAAGCCCAATTCTACCTATGAAATCGTCTCTGAAGTGACACCATCGCAATCTGGGAAGCAGTCTGAATAATGGTAACTGAAAGGGAGGACTCCACATGCTAATTGCTGAGAACATTCCAGGACCCAGATTGAAACACAGGAATCTTTTTTTTTTTTTTTTAAATATTTTTATTGAGGTATTATATGAAAACACAGGAATCTTGATGTGCGGTGTGTTCTAGCCCTTCAAAGAAAATCACATCGGGGGTGGGATGGGGCCACACTAATCAGTTACTTGGGGACAGAGTGCTTTAATGGTGTGCCCTTTTGTGTAGTAAAAATTGTGTTTCTGGAGCTGTAATGGGAGTTTAGTCATTTGGACCTCTGGGGACAAGGGCTACACGTGCATGTGGTGCCTGAGACATTACTCTGAGATCACCACTGGCAATGGTGGCAGGAGGCGGCGGAGGAGGGGGGAAATTATTGGCCTATCATACTCGGCACCATTCGGCACCCTGTTGGTCTTAGAGGGCAAAAGACCCAAATAGACCTTCATCTACGACTCAGAGCTCACCTTGCCCTGGCTGTGAAGGCCTAATTTGCTTGCTGCAGTGTTGGTTCCCTACTCTCTGTGAGTATGAGCCCCTTAATAGGTGGAATCAGAACCTACAGAAAAGTCCACACTATTAGGACAGTAAAAAGACTGTTTGATACCATAATGATGGATACATGCCATACATTTGTGCAAACCGTAGAATGTACAACACTGAGAATGAATCCTAATGTAAACTATGGACTTTGGGTGATAATATATATCAGTATAGGTTCTTCAATTGTAATAAGTGCACCACTTTGATGGGGATGTTGAGAATGGGGAGGTCATGCATGTGTTGGGGCAGGAGGTATACCTTTACCTTCCCTTAATTTTGCTGTGAACGTAAAACTGCTCTAAAAAGGTCTTTAAAAAAAAGTTCACCCTACCTCGCTGAGGATTCCATGGCAGCCTCCTCTGCCTGCCACCCTTTTCCTCCCTCTTTTCCATGTACTTTTCCAAAGTATAATGAATAGTAGGTGTTATAGACTGAGTTGTGTCCCTCCAAAATTCATATGTTGAAGTCCTAACTTTTAGTGCTTCAGAATATGACTGTATTTGGAGATAAGAACTTTAAAAAGGCAACTAAGTCAAAATGAGGTCATTAGGATGGGCCTTAATCCAATAAGACTGTGTCCTTATAAGAAAGGGAAATTAGGACATGTACAGTGGAAAGACCATGTGAGGACACAGGGAGACACTGCCATCCCCATGTCAAGGAGAGAGGTCTTGGAGGGAAGTAACACCTTGATTTGGGACCTTTAGCCTCCATAACCATGAAACAATATCTGCTGTTTAAAGCCACCCAGTCTTTGGTACTTGCCATAGCAGCCTTTGCTGACTAATACACATTGTTTCTTTTTTTAAAAAGTATATATATTTCAGTGAGGAAGGGAGAGGGAGAGAGGGAAACATCACACTGGGGATCAAGCCTGCAACCCAGGATTGATGTGCTCTGCCTGGGAATCAAACCTTGACCTCCTGGTCCATCGGTTGGTGCTCAACCGCTGAGCCACACAGGCTGGGCTAATACACATTGTTTCTTACCTAATCCTTTCCATGCTAACCTGGCCGTTGGGGGACAACGGAGTGGCCCACACCTTGGAGGAGCCTGAATGTCGGACACCGAGACTCCTGCTGCCTGTAGTCAGCTCACCGGCTCCTGACTTCAGGCTTATACATTTCCAAGCCCCAGGGACAAAGTTATTATTTTTTTTCACATTAGAAACGTCAAGCTGATGAAAGAAACAAACACTTTTAATGAAACATATGTGGGACACTTAGAAGGAGAAGATTTACAACGTGTCCGCTGTGAAACCAGAAGGCTTCAGGAAAGTGTGAAGGAGGAGGAGAAAGATAACGGGTCGGGTGCCGCAGGAGACACGGCCTACATATTAAACAGAAGGGAAGTCATTCCCGTCCATAAACATCACAGCTCACTTCCGCACCCAGCATAAATCACTGGTACACACACAGGACGTTTTCATCTCACCACATTCGGTCTTTTCTACCGATCGCAGTCATGTACACTTTGATCTCGGAGAAGGAAATGAAACTCAGACATGGAGGTATAAAGTTGCCAGGATTGCTTCAAAACCCAGACTCTAAAAATCCCACCTCCTCCATTAGAAATGATATTGGAGTTAAGAATAATGTGAGTACATTTGTCTAGTTTTTTAAAAATAGGCAATGTCTGAACTTCCTTTTGCAATTTTGGATCTAAAATAAAATCCTAAATAAGGATGCGATGGTGACATGAAAAGATAATGATAATTCCACTTTAGAATGTTTGTGTCATCAACATGGTACTTGGGATGTACAGTAAGTACTCAATGTCATCGATAGGCTCTTGGAAACTGCGACTTCAAGCAAAATACTGTATAATGGAACCAATTTTCCCATGGGCTCAGTGATAAAAATGAATTAAGTTCCTATGGCATATTCCTGGTCACAAAAACATCACCAAACTTCTAAATAAAGAACTACTTCTAATAGTAAACATGGAAATAAATGTGAGCTATATGTATATTTAAGAAAGAAGCATAAAAGCAAATAAGATAGTAATTTTCCCCAAACTGCTGATTCCAGTTCAGGGTCCCTGCAGCTCAGGGAGCAGATGGGACCCACCCTGGAAAGGGCGCCCTTTCATTGTGAGGCCACTCACACCCACACTCACTCTGACTGGGACAACTGAGACAGGACCCTTCACTTCATGCCTATAGCTCTGGGATGTGGGAGGAAGCTGGGGGACCTGGAGAAAACCATGCAAACATGGGGAGATTGTGCAGACTGGGAATACACACACACACACACACACACACACACACACACACACACACTAGTGGCCCGGTGCATGAAACTTGTGCATGGGGGAGGGGGTGTTCCTCAGCTGGGCCTGCACCCTCTCCAATCTGGGACCCCTCAAAGGATGTCCTACTGCTGGTTTACAGGGATCGGGCTTCAACCGGCAGTCGGATATCCCTCTCGCAATCCGGAACTGCTGGCTCCTAACCGCTTACCTGCTTGCCTGCCTGCCTGATTGCCCCTAACCACTCTGCCTGCCAGCCTGTTCACCCCCAACTGCCCCCTGCAGCTGGCCTGCTTGCCCCCAAATGCCCCCCTGCTGGCCTGATCACCCCCAACTGCCCCCACTGCTGGCCGGCTCACCCCCACCTTCCCTCCCCACTGGCCTGCTTGCCCCCAACTGCTCCCCTGATGTCCTGCTCACTCCAAATTGCTCCCCCTGCTGTCCTGATCACCTCCAACTGACCCCCATTGACTGCCTGCTTGCCCCCAACTGGCCCCCCTGCTGGTCTGCTTACCCCCAACGGCTCCACCCCCCCACCAGCCTGATCATTCACAACTGCCCTCCCCTCTTGGCCTCTAACCGCCTCTACCTCCACCCCGCCACCATGGCTTTGTCCAGCCCCTCCTTTTTTTCTTTTTTTTTTTTCAGCACCTCCTTGAATGGAGGCCAGGGCCAGCTGAAAGCAGGTATCTGGGATTTATTTATCTTCTATAATTGAAACTTTGTAGCCTTGAGCGGAGGCCAGGGCTGGCCAGGGTGGGCGAGAAGATTGGCTTCCTCCATTGCCGGGGGCAACCCAAGCCTCCTGCTCTGCCGCCATCTTGGTTGGGTTAATTTGCATACTCGCTCTTGATTGGCTAGTGGACGTGGCTTGTGGCATAGCAGAGGTATGGTCAATTTGCACGTTTCTCTTTTATTAGATAGGATATATATTCAAATCTGTATTTCAAATAGCATGAAAGCTAGTCTTAAATACTTTAACTGGATATTAGATTAATATTAATTGTATTTCTACAGATGCCTGAAAAATACATGTGGGCCTGGCAGTGTGGTTTTTGAGGAAGATAATACATGCATTTGCTTATATACAACTATGACCTATACATTACTCCTCTTATTTGTAAAGGGCTCGCTAGGCATGCTTTAAAATCAATTTAGAAATATTCACAAATTCGTTGTCAGTATTCTCAAAACTTTAGATATTCCTTTTCTGTTGGCATTTTCAAGGTTGTAAAGGATGGATGAAGCCAGGGAGTGGGTGCAGCTCTGATTCGCCATGACCTGGCTCTCCTCTTTCTCTCTTTACTCTCTCTCAGGTGGTTCCCCAGAAGAGGGGTCTCTGATCTTATCCACAGTGAGACTTTTCTTTGTCTTCCTCTAAAAGGATTAGGTTCACCAGGAGTAGGGTTTTGAGTGTAGAGTCAGAGATGAGGTGCGTGTGCACCTGTGTGCATGTATGTGCACATGCTTGTGCATTGGGGAGAGGATGGGAGAAGAGGCATGAGCAGGATTCAGGGCGGTACCTCTCTGTGAGCCCAGATATGAAAAGCCTGGAGGAAGAGGGTGATTCTCTATCTTCCCAGCTCCAGGTTGGGGGATACAATAGGAAAGGGGATGAAATGTCTGTGCTTTATGAGGCCTGGCCAACAGCCCTCCAAAGGAACAGCCCCAGGTGCTAGGACATTCAGCCTACCCCAGCCAAGTCAGCTCATGTTTTCACATTTTACATTTTTAGAGCTACTACCGGAAACTTTCTAAGTTGTTCTTGCCTTATGGTCCACATACCTCTGACGACCATAGAGATACTTTAAAAAAATCTATGGAGGTGTGTAGCTCCATAAGGATTCATATAATAAAATTTATTGAAAGCATTGCTAAATTAAGGTAAGTTTTTGGTCATTGTTTTCTCAGTCTATAGGTAATAAAACATCACGATTATCATTTGGAAGTCTGGAGTTTTATTTTTTTAACTTCCTCTAAAGGAATTTCGGTCCTTCATATACCCGACTTCACTGTGCTTGTAAGATCTTGGTTTTGTGATTATAACTCCAAATCCGACAAATTTCTGGGTTATCATTTACTAAGTGTACTGGTTAATAATGCGGATTTTTTTCAATAGCTGGAGTTACACATATGTTGATATATATGTGATTTGATATGTATGCTATTTTGTTGTATTGACAAGCTTTAAAACTTCATATGTCAAATTTGCTGAAGGTGTTAACATCATAGATATTTTTACACTTAAAAATGTTGAATTTCATGCCAAAAAAAGAGCATTTGTGGGAAGTTTTAATTCATTACTTTATTTTGAAGAAAAGTGCTGCTGAATACTTCGGGAAGCTTATGGTGAATATACTCCATCTCAAGATACTTGTGAATGCTGGTTTAAACACTTTAAAAGTGATGATTTCAATGTGAAAGACAAAGACGTCCAGGTCAACTGAAAAAGTTTGAAGATCAACAATTACAAGCATTATTGGATGAAGATGCGTGTCAAACTAAAAAACAACTTGCAGAAAGATTAAACGTTGCTCAGCAAACAATTTACAATCATTTACAAGCAATGGGAAAGAGTATAAAGGAAGGAAAATGGGTGCCACATCAACAGAATGAAAGACAAATGGAAAACCGGAAAGTCATCAGTAAAATGTTGCTTCAACAGCATGAAAGTCTTTTTTGCATTGAATTGTGACTGGCGATGAAAAGTGGATTTATCTTGAGAATCCTAAGTGCACAAAATCATGGGTTGATCCAGGTCAACCATCAACATCGACTACAAGGCCAAATCACTTTGGAAAGAAGACAATGGTCTGCGTTTGGTGGGATCAGGAAGGTGTGGTGTATTATGAGCTTCTAAAACAAGGTGAAATCATTAATACTCATCGCTACCAACAACAAATAATCAATTTGAACCACGCTTTGATTGTGAAACGACCAGAATGTGCCAGAAGACTCGGCAAAGTAATTTTGCTTCATGATTATGCACCATCACACACTTCAAAACCAGTTAAAGACACGTTAAAAGATCTTGCCTGGGAAGTATTAATCCACCAGCCTTGTTCACCAGACCTTGCTCCTTCAGATTACCACTTGTTCCGATGGATGGCACACGCACTTTCTGAGCAGCACTTCAAAACATACAAAGAAGTGGAAAATTGGGTCTCTGAATGGTTTGCCTCAAAACAAGAAAAGTTCTATTGGGATAGTATCCACAAATTACCGGAAAGATGGGGAAATGTGTAGCTAGCAATGGACATTACTTTGAATAAAGCACTTTTGATGTTTCTCTTAAAATTGTGTTTTCTTTGATTACAAAATCCGCTATTATTAACCAGTACACCTAGTAGTGAGAACACGCCAGTGTCAAAGACCTGACGCTGCTAACAATAAAGGAGATTGTTTTATTCAGGCTATTGCAATAGAGATAAGTTCATGAATGAGAAATGTCTCATGGGAAAAGAGGAGGGGACATGGAGTTTTACAGAGGAAAGTAAACAGTGATGTCATCCATGAGTCTTAAGGGAATCAAGAAGAAGGATAAAGAATGTTTTACATCAAATATGAAAGAAAAGGATAATTTGTTGCAATTAATATTTCTAGAAACACAAAAGGGTAGGGGGATTTTTCAACCATCACTGTTTTCTAGGAGTACAGGACTCAGGTGAAGTTTAGCATTATCACCAATAGCATGGTTTCATGTTGAGTTGACTCAGTCACTTTGGCAGAATTTTTCTTTGATATATTTACTGGATCTTCATTTTATATTCACTCAGGCATGCAAAAATTTTAAAAATATTTATTGATTTCAGAGAGGAAGGAAGAGGGAGAGAGAGAGAGAAACATAAATGGTGAAAAAAAGTCATTGGTAGGCTGCCTCCTGCATGCCCCACTGGGGATCGAGCCCTCAACTGGGGCATGCGCCCTGACCGGAATCGAACTGTGACCTCTTGGTTCATAGGTTGATGCTTGGCTACTGATCCATGTCAGCCGGGTGAGATTAACCTTTTTCTGTAACTAAATTGAACAAAGATATCAATTCTTCCTTCCCACTGATGCCGGGGCACTAAATATCAGTTAATTCCATGTCAACTTAATTACTTTAGGATAGTGGTAACTTGAGTAATTAAATTCCAAATTGGAGTAGGCCGTCCCTTTCTCATTCTCCTTAGGTGTTGATCAGAGTTCCAGGGGGTCAAGTATTATTGTGGCATCAGGAACATGCCATCCCTCTGGTCTTGGATCATCAGTGTCCCTCTTTTCTGCATTCTCTACTGAAATATCTTAAAGGTCTCTCTCCTCTGTGTTCATGAAGGTTCCTCTGTGTCCTTATCCCCTGTATGATGTAAGGTCCTCACAAGTCCACCATTATTCTCTCAGCACTCCCATGCCCCTTATGGTTATCTAATTTAATTTTGAGATCTACCTTTAAGAAACAGAATATAAAACTCTGATTTTGTTGGGTTGAGTATATTCCTTAGTATATTTACTGGCTGGGAAGAACTTCCATTTTTACGAGGCATGAATGGACGCTAAATGCTTCACTTACAATTTCACACTTCTCATGACTGGAAGAACTTTCCATAGGCTAGCATCTGGCTGCATACATTTAAAACCCATTTTCTTCACTAACCATGACGTTCTGGTTCTTGGTGCTGTAGGATATGCTCGTATCGTATTGCAACTTCTGGCTCTGTAAGTTTGGGCCATGACTCTGGGTGTTGGCACAGTGGATGTTATGAGGATTTTTGACACTCATATGTATACTTGGATGGCTAGCAAAAACAATTATATGCAGAAGTGACTGGGAATCATGTAAACATATCATATATCTGACTAAACTCAAATACAAGTGTATTCTGCTACCCCAACACCATCTGACACAGGGGAAAGTATGTCAGAAAGTATTTTGGAGTGGAGACTGTGGTATTAACCAATTGATCTTAAAGCTTCTTACTAATACTAATTTTACAAAAATATTGAACTATGACTACACCACCATGACCCTCTGGAGACTTTACAAGGGGGAAGGCACATGAAGCCCTAAAGCTTAAGCTTCCTTAGCTTATAAGTCCTCTTCTATGTGCACAGGAGACTTCAGATGACCCTCCTGCCTCACCAGTGCTGTGGAAGATTCGGGATATTGTAGATCCTCTCTGCAGACTTGTCCCACGACCATTTGGACTGTCACAAAGCTATGTTGGAAAAAGGGTTTTCTCCATGAGACTGTTGATTGCCTAAACTTCAACATCTGCTTGAAGGAGCCCTCTCTAAACCTATTGGGGTTTCTAGAATTTCTTCCCCACTCCAGGGCTTTGTTGGACCAGAGGGAAGAGAGAGTGTGTCATCTAAGCCCACCAGAATCTAACTCTTCTGGGGTCCTCTTTTGCTTCCTCTTTCTTCTCAGTATCCATCTGTTTTTGAGCCAGAAAAATATTGTTATACCAGCAGGCAATCTCCCTTCCTCTCTGGTTTAGGGGTAATTTCTATGCTCTGAGTTTCTCAGACTTAGCTTTTTGAAGATGAACACTCTTTCTTTTTCAAAGAGCCCTGCTCTTACAATGAAAAGACTCAGTTTTCAAGACTTTTGTCTCCTTTTTTGAATTCAAAACTCCTGTTTATATCCCCTATTGACTTAGTTGTTTTTGGCTGATTCATTGAATGCCACTAATTCAATGAATGGAGGACTGTGATGAGAGAATTATGGGAAAAAGAAAATGCAAGTATTGTCTTTATTTTTTATCCTGC
This sequence comes from Eptesicus fuscus, assembly GCF_027574615.1. Classification (NCBI taxonomy): domain Eukaryota; kingdom Metazoa; phylum Chordata; class Mammalia; order Chiroptera; family Vespertilionidae; genus Eptesicus; species Eptesicus fuscus. The sequence goes on along the minus strand of NC_072484.1, from coordinate 39,635,722 downwards.
CACATTCATTTTGGAGCTTTCTAATTCTTGGTTGATTATTTTCTTAAGAAAACCTGTTAAATGGAATTACCAAATTCTTATCAGGTTATGGCATTGGTAACTAATTTTACAAATATTGTATATGCCATTCTTTTTCTATTTATTAAAAAATTACTTAGTGATTACATTCTACATTGAGGTGACAATGTTAAACTTCACCTGAGTCCTGTACTCCTAGAAAAGAGTGATGGTTGAAAAATCCCCCTACCCTTTGTGTTTCTGGAAAAAGTTAATTACAGGTGTGAGAAGACAGGCAGGGTTTCCACCCTCATGTAGCTTACCATCTGGTTGGGTGAATATACAACAAATATAATTATATTGTTTGTGGGATATTTAATTATAATATATGTTACAAAGGTACAAGTTGCCATGAAAGAGATTAACAGAGAGATTTAACATATAATCTCAAAAAAAAAGTAGGTTGGGGATTACAAAGCCTGGCATTTGCTTGGTATGTGTGGAATAATTATTTGTTGGATGACAATTGGATAAATGGATGATAGAAATATAGTCCTTCATGCCAAGTTGCAGAGACAAATCTTTATAAACTTCCTCTGTGTATTTTATGCTTGAAAGATAGACATTTTTGTTTTCTTAAAGAACAGGGTTAAGAGGATGAGGTAATTGAATCCAGTGTTGAGAGATAGAATGTTAAGGTTACTGCCAAGGTGAATTTTTAGCTTTCAGACCAGCTTTGTAAGTGACATAATGATTCCTAATAAGCTCCACCTTTCCTATAGAAGTTATTTTACAGATTAGGAAAGCGGAAACACAAAGCAGTATGTAGCCTGTTCTATAATCCAAGGGTATGTCCTTTCTCCTGGCATAGAACCTGACAGTGCTGTTCCCTGGTTGGACACTATACTCAATTCATGAGTCATTTTTGAGCACCTCCTTCTGCCATGTGTCCAGGTACCACAACCATCAAATGGCCCCTCAAAAAGCCCACAGTTGGTAAGGGAGACTACCACATACCAGTAAATACAATGTGAAAAGTATTTCATAGGACAAGGTGCTGTAGAAAAACAGGAAAGTTCTAGTAGGTGAGAGAGATGGTAATAAAGTTATATAGCTGTGGTGTCTAATGCAGTAGATATTAGACAAATGTGGCAATTTACAGTACATTTAATTAAAATTAAATAAAACTAGAAATTCAGTTTCTCAGCTGCATCAGTCAAATTTAAGTGCTCAACAGGGACATGTGGCTATTGGCTCATGTACCTCAGTTCTGAAATCAACTGTAGATACTGCTCATATATGAACAGGGCTCGTGTACCTCAGTTCCACCATCACAGAAAGTCCTGTGGGACAGTGCAGGTCTTGAGTTACTGTTAAAATGAAGTTGTAAGTTCTGTGCGGCCAAGGGTGAAGTTCTGAGGTTATAGACCTGTCATGTGGTTCTGAAGAGGAATCATCTTTGACAATCTGTCCATCAGTCAGTACATAAAAACCACACTAATTTTTTTTTTTATTCAATCCTCACCTGAGGTTATGTTTATTGATTTTTTTTAGAAAAAGGAAGAGAGAGAGAGAGAGAGAGAGAGATCAATCAATTTTCTCCCATTCGTACCCCAACCGGGATTGAACCCGAAACCCAGGTATGTGCCCTGACCAGGAATCAAACCCAGAACTTTTTGGTATATGGATGACGGATGACACTCCAACCAGCTGAGCCACCCAGCCAGGGCACCACACTAGGTTTTAACAGAAGGAATCAAATATAAAGAATTGTTATCTACATATTAGAGACATGAAAAAGCAAAGAGGAAACTAAAGTATCATTCTCAGGGCTTGGGAAACACAATGTGATAGTGATCATAATTATTAAAATGTAGAAGCTTGGAAATGGAATGTGTGAAGCTGAAATTAAGACATTTAAAAAAAATTAAGACTTTTGAGGAGAGGGTATCAGCTGACTGGTTCGAGAGTCTTTGAACTGGGAAGGGAGTTCCTGTGGGGCTGGAACACAGACCTTTTAGGAAAGGATGCTGCTCAGCTGGGATGTCATCTCTGAGCTGGGAGGAAGGGTTCCATGGGGCTGGGAGCCAGACCTCGAAGGAGGGGAGGGGACTGTTGATGGCTGGCTTATTCTGATGTCTCTGACATGGCACGATAAGGCTGTTCTGGGAGTGTTAATAAACTGAATGATGAAATCAACTGTAGATACTGGGAGAAACTACCTCTATAGAAGTGAAAAAATGTGGCTGAGGTCATGCTTCCCCAAACAGGAAAAAAACAGGAGGAAAACAGGTGGCAAGCACAAAGGAGTAAACCCTCTACCCTCCTTCTGCCTTCCAGTCTTCTGGCATCCCTTTGGCAAAACCTAGCAGGGAGCCAGCTGGTGAAATCCCAGCCTCAACATCCTGAAGCACACTGTGGGGCTGGGGGGGGGGGGGGAGCGGGGAGTGTTGTCTAATAAGGAATTTGACTGGCCTTTGTTCCTGGCTCCTGGGAGGATGACTCTAAATCCCTGGAATTTCCCAAATAATAGGAGTGTGTTTGCTATTCAAGAGCCCCTTGGATCACATCTGAATTTATGCTATTGATAATTCAGATGGGGACTGATCACCAGAAAGACCAACCATGTTATTAGAGGGCTAGGGCTTTGAGACAGCCTGGCCTTCAGAGAGTTCAATCACATGGCCAATGATTTCATCAATTTTATCTACATAATGACACCCCAATAAAAACTGGACACCAAAGCTCCGTGGAGCTTTCTGGTTGATGAACACATCAGTGTGCCAAGAGGATGATGTATCCTGATTCCATGGCGAAAGGGTACAGAATCTCTGCCGAGGACCCATGCAGACTTCACCCTGTGTCTCCTCCGTTGGCTAGTCCAGATCGGAATCCTTTATAACAAAACTGTAATCATAATTACAGTGCTTTCCTGAACTCTGTGAGTAATTATAACAAATTTATGAACCTGAGGGGGTTGCAGGACCCCTCAGACTTGTAGCCAGTTGGTCTGGGCACTCTTGCACTTGCAACTGGCATCTGATGTAGGGACTCCATGGGTTTAGGGACTGTGAGCTTAAACCTCTGGGTCTGCATCTTACTCAGGATGTCAGCATCAGGACTAAATTGTACTGCAGGGTTGCAGGGAGAGGAGTGAGAGAAGGACTTGAAACTCTGAATCAATTGCTTAATAAATTGGGCCCAATCTGTCAAAATGACTGTCTTCTATGAAGTGGTAGTGTTCTGATAAGTATTCCTGTGTAACACATTATCCCAAAACTATGGTCGTGGATTTTGTGAATCAGAAATTCATGGAAACTCTTCCCTGCTCCATGATGTCTGGGATCACAGCTGGGGTGACAATACAAATCCATGAAACACAAAGCTTACCCTCATGCTAAAATTAAAAGTGTGTCTTTTCAGATTTTTTTATTACAAAATTCTGGGTAAGTTCTATGAAATTGAGCTTTTCTCCTTTTCTGGGTGCCCCTAATTTACAGGTGTTCTTCACATGAGTGTGGCCTCTGGACTATCAGCCCTTCATGTGGCCAGTGATCAGCTGGTTGCAGTGCCAGCCGGCCAGGCTGGGGGTTCATAATCGTAAAGCGGACCTTGTTGGCATCTATGATATTGATTACACTTTGTATGAGAGTATTACTACACTTTGTATGAGAGTAACATTTTTACAAGCTAGGCCCAAGATAGAGAAGCAGAGCCTCAAGAGTGTATGTTACAGTGATCAGGGAATTTGGAGCCACACTGTCTGAGTTTATATTCCAGCTTTGTGACCTTGGACAAGATACACATCCTCCCCATGCCTCAGTTTTTCCATCTGTAGAATGGGATAACAGTATCTGCCTCCTGGTTTGTTGTAAGGACTAAGGGATTAAGGTGGTCACCTTAGTGCTCTGACTCCTAACGAGCGTGTCCAGTTAGTGAGTTCTATGCTGGTGTGTCCTGGAGCAGCTTTGACTGAGTTTGAATTCCAGTTCTACCACCTGTCTGGCTAGTAAAGTTATTTAATCTTTCTAACCCTCTATTTCCTCATTTAAAATAATTGTGTGTTACTTGAGATGCCTGTGGCTACAAATAATTGACTACCTGACTGAAAGTGACTTAAAGAATAAGAACATTTATTATATCACCACCACCCTTGACAAAAAGCCTGGGCACAGGTGGCCCCAGGGTTGGTACAATGAAACCAGATTGGCTTCTCTTGGCTTTTCCATTGGATTCACAAAATGATGGCTACAGAATGGTGTCAGCAGACAGAAAGCACAGAAGTGGGTTTCTCCTCGTATTATTTTGTAAGCAGGAAAATCTTTCCAAAGGACACATATAGACATCAGGTTGTCCTCTGTATCTGTGAGTTTGTTTCTATGTTGCTTTGTTTGCTCATTTTTAAAATTTATTTTAGATTCCACATGTAAGTGAAATTATATGACATCTATCTTTCTCTGTCTGACTTATGTAACTTAGCATAATACCCTCTAGTTCCATCTATGTTGTTGCAAATGTCAAGAGCAGCTCCTCCTCCTCCTCCTCCTCCTCCTCCTCCTCCTTCTCCTTCTCCTTCTCCTTCTTTTTCTTCTTTGTTAATCTTCACCTGAGAATATTTTCCCATTGCTTTTTAGAGAGAGAATGGAAAGGAGGGGGAGTGACAGAGGGAGAGAGAAACCTTGATGTGAGACACATCAATTGATTGCCTCCCACACATGCCCCAACCAGGGCTGGGAATTGAACCTGCAACCGAGGTATGTCCCCTTGACTGTAATCAAACCCACAACCCTTTAACCTGGGGTTGGGGGTGGCAATGCTCTATCCACCCAGCCAAACCACCAGGGAAAGATTTTATTCTTTTTTTTTTTATTGAGTAATATTCCATTGTGTGTGTATGTATTCACGTCTTCTTTTAGGTACAGAGAACACACTGATGGTTGCCAGAGGGGAGAGGGAGATGGGTTAAAAAGGTGAGGAGGATTAAGAGGTACAAACTTCCAATTATAAAATTAATAAGTCACAGATATGTAATGTACAGCACAGAGATATAGTATTAATATCATCATAATTTTGTATGTTGACAGATGGTTACTAGATTTATTGTGGTGATCACATCATAAGATATATAAGTGTCAAACCACTGTTGTATTCCTGAAAGTAACATAATATTGTATGTCAACTATACTTTAATAAAAAAATACCACCTGAGTAAATAAAAGCAGAATTTTAAAACGAGAGGAACAACAACAACAAAAAGACACCAGCAAAAATTTCTTCAGGTTCCATTGGCCAGAATTGAGTTCCATGTTCATGCCTCAGCTATAAGGAATATTGGGAAAATGAGCATATGGCATTGCAGTTTCTATTAAGAGGAGGCGAGTCAGCACCAATGATGTTTACAACAAATACCTAGCCCAAAATGGATATATTTATTTATTTTGTTTAAGTTAATTTTCAGGCTTGTAAAATCAGGCATCCATGAGCCCCAGTGGCTGCGAGGCCCGGGGCTCAGGCCTCGCAGCTGTGGTGGCCAGCAGTGGCAGCAGCAGCAGCGGGTGATGGGGGTGGTACCTTTCCCTGATCAACCTGGACGCTTCCTGAAGAGGGAGGCAAGACTGTAGCTTAGGGCTGCTCCCTGTGGGGAGCAGGCCTAAGCCATCAGTAGGATATCCCCTGAGGGCTCCTGGACTGTGAGAGGGGGCAGGCCGGGCTGAGGGACCCCCCTCCAGTGCACGAGTTTTCGTGCACTGGGCCTCTAGTGCTTACATAATAGTTATTATATACCAGGCACTGTCTACTATCAACCCACTTACTTCTCATAACTCCACGAGGAAGGTATTATAACTCCCATTTTACAGATGAGGAAACAAAGGCACTGAGACATTAAAATAACTGGCTAAGGGCACATAGCTTGGAAGTGGTGGAGGCAGGAGTTGAACCTGGCTCCAGGGACTGTGCTCTCAAACCCTGCACCACGCTGTCTCTCCAAAAAGTGTGTTAAATCACCGTACATTGCAGGCTTCCTGGGAAAGCTGGTTTCTCATCCCTCCTTGGATTCTGCCACATGAGCATATGGATGCCAGATGGAAGGGACAATAGTAAAAGCAGAATATCCCACTTAAAATGCCCCCTTCCCCAATCCATTCTGATTTCTTGTGTTTAGTTTTCCTCCTCTGGTGGATTCCTGTCAGTTAAAGAAGAACTTGTAAAATCTATTTCAAAATTCTCCTTTTTACTTATTTTAAGGTACATATGGAAAGGATAAATTTTTTATTTCTGATTTTTCTGAAAGCCCAGACCGATGGAGAATAAATAATTTCTGTTTCTAAGGAATAGAAACTGGCTGATGGAGAAACCCAGGAGGCTTATGGGGAGTTGTCTTGAGTGATCGTTTCCTGTAAAGAGGCAGCTCAAAGTGGATGAGAACTCCACAGTGACACTGTCTCATGGTGCGATCGCTTTAAAATACAGCATTTGGAGTACACTGTTCAGCTCACCCAAACGGGACGGCACTCATGAAGGTCCTGGCTTGTGCCTCGGCATCCACACAATGATAGAGGCAGCAGTGGGGTTTGTTTGGAAGGACCCCCTTTCAGAGGCCTTGGAGGAAGTGAGCCGAGCATTTGTAACACAAACCAGTGATTCAAGAAGGAACAGGAAAGGACTATCACAAGTTTCCTAGCTTGGGACACTGAAACCTAAAAACAAGGTCACATGCCCACACAATGAAGAAAGGAACCTCTGGAAAGGGAGGAAAAAACAGCCAAATATAACTCCACAGAAAGACGATCAGAAAAACATCCTTGCTGGTTTGACAACCAACCAAGAATAACATATGAGTTCATCGTGCTCCAAAAGGGGGGAAAGGATAGAAAGCATTAGCCAGCTAATTTAAAAATCAAGAGATGAATTTCTTATCTTCATGCAGAGAATGTTCTGGAGCAGATCTTTATAGAGCGGCGCTAGCCCCCTAAAGTGGGGGTTTCCTGTAGAGATGAAGCAGCTGCACCTTCGATGACTCCTTAGATATTAGCAAAACACTTGCTAAATATAGATGAACGTCAACAAGTCATAAATAAGGGAACAGGAGTGGGAAACTCCATACAAAAGGTGAGTGGGCAAGAACAAAGACATCCCTTTCTGCCAAGGCAATTACCACGTGCAGCGTGGAAGCATTAATCACTGAGTCATTTCAAAGTTCAAATGCCAAATAAGAATAAAATGTAGGAAGCTGTCACATGTCAGGGCACTGGAGGCAAACGACTACCGAGTGTCTGATTCCAGCACGTTATTCCATGGAGTGGAGAGAAAGCGTGACGTTGGCAGGAAGTCTGAGGATGTTACAATGGCCAGGTGGCAAAGAGCTCTCAAGCTGCCAGTGTGGTGTTTTACCTCCATTCATTCTTTCTCTGTTTAAGTTTCCTTAATTGTAAGGGAAGCTGTATCTCTATCCTGATTTCCCTCAGGGATGTGGGGTACCAGCTACTTAACCCTTGAGTTCGAGCAGGTTGGACCACATCAGTCTGGATCGTGTGAGGTCAGATCAGTGTTGTTTTCTCAAAACAAGCCAAACAGGTGCTGATCGATTTCTGCTCTTCTTTTCTGCCCAGATTAAATCCTTTTACACTCCGAACAGTCTGTACTTATTAAGTGCTATAAGTTCATGGTGTTGGGCTTGGCTCCACCCACCTATAACATATCAAACCAAATAATCATGTCCCCCCTCCCAACCCCCTTCTAGTAAGTCCTGGTCTAAGGAGACTTTTCTATGAGCAGGTGGAAAGCTCTTCAAGTTTAGGTAATTCCTGCTGGACATGGAAAGCATCTCATCTTGATATCCCAAAGAAAACTCATCTTGATGTCCCAATCCCCACCAAACACCATATAATTCCTAAATTGCAGCACATTAAATTGTTCGTAAAGGATCTGTAGAAATAAATAACGCTTTTTAGAAACTCTATAAGAAAAATACACATCGCTACATCATTTGGTAAATCCTCAATCAATGACAGGTTACTAAAATAAAACAGTTAAATTAGGGTTGGGTTAGGTAGTGAAGGGGAACCCCCAAAGATTTATTTATTTATTTTTGCTCCATGGGGTTTTGCAAGTCCTGATGACTTATGAATCACTGCTTGTTCATTCAAGTCAATTCCTGCATATGCAGCATATCACATGTGTAAGACCACCTGGGCAGCATGATTTATTCTCTGTTAACCAGAGACTTTGATAAAGAGCCTCTTTTATCCTCTCAGCACTGTGGATGGCGAGCTGTCCCCTGACTCATTATTTTTTCTGAGTCAAAGCTCAGTCAAATGTGCTTTTTTCCTGCCTCAATTGCCATCACCAAACATCCAATAGAGGGTCTGGTGCTGGTGTTTGTGAAATGAACTGCATGTGTTCGATGAATGTGGTGCAAGGCGCTGAGGAGCTATGGAGCATTTTCTGTCCAAAGTTGATAATTATCTATCTGATATAGGGGTGCAGAGATGGTGCAGTTGGATGTAAGACAGATACAAAGTAGTGACTTTTAGTGATGATTGCCTATTTTTTTAAATTCTTGAATCTTCAAATTAAGGATGGGGCAAATTGTATTTTGTTTCTGCCTTCAGGAAGGATATAGTTTAGTCCTCAGCACTTGGAAATGGCTGGTGCAGACTTGCTCTCATTGGCATTGCTGAGAGTCCATGTGGCCTGGATGGGGGTGCTGAGCTTTATTTGTAGGCTCTGTGACTGGGGTTGGCGTAGCAGTGTCACTACCGGTATCTGTCTTGGTTGAGCATTTCAAGCAATGCTTGAAGTTTTCTGAAGTCAGGGTCTTGCAGAGGTCTTTAATAGTTGAAGTTTAATGCAGTTCTCTTTGTGTGTTTTGAAGTGAACATACAAAAAGTTGAAGCAAACATTTACCAGTGTTTTTATTCAAACTGTTCCTTCCTCCCGCACCTTCTACTTTCCTGCCTACATGAGTGGCTGTCAGGTATGGGCTTTGTCAGGCAGTCATTTTCAGCCTCTAGGGAATGTGGCATTGGTCTCTGTGTTCTGGGACCTTTGTAAATACCTCCACCCCCTACAACTGATAAGAAAGCCTTTTGAACCTTGATGTTATGTAGCCATATTGCATTCTATTGTGTGACTATGTTATAACTCATTGCTGCTATGATTATTCTTGTACGTGTCACCTGATACACATGTGCATGAGTGAAGTTTCTGGGTTGTGGGGTGTGCCCATGTTCAGTTTTACTGGGTGATGCTAAACGATATTCCAAAATGGGAGTAAAAAGTGGTGGCTTGCTCCCACCAGCTGTGTACTTGGATTCCCATTACTCTGTATCTTTATTCCATATCTTACCAATATTGTCTGACTTTGAAATTTTTGCCCACCAGGTGGGAGTGAATGGTCTCATTGTGGTTTCATTATGCATTTTTCTGATTATTAATGAACATTTCCCCTTATGTAATGGGCATTTATCTTGCCTCATCTATGAAATGCCTCTTCATCTCTTTTTCCCATGGATTGTTTGTCCCTTCTTGGGTTTATATTTTCCTTATTGACATAGAAGTTCTTCATTTTTGGCATATTAATCCTTTGTTAATTATAGGTATTGCAGGTATCTTCTCCCAGTTTGTATCTTGTCTTTTTACCATTTTTTGTTTGTTTGTTTTTTGATGTCTTCTGATAAGTGGAGATTGAATGTGGTTGAATCAATCACTATTTTTTAAAATACTTGTTCTTGGTTTCACTTATTTATTAATCATTCCCTATCCTGAAGTCACAAAAATGTTTTTCTGATTTTTCCTCCCTAAAAAAATTTAAAGATTTCCCTTCCATTGTCACTGATCTATCTGGAATTGATTTAGTGAATGCTGTGAGGGGTAGATTACTTTTCTTTTCTTTCTTCTTCTCTGCTCCCCTCGCCCTGCAATTGTTAACCCCAGCGCCATTATGGAAGAGTTCTTCCTTTTCCACTTAATTGTAATATCACTTCTTCCATATATGTGTGGGACTCCTCGGATCTCTCTATTCTGTTCCATAGACTATTTGTCTCTGCACCAAATCCACTGTCTTATTTTCTATGATGTTACAATTATTCTTGTCTGCTAGGGCACACTATATTTTTCAAGTCTGAGTGGAATCTGAATTGGTCAGGTCTAGGCCAATGGAAAAATAAGACTTCCTTTTTTTATTAAACAAATAAAAGTCTTCCACTTAACTTAAAAAAAAATTTCAGGCATGTCAGTTATATATTGTGCTGGCATTGGCAGTGAGTATTATAAGAAAATGAAATGATTAAAAAAAAAGTATTTCCTTCAATAGCCATTTGAACCAAATGTACATTCTTTTGCAAATATATAACAGAAAGCTAGGGTATACTTTGTTGAAGACTAGTGATGATTGCCTATTTTTTTTTTCTTTATAGAGGTGTGAAGATACATTTGGGTTCTCTTCTTGCAGGAACCAGAAATCAGTGGTTGAAATGTAGTATTGAAGACATACACACTCATACTTTCATGGACTTCTACTCACAAGGACTTGCATTCCACTCTTCCCTCTCATTCACACAAGCACTAAAAGGCCCACCTGAGTGAGAAAGTCCTGCCGTTACAGAGAGCTCTACTTCACCCAACTTGATCCCATTTTCATGAAAAAAAATGTATATAACAGAGTAGATAATGAAGTTCTCCAAAAGATGCCTTCTTTAGAGTTATCTAAAGTTTATCAGCAAAATAACTTTGACTAAGTTAAATGGCGATATGTCACACACCCAAAACGTGTGAAGCAATTTGAAAAAATATTTTAAATATGCCATGGATTTGTAAATTAATGCAGGGCTCACTGTGCTTGAATTTCCATTTCTAAACTGCTTCATTTGCATGCAAAGAGTGGGCAATTTTTGTGTGTGTGAAAATTTAGCCTTAAGAAATGAAAATCAAAAACTCAGCAACTTGAAAAGAGCTGTTAGGCATAGAAATTGTTTAATCGGTTTCCAGCAGGGCCAATGGTGTTGGCATTTTGAAATACCAGATTGGATTGGCATCCTAGAAAAAAAAATCCTCAGCTCAGAAAAAGTCGCCTAAAAAAGCCACTATCTACAAAGTGGTGAAGGAAGATAGCCGAGATATGACAAATGCCAATGAAATGAAGTCTGCGATCGAGAGAGAGCCTGAAGTGTGAAATGAACAAATGTTATATGTGATAAAATTTCTGTCAGTGCTACCCCAATCATCTATTCTGACAAATACAATGCTCAATCAGGAGATCAGGTGCTTTTGTCTAAGGGAATTTTTCCTGGTGGGTGTTTTAAGAGGACCCAACACTGTGGGTGCATCTACAAGTTGATGTTCTCACTTTAGAATGTATTAAAAAGGGGGTCTAATAAGTCCCTCCATAACAAGGTTGAGATCCCCAACTTAGATTTTCATTCCAAGGTTTTTAAAATCCGAGTGTAAAATAAGATTTCATTTAAACACAGCTCTGCATTTTGTAATGCTTTTAAAGTGCAGACCTTGAAAACTAGACCAGAATACTGTATTTTGTTAGAAACTATCTTTATTTATAGTATTCCAAATGAAAGGTGCAAAGTTAGATCTACTCATATATAATGATGATGATGGTGGAGAGTATAACAAATAATAGTCACAAAGAGCCCAATAATAATAGTAAACACTATTTATTACACACATTTTCTAGGTACCTGCTTTGTGTGGGGCACTATCCTAAGTGCTAGGGATACAAAAAGGAATAGGAAACACACACTGTTCCCGCAAGAAGTTTAGCTTTTTCAGTGAATCTCTCTTCTGTGGGTTTTATAAAACGAGTTGTCTCACCTAGTTATCTAGTTTTCTCCTAAAGGACCTTCTGAATACAAAAGGTCTAGATAACAAGGAAGGTGATTCTATCCCTTCCTATTTCCCCTGTACCTCAAGTCCATGGAAGAGTGGAGAGCTCAAGGAATATGATACTGTGTCCTACAGCATTTGAGCCAGGTGCTTTGCTCACACTGATTCTTCTCCCTGCAGGAGAGCAGAGAAAATGGAGTGTCAACAATTCTGGGTCCCTTCATAGGGCTGGGGATGGAACTGGTGGGTGAGAATAAGAGGATCCCATGACGTCTTCATGTTGGGATCATTGCTGTCTGTGTTGTTGCTGAAAAAGAACAAACCTCATGACCCAACTTCTTCAGACACGAATCCTAAGTTCTCAACACGGTGTATCAGTGTTTGTTGATTGAACAAATGACAGTCTAGGGATGACAGGCATGGAACCAGAGCATCTTAGAAAATATTTCTGTGTCAAAATATTTCTTAGAAAGAATTGTAGAACTGGGGAGGGAAACATTGCAAGAATGGAGAGATTCTCGGGGATTGCTCTTTTTCTTTCTGTGGGTGACCTGTAGCCAGGTGTATATGGTTCAGGCTGAACTAGAAGGGCTAAGACTTGGGTTCAAGTTGTACCCTTATCAACTTGCTATTGAGTATGAATAATCTTGTGATTTACAAGCCCATGTGGATATAAAATAATTAATGTATAAAATATGGCTCCACATATGGGGGGCATATATCCCTATATTTAAATGTTATCCTTAAAGAATCAGGATTTATTTTCCTTGTGACTTTGTCAAAAGTCCATACTTTAAATGATATTGATTAGCACATGGCAAATGCTTTAAGATTTATGTTAAATGATACTGAACATAAAACCCACATTCTTGGTATGACCCCAGCTAGTACCCTATTTTACAAACGGTGTGAAGCCCGGTATGAGATTGAGGATTGGCAGTTATCCTCAAATCCTCTGAACCATCAGGAATGCATCTGGCTTTCAGGAACAGAAAATCTGAATAATGGTGGCGTAGGCAATAGACACTGAATTTTTGAAAACAAGAAATATGGAGGTAGGCACTTGTAGGTTGGTGCAATGGCTCAGCAATGTCTTTAAACATCCAGGAGCCAGAATATTTTGCAAACCTCCTGTTTGCAATATGGCTGCCTCAGCTCCAGGCATTACGTGCTCATGTGAGCATCCCACATGGACAATGAAGGCCAGAGGCTAACGATCTTATCTTACTGCCTTTTTAGAAGTAAGGAGAGCCCTGATAATTCTCCCCTTTACTCTCATTGTCCAGAATAGTATCACAGAAAGACCCTGCACAGTTTTTGAGGCAGGATAATTGTTATATTAGCCATTACTCCATTCTTGGTGCTGGGGGAGACCCATTCCCTGAGATCTCGAGATATCTGCTTGCTACCTGAGCTCACTGTCAGAGTTCCGTGGTCAGGGAAGGAGGTGTCTGCAGCCTGTGGGATGTGCTGGTGTCCTGCATCTAGGAGTTGAGGAAAGAAGTATGAGACAGGCTAAGCAGTGGGTTGGACTATGGAGACAGAGGACCCAAAACTGAATTCATGATGATCTGTCAGTTACCCAGCATTATGACCTCGGGCAAGTTTCTTAATTTCCTGCATTAGAGTTGAGTTCTGTGTAATAATACCTACCTCACGGGATTGTTATGAGAATTAATGAGATAATGCAGACAATGCACTTAGCACAGAGCTGAGCATGTGTGTTAAAGGATTCAGAAGCAGGGGCCCCCTCTACCATTTCAGAGCCAGTAGGTGCAGAGTGGAGGGTCCTCCGCTGCTTTATGCTGATGAGGCTTTGGGCTCACATTGGGAAAGATCGCTGTTCAGAGAATCGGGAGGCCAAGCTTGTGGGCTAATGGCTCTGTCATTAACTTGCTAAGCGTTTATGACTAAGTAAGTTCCCTTTTCCGGGCTTCAGTTTCCTCAAGTGTAAGATGGGAATCAGGGCTGAATGGTCTGCAAGTTCCATTCAGCTCTGACATTCTGTCTCAGTGGTGGGCTTTCTGTGGTGGACAGGTGGCGGCATGGGTCCGGGAGGGTCTTCAGGGATCACCTCTATCACACTCATCGAAAAGACCGGAGACTTCCCATGCTGTCACTAAAGGCACCGGTTGTTGTTCTCCACATAAAGGTAGAATGTAAATGAGGGGCTGTACCCTCCTCATGGTCCATATGCTTTTTTTAAAAAAATATTTTTTATTGACTTCAGAGAGGAAGGGAAAGGGAGAGAAAGATAGAAACATCAATGATGAGAGGATATCATTGATCGGCTGCCTCTTGCATGCCCCTTACTGGGGATCAAGCCCGCAACCTAGGCATGTGCCCTTGACTGGAATGGAACCCGGGACCCTTCAGTCTGCACTATCCACTGAGCCAAACCGTCTAGGGCACCATATGCTCTTTAAAATGAAAAGTAGCTACTGGAATAAGTTAGATGCTTCATTGCTGAACTGGCTAGTGACTTCACCCAAAAGGGCCTCCGTGGGCCTGAAACCCCAGGTTCTGTCCCACTGTCTGTCAAGATTTGATATGACTTTGGAACTTGATTTGACATCAGTAGGCTATTCGTAAATGCTCTTTGTTAACTTCGTACTTATTTAGTTTCAATAAAAACAAGCCAATGCCTAATTAGCATTTTAACAATAAATAAATTAGAGCTTGAGATTGCTATGACAATATACTCTGTTAGAAGAAGAATTGAAGAACACAGTCTAAAAATAAAGGCCAAACCATAACCACACTCTCCTTTCCCTCTGGAAATCAAAACCACAGCAACAGTTTCATGACGGAGGAGGAATAATGAAAGGAACGGAACACTTCTCTTCCCACCTAATCGTGGGAAGGTGGTTGTGTAGAGCTGGATGAGGAACAGTTGTATCCGAAACAATGAACTTGCCCTTCGAGGCTTGATTATTAGTCCCACTTAAAAAAAAGCAACAGCAAGGAGAAATGAAAAACCAATGTTGGGAGATTAAAAAACACTGCGACCTCTGAAAACTAAGTAGTCATTTGCAAAATACTGTTCCAATCAACAGAACGCTTTCCCTTAGAAAAACTGCCGGCTGCACCCCATACCCTGTCCTGGAAATTATTCTTTCTTCCTGTGGGACATGGAGCTGCTCCAATGCTTCATGAAGTCTTTCATGCCCTAAAACAGTCTGAATGTCGCTGTGGAATAATCAGCCTCGGATTTAACGTCACACATTTTCTAAGGCCTGTTGCAATTAGGGGAAATTGGGGGCTAGTGACGACAAAAGGACCCTGTGCTGAGACAAGATGTACCTGTGCGATGGGGTGTGGCGTGGTCCGTGGCTCACACCAGCCCTTGACATTGGCCCAGACCTTTGGAATTCTGGGTACTTCACACTCTTAGGTGTATATACAACATAGGACAGAAGGGCAAGTATCAACCTGTGTCCTGAGTTTATCTAAACTGCTTCATGGTGATGTATCCTGAGGCCTGTATGTCTAAGAAACAAACTAACAAATATAGAAACAGAAATAAGTAAAAGAATCCCACGGAGTGATTATTAGTTCCACAGCCAGAAAAACACTCCTCTAGGTTAAATAATTTACGAGAGAAAATGGATCCAGAGAAGAGATACCGAAAGCATTTTCAAATTTGGAAATTCGTGTACATGTGTATGTGTACATGTGCTTGCATGCACTGGCATACACTGAATTTTATCTTCTCTCATTTTGGGGAGAATCTGATAATGACATTTATCCTATAATTTATCCTGCATGGGGTTGGGTGGGGGCATGTCCCTCAGCCCAGCCTGCATATTCTCCAATCTAGGACCCCTTGAGGGACTGGCCATTTAGGCCCGATCCCCAAATGGGAAGTTGGACATCCCTCTCACAATCCACGACTGCTGGCTCCCAACCGCTCGCCTGCCTGCCTGCCTACCTGATTGCCCCTAACTGCTTCTGCCTGCCAGCCTGATCACCCCCTAACCACTCCCCTGCCAGCCTGATCGACACCTAACTGCTTCCCGGCCGCCCCAATTGCCCCTAACTGCCCTCCCCTGCCACCTGGTCACCCCTAACTGCCCTCCCCTGCTGGCCCGGTCATCCCTAACTGCCCTCCCTTGCCAGCCTGGCTGCCCCTAACTGCCCTCCCTTGCCAGCCTGGTCACCCAGAACTGCCCTCCACTGCTGGCCTGGTCACCCCCAACTGCCCTCCGCTGCTGGTTTGGTCGCCCCCAACTGCCCTCCCCTGTTTATCCAGTCACCACTAACTGCCCTCCCTTGCCAGCCTGGTCCCCCCCAACTGCCCTCCCCTGCAGGCTTGGTCACCCCTAACTGCCCTCCCTTGCTGGCCTGGTTACCCCTAACTGCCCTCCCCTGCTGGCCTGGGCCCCCACAACTGCCCTCTCCTGCAGGCCTGGGTCCCCCTCAACTGTCCTCCCCTGCAGGCCTGGGTTCCCCCTCTCAACTGTCCTCCCCTGCAGGCCTGACCGCCCCCAACTGCCCTCCCTTGCAGGCCTGGTCCCTCCAAACTGCCCTTCCCTGCAGGCCATCTAGTGTCAGTCATCTTGTGTCCACATGGGGGCTGCCATCTTTGACCACATGGGGGCAGCCATCTTGTGTGTTGGAAAGTCAATTTGCATATTACTCTTTTATTAGATAGGATTAACCTTATGACTTGTCTCTTTTCTGTGCAGGCCTCTCCCCACCCCCACCCACTGGGCCTAGGCCCCACTTTGGGAGGAGTTTTAGGAAATGATTGTGCTCAGTTAAGATGCATGGAAGGACACTTGGGTAGAAGAGTTCCCACAGCTTGGCCAGTGTGGCTCACTGGTTGAGCATCAACCCATGAACTGAGAGGTCACGGTCAATTCCCAATCAGCGCACATGCCTGGGTTGTGGGCAAGATCCCCAGTAGGGAGCGTGCAAGAGGCAGCCGATCAGTGATTTTCTTTCATCATTGATATTTCTATCTCCCCCCCTCTCCCTTCCTCTCTGAAATAAATAGAATGTATATTAAAAAATAAAGAGTCCCCATAGCCTGCAGTGAGGTGGAGTCGGGTAAAAAATTAGGGGCAAATTAGTAATAAAAATGTTCCATGGTAAAATATAAGCTAGGGTCTTAGGTCCAGGCAAAGAAGACTGGGCCCAGGCAGGCACACTCGGCCAAAGCTCTTAAATGGAAACGGACCTGAGGGTTGAAATGGCAGGGGCTGTACATCCACAGGGCTTTGCAGCCACCTGTGAGCATTTGGAACCCGAGCACAGAAATTCAGAGCTGACGGGAGCTTCATGTTGCAGATGAGGAAACTGAGTTACTAGTAAGTGTCTTGAGACAAGTTACTTCACCTCTCTGAGATTTCTTTTGCTCCTGTGTGACATGGAGCTGGTAATGCCTGACTTCTGAGATTGCTGTGAGATTCGATAAGAGCAGCATGTGTCCTCCCAGCACAGAGCATGTATATATACTTAAAGGTTTGTCTCCTTTATGGGAACCTGAATCTCAGTGATTATTCTTTGGGGCTCAGTTTTTATTTTGGAAGCTATTACTTAGTGAGTGTTCTTTTCTAGTGTATTTCTAATTCCTTGAGCACATTCTCAGCAATTTTCACTAAACATTCAGGGATGGTTCTTGTAGGTAGTCACCAAGAAAGTGGTGCTTAATTCACTGACAAAGCTACTTCTCTGGGATTCTGGTGGCTGCCTGGGGGAGGTGGGCCTCCTGGCTCTTGTTAGAGGGGTGTGCAGGGCTTTTCAGAATGAAACTACACAGCAGCTGATAGACAGAGGCAACCTTAAGTGGCATCCAGTCACATACTGAGAAAGCCTTGCCTTTCTCTCTTTCACTCCTGCCTGTGTTATCAGGCATTTCACTTACTAATATCACTGAACAGAAATGGTCTCAGAGTCTTCCTCCTTAGAATTGAACATTGTTTCTTAATTCTGTTTCTGTTTGTCTTTTTTTAATGGTAAGTGGTACAGGTTTTCAATTTTTAAAAACTTAGTGTAAGAAAAAAAATGTGCTGACTTAAAACTCAGAAGTGAACCACATAGGAGTGGTTAGCAGACAGAGAAAGAATGGGGACAGTGGAAGATTTCTGGGTTCCTGACTGGGCTCACCTGTGAGATCTCGTGCTAGAATAGCAACACACTCTTTCTGGGTCTCAGCTTCTTCAACCATAAAATTAAAGTGCTGGACTTGACAATGCCTAAGATTGCTTCAAATTTAATACCTGATATTCATCATTTGTTCTTTAAGGGATAGTCTCACTCATCAAAGATATGAAAAACACTCCATAAAACAAAGAAAATGGGATGGAAATTAAATTTCTCTTGATTTCATATTCCTGTAGACAAACTTGTGGGTTACTGTTTCTTTTTCTTTTTTTTAAAAAATATATTTTATTGATTTTTTACAGAGAGGAAGAGAGAGGGATAGAGAGTTAGAAACATCGATGAGAGAGAAACATTGATCAGCTGCCTCCTGCACACCCCCTACTGGGGATGTGCCCGCAACCAAGGTCATGCCCTTGACCAGAATCTAACCTGGGACCCTTGAGTCCGCAGGCCGATGCTCTATCCACTGAGCCAAACCGGTTTCGGCGGTTACTGTTTCTTAATAAAGTCATCCCTTGTCCGGAGCCGAGGTTGTCTCTTGCTGATAGCCCCTATTCTTTAATTTTAAAGACTGTTGTGATCTGGGCGATTACCTACATTAAGGTGTAACGTCCAAGCCAGGTGTGCGTTCTTTTGTGAATTTCCCAGGCAATTAGATCTGTGGTTTATTGCTGGGTTAGCTATTTTCCTCTTTTATTATTATTTTTTGCATTCTTGGGAAATCTGAAATACAAAACAGATTCTTCCACTGCAGAGTGGTAGTAAAACTTTAATTGGTATAAAAACAGCATCAATTTGGTAGCATCAGTGCTTTACTGGTTGCCACCAGATTCCTAACTATGTGAGTTTTGGTCCATAGTACACAGATGCTGATGGTGTGGGGCTGGTGTGCTGGGTTTCCCATGTTGTTCCCTAAGGTTGGTGCCCACTGAGGAGGGCCAGGACTAGGTTGAGGTTAGCAAGGTGCCCAGAGTGAAGGGTTCAAGGAGTCATTTCCAGGATTCTGCAAGTGCTTTCCCCCCAGTATGGACCTGCTGAGAATTGAGCTGCTGAGACTTCTCTCAGCATTGCTTTGGTTGGGGAAGAACTAATTATCACACCCAGTGACCATCCTTCTTCTCGCCTCCCCACCCTATGCCCTCACCCCTTGGCTGCATGCCATTCTCATCCTTAAGGCCTTTCTCCTCCACCAGTTCAAACCCTCCTTTCCCAGTGTGGTTTCTGTTTCCTGTTCTGTGAGATGAGAATAAACAAACTCTAGAAATGGAAGTTATAAAGACTGAAAATTCAACCAGGGTCTTTTCAATGCTTCCTGTGTCCCAACCATTGTTCAAAACACTTTCTGGTGCATAATTTTATCTAATCCTTCCTATATCATTACTAGAGGCCCGGTGCACGAAATTCGTACACGGTGTGTGTGTGTGTGTGTGTGTGTGTGTGTGTGTGTGTGTCCCTCAGCCTGGTCTGCTCCCTCTTGCAATCTGGGACCCCTTGGGTAGCGTCCTAGGCCTGGCCAGTGATCAGGGCCTATCGGGGCTTTCCTTCCCCCGGCTGCTGGCAGCTGGCCTGCTCTCCCCTTCCTCGCCCCCCCCTCCCCCCCCCCCCGTGCTGCGACTGCTTGCCATCTGTGTGGTGCTGCCTCCCCTCCTCTACCACTGGTTGTATCCCTCTGCAGGCAACAGGCGTGGAGTGGTATTGCCTGGGCCTCCCTCTATGGGACAATTGATTGATTGTGGGGCCCCCAGATCCATTGCCTTGCAGAAGGAGGCGCTACCAGTCCGGTGGCCTTGGTCTCCCTTTGTGGGGCAATTGATTGTGGGCTGCCCCCCATCGATCACCCTGAAGAGGTTGGCCTGGGTCTCCCTCTGTGGACAATTGTGGAGTGATGGTGGGCCCCCCCCCAACCAATTGCATCACACCCACCTTGGCTGGCCTGGTGCCAGTGTGTGTCATAGTGTGGTCGTCCTGAAGGTCATCCGGACGGTTGTTCTGCTGTTCGGTTGATTTGCATATTACACTTTTATTATTATAGACTAGAGGCCTATTGCACGAGATTCATGCAATACGCCTTCCTTACCCTGGCTGCCAGCACTGGTTTTCCTCCAGCACCTGGGACCCAGGCCTTCACTTTGGCTGCCACCTTTCATCTTCGCTCCGGCCAGAGCCTTCAGTCTTTGCTGCAGCCGGAGCACCGCTCCTGTAGCTCCCTCCACCCCCTGTCCTCCCCCTCATAGCATGCTGCCCAGAGGCCCAGAGCGGCTGGGGGCAGGGCCGCCACCATTGTTGTTGGGTTAATTTGCATACTTACTCCGACTTGGCTGGTGGGTGTCGTGAATTGACAGTCAATTTGCATATTTCTCTTTTATTATTGTAGATACTCACCTCCATGAAGGAGAAAGGCTTAGAAAATGACTCAGTTTTCCCTAAGGTGATAATGAGTTTCTGAAAGGAGCAATTTTACACGGCCCCATCCTGCAGGAAGTTTTTTTTTTTGAGTCTTCCAATAGAGGAGAAATATCAGGGGAGTTACCCCAAGGTCAACGTGTTTGGTATGGATATGAGCTTCCCTTGATTAGGTTGGGGGTGGGGTGGGGAATGCTGATGACAAGACACTATAATTCTTTTGGGTACAGGGATTTGGAAAAATAAGGAGGATCCTGGAGAAGGATGCTCTGTTGAGAGTTGATTTTGAGGCAGGGGATCCATAGGCCTCAGAGATCTGGACAGCCCCATAAAGGGAATGGGTTCCTTAAGTCTGGATTACAGGTGGATCCACACATCTTAGTCAATGACATTTTCTGGTAATGATGGCAACTCTGGGCATGAGAATGAATTGTTTGGAAGTGTATGGAAATGTTGTGTTAGGGCAGTGGTCAGCAAACTGCGGCTCGCGAGCCACATGCGGCTCTTTGGCCCCTTGAATTTTTAGCAAAGGCCAGCTTAGGAGTACCCTAATTAAGTTAATAACAATGTACCTACCTATATAGTTTTAAGTTTAAAAAATTTGGCTCTCAAAAGAAATTTCAATCATTGTACTGTTGATATTTGGCTCTGTTGACTAATGAGTTTGCCGACCACTGTGTTAGGGAAATGGAGAGTTTGCTAGCAGTTTATTCATTCACTCACATACTCATTGAGCATTTTCTAAGTGCCACACATTATTCTTAATACTGAGGATAGAGATGTAAACCTCCAGATGAGAGCCTGGCTGGCTGGAAGCTATAGTCTGAACAGAGAAGGAGGAGCAACCAAGGGGACCAGGAATGAATAGCCAGGAAGGTGCTGGAAAACCAGGAGGGAGTGTGTTAGGCAAGCCTAGAGAAGAGAGTTTCCAGGATAAGGAAAAACAGGCTAAATCCCTGTTGGAGAGGACAGGAACCTAGGAGGAAGGAGCTGTCAAAAATCTCCATATACCCCACCACTTACAACCTGACAACTTACAACTTTCCCTTTGGATAGAGCAAATTATGTACAATGATAAGGAAGCATAAATTTGCTTGCAATCATTCTTCTGGGAGGCAACTCTTGGGAACTGTGGTGAGCTTTAAAATCAAGCATTTGAAGTGGTGTTCTTATTTGGGGTCAAAACAGATCCGAGCAACAGACGTAGGCGGGGAGCAATGAGAACGGAGCAGTGATTTCCAGAGATGAGGTGCGCATCTGCCAGGATCAACCACGGGCCCTGCCAGATCCTTTGGGAGAGGAAATGCCAGAGAGCAGCCTGCTACCACAAAGAAAAGCTGAAATGGCAGCAACACCTCCGAAGGCAGGAAATTCAGAAAACGTTCCTTGGAAACTAATTCCCCTTTGTGAGATCATGACAATGCCAAGATCCCAACCCATTTGCTCCTGAGAATAATTACAAGTTCCATTTGTATAATCCTTGAAAGCTTACAAAGTGCTTCCATGGGGTGTTACCTTATGGATTTTATTTGAGCTTGGAGTGTGTGGACAGCTCAGATGCGAAGCCCTCAAATCCTCCTGCATCAGCTTGCTTAAGTCACCCTGTCTCCCTTCCAAACTGGAGCCATGGGCACTGCGGCCACCCCTTGGGACGTGATCTTCTGCCTTTAAATGGTCTGCCCCTCAGCAATCTCAAAAATGGAAAATCATGACTCTGAATCATGAGTGTAGGGGAGATGTTCTAGTTTTTTTTTCTTTCTATATTTTAGAGTTTTCCAAATTTCCTGTTATAAGCATGGCTACATTTGTAATTAGAAAAAGAAAGTTATTTATAAAATCAGGGGAAGCAAGCTTCTGAGATGCACCACAGTCCACAAGACTTGATTTCCAGGGCAAGTCTTACCAGTGGGATGGCCGGCTGCTTTGGTCAAATCTTCTGGATCAGAGGAGCCATCGGATTTTTGAATAGGGGCCATAGAGGTCATCTCTTCAACTCCCTTGTGTACCAGTCAGTGTGCAGAGAACACATCAGACAGAAGCAGCGTCCCACTTCTTTAAAATAGATACTTGGAACGCTTTACTGCCAGCAAAATGAAGCCAAACATACAATCCTTTTAGATAAAGTGAGATGGATTTGGAATGTGCTATTTTCTCTTTTAAATAGTTTATTTTTTAATTAAATAATATAAACTCCTTAAAGGAAATGTGGTTAAAGAAAAAAAACACATACCTCATTCTACCCACTAAAGATGACCTCAAAAAATTTTCCCCTCAATCTTTTAAAATGAAAGTAGGTGGGTGTTTTGTTTTTGGTATTTTTTTGTTTGTTTGTTTATTTATTTATTTTTACATCATGGCATTTCTATTTATTTGAATTTCTAAATTTTCTTTTCCAGAATGATTTTCTAAATAGGAATAATTAAGAGTAACAATCCTATATAATAAAGCCCTAATATGCAAATCAACTGAATGGCAGAACAACCGGTCGCTATGATGCGCACTGACCACCAGGGGGTAGACTCTCAAAGCAGGAGCTGCCCCCTGGTGGTCAGTGAGCTCCCACAGGGGGAGCGCCACTCAGCCAGAATCCAGGCTCACGGCTGGTGAGAGCAGTGGCGCTGGTGCTAAGGAACAGTGATCCGAGCGGTAAGGAGCAGCGAGCAGTTGGGCAGTAAGGAGCGAGGGGCCCCGGGGCACAGGCCGGGCTGAGGGACCTCCCTCCGACCAGTGCTTGAATTTCGTGCACTGGGCCTCTAGTTCAATATAAAAGTGTTTTGTGGTTTTTGTTTTTAAGCTTTATCCAGAGTGACTACCTCCCAAGCCTCCAATAGCTCCTGCAGGTCAATTTGTTCATTCAGGTATGGTTCTCTGAAGTAATATCCCACAAGACAGCCCACCAATCCTTTTATAGTATGACTTCCCCTGTTTTGAGTTCCTAATTTTAATTTTAATAGAAGGGCAAATAGCTGATGTATCAGAAGACTCCTTGTCTCTCCAAGTCTGTGTTTCTGTTCCATTAGTCAGAAAGATACCTTGACAGGGTATAATACTCTTGGTTTACAATATTGTCCTCCTAATGTTAGTCATCACTTCATTGTTTTTTTTAGCATTTAGTATTTAAAAGTATGAGGCTGGTCAGACTTTTATTTCTTTGTGTATACATTGATTTTCTTTTCTGCCTATAAATTTGTAATATTTAAAACTCTATCCTAATAGTTGCACATTTTTGGATGGGTCCATGTGGTTCTCTGCCCCCATACCCCTTTTTCCCACCCCAATGATTTTCTTGGAACATGATGAGCTGTCTGATCTATGTATTCATATTTCTTACTTTTTTTCTGGAGGAAGATTTTCTTAAGTATGACTGTGGATATTGTATTGATTCCACTATTCTACTTTTTAAGTTTGATCTCTATTGTATGTTTTTATATTTTCTCCCATAATTTAAATTTTTGTCTGAATTTTAGGAGAACTACTGAAGCTTACCCTCCTTATTACTGATTTCTGCAATGTCAATTATGCTTCTTAATGCCTCCAATGTACTTTTATATTCTTTTATTTCTTTGCTAATATTCCTGAAGCCTTTTCTATCTGACTGCATCACTTTTAATCTCATCCTGCTGACTTTCCTCCTCAATCATTTGTCTCTTACTGATGTTCTATTTTTGCCTCGTGGAGGCCAGGTTGTTCTTTATTTAAATGATCCTCCCAGGTCAATTTTCCCAAATCCAGCTTCTATAATAATTTTTTCTAGAAAACTGCTCATTGTTTGAATTTTTACAGTGTTGTGTGTTTTTTTTAATTCAATTTTCCTCTTTGTTCTTTTTGTTTTAATATTTTTCTTTTTGCTTTGTCTTCAAATAGAAAGGATATTTCACTTACTCTTGGCCTTGCACTCTGGTGCTGGTCACATCTCTTACTTAGAGGTCTAATTAGATTTCATTTCTAGGGTGACTCTTCAGGAATGATATGAAAATTTATTTCTGTGCTTTCTTGCTCTAACATGCTGAAAAGGCAGAGTGCACAAAAGTTAAAATTCCCAGCAGGTATTTCTACTAGAACTCTCCATGTCTCTCCTCCCCCTCACCCCTTATATCACATCATCTGGAAGGATAAAATCTCCTGGAATCCTAAATGTTACTCTCAGCTTCTCTGTATTTCTTAAAAAATATCTTATCAGGGATATGGTATAATCCAGTAGTTACTTGCTAAGGAGTCTCCTAATCTGAATTCACAGCTCTCTTCCACTTCTGATCAGCTTTGTGAACTTTGGTTAGTCATTTCATACCTTGGAGCTTCACTCTCCAAAAATGAAGATAATATTGCTATGATTATGGAGTGAGGTTTAAAGGAGATAATGCTTGTAAAGCACTTAGCAGTAGTAAATTTTAAAGATTAGCTGCTCTTGCCATTATTAATACTACTATTCTGACTTTAAATAGAGGTATAAAGAGAGATTGATTAGAGTGGAGGGAATAAAAGAGTACACTCATAGCTTCAAAAAGAAGCATCTTCATGGTATTAAGACAGCTGTCCAATTTTGTGATTGGTACAGATGTAGAATTCTTGAATTTCGATGGACAATGGGGGGATATTTTCAATCAGTCCCAAATGGTGAGTCACAAAATGGATTTCCAATCTAGTTTGATCTGCTTCTTAATAGAACTTCCTTCAAGATTCTGATAAGAGTTTGACTGAAAATCAGTTTTATTTACTGCTGTGATATTTCATCTTCTGGATCTTCATAGGTATTTTTCTGAAAATGCTAATGGTGTTGTGTCCAGAGCTGTTATCCAGTTCAATATTAAGGTGAAATTCTTTAGGTTTATTTCTCAGTCTTCAAATAGGAATTAGCAAATTTAACCAGTTAGCTACATGAACACAAAATATGTTTCATTGGTGATTTCTTTCATTCCATAGAGCTGCTTGCCATAAGCAGTTCTGTTTTTATCCAGATTTCACTTGTTAAACATGTTCTATGCCAGGAATTATGGAACCTTCTCTTTTGTTTCATTATGATGTCAATATTCTATCATTCTTGTATCATACCACAATGAAATTGCATGTTTTGCATTCTTATAAACCCTTTAAATCATTAATTTGTGTTTCCCATAAGCCTTCTTCAGAATCAAGCACAGAGAAGAATTCAAAGCCCTTGGCATTGAGATTTGAATACATCTTGAAAAGGATACTTGAACTCTACTATATGATAACACTGCTGCTGAAACTATTGTCATTCTAAAGAAATATATCTTGGGATGTGGATTATCTCTTTAGGTTGTGAAAAGATAGATATATTTTTAGTTGCAATGTTTTGAAATAACCTCGATCTGGCTCATGAGAGTTCAGATTCAAAGCTGCTGTATTTTCCTGTTGACAGAGAATTCTGGGGGAAGCTTATTTGGTAGTGATGGAAGGAATAGTGTCCCACTGGGTTGGAATGGTACTGTCCTGCCTGGGTTTTTCTAAGGCTGCATCCAATTACCCATTAATAAGTTTAGCACTGACATGGCATTCTATTGTAAAATGTTTTCAATTCCCTGAAAAACTCTCTTCAGACGTAGGTTATTACCATTATCACCCCATTGTTCACAGAGTCTAGTGTAAATCCATATGTCCCATGGGTTTTTGGTTTATAAGTCAATTCATTTCCATTAATATTTACTGAGGTGACATTTTGTTGCTTGCTTCATGACAAATGGTGAGGTTAAAATGCCTCGTTCTGTGGTTGGGACATAGGGATATTGGGACATAAGCATGATGTCTTTCTTTAAAGCATAAGAAACACAAGGAAACAAACCAATTAGCCCTTCAAATCAGTGCTGAGGATGCCAGGGGCATGTGGTTAAGTTACATAATGATGAGAAAGTCAAAAGAGGTACCGTTCCAAGGCTGGAGAAATGGGGCCATTGCCTTGGAGACTTGGCCACATCTTCAGGCTCTCGTTATCTTGTGTATCTGTTCCTGATGATAAATAAGCCAATGGAACATTAGGCACTGACTTGAACTAGAAAGATTTGATATGGCTAAAGATTCTTCCAGCAATACTATCCTGACACATGTTAGTACATTCTACAACCTCTTCTCTCCCAGTCTGATCTGAGTCATGTGGGAGTGTACGGGTCACAAGAGTTCCTTTTTGCAAAGTCTATGGGACAAAACACAATTCACCATAGTTTAAGGCCTCACTGACTTGTAATCTGTGAGTCTTAGGCAAAAGGGAAGGAGGAAAAGGAACTGACATTTACTGGAGAGCTGCAGTGTGAGAAATAATGCACAAAGGGCCTTTCAAACATGGTTTGTTTTGCTTAATCCTCACCACATTCCTCTGGTGAAGGTTTTATTCTTCTTATCCCCTTTTTCATGGATGAAGAAACTGGGGATAGGAGACCTTAGGTAAGGTTTCTTGGTATGTGAGTTTTAGTATCCCAATGGTTCTCAAACGTTAGCAGGTATCAGAATCTCCTGGAGGGCTCAATGAAACATCACTGGGCCTCATTCCCAGAGCTGATGATTAAGATGGTCTGGAGCGGGGCTCGAGAATGTGCATTTCTAATAAGTTCCCAGGTGGTGCTGATGCTGATAGTTTAGAGACTTCTTTGAGAATCCCTGTTTTATACTACATCTTCAGAAACATAGTCAAATTGGAAAGGTGGGCCCAGTTGATTGACTCCTATTTGTCTGTCTATCCACCTACGTACCTACCTATCCAGCCATCTTTGAAAAATACAACCCACAATGCACTTCTTAGTTTGTCACCTAAAGGTTCTGTTCACTTATAATAGGAGGGGCAATTAATAACGTTTTTGCAGACATTTTGAGATGCTGAGTATGTACCCATAGGTAGGAAAAATGACAATAGATGTGGCCTCCGACTTAATAAAGTATCCAATTTAAATGTCAAACAGGCAAAATAAAAGGGGAGAACACAGCACTTTTCCACCATAAAATGAAGATGCAGGAGAAAAGCAAGTAAAGGAGTAAGAATTTTTATGTACATTGTCCAATTACATCTTCATAGAAAATTTGTGAGAGAGGTAGATCAGTATATGAAACATATTCTTTTTCTAAAATATATTTTATTGATTTTTTACAGAGAGGAAGGGAGAGGGACAGAGAATCAGAAACATCGATGAGAAAGAAACATCGATCAGCCGCCTCCTGCACACCCGCCACTGGGGATATGCCTGCAACCAAGGCACATGCCCCTGACCGGAATCAAACCTGGGACCTCTCAGTCCGCAGGCCGACCCTCTATCCACTGAGCCAAACCGGTTTCGGCTGAAACATATTCTTGACATGTTAGAGTTTGGGGGGGATAAAGTTGGAAACAGTTAACTTAGATTTTATGAGAGAGGATTCTTTAGCAGGATCTCAAAGGAATAAGAAAAGACTTGAAGAAAGGCATTTGAAAGACCTTGGAGGAAAAGAAATGCAACGAGTAAAAATTCAGAATAGGGGCAAATAGTTCAGTTTCAGGGAGAAGCAAAGAGATGAAAAAAAAAAATGTTGGCTAGTGTGGACAGAAAAAGAGAGACTAATGGGTAAAGAAGGAAGGCATTTAAACAGCAGCCCAAATTCCTGAGGGGTTCTTAATGAACATTGGAGGAAGTTGGACAACTTTATAGAGTTACCTAAAGGGCCATGATATGGTCAGTATGGTAGCTGAGGGAGGAAGGATCTTTACTGCTAAGTGTAGCACAGAACGGAATGAGGGGCTTAGAAGAACTCTGTTGCAGATCAAGATGAATAAAAAGATAGATACAGAGGCAGTAAAGCACCGAACAGACTGTCAAATTACAGCGGGAAGGCTGGGGAGTGTTGGGGAGGGAGGGAAATAGATCAACCAAAGGACTTGTATGCCTGCATATAAGCACACCAATGGACACAAGACACTGGGGGGGGGGTAGGGGGTGGGATGAGGGCATGCGACAGAGGCTAGGGGAGGCTGGGGGAAGGTCAATGGGGAAAAAAAGGAGATATATGTACTAATATATGTAATACTTTAAACAATAAAAAAAAAAAGGAAAAAAAAGTCCTCACTACTGTGGAAATGGAGAAGAGGAGCATTAAAACTGAACAATATTATGGAGAACCTAGTGAAGTGGGTGATGAAGAGAATGTCCTGTGCTTTCTTGAGCATACTAAGTATTTAGAACCAAGATTCTCTTATGCGCTATGGCAGACATGAGGATATTACAGATAGTAACATCCATTTGACACTCTCTATTTGATTAGCCAATCCAGCCTGCTCCTTGAGGTCAAAGACCTCTATGTGCTTAGCAGATGGAAAAAGTTGTTAAATGCCTTGAATTGGGTTCCCCCAGAAGGAGACTGAGACAAAGATTTGAGTGCAAGTCATTTAATTGACGGTATGCCCACTCAACACGGTTTGGGAGTGAGTAAAGGGTGTGACTTCAAGCCAGTTAGCTCTGTAGGCAGCTGGAGCTCACTCTTGCTGGGAATTCTGGGAGACATCTGGAGTTACCCAAAGTGAGGGGCAAAGAAGGTGGAGGATTTATCCAAACCCATCCCATTCATCATCACTGAGAGCTGTTTTGGGGACATTAACTTCTCCACCCTCGTGGCTTGTTCTGCTGCTGTGGCCAGAGTGAGAAGCCCTCAGGCTGAATCAGTGAGCATCTGGCAAGGTGTACAGAAGTGGAGCCACTGAGTGGTAGTGGCAGGCGTCAAGTGTGCCACCGAGAGAATAAATGAAGGAACAAGTGAACACAAGTACATGCACATAGGGCCCTACTGCTGCTGGCCCACCATGTCTTCCTGGAGCACAAACATGCTTCTGGCTTTTTCTATTCAGGCCCATCCTGCCAGCCTCTCAAGGTGCCTTCACATTACTTCTCTGTCCTTGAGCATGTTTACAACATCTCCCAATTTAGTCTCATTTGCAAATTTAATTAATAGGCTATTTACCCCTCTTCCGGATCATTAATGAAGATATTAAATAAGACCAGATCAAACATTAATCCCTGAAGCACCCTTCTCTTCCCCACCCACCTCCCCTTCCCCCTTGCATTTTCTCACGATTCAGTGACCATTTACTGTCACTCTGGCCTGCAGGGCCCGCAAGGCATTTCGTGGCGGTTGTCCCCAGTCATAACCAAGATAATCTGAGTGAATTTATCAAAGAACCTTTAATGAGACGCTGTGTTAAATGTGTCACTCTCATCACATAGTATTAGCTGCATTTCCTTAGCCCAGCTAATTTTTTCAGTTCTCTCAGCAAATACTTTCCTGAGGCAAGCATTCAAACAAATTTTAAGAAGTCCTAGCATTGGTATAGTAGAACTTTTTTTTGTGTGTGTGTGTGTAAAACCTCAATTATTTCTTACAGTGTCACTGACTTTGTAACCACATTTCTGTGTGTGGGGGTGTGTTTGTGTGAAAACATTGTTCTACTTCATAGGTGGGATTCAGAACATTCAGGTCAAGATACAAATTCTGACTCCATCAGATTGCCTCCAGCCTCCATGTGTTTTCTCTTCGTGGTGAGGCCTGAAGCTTCTCTGATGAGTATAAAGATAACTCCTTCCCCATGATATCTAATAGGTGGCAATATTTTGACTTGGCTGAGAGTGTATTGCTCTAGTTTTAATTCACCATACATTTATTTTTTACTCTTACAATAAATAGAAAAAGAAGTTATGAAAATCAGAGTTCATTAAGGCACTCTAGTGCCTAAAATTTATGGAATTATAGAATCCAAGAGTTGGAAGGACTTTAAAAGTAACCAGTCATGGCTCAGTGGTTGAACATCAACCTATGAACCAGGAGGTCACGGTTCAATTCCTGGTCAGGGCACATGCCTGGGTTGCAGGCTCAATCTCCAGTGCAGAGTGTGCAGGAGGCAGCCGATCAATGATTCTCTCTCATCATTGATGTTTCTTTCTCTCTCTCCCGCTTCCTTCACTGAAATCAATAAAAATACATATTAGAAAAAGTAGTCTGTGACATTATAATCTTAGGTTTATTTCTGTGCTTTGTTTATGTCTTTGCATTTTCCAGACTCTGTTGGACATGTTGATTCCAGTATTAACCCATTTCATTGGTGAACATAGGGAATTCTTAGAAAATCTTCTTTAAAATTTTGATTTGAAGTTAGTCTTTTTGTAACGTTCACTCATTTGCCCTTTCCTGGTCTCCTAGAATGTATAGTGAGCCATCTAATCTCTTTTCCACACAACACAGTTCTTGGGCAGTCTATCTATCTTCCCAAAAGACCTGTTGCCTGAACATCTTCAGTTCTTACAAGTACTGATAGGATGTGGCTCTTTCCAGTTATTCCACTAACCCTGCTGGTTTCTCCTGGACACCCTTCAGTTTTCCAACCTCCTCCTTGAAGAGTCAGTCACTCGGAACTCTTAAGCCAGGTGTACTCTAATCTGTAAATGTGCAATTGGCTTTTAAAGCTTTTAAAAATCAATCAAGCAATCAGCAAGAGTTTATATCCCTTCAGTGGTTCTTACAAATGCTTAAATATAAAGTATGAAGGCAAGACAAGATCTGGAGGGACTTGGGGATATATCAGTATGCACAAGTTTCAGTGGCGGGGGAGGGGGGAGCAAATTTATTGCATCTCCATTCTTAAAGCTGCCATCAAAAAGGGAAAGTGTGGTTTTAAAAAGGGTGCAGAGACATCTAAAACAATGGTTCCCAAGCATGGGAAACACTACTGACCCCTTAGCGTAAATTAAATGAGTGGAACCAAGCTTCACTGATAATCATTGTTTTCATCACTGTCATGCATTTGTAAGGGAAAATAAGCCAGTTTCATTTAAGAATGTTCTTAATGAAGCTCTTAACTTTATCTTTTTAACATTTCAAATGATTCTGATGGGGAGAAATAAAACATTTCTCCTGGTTACTTAAGGACCATGGATGGTCCCCTCAAGGAGCAGTACTCCGTGAGATGGTTTGAGCTGTGAACTGATCTGGCCATTCTTTCATGGAACACTGTTTTTACTTGAAAGAATGACTGGCAGAAAAACTAGTTATTCAGATTTGTCTATTTGGCACACACTTTCTCAAAGATGAGAAAAAGTGAGCCTGTCACTTCAAGGGAAACAACTGACAGTATTTTTTTATGATAAAAACTTGAGCTTTCAAGTGAAAATTAGAATTTTGGATAACTTCTATCCACCACCATGAACTTGACAGTGCAGGAGCCAGTCTGCCAGGCCAACTGGGAGAGAGTGTGCTGCCCGCTGCCCGCTGCCCGCTGCCCGCCTGGCTTCCGGGAGGCACTGCTGGTTGGCCCAGAGGTCCACGCTGTACCCCGGCCCGTGGAGTCTGGCTGCACTCATCGCATCTCCGCGATGGACTTGGGCGCTATGACTCAGGTAGAGGGGGGCACATGGTGGCCCAGGGGCCCAGGTGCTACCCAGGGCCCAGAGGTCAGCTGGGACCTGCCCTTCCACTCCAGATGCTTGCGCTTCGATCGCGGGCCAGGCCTAGGGACTGCACCCATGCATGAATTTTGTGCACTGGGCCTCTAGTAAGTTATAACATGCCGTGTGTGTCTTTCTCTGGCTTATTTCATGTAGCATAATGCCCTCCAGGTTCATCCATATTGTTGCAGATGGTAGAATTTCCTTCTTTTTAAGTTGAATAATACACTAAAATGAATTCAAAATAGATGAAAGTTTTATTTAGTTTTTATTAATCCTCACATGAGGATATTTTTTCTGTTGATTTTTTTTATAGTGAAAGGGAGGGAGGCAAGAGAGAGAGAACCATTAATGTGAGAGATATGAGACACATCAATTGGTTGCCTCCTGTTCATGCCCTGACTGGGGAGGAGGATTGAACCTGCAGCCCAGGTATATGCTCTTGACTGGGAATT
Source organism: Eptesicus fuscus (assembly GCF_027574615.1). NCBI lineage: Eukaryota > Metazoa > Chordata > Mammalia > Chiroptera > Vespertilionidae > Eptesicus > Eptesicus fuscus. The sequence goes on along the minus strand of NC_072484.1, from coordinate 39,603,516 downwards.
GAACTGGAGATTCTTTGGTTCGAGGGCTGATGCTCCAGCCACTGCACCAGCCAGGACATCAAAATAGAATAAAGTTTTAAATGTGAGACATGAAACCATAACATCTTAAAATGAATTTACTTTTGCATATGTACTATTATTATAAATTTCAAAAAATTTTATTTGAATGGAGTTCAGTCAAGAAATGTCAAAGTCTAGTATATCTTAGACTTGGGGACTGGGCTGAGCACATTGGGAACCCTCAGAACACCCAAGACCTCTGAGCAGAAAACACCTGCCTTTATCACTGCCATTTTTTATTTTATTTTATTATCTATTCAGTACTTCACAAAGGTTACAATACTTAATTCTTATAATGGTCTAATTTCAATGCTTTTCAGCTGAAGAAACTAACCCACAGAGAAGTAAATCCAAAGTTCAAAAAGAACCGGTGGCAGCACTGGGATTTTAACCTAGAAAGATCTGACTACAAAGCCTGCATTCTTCACTCTACGGATATTTAAAAATATAGAATCAAATTTTGACTTGTGACATTGTTAGCCAAAACTAGTTTGACATTTACATAAGAAAATAAGAAACTGCTAATTAAGTATGATGGATAAAAATAAACAGAACCATCCCCCAAATTCTTCTCATAGCAATTCTGATTACTTTGAAATGTCCTATGGAATACCAGAAACGTGTCAAGGAGTCATGGTGACAGCCCTGGAGGTCTTCTTTCAGTGGCCTCGTCCTTAAAAACAGGCAGTTGCACCTGAATAACTCAAATTCCTTCTCTGCTTTCAGTCTTCAATAAAATAATTCAATTTTAATTTTCTGGCCCAAGGTATAAAGTACATCACCTACTCATCAACATCTCTAATCAATTACTCCTATGAACGCCACTTGACATTATGTCCACATGCTTCAATGGAAGAACCAACTTCTTGATTTGTACTTGGTGTTAATAGAGATTGTATAATCCATTTACTTTAAATGTTATTTTAGATAATAAGTAATAGTTAAGCAGAAAATCCTCACTTCAAAAGCATGTACATGGAGAAGAACCAAGTTAAAAAAAAAAAAAGTAAAGAAAAGAAAAAGCAAGAGAAAAGAAAAACAACCCTAAACTCTGCATACCCAAATCTTCTTGAAGACACACATGGAATCTCTTAAATTACATTTGTATCAAATTAACTTGGGTGGTCTGAGCGTCATCAAGCATGCAGAAAGGGTTCCCATAAAAAGCTAATTTAAGAAAGTAGTTAGGGCATTGACAATAGAAGCAACCTGTTCCCTTGTTGTCAATGTGTTTTCTTTTAGGAAACTTGCTCTTTCCTGCCCAGGCTGAAAATATCTACTGCTCTCCAAGAGCCTTAACATCTTCATGGGTGGCTCCAAATGGCTGCCATTTTTACCATGCACAGAGTGACAGCTTCTCTTTATGCTTTTTCAAATAGTATAATGCTAAAATACGGTTGGGTAGACTTGCGTGCGCATTAAATTTGAGAAGCACTCAAAACTCATCAATGTCTTTTTGTCGTCAAATAGTATATTCACAATTCAATTATTCATTAGAAAGTGAATAATAACTCCAGATAATGTTGTCCCACTGCTTTTTAAAATGTCTAAGGGATGGTGCAGAATTAAGAAGATATAAACAGCAGAAGTTGATTGTGATTGCTGGCCTGTTGTCAGAGGAGGGGCAGGGGAGAGGGAAAAGCGAGGGCAGGGGTGAATAGGGTTGCTGGAGTGTATATTTACACAGGACAATCACAACTCAACAAGGAGAGTCTCTTATTTTGCCTCCAGAAAGGCTGATTTCAGCTGGAATTTATACAAAGACTTATTAAAACAAAACTCACAATATATAGTTTGTCTCTTCTCAAGACACACTTCAAAGGCCATGGGAATTGGGTTGGTCTGTAGGACCAAAGACCAGATGCTCAGTTCCATCTAGTTCATTTCTAAATTGTCCATCCAGGTGAAATGTTGGACTTGACACCATTTCATATTTAATGAAAATGTATCGAATACTTACCATGACAAGTATTTAATTGTACACATTGTCCCAGGTACCAAAAATCCCCTGTTGGCGATTAGCAACTCAAAGATCCACAATAAGGAAAAGCTATCCTTTGTTTACGAATATTCAACACATTCAACAATTACTCTGTGCTTGGCACTGTTCTAAATGCTTTTCTTCCACTAAATTTATTTGATCTTATAATCCAATGAGGTATAATAAGGCTTTTGTTCATGGGTGATGCTCCACGTTACTTGGTTTCACAGGTTGATGAGTAGGATCTCAATGTCATCCTGATTCATTGGCTCCTCCTCAGAATGAGAGTTCATGCCGACCTTGCTTCTCTGTAATGGTCCATCAGGTGACTCTTGCTCATCCCATTCAGATGGGGACTGGCCCTTTAAGCACTCTGTCTCACTTAGGGAGTGAATAACAATGCAAGTCCAAATGGTGATGGAAACAAAGGCAAGTCCTCCTGTTTCTGATTCTGCATGCTGGGGCAAGGCCTGGGGAAGAGCTTATATGATAAGTGGTCCTGTGGCTGATGCAGGTGATCCATGGCCACCTTGGAGAAACTGACAATATTTTATAAACAAGTTCCCAAAGCCTGACATTTTACAGGTGCCTTCCTATGGGGCATCCTGTAAAGTGCTAGACTAGTTACCTTGGAGGTCTAAGAATTAAATTTATTCTTTGTTTTGCCTCACTGGCTTATCCCTTCCAAACTCAAGTGTTTTTCATGTGCAAAATGGGAAAATAATACCCCTCTTTGCCTATCTCAACAGAGTGTTATGACAGCATTTTGAAAACTAAGGTGTTATACAAATGTAAGACATTAGTATTCATTGTTGTTTTTCCTGCTTATCACAAGTACTGTCAACTTCACATATACACTGTTAATAGCCTGCTTTCAAATTGTGTTGACATTTTAGGTGATTCTTAATGGACTTCTGTGTATTTCACTGGGGGCTCTGTGCTGCTGTGACTGGCTGGCTAGGGGATACAGAGATGAGGGAGGAAGGACGCAGGGAAGAGAGGAGTTTGGTGATGGTTATGGCAGGGGTCAAGACCAAGGTCTGGAGTCAAAGCAGAGTTGGAGTTGGTTTAATGAGATGCCCAGACCAAAGTCTTGGCAACAAGTGGTTCAGATATGGAACTAGGGTTTGAGGCTTTGGATGAAGGAATGGAGCCTGAGGATTCTGGGAGGCTGGTCCTTCTTATGCACACCTTCTGCCCAAGGCCGCTCCTGGTGTCAGCCTGTGATGGGCCTGTGCCAGCAGCAGGGAGCCAGTGGGCCACATGGAAGAGAGAAAAGGTAATTTCTGGCAGCATGCCTGTGTGTGCAAAGGAGCTGCATTTGCCTCTCTCACTTTAATTTAGCCTGTTTGGAAGGAAATCCCTGGCAAGCTGATTACAAAAATGCCATTTGATTATTTTAAATACCACAAGCCAGGCTAACAAAATATTGTGTAAGTAGCAGTTATTAAGAGACCACCAATAAATACATATGAATGAACAAACTTGCACTTAGAGTAAAATTTGAAGTGAATGTATACTTCTGAATTGCTTTAGGATTTTTAGAAATAATTTGTTTTAGGTATTTTAAGCAGTTTCTTTACATATTTCTACACTAACGGAAGAAAGGAAAGGTTAATATTAGAGTAATTACTAAGGGAAATTTTAGGACCATCTTTGTCCAATTTTTGTACAGACAGCTCCTGACTTACAGTGATTTGACTTATGATTTTTTTGACTTTAGGATGGTGTGAAAGTGATACAATTCAATAGAAACTGTACTTTAAATTTTGAATTTTAATCTTTTCTTGGGCTAATGATATGTGGTGTGATAGTCCCTCATGATGCTGGGCGGCAGCAGCGAGATGATTTTGTCCAACTGTAGGCTAATGGAAGTTCTGAGCATGTTTAAGGTAGGCTAGGCTAAGCCATGATGTTTGGTAGGTTAGGTCTATTAAATGCATTTTCCACTCATGGTATTTTCATGAATCCATAAACTTACTATGGGTTTATCGGGACATAACCCCATGTGGAGGAGCATCTGTATTCAGTAATAGTTGAATTACTATTTCTCCCTGAAAGGGTCTCTGCTCTACAAAGCAGCCATTGTATTTGGGAAGAGGGGGTCCCTATAAAAAGGCAATGTCATTGTGGTCAAGAGAATGTTAACCTGTAAATAAATTATTTTATAAAACTATACACTTGGACCTTCAAAAGGTCTAAACTGGAGTTATCGATGCTGTAGAGGAAGGGGCTTCACCTGAGGTATTTCACTCCACAGGCCCCCAAGCTTTTAATCTGGTTTGAAAGGTAGGGTGGTAAAGAGCAGGAGAGAAGCCCATCAGCAGGCAGTCTGAACTAATTCCTTTGCTGACACAGCCTGCCTGCAAGGAGGGCTGTGCAAAGGCTTATGGCCAAGTGGCCGCAGAATTGGAGGACAATGACCAAGTAGCTATCAAGTTCCCCTTTTCTGCTACATACTATACAAAGTCTCTTTGCTATTACACCCTGTAGTCAGTGAGGCTGACAAAGGGGGAAGATTGGAAGCATGACCTGTCTTGTTTGTAACAGGAAATAGCTCAGAGTTTCCAATCTGCTGGGAAGTCAATCTGTTGAGGTACAGAAAACATGTTTTTGTTTATTTATTACTAGAAGCCCAGCACACAAAATGTGTGCGTGGGTGTGATCCCTAGGCTTAGCCTGAAATCAGGGCCATTATCCCCAGCTGCTGGCAGCCACCCGGGTTCCCAGTTTGCCATCCGGCGATTGGAGCCTGATGGCCTGGGAGGAGGGACTGAGAGGTCGGCCGGTCTTGCCCCCTTGTGGCCCTGCCCCCGCCGTGGGTCACCCTCTATGTGTGGAATGACTGGCAGGGCGGGGGCCTTGGCCTGGTGCCACCCGCATCCCCTGCCACCCACCCCCAGGTCCCCATTCACCATCGGGCGATGGGAGCCTGCCAGCCGGGGGAAAGGGACCAAGAGGTGGTCAATGCACCTCATAGTGACTGGTCAAGCAGTTGTTCTGGTCATTCTGTCGTTATGGTCGCTGTGCTTTTATTATATAGGACTACAGGCCTGGTGCAGGAAATTCGTGCATGGGGGGAGGGGGTCCCCTTAGCCCAGCCTGCATCCTCTCCAATCTGGGACCCCTCAGGGGATGTCTGACTGCCGGTTTAGGCCTGATCTGCCTGTTTAGGCCCGATCCTAGGGATCGGGCCTAAACCCGCAGTCGGACATCCCTCTCACAATTTGGGGCTGCTGGCTCCTAACTGCTCACCTGCCTGCTGGCCGGGTCGCCCCCAGCTGCACCCCTCTGCCGGCCTGGTTGCCCCTAACTGCCCCCACCACCGGCCTGGTCATCTCATACTGCCCCCCCTGCCAGCCTGGTTGCCCCAACTGCCCTCCTGCTGGCCTGGTCATCCTCAACTGCCCCCCTCCTGCTGGCCTGGTCACCCCCAATTGCCCGCCCCCCTGCTGACCTGGTCACCCCACGCAGCCTGCTGTTCAGTTGTTTGGTCGTCCCTCACTAACCCCCCCTGCCAGCCTGGTAGCCCCACGCAGCCTGCTGTTCAGTTGTTTGGTCATCCCTCACTAACCCCCCTGCCAGCCTTGTCGCCCACGCAGCCTGTGTTTGGTCGTCCATCCAGTTGTTTCGGTCGTGACGGCCTCTGGATTTTTATATATTAGGATTGCTTACTTGGGACACTGGGTGGAATCAGTAGAATTTATAGGTGATTATAGAGCTATATAGTGACAAACTTTATGATTTTAGCATTTGGTTCTTTCATGAAAAGTAGCTTGTTTGTCAAATACCCAAGACTTCCTAAAATAAGTTTGTACACTTAGTTCATCCATTCACTGCCTCTGTGAAGAACACTGATTCCATGGCATGCCTTGTGTAAGAGTCTTCCATGGGCAAGGGAAAGATTTATAAATTCCAGGCTCCTTCCACCCAAGTGTGAATCTTTATATTGATGGTGTTCAGGTTCAGAATTAAAACAAACAAAAAAATGGAACAATAAAAGTGCGTGCAAAAATGATAATTTTCAGTGTCTATAAGTTAAGGGTGGTGGTAATTTCATATAAAAATTATTATTATGATTTATTTCAGTTTTATAACAGTCACTACTTTTTTCATTATTTTTATGACTTTCTAAGTCTTGCAACATCCTTAGAAACTGAAAAATTCTTTACATGTTGAAACCTTTTCGTAAATCCCTTCATTTGAACACTTCCATTCAAATGAATATTAAAATGTTAAATGAATGAAAGGGATAGAGAAGTTACAGGCCAGAGAATTATAGACACAGGGAAAGAGAAAAAGATGCCATTCCAGAATTCAATTCCAAACTCCAGTCAATTAAATTAATATGAAACTGGAATGAAGTGAAAACTAGAGTGCTTACACTACTTTCATCTGGTCAGATTCCTCCCAGAATTCCTGATTCCATGAATATTTAGCTTTCCTGGACTCAGAAATCAATCTGATTTTTATCTCAAGGAAACACATACCATATATGTCCTGAAAAACAAAAATGCAAATTCAATGAAGCCCCTTAATATTGAACCCACCTATATTGAATCCCTGTGTATAGCAATCAAATTGGAAATCCAGGTCTATTACACACACATGTAATATTTCTAGAGAATATCAAATTTTTTTCCTCAGGTTCCTAGAAATTTAATATAAGCAAGTTTCACTCTATTTGAAAAGGACATGATGCAATATAATGTGTTTTTCAGTGAATAGAATTCTTGGTAATTCAATTTATGTTCAGAACTTCTTAAAGGTGACTTACTTCCTAAAGGCCTCACATCAGAGTTCAGTTCTGAGAATCTTACTCAGGTAACATTCCTTTTGGAATGAAAGACTGTAAAGGAGAATCAGAAAGAATTTTGGTGATTCATATACGGCGACTTTAAAAATAACTATGACATACTCCAGTGATGTAGAGAGGGGTTATGTATTTGAGAGACCATAAAAGTTCTTGATCCAGGTTTATAATGTATGACCCTCCTCTGGATGAGGAGCTTCTTGTTGGTGGGAACTTGTGCCTTATTTCTCTTTATATCCCAGTGCACACAGTCAGTGCGTAGGAAGACTTTGCAGAATCAATAAGCCAACTGGGCCTAGGCATGAAGGAGAGCTTAGAAGTCATCACCTCCTTTTGCAGTTTTTTTTAAAATCTATACCTGTAATTTGAAGTTCCCTTCAATAATCCAAAATTGTTAATTTCTATTGCTTTGCATTTTCTACCAATGACTCTTAATTTTTTTTTTAGATAACTGATCTCTGATTCTAGTTGGTTCTTATTTTATACATACATGTCACTTTGCTTATGGTTATTGTTAAATAAAATATACAGTTACATCCTGATCAGCATCCCCTAATCCTGGACCATTAGAAGTGATATGCATCCATTAAAGAAATTCTGTTTAAAATCTTGGAAAGTTTACATTAAGAATACTTTCTCATATTGCTCTGTCAATCTTTTCTGCACCTGTTGGCATGTTTAGAAAATGGCTTTTTATAATTCACCCATTTTTAAAAAATATATATTTTATTGATTTTTTACAGAGAGGAAGAGAGAGGGATAGAGAGTTAGAAACATCGATGAGAGAGAAACATAGATCAGCTGCCTCTTGCACACCCCCTACTGGGGATGTGCCCGCAACCATGGTACATGCCCTTGACCTGGAATCGAACCTGGGACCCTTGAGTCCGCAGGCCAATGCTCTATCCACTGAGCCAAACCGGTTTAGGCTATAATTCACCCATCTTGTTGCAAGTGGAAAAAGATTAACAAAAGTAATTCTGATTATTCAAATTGTTTTGTAAAACATAAAATTAAGAACATATCCTATAATAAGCCCTAATACACTTAGCAACAAGATATAAATAAAATGTAGGTTATTAAAATATCCTAATATGATGAGAAGTAGTTTTAGGCTCAGATAATTGTCCTTGCTGAATGTAAACAAATTTCTGAGATAGTTTTAACTATGTTTAGTGCTTAAAATTGTGAAGTTTTCTTGGATAAGTACAAGTAGAATTACTATGGCTTCCGTCATTACAATTCTTATTTTTTAACTCCCCAATGCACAATAAACCTACAAACTCCACTAACTGTAATTGACAGGCATGCAAGGAGGTAAAGGCCTTTCGTTGGCCCGCTCACTGCCTCAAACAAGAAGCCAAAATGAGTATGACGCCAAGTCCCATGCAAGTAATCAGGTACGCCATTTTTCATTTGAAAAGAAGTCCTCTCCAATAATAGAAATGCTGAGAGAGGTTATTACAATAATAAATGAGTTGGCAGAATGATTTATGCTTGAAACAAATGTACCTTTTGATGGAATCCTCTTTAATTCCTTATAAATCCTGGGCTTAGTGCGCAGGGTCTGACTCGGGGAATCCATCAGTTGAATGCCCACAGTACTTTGCATTCACTTGGTTCATTTCTGGTGGCCAAACAGCTGTTTTCGATCGCTTTCCCAGCAGGTATCTGTTTGGGGATTAGTAATGCTTCACGTGGTCGTGCATCATAAGAAATAGATGTGTAATTACATTAACTATGCTTCATCTCTTTGGATTCACTTATCCCAAGTCACTAATATTGGCATCATTCAATAATAATCCTCCATAAACTGGTTTACTTTTTAAACAGCAACAACATCTTATTTTAACACAGAGGTTTTAACTCTGCAAAATGCTTCCATAAGCTTCTTTCTTAGATTTGTCTCTGAGTGTGCTAAGTGTGTCTATCCAAACCTGGTGTTTCTGGCTGAGAAGATTCTTCTTTGGTCCACCTCAAAATAGAACCAGGTGTGACCATCTCTAGGATCGGGATTAAATTTTGAGGAAAACTTAGAACCTAGAAATCTTCTATAGAGTATTATGGACTTTGATGCTGTTGTAGAACCTAAGCATGGGATGAGACCGCTGGTGGTCACAGAGAAAGGCTTAGGGAAATACTCTACCCTATAAGGGAAACCATCATTCTTGCCTACATGTGTTCATCATGTTTTCCCTCCTTTTATTTAAAAAAATTTTTATTGTTGAAAGTATTACATATGTCTCCCCCCCCCAATTCCCTCCTTTTAGAATATGTGCTTGTCAAAACCCAAGTGTATTCTTCTAGACTTAGCTAAAAAAATTTACTAAGTTGTTTTCCCAAGAGGAATTTCAATGTCCTTAGAAAATCTAGTGTTTTGTATTTTCTGATAGCCTTTCTGTATTTTGGTTGCCACGTCACCTCCCCATAGCTCCAAAACACTCAAAATTATAAATTCTGTGAAGAGTAAACTTTCAAGGATGTCCCCACTATTTCTGGATATGTCTTTTCCTATTCACCCCCATGAGGGGCAGGGACTGTGACAATATTTTACTCTCAGATTACACAAAATATCCATCATAGTACCTTACACATAGTAGATGCTTAATAAGTTTGTCTTGAGTTAAACTACATTTAATTTAATGAAATGAATGATGATTGATAAAATGACTTTATTACATCTAATATAATGGTCATGGTTAGGATAACTGGTGTATTATAAAATGTAGTTGGATAATTGGTTGATTTTATTTATTCATTCAATTAATATTTATTGAGTGTGCATTATGCAGCCAGGTATTGTTCTTGTCAGTGGAAATATAATGGTGAACAGACAAGAAAGATTCCAGCTCTCATTTTAGTGAGAAAAGATAGAATAAACAAAGAGGCAAATAAATATGATAATTTCAGAGAATAATAAATTCCATGAAGAAAATGAAATAGGAAAATTGTGATAGACTATGCCTGGGTTAGTGAAGGGAGGGGGGCTTCTTTTGAGAAGATGAAATTTAGGCTGATACTTGAATCATGAGATGCAGTTAAAACACCACAACAGGTATGTCAAGTTTTGGAAGACATAAGGGTGATCCATGTGACTGGAGCAAAGTGAACTAGGAATAAAAGTGTGAGAGATAAGAATGGAGTAGTAGGATCACTTACAGGGTGTGCTGTGGACTGAAGCTGGTTGGAATGTGGCATGGACAGACAGGACAAGAGGAAATGATGATATCTCATTTAAAATGTGAGAAATGGAATAGTGGGTATGAAAACCTATCCTCCCCACCTTCTTTCTTCTCTCCTCTTCCTCCCTATCTCCTTCCCTCCATCTTTCCTCACCTCTCTTCTTCCTTCCTTTCTTCCCTCCCTTCCTCCCTCCCTCCCTCCCTCCCTCCTTCCCTCCCTCCCTCCCTCTCTCCTTCCCTCCTTCCTTCCTTTCTTCTTTTGCAGTGGAAAGTACTTGAGGTTGTTGGTGTTCTGATGGTAATAAACCATTAGACTGAGGGAGAACAATGGTACAGGGGAAAGAAGGTTAAATTCCAAGAGGCCAGTCCATTCAAAGGCAGGAACACAGGTGCCAGCCCTGGAGAGGAAGCAGAGGTGATTCAGGATGGGTGGGAGAGGGTGGACACTTCGCAGTTGGGCTCTTATGCTTACTGATGGGACTGTGAAGGAGCACCAGTTGGTTTGCATTTATTTTCTCAGAGGAGAAGAGGCATGATCATTGGCTGAAAGGAGGTACAGTTTTAGAAAGGAGAAAGTATGAAATTATCTTTTTGAAGAGTGGGGTAGCAAACCTCTCAGGGAGGTAGGGTAAGATTTTCTGGAATTGTTGTCATGCGCACTGATCATTGTATGTGGTTCATTTTGAGGTTGGCTTATTTTAACAGAGATATTAAGAGAATCTGTAAATGGAGAAGGACTGAAGAAAGGTCTGAAACATGTTCCATATGAGGAAGGACTAATGAAACTGGACTTAAAGAATGTTTGGCCTGGCCCAGACCGGTTTGGCTCAGTGGATAAAGTGTCAGCCTGCCGACCGAAGGATCCCAGGTTCGATTCCGGTCAAGGGCATGTACCTTGGTTGTGGGCACATCCCCAGTAGGGAGTGTCCACGAGGCAGATGATCGATGTTTCTCCCTCATCGATGTTTCTAACTCGCTATCCTTCTCCCTTCCTCTCTGTAAAAAATCAATAAAATATATTTAAAAAAAATAATGGTTGGCCTGAAAAATATATTTAGAAGTAAGGTATAGTAGTTAAGAGCATGAACATGGAGTCTGGCAGATTGAGTTTGTATCTTGGCTCTTTTATTATTAGCTGTGTGACCTTGGACAGGTTACCTATCCTCTCTGAGCCTCAGTTCTTTCATCTATGAGCAGCAAAAATAAAACTGCTACATCAGGTTCCACATTAATGATATCTGCTATTTAGTGCGTGTGTGTGTGTGTGTGTGTGTGTGTGTGTGTGTGTGTGTGTATGGGGGGTATTACTCTTTAAATAACTAAAGAGCTGACATCAGACACTAGAGAACAGATCTACAATATGAGAAATTAAAAAGGATACAGTAAAAATAATATCCTTGTAGCTAAAGCTGTTCTGACATGGGATGGGTCTCCCTGTGAGGTCGTGAGCTTCCTGCCGCTGGAGTTGTTCACACCGTGCATGGTGACAACCTTTGGAGGGATTTTTAGAAACTGTTTCTGCCTTGGTGGGAAGGTTAGATTAAGATGCTATGATTTTATAGCAAATGTATTGATATATATGAGTATGTTCTGTATACATGTGTGTAGACTTACTGTCATTAATTTGTATCACAAGTTTGATTTGTGTGTTTACAACCACCTTGGTTCTTTTAAAGCCTGAGAAATCAATCCTATATAGTAAAAGCCTAATATGCTAAGTGTCCAGTCAACTGGTTGGCCGTTCAACCAATCAAAGCATAATTTGCTAATGATATGCTAAGGCTGCTCAACCACTCGCTATGACGTGCACTGACCACCAGGGGGTAGAGCTCCGACCGGTAGGTTAGCTTGCTGCTGGGGTCTAGCTGATCCAGACTGAGCGAGATGGGCTGGACATACCCTGGAGCCCTCCTGCGTCCCTCCCTGGCCCCAATCTAGGACCCCTCGGGGATGTTGGAGAGACGGTTTTGTCCCAATCCCGCAGGCCAGGCTGAGGGTCCCCACTGGTGCATGAATTCATGCACTGGGCCTCTAGTAATATTATATTTTTGCACATGTTATATTACTGCATAATCTTAAGAATCCCATTAGGTAGATATTATTATTCTGTCTTATAGACTGGGAGTGAAGATGAAGAGAGATGATGTTATTTGCCCATGAATTTATAGAAAACTAGTGTAAGGATTAACCCTTTGCATTCGCTTGCTTTTTTCTCGATTCCTGCTACCGATGCTAACCGTGTCGAGTCACACTCGACATCCGAGTGCAAAAGGTTAAGACATCCTATAATTTGTCCAATAAATTCCTTCAAATTGAGGATCTTAGACTATCTGTTAAGCACTGTTCAAAATCAACTCTCTTTTTAATTATAAAAAGGGGGAGGATTTATCTTTAAGATTATTTTGGATTTAATAATTTATTTGTATAATGCTCAATTATTTAAGCTAATTTATCTCATCAAGGCTCAATTTGTAGAGTAGTATTGTAATTTGCTATTATTGTGGTATTTATGTAAAATAGCATTAAGGTGAAAGTGTTATTACTTCTAAATTTTATGATGAACAGGGGAAATGGCTGGAGACGTTCATGGGATATACTATGTGCAAACTATAAAAAAGGATTTCACATTATTAACTAAACAGAAATGCTTCAGCTAATAGAGTCACATAAATCCAAATGGATTAGAGTTTTTGTTGCTAGAAAGACTACTTCTTATAAGACTTTCTCCATAATTGAAGGCTTTTACCAATTATGCTCAAATATTTGTGTGAAAGGAAAAGATTTTTCCATCACTATTTCTGGTTCCATGGAGAAAATGTTTCACTCTGGTGAAAATCAGAGTAGTATTCAGGTTTTTCTCCTTTTAATATTCAGTGCAAGCTGGCTAATGCCTCCTTTTAAGTTGGAGAGGAAATATTGCAAAGCTCACTTTCTTAGAGATGGAAAAGAATACTGTTCTTTAGAGGAAAAGTGAATACATTGTTAAGCAGATCAGCTCTGCATTTTCTGGAAAATTATATAATCGAAGGAGAATAGCTGAAGCTTCAGCAGCATTTGCTAGAAACTGGAATGTAGTCAAAGGTGGTTGAATGGGGGAAATGAGAGGAAATGGAGGAAAAAGCCACGCAGTGGGTATAATTCAGTTCTGGCGGATTAGATGTGATGGTAACCAGATCTTTTTATTCAGTAATCAGCCTGATACTAAATATCTTCAGAGTATAATGACTTACAGAAGAGCTGCCTGTTTTTTTTTCTTCTCTAAACAGTAGTAGGAGGTAGAAATAAGGAAACATCCCCTGCAGTTGGAAACAAGAGTGGAATTTAACCCAGTGAAGTAAAAAAAAAAAAAAAGAGGCATCTTGGATTATTGGAATATTTCCTAAAAAAAGGACTCAAAGCATTAAAGTGTCTAAAGATGGACTCATGTGTATTTGCTCACTCTTATTCCCCATCTACACATGATTTCAGAAGGGATTTGAAAAGTGCTATGCTAGTTTCTAGGGCTGCTATAATAAAGTACCACACACGGGGTGGCTCAGAAGAACAGACGTCTATTGTCTCACAGTTCCGGACGCTGGAAGTCAGAACTGAGGTGTTGACAAGGCCATTCTCTCTCAGAAGGCACTAGGGAAGGATCTGTTCCTGGCCTCTCTCCTAGTTTCTGGAAGCCTCAGGTGCTTCTTGCTTATAGATGCATCACTCCAGTTCCACTGTGTGTCCTCGAATTGCTTCCTCTCTGTGCGTGTCTGTCTCTGTGTCCACATCTCTTTTTTGTATAAAGACACAACTCATATTGGATTAAGACCTACCCGATTGATCTCATCTCTATTTTATTACCCCTGCAAAGATCCTATTTCCAAATCAGGTCAAATTCTAAGATAGACGGAATGTTTGTGTCCCCACCAAATTCATATGTTGGAACCTAACCTCAATGTGACGGTATTTGAGGTAGGATCTTGGGAGGTGATTAGGTCATGAGGATGGGGACCTCAGGAATGGGTTTAGTGACCTTATAAAAGAGACCCCTGGAGAGTTATCTTGCCTCTTCACCATGTGAGGACACATAGAGATGATAGCATCTGAGAATCTGGAAGTTGGCTCTCACTAGATACCAAATCTGCCAGCACCTTGATCTTGGACTTAGCCTCCAAAACTGTGAGAAATACATTTCTGTTGTTGATAAGCCACCCAGTCTATGATATTCTATTATAGCATCCCAAACAGACTAAGATAGGAGGTTAGGACAACAACATTTTGGGGGGTTACAATTCAACCCACAGCTAGTGCCTTAAATATCTTTTTTTCTTTTTTGAGATGAGTTGGCCATATGTGGAGAAGCCACATTTTTTTTTTTTTTACTTCTCATTACAGAATCTGAAGCATATATTGGCATATTAAGGTGCTTTTTAATGTTATTTTAGGACTTTGGCACAAAGTACTTTCCCAAGATACATTTTTTTTTGACTGACTGATTGTGCGGTCATGTAATATGGTCGTTTTTCAAAGCTCTTTATTCATTCTGGCATCATTTAGGGTGTGAAGAATGGATTTATTAGCTAGATCCAGAGACAGCCTCCTCAGTATCCTTACCACCTCTGACCCCTGTACCAAGGAGCATAGTTGAGCATAAGAGACTTGCGATGAAAGAATATGAACAAGATACCTTTTGATAACATACCTAAGACCTATAAGAAAATTTATATGGGAGGAGCATTAATAATAAATCTACTGGTTTATTTTTCATTGGCTTTGCCAAGGTTCCCAACTTCTCCAATTTTTCTGGTCTCTGAGAAGAGCAGGTTTGCTTGACCCATTGTCTGCTCAGGTTGGCTGCCTCTCATCCTTCCCTTCTCTTGGCCCTTATTTTTTTTTTTTAAATATTTTTTATTGATTTCACAGAGGAAGGGAGAAGGAGAAAGAGATAGAAACATCAATGATGAGAGAGAATCATTGATTGGCTGCCTCCTGCATGCCCCCTACTGGGGATCAAGCCCGCAACCTGGGCATGTGCCCTCGACTGGAATCGAACCTGGGACCCTTCAGTTCGCAGGCTAACATTCTATCCACTGAGCCAAACCGGCTAGGGCTCTCTTTGCCCTTCTTAACTCCACTTACCTCCAAGGCCTGCATTTACTCATTTCTGCAGAAAAAATCCGCCTCTTAAGATTTTTCAGCTCTGATAAGCAATCTTTTAAGTGTATTCGTGTGCCTCACTTTGTGACAAATTTATTTTATTGTTGTTTATTCCCTGAACATTTTGGTCATATTTATTTTGTTTTCAATCATATCTTTAGCTTCTTGTAGGTAGGGACTGTTTCTCCAGTCCCATGGAGCCTGGTACATAGTGGATACTCAAGGAATTGACCATTGGAACTACAGAATGCTACTCATCTCCAAATAGGGATTCATTTGGTGATTTAGCTTCACTAATGCATGCATTCCTTAAAATAGAAATGATGGTCTTCAAATAACAAATCACATTTTTCAGGGAATCTCATATTACTTCTGTTAATTATAACAAATGAATTCTTATATCCATCTCCCTAGTTTTTATAAATGACAATATTGTGGTTGTGATTTCTTGCCACAGATCCTGTGATTCTTGAATAAGTACAAAAATAAAGCTGTAGAATACTTGATGTGATTGGATGTTTTGGAGAAACCAAAGAGCTGGTTTAGCGTGCAGATTGCCTTAGGGCTAAAAGAGAGCAACTAGATACATTGGGAGGTGATTAGGTGAGCAGCTAACATCTGGATGACACACCCTATAAGGCTTCAAGGTGATTAGATGTAGTAATGCATATAAAACTCAGGGGCTAAATCAATAGTAGTTGTCATTATGGTGGAAGTGCATTTATTGACTGTATATTTACACCCATATGCATGCATCCATGCAGTGGAATTAGACACCATTGAAATAGATATTTTAATTTCCTGAAGTGTGTCTACCTTGAGATTCACAGAATTGGTAATGTTGGATTGATGGTCCTTAGGAAATTGAAATAATGGAATCTTTTGGTACTATATGAGTTGACCCTGTGTATAGAGGCTGAACCTCAGTGCCAGACTGAGGAATGAATTCTAATTCTTTGATTGTAAAAGCCTTTTCCCTGAGCACAGCACCTTGCCATCTGTCTTTTTAATCTCTGCAAGGGAAACCTCAGCCTGATTCCAAACTCTTTCTCTCCATAATGGGAAATCTCTCTGTGTTTGATGAACCTAAGTGAAAAATGCAGTCTCATATCCATGTATTTATTAAATCTCTGGATGCTTAAAGGCCTCACTCCAAAGTAATGTTCAAAATAAATTGCTTCCATGATTGTATTGTTAGAATGCACATGTATGATTTCTTCTCTCTGTATTCTAAGATGACAATGTGTCGTGGGGAGCATTAATGATGCAAATTCAAACTACCTGGGCAATCAGCAACAGACATACTGGAAAATTGTAGTGATTGGCCTAAAGACTCCTTCTGAGTTCTTCTTAGTGCCAGGATGCCTCAGAGGCTTATTTTTTCCTCCCTCTGCAAAGACTCTTAAGTCAGAAAAATGATCTTTACTCAGGGCATGGCAGTGCTTCCCTGATCTTGGTGTTCACCTGAGTGCGTCTTCAAGATGCCACATCTACCATTACAGCCTACAAAACTCCCTATGGATCTTACGGCCACACCAAATCCTGATGCTCTTCTTTCTCCCAGCAGTACATGTGGGAGTGTGGCTTCATGGCAGGCCATTTTCTTCTTCTTCTTCTTCTTCTTCTTTTTTTTTTAAGTAACACCTTCCAGGGAACATTTTATGTAATGTCAGGTCATTTTCAATTCTATCTGAGAAAACTACTCCCAACTACTGAATGGCTTTGAGGACCAGCGGTGTGTAGGTAGCTTCTGGTGGGGTTCTGCTATGCACTGACTGTTAACATTCAAATAGTCAGAAAGACTCTCCCATTTGGCCAGTATTTTCCCACTGCTTGGCAGGCACGAAAAGCTTTGCTTATTTATCTCATTTAATTCTCATGACAATCATCTGAGAGAGGGTTATTATTATCCCCATTTACAGAAGGAGAAACTGGGGTTTAACAAGACTGAGACATGTGCCAATGTTTACCTGGTTAGTAAGTAGTATAATTGAGAGTTGGAACCAGGTAGGCTGATGCCAAAGCTTGGAGGTTTGACCATCCTAC
Source organism: Eptesicus fuscus (assembly GCF_027574615.1). Taxonomy (NCBI): domain Eukaryota; kingdom Metazoa; phylum Chordata; class Mammalia; order Chiroptera; family Vespertilionidae; genus Eptesicus; species Eptesicus fuscus. The sequence continues at coordinate 39,586,301 of NC_072484.1, read as the reverse complement.
TATGTCTCAGAGGCAATGTAGGGCGTGGAGAGCAGTCCTGCTGTCTGGGATGAAAGGCCAACTCTGCTGCTCTCATGGGTCTTGGGCAGGTTTCTCTACCTACCAGAGTTGTCCCTTCCTTCTTGTGAAATGAAGCTAATGGGATCCTGCTGCACCGGGATGTTGGGAGAATTAAATGAGATAACACATGTAATCATCTGACACACAGTGTGTTCCATAAATGTTAGCTAATGTAGCTATATCCTGCAGTTACATGAATGTTTGTCTCCAGCTCTGTGGTTTAAGGGCTAGCGCTTCTCTCTCCACTGTTTCTTTTATCTATAATAAAGGAGAGCCACTTAGTTGAAGACTATCTAATGGAGGAATCTTAGATCCTTAAATACAGCAATGTGTTCACTCCATGTGCTCATTGGCCTTTAAGGTCCAGAATAAAGCGACATCATGTTCTTGCTCATGGAGGACTTTGGCAAAGCTTGTTTTCAGGGATGGTAACCCCAATCATCCTGCCTCTCAATGAGGGACAGTGGGGAGTGGAACTCAGAGTCCGGGTCTGAGAGCAAGGATACCTGGCTTCCAGTACTTATTAGGTCAGAGTGAGTGGGATTTGGTAATAGCTGGAACTCGGAGTCCTCCTTGATAAAATGGGAGACCAGAACAAAGTATTTCCTAAGGTTCTTTGTGCTCCTGATGTCTGTGAAGTGAGTCTGCATCTTTCCTAAATGCCTCTTTCACTATTTGCTTTTAACAAGGGCTGCCGCTTTGGTTATGGAAGAGGAGTGGTGGTTGGGGGTGGGGTGGTAGGCTGGAACAGAGGACAGTAATGAGGATGCAGATGCCTGTGGGAGGTGGTGGGTGGCTTTAGGTTCAGACAGTTGAGTAGAAAAAATGAGGAAGGAGAATACAAAAGAAAAAGGTCAGATATAAGAAACATTATAAAGCAAATAAGGAAAGGCTTGAAAAATAATGACCATGATATTTGATCAAAAACATTGTGATTTGATGCATTTACTTGAACTTGACCAGGGATACCTCATATTTGCCTCCCTAAAACAAAGAGGATATGGTGCTGAATTTGTTTTAATAGAAAGAAATGCATGTAACAGATGAGAATTCCTCAGCTGACCCATATTCTTTAGAAAGCAATCCAATAATTTAGGTGCAGAAGATAATTTTAAGATGCATTGAAAGCAGTTAGGATTAAAGTCTTTAAGATTTGTTTAACAAAACATAATAAATAGGCCAGAAAAGGACTAAATTATATATAAAAGCTATTATATCATAAAGATCGTATTTCAGATAACAGGGAAATAATACTTTTAGTAACTAACATTGAAATAATAGGCTAATTTAAATTACTAAAATGTAATCTTATTAAAATTAAATGATCTTTAAAAAGTTAAATTTATAATGTACATATTATACCTAAATTAAATTCTGGTTAGAATAAAACTGATTTTCAAGATAAAAAAATGAAAACATAAAATAACTAAAATAAAACTTAAGGTACTATTTTTATAATATTCAAGTTGAAAAACCTTCTACACCTGATACCCAGGATAGAAATTGTAAAAAGAAAAGATGGATGGGAGACCACATAAAATCAAGACAAAACAAAACTGAAATGTAAAAAACAACATATTATATGATCAAAAATACTGTTTATAAATGAAAAGGACAGAATAAGTAATATATTTGAAGCATACATTTAAAGGGATATTGGCCTTTAAATTATATTGAAGTCTGACAAGACAATAATAAAAAAATGAATACTTCAATAATAAAATGAGGAAAGAAATATAAATGGGGAACTTACACAACATTAACATTAACATCCCTCCAAATTAATGCTGAAATGTAAAAGAAAATGTTGAGATATATTATTGTATAAAATGAAAAAAAGATCAGTCTCATTATTGGGGAAGATGTCAAAATTATCTACTCAGTTTTGAGAATGTAAACTGTACGGTAATTCTGAATGAGAATCAGGCAAAGGTACTCTTTCATCTACTCATTTTAACTACACATTTTTTTTCTATGAAAATAACAAAATGTATGAAACAAAGACAATACTTTTAATTGTAGGAAATATAAATCCAAATAACTATCAATAAGAAACTGACTTGAAATATTATGTTATATCCTCACAATAGAATACCATGCAGCTACTGCAATGCTTATTAAAGATACCTTTAACCACATGGAAGGTTGTCCAAGAACTAAAAAGGTATATTATGAAGCAGTTTGTACAGAGAATAAAAATCCATCTTTATATCAAGACATGCACATTTTTAATAAACTGGTTTGAGAAATAAAATAAAGTGAATAGGTAAGTCATAAGAAAGACATATACATTTGTATATGAAGAGAAAAATGTTAGGTGATGTTTGCCAAACTATTAAAAATGGTTTATGATTTTTGTCATTTTCTGAAATTGTTTATAATGATCATGCACTACTTTTATAATAAATATTAAATAAATTCTATTTGAAATATAAATATATGTGAAGAATATTTGCAAAGAAAATGAGAGCTATTATCATCAAACATGTTTCTGTGAGTTGTAGAAGAATAAGGAAGAAAGTTTCCGGTTGCCAGACTTCTGGCCAGGCCCAGGTGCAGTCTGAGAGAAATCCCTTAGGCAGAGTTGCAGGTGCTTTGGTGGGATCCTGTGGCATGTATTAGAATGACAAGTGGCTAAGGGACATGAGCAGGGTCTGAGCTAGAGCAGAAAGGATGAGGATGAGGACTTCAGGATGCTTCTAGTTTCATTTACTCCTGAACCAGCCAGTGAGCAATATAGAGGACATAAACACGATCAGGGTTCACATATGGGATGTCTCTATCCCATCGCCCCTGCTCTGCCTTTCTAGTTTGTCCTGGAAATGCACTTGGAGTCCAGTGTCTTTTGCAGGCCCCGGAGAGAGGCACTAACTATTGTGGTCAGAGCTTCAGGCTCAAATTGAGGGATGCATTCTGTCTGTCCTCAGGGTTCATTCTATTGCCTTGTATTCAAATTCTTGGATTTTTACTTTCTCCAATGCTGTAATTTTTACTGTCATGGGGCCTATAGCACATCTGGTTCTGACCTATTATAAGGTCAGTGTTATAGATGTAACACTGACATAAACCTATCTTGCCCCTAAAATTGATGTAAAATGGCTAAGAAAAACACACATAAGGTGACTGATGAAAACACAAAGATAGATAAACGAGGACATCAAGGCAAAAGGAGAATACAAAAACAAAATAAGTCTAAGGGGTTAGGGTTCAAAGTCCACAGAATGTTTATAATACAACCTGTGTGTTTGTGAGAAGTGGGCCACATTTTTGAGTTCTGAACATTCAAAGCGAAGAAGGAAAATGATCAGTTAGAAGGAAATGACCACTTCAAAGTGACATAGTGTTCCTAAGGTTAGAACAAAATACAAACGCAGAACAAAAAAGTTGACCAGAAGTGCAGCATTTTGGAGACCTGAAAGAGGACACAGTGTGAATTGGTGACATAACATCCTCACCAACAACCTCAGTGAATACAATAAACCCAGCGGTGGTTTGCTCTATTGTCCTATTGTTCCACTGTCTCATTGACGATTCTGTTTGTACCATCAAAGCAAACTTTGGCATGATGCCAAAGCAAAATTTAATAAGAGCTATTTTAGGATGCAAATCAGTGCAACCCAAGTATGTAGTTTATTTGATGGTTTTGTTTGAACAAAGGGCAAATTTAGACTATCTAGAGAAATCAATAGAATATATATATACTCTTCAGGCAATAAATACACTATGGACATTATTTTTTTCACAACTAAGCTTTTGATATAATTCTTTGGTCAGCAAAGAGGTCAAGATAATAGTCTCTTGAAAAATCATACAGTGCGATTTGTGTGTGTGTGTGTGTGTGTGTTGTGTGTGTGTGTGTGTGCAGCTGGTTAAGGACAGATTCATGTGTTTTGGCAATTAATTAACCAAGCCAAAAGGTAGAGCTGACATTCTCAAGAAAATAAAGAAGTGTAACTAGAATATATGCTTAATAGATGGCTACTACTATCTCTCTATAGAGAGATTTTCATATTGCCTGTTAGACTAACATTTAAAGAATTCCTGTATTCATTCCTATGTCTAGACATTTAACTGTGTTTCATCCTTCTAATTGCAGGGTTTTCTTCCTTTCTTTCTTTTTTAATCATTGTTATTTTGGTATGCTGTTCAAAAGAAAAGTGCCTTCTAACAAAAATGTTTCTGGCATGAGCATTTTGATATCTTTTTAAAACCTGTGCAATGAATTGGCTTCCCAGCCTGGCATTTTCAGGGAAAGTGTGAGCAAGTAGTCTCATTACTGATAAATATTTTAAAACACGTGGTATTTACCCAGAAGGTCCCAATGGTTCAATGTGCCTCCTGCAGAAATGGCATGTAATAAAACACTCCAGAATGAAATTTCAGAGGAAAAAAGGATACTGCACTTAAACAAAAATTCAATAAAAGAAATGTTAGAAAATCCCCAAAGCATTTCAACCAAGTTATGGATTAATTGCTTGGCACGTTTCCTTTTTTAATTCCAAGCTGCCTCTTTGTTAGCTGAGTAAACAAAGCATCTAGAATAAGTCAACTTCAGCCAATGATGACAGCCCATTAACATCATGACTGATAATAATGATAATCCCTAAAGGCTTTGACAAGGTCCACACATAAGCAGTATGTGGCCAGCAGGGATCGTGTTTAGAAACAAAGCGGAGAAAAAAAAAAAAAAGCGAAGTAAATGGACAGAATAAGAAGGGCCTGTCTTCTGGCTGTGTCAAGATGCCCACACAGTAGATCAAGGGCCCTTTGTGAAGGGGGTTTGGGCACAGCTTGAAATCAGTCCTGTGGGGTTAAAGAAAGGAAGGGGGAATTCTTAAATCCTGAATCTAGAAGTCTTTACATGGCTGTTATACCAGTGGGTATTAGGTCTGGAAAGGGATTGATTGCTGCATCACAAAATTGGTAGTTAGAACACTTGTTCACGCCTCAAGGAAAATGTTTTCATTAGAGATCATTTTATTTACATAATGTAGATCCTATCTGCTCCTCTCCTCCCTGAATTCTCTCTGAGTTCCAAAAGAGCAAGGTCTTCGCCTTGCATATTGTTTGCAGAAGTTGTATACTGAATATTAAATAATGTTCAGTAACAAAAAAAAAAAAAAAAAAGAGGCATTCGGATTAGGTTCAATTAAAACACACACAACAGAACCACACAGCACTTTTCCCCTCCAAGAAAACACTCCAAACCATCAAAATGAATCAAAACTTAAATTTGGTCCTAATCTTAGGCAATGCCCTATTGTGTACATTACCATTCTCACTACATTTTGGATTTTCCTAAATATGCCATGATGGAGAGACTCATGTAAGGAAGATTTCTCTTAATGCATTTGGAAATCATCTTTTGGGGAAATAGTATAAGATTAATCAGTAGGTAACCAATCCAGAATCTCTTTGACCTTCAAAGTCTTGACATTGTATTCATTTATTTTGAAATAAAAATTTTTCCCAGAGAAATCTAGAGAAATCAGGTTTCTGACTACATTTATGACTGAAATTTCTGCTTGCTTCTGTGAATGCCTGAAACTGGTGGTGAATTTGGATGCTTATGTTTCTCTATCCTCCATTGGTATTGCATTGATACATATTTTGGATATGTAGGGTTAGATAAAATATGTAATTGAAATCAATTTTACCTGTTTCTTTTTACTTTTTTCAAAAGTGGATATTAGAAAAATGTAAACAATATATATGACTAGCATTTTATTTCTATTGGACAGTGCTGGGTTAAAATAGCTTCGATGTTTCTTAAGGGTTAGGCAAATCATGTATGGTTATTCACTGAAACATCTTGATCCAAAGCAAATTTGCTATTAAGGCAGCATGATTGTCATTAAATAAACATCAATAGTTTACACAGGGCTAGGCTGGTAGTCACTTTGCCTGATCGATATACAAGGCGTTTACTAAGCAAACAGACACTGGGAACTGGTTTGACCACAGGTTTGAACCTACTTAAGGGTAATAATGTAATAGTCATCTAGGAGCACCCTTACATTTGGATGAATAATGAGAAAATTATGCATAATACAAATATGTACATGTTGTCATAAGACTTTTACTTGGTAATAACTTATTCCAGCTAAGATGATATAATTAGTAGTTAATAATTCCTTCAAAATTGTTTCATTCACGCTTTGAAGAAGCTCATTCAGACCTCCCAATAAACCTAAGAGGTTAGAGTTTATTTCCTGTGGCTTAACCCATTGGCCTTTCTTTATTCATCAAGCTGAGCACTATTGTTACAAAGATGAGGCCAAATAAATAGACAAAGTGTCTCTCACTTAAGACCTACTAGGCAACAGGAGTCTGAAAATACCCTAACACATAATTCAGGTTTAAGAAGTGGGCACCTGGGGGCTCATTGAAGATGTGAGGAGGCAGAATTCTGGATGAGGGTAGAAACTATTACCGGTATTCTTATTTTTATTATGGGCAGTTTGTTTTAGCTATAACCGCAACATATTTCATAAAACAAGCAGGCATGCATGACAATGGGGACACTCACTGCAGGGTAAGGAAACCCGTTGTACCCCATTTTATAGTCAAGGGCTCATCACAGCGGAGGAAACAGCAGAAATATGCTCAAAGATTATGCAGAAATTTACAGAATAGCAGCCTATTAAGCTCTAAGTTTCAAGTGCTCTTTTTAAAGACACAATATTCACACTTAAAAAACCAACTGTGTTATCCTCTTTCCTTTCTACCAGAAAGTTCCTGATTGCTCTGTACAAAGCAACAGTCCACCACTCATTGTGATAAAAAGGGGCAGAGACAGGCATAAATATTTTAATATGGGAAACTTATGACTCTGCAGTGATTCATTCCATTGCTTGTTCTGTGGATCACTCCCGTGATCCCTCATAGTTCTGTAGAAACATGCCAGACTTATTTATTCTAGACCCAAACAAGACCTCCCTCAAATTCATCTTCAAGATTGAGCATCTTTAATCGAATCAGCGTTGTTTGTATCTAAGCATAGAAAATAAAACCAGAGAATTACGCAAGCTGCTGTCATACAGAAGCTGCAGAAAATTGATTACAGAGAGGGCTGGTGTATTAACTTTCATACAGGAATGCCTGATTGTTTTAGGATTTCAGTATGGTAAATGGATTCCCTTGGTGAGTATGATCTTAGTGCATAAACAGAATTTGTGATGGCCTACTCGCTTATAAAATAAGACATTTAGTAATGTAATATTCCTAACATTTAAACCTCAGAAGTACTTCCATGCATAAGTGGTTAAGAACTCAAAAACAAGTAATTACCAATAGCATGTGTATGTAATAAGAGAGGCATCAGTTGAAAAAAGTTTTATATTTATGACATTGGCAAGAAGGATACATTAATTGACTGCAGAAAGGAGCCATCATAATATTTACTCTGCATTTTCAAAAGGATATGAAGAAGATCCTAGAAACTTCAAATGTACTTGCTTCATTTTGTGAATAAAAGCCCAAGGGAACAGTAATCAGAAGACAACAGACTGGGGTGTACTTAGAGCCTGGTGAGTTTATTTTAGTCATCCTGAACAAATCAGTAAGTAGATGACCTCACAACCAAGGCACAAGATAACATTTTGAAGTCCTTAAGACAGATGTGATTTTCAAAGAGATGGACAATTTATAAGAGAATTTTGAGTTGAAACTTTCTGTCATGTTTGACATGACCCTGCATTTCCTCACAGGAGCTTCTGTTTGTTCATGTTGGCTTTCTTTATGCAATTAGTTCCCTTTTATTCTCAACTCTGCTTTCCAGAGTTCCCTGTACATTTTTTCCACCTGCATTCATTCAAATTTGCATTTTCTAAGAAATCCCAGATTGGACTCCTAACACCAACCTTGCTGAAGGTGATCTTTCCTTTCAATAAATGCCACAGCTATATCACTCTCTCTCACTTTTATTTTCTTCATTATATTTATACTAGAGGCCTGGTGCAAGAAATTTGTGCACTGGGCGGGGGGGGGCGGGGCGGGGCGTGTCCCTCAGCCCAGCCTGCAACCTGTTCAATCTGGGACCCCTCAGGGGATGTCCGACTGCCGGTTTAGGCCCAATCCCATCCGTCTCACAATCTGGGACTGCTGGCTCCCAGCTGCTCACCTGCCTGCCTGATTGCCCCTAACCACTTCTGCCTATCAGCCTGATCACCCCCTAAACAATCCTTTGCCAGCCTGATTGATACTCAACTGCTCCCTGCTGACCCGATTGCCCCCAACTACCCTCCCTGCCAGTCTGTTCGCCCCCAACTGCCCTCCCCTGCCAGCTTGGTTGCCCCCAACTTTCCTCCCCTGCTGGCCTGGTCCTCCCAACTGCCCTTCCCTGCCAACCTGGTTGCCCCTAACTGCCCTCCCCTGCAGGCCCAGTAGCCCCCAACTGCCCTCCCCTGCAGCCCTGGTCCGCCCCAACTTCCCTCCCTCCCCTACAGGCCTGGTCACCCCCAACTGCTCTCCCTTGCTGGCCTGATCGCCCACAACTGCCCTCCACTGCCGGACATCTTGTGACCACATGGGGGCGGCCATCTTGTGCGAGGGCATGATGGTCAATTTGCATATTACATCTTTATTATATAGGACTAGTGACCTGGTGCACGAAATTTGTGCACATTAAAATGGAATTAATTAGAGGAAATATTTTAATATTGCTATTTGCCCTTTCTCTTGATGTGTCAGAGATGAAAGAAAATGTATATGAAAATCTTCTTCCTGTCAGAGTCTAGGGCGCACCACAGGAACCAGAGTCAAGTCTGTGCCCACCAACATGCACCTCAAAATCGTGCGAGACCCAGACCCGGCTGGCTCCATCCCCATTGGGCTATTTCAAGCCCCACCTGGTAAAGGGCGTGGTCTCAGGTCACCTGGCCTGGGGCCGGGTCAGGGGGCACACCTTGAGATCCCTGTCAAGCCCCGCTGGGAGGGGGGCATGGCCTCAGGTCCCGTGGCCCAGCGCCAGGGCGGGGGAGGCGCAGCCTCAGGTCCCCCTTCCCGGGCTGGGTCGGGGGGCATGCCTTAAGGTCCCCCATCAAGCCCTGCAGGCGGGGCGCATGGCCTGAGGTCCCCTGTCAAGCCCCATTGGGTGGGGGGTGCGGCCTCAGGTCCCCCTGCCTGGCAGCAGGGTGTGGGGCGCGGCCTCAGGTCCCCTGGCCCTGCCAAGGGGGGTGCGGCCTGAGTTTCCCCAACCTTGCACAGGGGTGGGGGCACAGCCTGTGGTCCCCCGGCCTGGCGCCAGGGTCCGGGGTGTGGCTTGATGTCCCCTGTCAAGACCCACCAGGTGGGGGGCGCAGCCTCAGGTCCCTGCTGATTGCTCATTAAGGCTCATTATGGGAATTCGGCCTCCACTGTGGGTGCAGTCATCTTGTGTTACAGGATCCCCGCCTCTGCTGTGGGCGCAGTCATCTTGTGTTACGGAATCCTTGCCTCCGCTGTGGGCGCAACCATTTTTGTTGCAGCATGACGGTCAGTTTGCACATTCCCTCTTTATTAGATATGATATTTAACTTGTGTTCATTATTAGAGTGTAAGTAAATTCCTCAAGGTCAGGCTCTGTATCTAATTTTACCTTCTGCCTCCTCTCCTTCCTGCCCAAAGTATCAAGGAGAAGTCTTACACATAGAAGATGCTTAATAAATATTTGTTGAAAGAATCATTGAAATGCAGTGCTAAGCTTACTGTGGAAAGAATAACATATTAAGGATCTGTATTTCAATTAATTCAAATCTATGAGTCAGCTATAACTGACCCTTGACACTATGATTGCCAATGTTGAGTGATCACACTCTGAAACAGTCCATTTTATTCTGACATTCTGTACTGAAACCCTGGACTCCCTTTACTAAAGTGATAAATAGATTGGAAAAAAACAACACTACCTAAAATAAAGGAAAAATAATATCATTCTGAGAATTTTGAGATAGCTCTGGAAGTAACTGACATCCTATCAGGATGTGACACATTGAGAATTACTATTACTTTACAGCCAGACAAAATTTAAAAAGCATTAATAACCAAACACTAATGTATTTAACTTATTGGGAGATAATTCCTCTTCTTCAGTTATACCCCAATAAAGCTGAAAAAAATTGATGAGAGGAGGGAGGAAAAGATCACATTTTTTGTTTGCCATATTTAGCTTGTAGCCAAAAGTGCTTAAAGAAGTCCCTGAATTATCTTGATTACTTTCTCAGTTTTACACTAATTATTATAATGAGAAACCTAATGACCTAATTGCTCCTGAAGGAGAAATGGTTTGTTATATCAATTCCTAGTGGAAGCATGTAATTTATACCATGGCTTTAAGGCCATATGGCTACTAGCCCAGGTTACAAAGCTCAGATAACATTATAATGAAAGAGACATCATCTTGCTATTACAAGGTCCTCTGACCATGTTTTACATTTGACCTCTTTTTTTTTTAATCCTCACCCGAGGATATTTTTCCATTGATTTTAATAGTGGAAGAGAGAGGGAAACACATTGATTGGTTGCCTCCTACACAAGCCTCAACCAGGGCCAGGGCCAGGGAGGAGCCTGCAACAGAGGTACATGCCCTTGATTGGAATCGAACTCGGTACCCTTTGGTTCGCAGGCTGACGCTCTGTCCACTGAGCCAAACTGGCTAGGGCTCAATGAAATATCATATATCCTTAGTAATCCTTCTTGAATTAAATGTCATATATCCTTAGTAATCCTTCCAATTTATCTGTTCCATGTCTTATCTTTCTCTGCCATAGCCTCCGAGGTGCTCTTCCTCGAGCCCTCTGTTTTTACTTGCACTTTCCCTAATGTCCTGTGTTCCTTGTCTAACTAACTTAGATTAGCCAAAGTGGCCAGACTGTTTTTTCTCAACTAGAGAATGACCCTTATTATCCCTGTGGTGGAGGAAAGATGCATCCTTTGGGGGTGGGCACTCCTAAGGACCAAAATGTGCCCCATGGTCATGACCAGGCCTGTGTCATTTCTAGCAGAGGCTAGACTTACCCATTTCCTTGGGGGGGAGGGGAGGAAAGAGGTGGTCCTCCAGGTGCTTCAATCTCCTGAGTTGCAGCAACCTCCAGTGCTCCCATGAGCATTTTTGCAATATTACCTGACCATATTTTTTGCTATACAACTGACTTTCTGGATCGTTATTATCTTTTCTAGAAAATTCCAGTCCCCAGTAATGTGGGCAAAAGCTTGCTTAGAAAGAATAAATATTTTCCTTGTGTTTCAGTGTGTTAAAGGAAGTGATATATTCCAGGAGGGTAGAAGTCTGATTATCTCAGCTGACTAAAGCCCAATGTACGAAAGGCCAGCATTGGTCTCATCCTCAGATGGACTGATTCTAAGGTTTTCCTGAATTTCTATTTTTTTTTCAAGCATTTTCTTTGCCTCGGTCTTCTCCATTATCCTATCTAATAAAGAGGGAATATGCAAATTGACTGTCATACCATCACAAAGATGGCAGTGCCCAGTCCCCTCAGCCCCACCAGAGTCCCCCAGTCCTTTCAGCCCCACAGGGGCGGGGGGGGGGGCGGGCAGTGGCAAGCACACGGTATGGCCGGACCTGCCCTCAGCCCCCCAGCCACCAAGGGCTGGCCCGAGGTGCAGGCAAGCCTCGGATGACGGCTGCCCAGCCGTCCAGGGCCGCCTGAGGCTCAGGTAACCAGGGCTGGCTGAGGCTTGTGCTGCCGGCAGTGGCAGCAGCAGAGGTGTGATGGGGGCGTTTCCTTCCCCTGATGGCCAAGTCGCCTCCCGCCCATGAGGGCTCCCAGACTGTGAGAGGGGGCAGGCTGGGCTGAGGGACCCCCCCCTCCAGTGCATGAATCTTCATGCACCATACCTCTAGTAATATATGAAAATAGTGTTTTATACCTCATGAGGATATTGCAAGGAATAAATGAGCTATTACTTTTATAATTTTTGAAATAGGCACATGGAAAGCTCTCAATAAATATTTATGCTATTGCCATGTTATTATTATCAGTGTTTTAACAAATAATTACTTAGCACTTACTGAGCCAGGCTCTGTGCAGGGTGCAGGCCCTTCACAATGGATTGATTAGTTATTATTGTGATGATACTATAGCAAAGCTTAAGGGGCTATCAGTCTAGATCAGATCTGGTCCAGGGGATTTAGGGAAGACTCTTCTGAAGTGGCACCGTCAGCTCAGAACAAAGAATCCAAAGATCATCATTCTTGTTTTCTAAATGACCTAGCTCATTCCTTTTCGGTGCTGTGTAGTATTCCATAGTACAAGTTTACTACTATTTAGTCAACTATTGACACGACAAACAGTGTTGTAACAGACATCTTTGTACATATTTTGCTTTGCTTTATGAAGGGTTCTTTAGGCAGACACTCTGACTTGGAATTGCTGGGTCAAAGCATAAGGTCATCATTAGTGTTAAATGGCTTCGCCAAACAAAATGGCTTCATGATAAGCTTTGTAAATATCGACTTATGTTTGCTAAATAATTCGTATAACAAGTGGTTCTGGAAAATTTGGATTTTACATTCCTTCACCAAATGTTTATGAAACATTAAGTTTGGGCCAAGAACTGTACTTAGGGATGGAATCTATTGATCTATTCCTGGATTCACCTTTCTCATGCAACGATACTTTCTGAAACACTTTGGAAGGGAACATGGGCAGCCGGCAGGGGTTTGATAGCACTGTTTCTTTTTTCTTCCTGTTTTATTTTGGTAAAATACACATAATGTGAAACTTACCCTCTTACATTTTTTATGTGTATAGTACAATGTCATTAACTATACTTATTGTGTGGTGTAGCACCCTTCTAGAACTTTTTCATCTAGTATGACTGAAACTCTATGCACATTGAATGGCACCCTTCTCTCTCCCCTCGCCACAGATCTGGGCAATCACCATTATACTCTTTTGCTTCTGTTAGTTTGACTACATTAGATGCCTCATATAAATGGAATCACGCAGTATTTGTCCTTCCTTGACTGGCTTACTTCACTTAGCATTATGCCCTGTTTTCTTGGGTACCGATTATGATCAGGATAAGCCTTTGTGACCCTGTAGAATACACTCTCCTTTTGGCTAGTACTAGGGACCTGAGAAGAGGGGTAGCTGTATTAAGGTCTTATGTCTATGATAGAGGCTTTCTTCTACACATTACCCCTTTGGGACCTTTTAAAATTCTAAGAAGTTTGAAGACCCATATTTGACTAACAAGGATACAGAATCCAGAAAAGCTGTACCACATCACCTGTGGTCACATAGCCAGGAGATGGAGATGCTGAGGTTTTAATCCAGGCCCCTCTCACTTCAGAGTCCATGTTTTAAAACACTATCTGCTTTTCTGTGAATGTCTAAGTTCTCCAGTTTCTAGCATGACAGCCACACATAGCATGACATCTATATCTGTGTATCTTTAGACATGCCTTGGAAAGTAAATGTGTTAGCATCCAAATCTGCTCTTTCTCCTGTCTTCCATGGATCCATGGAACCTCCCCCATGGAACCAGCCCAGAGGCGTGGGAGTTGTATCAACTCCCCACTCTCACTCGCATCCAGTCCACATCAGAACCAAGCCAGGGCCATCATTTTGACAGGCTGTGCTAATGTTGATGGTTAGTTTCACATGTTGCCTTAAGTTAAATTTTAGCTTCGTGAGACCATACTTAGAGGTGTTTAAGTCATCACCCTTCTGATATGGGTGGGGAAAAGCAAACTCTGCACAGGACCACTTCTCACCCTCCTCAAGCCCCCCAGCCCTCTCTCCTCTTTCCTGGCATTTTCCAACCATCAAGCTCTCCAGCCTTTGGGAGAATAGACTAATCTTCTAGTTATCATCCTTGTAGTGGGGGAAGGAAAGTGGCTCGGCCCCTTGTACATGAACAATAACAAACATGGAGGCTCATTACCTTTCCTTTTTATTATATCTTCAAGATTTCTTCCATTAAGCATTCTGTTCTCCTGTCAAAATCCAAAGTCTGCTTCAGCAGCCCTCGTGTAGTCAAATATGCTATGGGTCCATTCATTTAGCATATTGTCGTTTTCAGACTATGTCTTGTCAAAGAAAGACACTCACAGAAATAAAACAAAAGAACAGAAGTCTCCAAATGAATGGGCTCGCTTCATGGAGGAGAAAGTTGAAGTATTAAAATCGCTCATCAGATGTTCTGAAAAATGATTTCAGCTGCTCAAAAAAAAAAAAAAAAAAAAGAAAAGAAACAAAATTTTATTTTGAAGGATGTGTTCCAAGAACTTCCCCTTTGATTTTTTTAAAAACCCATCTGTCATGTTTGTTTCATTCCAGCCTTGAAGTAAATAGATTTAGAGAGTGTACGGCGGCCATTGAAACCTTCCACGGAAGAACAGAAACAGACCGCTCTGCCAGTGCCCTTCTGGTATACTTTAATCAAAAGGCTTTGAAATTCAAAAAAAATATATCCATAGACATTTTGCTTGAGTTGGAATATAGTGTGCAGAACACAGAATGTTATTTTGACCTATTGTTGAATGTCTCAAAACTTTTGCTTTTACTTTGGGCAGCAAGGAGAGACTAACGCAGAATGACTTCTTGTTGGCACAAGGGAATTGATTTTCCCCTTTCATGCTTTGGTTCTGCCCTCTGAATACAAAACTTGATTTTTTTTGCCATAGAGGTGAGGCTTTGGAGTGCAGTGCTTCCCTTAGAATACAGTAGGTTGGCTTTTCAACTCATCTTGTCTATTTAACCTCATGATGTCAATTTCCCTCTTTTACTGATTTCACCACAGGGAATTTGCTCTTGCCCATAGGTATCCCCAACGTATTTGGATACCTTTCCTGAAAACTTCTTTGAACTTGATGCTCTGTCCTTTAAATACCAACTGGAATGAAGACCCATGAACTAGGCGTAACTCCCTCCCATAAGACAGAATAATTGTTCCCTGGAATGGGTAAAGCTGTCACAGATGAATAACTGCCTTAGAGCAGGAAAGAAAACAAGAATATGAAAAACTCATTATAATATAAAAATATTCTAAATAAATAAATAGCAAGTACTAACAGCCTCAAAATAATAGTGTAGAAGTGACTGACAAAGTGTGAGCTTTTAAACTCAGATACATAGTTGGAAATGTTTCATGATGATTAAAAATCATGATGCTTATAGTCTCGGTGACTGTTTAAAATAGATGGGCCAACCTCTACCACTTATATGTGTAGATAGAATGTAAATTAGCATACATGGCAAGATGTGAAGTAGCCTGATTAATACTAAAAATGTCAGGGATTCATTAAAATGTAAACTAAATTTCAAAATCAATACAACACTGAAATATTTACTTAAGAAATGATATGACGTTTGGGGTTAATTTCAAAATAATCCAGCCTGTGTGTAGTGAGGAGGGGCTGGTGAGGATTCTGATAAAGCAAGATTGATTAAGTGTTGCTAATCATTGGAACTGGGTGAAAGGTATATGGGGGTGCATTATATATTCACTCTACTTTTGTATGTATTTGAAAATTTCCAGAAGGAAATAAAAGTAGAAAGTTTAGGGCGGAAAGTCAATGTGACAAATTGAAGGGTTTGAGGTAGTAGAATGTGTAATCAGAGTTTGAGGTAGAAAAGCATAGTCTATAGGTAGTTTATTTTACAAATTTCCCTTAAATATTGATAAATGACAAGATAGGAACATGTGATATGACCCTTTGTGATTCTGATGCCTGACTCAAATCAACAAAACTCAGAAAGAAAAGAGAAAGATGCACCATTCATTTAATTTAAATTCATTAAACATTAATTTAAAAAGGAATTTAAAAAAAAATCATGTCTCATAATTGAGATATTTGCTTGCTTTGTCTTCTCCCCTGGTTGAGGGTAAGTTCCTTAAACTGCTGACTTTATTTCTTGAATAACTTTAAACTTGTCACAAAATCTAACACAGAGCCTTGTCTGCAGTCAGCCCTTTGTACCTCAGTGGGCATTGGGTGAATTATAACTTTAAAAATTCATATCCAGTTAAACACTTCAGATTCACAGGTGTGCCTGGATACCTTAGTCACAAATAAATAAATAAGCCCAAATCAATGTTAAAAGCTAGAAGATATCACTGTTTTTATTGATAACGAGAAGAGAATGACGAAAACCTGTATCTTTTTCCCTTCCCTCACTCGCCACCTTTTGATGGGATCTTGGGATACCCCTGCGCTCTGTTCACATCTGCAAATACATGTCATTTAGAGCTGTGTGACAGCGTGAGTTCTGGTTCTCAAGCTAAACGGAAGGAAGGGGAAGGCTTATGTCACTGACGCTCCCCCCCCCGCCCCCAAAGTTGGTTTTCCCAAAACAGTATTCTGTGAAGGCTTCACGATTTTTCAAAATGCTTTCAATTTGGTGATGTTGTTGGAAAAATATTTGCCTCCAAATCAGTGTGCAGCGTCAAACAGAAGGGCTGGGGCCTCGTGCTTCGCGGCTTTGCATTATTGGGAGTGAGGAGCGGCCCCGTCTCCCATCAGCCTGGGCTCCTGCTGCTCAGAAGCTGCGCAGCCCCGCGGGAAACAGGAGGCCTAGCACTTGGAAATACCAAACCTGCGTCGGAGCAGTGGACAGATTGATAGCTCCAACTGTGGTTTGTAAGACTTGGGTGAATATTTTGATATTTTTATGTCATATCTGAGGTAAGATTTGAAAACAGAAAATTGCGTGTTTCGTTGGTGATGATCGCAGCACCAGGGGTCTCCTCCCACGCCTGGCCCGCGGATCAGCGTTTCTCTAGGACCTCGGGGGCCCAGCCTGTACCCTTGGAAGCCTTTGGCGGTTGGCACCAAACGGGAGCTGACAACAATCTGTTTATTTATTTTCTTTCCTGAGCAAGAATATTCTGGAAGGGCCAGATGGGAGGGACTTCTATGATGAGTCTTCTGAGTGACTCTCAGAACACGGTTCATAATCAGTTTGGTTGTTGATGTTGTTGTTTTCACTTCAAATGTTATCAGCCTTCCACTCTGAACACCCCTGAAAGGAGAACCTGACTTCTCAGCCCTGGAGCTGGACCCCCAGGGCAGAGTCAGAGGGAGGGGTGAGAACAGATTGCCTAGAGAGCGAGCACAGAGAGCTCGGCTACCCTCCATCGCATCACCCCTCTGCAGAGTCAGCCTAGGTTCTTCATGCAAATTGTTTTCCAGGTTATATTTATTCCACCTCAAAATTAAACTGCTAATAACGTGGGGAGCTATGCTTAAATTACACTTTTAAATGACACAATAAAATCTTTATTTTTTGTCTGGAGATAATTGTGGGCCCGACTTACTTTCAGTGATTCATAGAAATTGGACTTGTGAATCTAATTTCTCAGACTGGAACTGAGACTTTTTGATCTGGAAAATTTCCCTCACAAATAGATGTTTTGGAATAGAAGGTAAAAGCAGCTGCCCTTGGTGTACTCTCACAGGTAGGTGGGGCTTGTCTCTGGTACTTTCCCAGTCTCTTCTTTCTGGACTCAGGCATCTCTTTCCCCCTCCTTTCAACGGTTCATGACCTCCTCTTTTTGCTCCTTCTTCCCTACACTCTTCCCTCCTTACTCCCCCCTCTGCCTTTCTGACTCCCTTTCTCACACACAACCTCTTTCTTCCTTTCTTTCATTCTTTCATTCTTTCCTTCTTTCCTTCTTTCCCTCTTCCTCCCTCCCTCCCTCCCTCCCTCCCTCCCTCCCTCCCTCCCTTTCTCTCTCTCTCTCTCTTTCTTTCTTTCTTTCTTTCTTTCTTTCTTTCTTTCTTTCTTTCTTTCTTTCTTTCTTTCTTTCTTCTTTCTTCTTTCGTTTCTTTCTCTCCCTCCCTCTCTCTCTCTCTCTCAGCTAATCTTTATCATTGAGATTATTACAGAGGTCTCTCTTTTTCCCCCCCATAGTTCCCCTCCACCCAGTTCCCACCCCACCCCAGGCCCTTGCCACCCTATTGTCTGTATCAAAAGGTAATGCATACATGCATATAAGATCTTTGTCTAATCTCTTCCCGCCCCCCACCCCCACACACATCTCCTTCCCTCTGATAATTGTCAGTCTGTTCAATTTCCATGCCCCTGATTCTGTTCCATTCACCAGTTTATTCTGTTCATCAGAATTTTTATTCGTTTGATTTTTAGATTCAATTTTTGATAGATATGTATTTGTTTCCATGTTGTTGTTCATATTTTTTATCTTTACCTTTTTCTGCTTCTTCCTCTTCTTAAAGAACACACTTCAGCATTTCATATAATACTGGTTTGGTGGTGATGAACTCCTTTAGCTTTTTCTTGTCTATGAAGCTCTTTATCTGACCTTCAATTCTAAATGATAGCTTTGCTGGGTAGAATAATCTTGGTTGTAGGTTCTTGCTATTCATCACTTTGAATATTTCTTGTCACTCCCGTCTGGCCTGCATAGTTTCTGTTGAGAAATCAGTTGACAGTCATATGGGCACTCCCTTGTAGGTAACTAACTGCTTTTCTCTTGCTGCTTTTAAGATTCTCTCTTTGTCTTTTGCCCTTGGCATTTTAATTATGATGTGTCTTGGTGTGGTCCTCTTTGGGTTCCTCTTGTTTGGGGTTCTCTGTGCTTCCTGAACTTGTAAGTCTATTTCTTTCACCAGGTAGGGGAAGTTTTCTGTCATTATTTCTTCAAATAGGTTTTCAATATCTTGCTCTCTCTCCTCTTATGGCACCCCCATAATTTGGTTGTTGGTATGCTTGAAGTTGTCCCAGAGGCTCCTTACACTATCTTCATATTTTTGGATTCATTTTTCTTTTTGCTCTTCTGGTTGGATTTTTTTTGTTTCTTCATATATCAAATACTGTACTTTCAGGCATATAAGACGACTGGGCATGTAAGATTTTCCTGGGTTAAAAAGTCGTTTTATACACAGGAAAATACGGTATATTGGGCTATATTGATGGGATTAGATATAATGGATTAGATATATTGGACTACTGTATTTTCCGGTATATAAAACGACTTTTCAACTCAGGAAAATCTTATACGCCCAGTCGTCTTATATGCCAGAAAAATACGGTAGTTGGTTTGATTCTTGGGATCCTCTAGTCTACTGTTGAATCCATATGTATTATTCTTTTTTTTTTTTTTAAATATATTTTATTGATTTTTTACAGAAAGGAAGAGAGAGGGATAGAGAGTTAGAAACATCAATGAGAGAGAAACATCGATCAGCTGCTTCTTGCACACCCCTTACTGGGGATGTGCCCGCAACCAAGGTACATGCCCTTGACCAGAATCGAACCCGGGACCCTTGGGCCAAACCGGTTTCGGCCCATATGTATTATTCTTTATTTCAGTCAGTGTCTGCTTAATTTCTGACTGGTCCTTTTCCATTTTTTTTTGGCATTCTCACTAATATCCTTGAAAGTCTCACTAATTCCCTTGGAGGTTTCTAGAAGATTCTTGAGTAACCTAATAACTGTGGTTTGAACTCTATATCCAGTAGTTTGCTTTCTTCCATTTCTTTCATTTATGACATGTTTCTTTGTCTCCACATTTTGGCTGCTTCCCTGTGTTTGTTTCTATGATTGGGTAGAGCTGCTAAGTCTCCTTGAGTTCATAGAGTGGCCTTGTGTAGTAGGTGTCCTATAGGGCTCAATGACTCAGCCTCCCCAATCACCTGAGTTGGACCCTCTAGGTGCACCTCTTTGTGGGCTGTGTGCACAATCTTGTTGTAGTTGAGCCTTGATTGCTATTGGTGTGACTGGGAGGAATTCACCTCCTGGCCAATTGGCTGGGGACCAGCTGTGACTACAATGGGAGAGCTGCTGTACAGGAGAACTCTTATGGAGCAGGACTTGCTTCAGTGGGGCTTTGGTGCTCACTGAGTCTGTCCCTTGAGTGTGTCACTTATGGATGTAAAGAGTTCTGGTATGGTCTTACACTGACCACTGGGTACACTGGTTCTTAGGTCTCCAGTGAGGTGCAAAGTCAACCACTGCCTGGGGTCACCCAGCAGGAGCTACAGAGTGATTGGCAGATTCCTCCTCTTTGTATCAGGTTTGGAAGTGCCTAGAGGAGGCCCAGCTGTGAAGTAAGGCAGGCTGGTGCTAGTGCCGGGTCTTGGGCCTTTTATTGATAGGTTTGAGGCTCACCTATCCCTTACCCAGCTGCAGCTTGTTTGACAGGTTTTTAAGCCTGAAAAAGGACAGGCCATTCATATGCAAAAGCTGCTGGACACAGCTTGGGTGGGGTTGAAAATTGGGTGGGGCAGGGTCACCAGGGCAGAGCAAACAGAAATGCCTGCCAGTCAGTCCTGCAACCAGGAAGGTTCCAGCAGGGGAACAATGACCACTGAGAACACCTCTATCTGGAAGAAAGCCGCCCCAGAGTTCCTGCCCTGATGCCAGATAGTCCAGTTTCTCCTCGTATGTGTCTGGGTTCCCCAAACCCTTGCCCAGCACTGGAGCTCAGAGGAAGCGGGAGCTTGTAAGTTCAGTTCATGGTGCTGGCCTTTTAAGAGGAGCAGCGGGTTTCTAGCAGCCTGTGTGTCACTCAGCCCCAATTCACATTGGTTTTTACAGCCCATAGTTCTTACTGCCCATAGGGACTTCTTTTCCAAGCTCTGGGACCCTGGGCTGGGGGTCTGGGACCCCTTGCTCCTCCAGGTAGCCTCCACAGAGGTGATCTCCCTCTGGATTAAAAAAGGGACACATGCCCTGGATCCGGATGAGGCCTCGTGCACCTAGGCCCGGGTGAGCCCAAGTGGCCCTGGGTGGGAGAGGCCAAGCGTCCCTCGGTCCGGGTGAGACCATGTGTCCCTGGATCCGGGTGAGGCCTCGTGCCCTAGGCCCGGGTGAGCCCAAGTGGCCCTGGGTCTGGGAGAGGCCAAGCATCCCTGGGTCCGGGTGAACCATGTGTCCCTGGATCCGGGTGAGGCCGCGTGCACCTAGGCCCGGGTGAGCCCAGTGGCCCTGGGTCTGGGAGAGGCCAAGCGTCCCTGGGTCCGGGTGCGACCATGTGTCCCTGGATCCGGATGAGGCCTCGTGCACCTAGGCCCGGGTGAGCCCAAGTGGCCCTGGGTCTGGGAGAGGCCAAGCGTCCCTGGGTCCGGGTGAGACCATGTGTCCCTGGATCCGGGTGAGGCCTCGTACACCTAGGCCCGGGTGAGCCCAAGTGGCCCTGGGTCTGGGAGAGGCCAAGCGTTCCTGGGTCCGGGTGAGACCATGTGTCCCTGGATCCGGGTGAGGCCTCGTGCACCTAGGCCCGGGTGAGCCCAAGTGGCCCTGGGTCTGGGAGAGGCCAAGCATCCCTGGGTCCGGGTGAGACCATGTGTCCCTGGATCCGGGTGAGGCCGCGTGCACCTAGGCCCGGGTGAGCCCAAGTGGCCCTGGGTCTGGGAGAGGCCAAGCGTCCCTGGGTCCGGGTGCGACCATGTGTCCCTGGATCCGGATGAGGCCTCGTGCACCTAGGCCCGGGTGAGCCCAAGTGGCCCTGGGTCTGGGAGAGGCCAAGCGTCCCTGGGTCCGGGTGAGACCATGTGTCCCTGGATCCGGGTGAGGCCTCGTACACCTAGGCCCGGGTGAGCCCAAGTGGCCCTGGGTCTGGGAGAGGCCAAGCGTTCCTGGGTCCGGGTGAGACCATGTGTCCCTGGATCCGGGTGAGGCCTCGTGCACCTAGGCCCGGGTGAGCCCAAGTGGCCCTGGGTCTGGGAGAGGCCAAGCATCCCTGGGTCCGGGTGAGACCATGTGTCCCTGGATCCGGGTGAGGCCGCGTGCACCTAGGCCCGGGTGAGCCCAAGTGGCCCTGGGTCTGGGAGAGGCCAAGCGTCCCTGGGTCCGGGTGCGACCATGTGTCCCTGGATCCGGATGAGGCCTCGTGCACCTAGGCCCGGGTGAGCCCAAGTGGCCCTGGGTCTGGGAGAGGCCAAGCGTCCCTGGGTCCGGGTGCGACCATGTGTCCCTGGATCCGGGTGAGGCCTCGTGCACCTAGGCCCGGGTGAGCCCAAGTGGCCCTGGGTCTGGGAGAGGCCAAGCGTCCCTGAGTCCGGGTGAGACCATGTGTCCCTGGATCCGGGTGAGGCCGCGTGCACCTAGGCCCGGGTGAGCCCAAGTGGCCCTGGGTCTGGGAGAGGCCAAGCGTCCCTGGGTCCGGGTGCGACCATGTGTCCCTGGATCCGGATGAGGCCTCTTGCACCTAGGCCCGGGTGAGGCCACGTGCCCCTGGGTCTGGGAGAGGCCAAGAGTCCCTGGGTATGGGTGAAGCCAGATCCTGGGTCCGGGTGAGGCCGTGCGCCCCTGGATCCATCCGGGTGAGGCTGGGTCCCAGGCCCGGGTGTGACCACGCGTCCCTTGGGTAAGGGTGAGGCCACGTGCCCCTTAGTCTGGGTGACGCCGTGCCCCTGGGTTCGGCCGAGACCAAACCAGAGGGAGTAGGACCTCCATTACCACCATTTGTCCACCATCCAGAGCTGAGGGGTCAGTGCTGACATGTACACATAAGGAACTACTGGACATTGAAATTGGGTCTCAAAAGAACTGTTGGTCCAGGGGGAAGCTCGCTACAGATTGATTCATTTGCCTGTCAGCATAACTATTATTGCTCGTCTCACATTCAGTTCTTATTAGTATATATCTAGTGACATATGATCTCGCTCATCTAGGGGAAATGATGAACAACATAGACTGAGGAACAAGAACAGAACCAGAAGCAAGGAGGCATCGATCGGACTATCGGGCCTCAGAGGGAGGATAGGGGAGGGTAGAGGGAGGGTGGGGGGAGGGGGAGAGTTCAACCAAAGGACCTGTATGCATGCATATAAGCCTATCCAACGGTTAAGTTCAACAGGGGATTGGGGCATGCGTGGGGAGAGGGGTGGGATGGGAATGGGGGGATGAGGACAAATATGTGACACCTTAATCAATAAAGAAATTAAAAAAAAAAAAAAAAAAAAAAAAAGGGACACATGCGGGTGCCAGCCCAGCCCATTCCATGCTTCCACACCTCCTACCAGTTTCAGTGTGCTTTCTTTTTTACTTCTCTAGTTATAGTACTTTCATTCAGCCAGCTTTCCCACGGTTCTGGATGATGGCTGTTCTGTATTTTAGCTGTAATTTTGATGTGGATGTGGGAGGCAGTGAGTACAGGCATTTGCCTACTATGCCATTTTGGTTGTCCCATTCTCTTTCTTTTCATCAAAACTTACTTCCTGTTAATGGTCTGAAAAAAATTCACACAGATAATTAAAATGTTACTACTTCTTGATACAAATACTATAAAAAAATAAATCAGAAGTTAAAGAGAAAAAGAAAAAAAGAAATGAAGCCATAAAGGTTTAGGCATTGGAAATAACTGGTGAGGGAGGTATATTCTGGGGCAGAAGACTTTTCCATAAAGCAACTGCCTACTCCTGAGACTCCTGAACTCTTTGGCGGTGGGGTGTGTGTGGGGGAGGGTAAAGTGCTGCTATCCACATCTGTAACCTAGGAGATGCTGTGAGCAGCTCCAGAGCAGGGGCTGGAGAAAGAGGAACTAGAAAACCAGAAAAGCACCCTTGGGGAGAAAGTGTCCTCACATGCCTGGGAAGTCCTAATGTTTAATTTTTTTGTTTCTTTCTGTTTTTTAAGGAAGCAGCTTACAAGTAGTTGGCAATGAAGAGGTGAAATTTGATTCTAAATATCTGAACAGCCCTTCATAGTTTGCTATGTGTTTGGCTATGCCCTTTGGGATCTTCTAGGGAAATTCCCAGTGCCCTGAGTTTGACACCTGTTGACAATGCTCCCCAGGGTCTGGTTAACACATCTGCCCAGCCTGTAATTTGGAAAGCATAATTAGTTTATTTACAAAAAGCCAAGAACATGCCCTAGTCGGTTTGGCTCAGTGGATAGAGCGTCGGCCTGTGGACCAAAGGATCTCGGGTTCTATTCTGGTCAAGGGCACGTACCTTGCTTGCAGGCTCCTCTCTGGCCCAGGTCATGGCCGGGTCACATGCAGGAGGCAACCAATTGATGTGTTTGTCTCACATCGATCTTTCTCTCTGTCTTTCCCTCTCTCTTCCACTCTCTAAAAATCAATGGAAAATATCCTTGGGTGAGAATTAAAAGAAAAGAAAAGAAAAAAGAAAAGAAAAAAAAAAGCCAAGAGCACGTTTGGCATTCTGCAAAATACAGATGAAAAACTCAGAGTTCCCTCCCCAGCAAGTTGGGATGTGACAGCCCAGATATGCTGGTTGTCATTGCCATGAACTTGATCTGGTCTATGAATCTGCAATGGCTCCTTAATCAGTTTGAAGCAGGCAGTGTTGCTCATTGAGAGCCTCACCCATGCCAATGCTTGGGAAAGACTTTGGAGTCAACTACTTTCAGAGAAAACTTCCCAGGATTTGGACATTGTAAAAAGGAGAGACAGGTGGTTGCCATAGCAATTTATGATCTAACTAGAACATTATGGGGTGGTCTTTCCCCATGTTTTACAAGAAGAAACTTAAGTGTTCTTAGTGAAAGTTCCTGGGTCTTGAATTTAATTTAGGCAAGACCTCAAGTTTAGGACTAGATAAAGAAGATGAACTACAAGAATGGGAATAGCACAAGAATTTTAGATTGAGAAGTTACCCATTTTGAAACAGGAATTGAGATCAAATTCCAAATATAAATAATGTCTTCCTTTAAAAATTAGGCAGGTACAAGTAGTGTTTTAATGTGCCTTATGAAGGCAGTATGACACCCGTGTTAAAATGATAAACTCTCAAGCTCAAAACAACAGACCAGAGGAATGTGTCAGAGTGTCTCTAGAACTCTTGGAATACGTTTCAGAACCCGAACATCTCTACTGAATTGTGAAATACTGAGAATTTGTATTCAAAGCACTGTGAAAGGTAAGATAGTCTTTCAAGTGGTAATAATGGTTAAAGTGCTGGTATGTATGTAAAAAACGCTGTTTAAACAAATTGGAATTCACAATGAAGGAGATTGAGACACTGGAAGAAAGTGACTCCAACTCAGGAAATTCACAATGGTAACCTGGGTAATGTCTAAGAACGTGCTTGAAACACTAGGAATATGTGAATAAAGGGCCTTAATATCTGTAAAAAAAAATTAGGCAGGTATATTGGACTGTTATCTTGAGCATCCTCTGACTTTGAGGATTCAGTAATCGAAACAAGAATGCTGGGGGCGGGAGGAAAGAGGAGGAGAAGGAAAAGGACAATTTTGCCACCCACTGAAGTTTACTTGCTGGGAGCAAGCTCTATCCTAAGAAAATGAAACTTCTGAATTCAAAGGACTGGTTGTGAACAGGTGTTCCAGAAATCCCACCAAACTTGTTCTGCAGGTAAAGGGCGATCCTTGTAAATTCTGGGATTTCTCTTCTCTGAATTCATTACCACCTGTTTCAGAAACAATATTTAGCCCAAGAGCTTGTGATGTGCAGACTTTTCAGTTGAAAACTATTTGTGCTTCTTCCATTTAACTTGTGTTGAGACACCTACATTCAGCCTCTAGCAATCAATGTCTGTTATACCAACCTTAGACTCTCCAATGTGCTTTTCTTAAAGGGAGAGCACATGGTCATTAGGGCTGCAGGTTACAGGGCAGGGGAGAGGGTGGTGGGGGGATGCAAGCTCAAGCATAGGAATCTATATATATAAAAGCCTAATATGCAAATTGTCCCCTTAGGAGTTCGACCGGGAAACTGGGAGTTCAATCCCTCAATATGATGTGCGCTGACCAACAGGGGGCAGCGAGGAACGAAGGAAGGCCCTGATCAGCCCTGATCGCTGTCCAGGTCTAGGGACCCTACCAGTGCACGAATTTTGTGCATGGGCCTCTAGTCAGTTGATAAAGACTTGAGAACTTGTTTTTTTACACCAGCTCAGACAAAGGAAGTTTTACTAGGTTTACTGGTTAATAAATAGTGGATTTTGTAATCCAAGAAAACACGATAATTTCAAGAGAAACATCAAAAGTGCTTTATTCAAAGTAATGTCCATCGCTAGCTACACATTTCCCCATCTTTCAGGTAATTTGTGGATACTGTCTCAATAGAACTTTTCTTGTTTTGAGGCAAACTATTCAGAGACCCAATTTTCCACTTCTTCGTATGTTTTGAAGTGCTGCTCGGAAATTACATGTGCCATTGATCGGAACAAGTGGTAATCTGAAGGAGCAAGGTCTGGTGAATACAGCGGGTGGGTTAATACTTCCCAGGCAAGATCTTATAACGTGTCTTTAACTGGTTTTGAAGTGTGTGATGGTGCGTCACCATGAAGCAAAATTACTTTGCCGTGTCTTCTGGAACATTCTGGTCATTTAACGATCAAAGCGTGGTTCAAATTGATTATTTGTTGTTAGTAGCGATGAGTATTAATGGTTTCACCTGATTTTAGAAGCTCATAATACACCACACCTTCCTGATCCCACCAAACGCAGACCATTGTCTTCTTTCCGAAGTGATTTGGTCTTGAAGTCGATGTTGATGGTTGACCTGGATCAACCCATGATTTTGTGCATTTGGGATTCTCAAAATAAATCCACTTTTCATCACCAGTCACAATTCAATGCAAAAAAGACTTTCTTTCGTGCCCTTGAAGCAACATTTTACTGATGACTTTTCGGTTTTCCATTTGTCTTTCATTCAATTGATATGGCACCCATTTTCCTTCCTTTAAAATCTTTCCCATTGCTTGTAAATGATTGTAAATTGTTTGCTGAGCAACGTTTAATCTTTCTGCAAGTTGTTTTTTAGTTTGACACGCATCTTCATCCAATAATGCTTGTAATTGTTGATCTTCAAACTTTTTCAGTTGACCTGGACGTCTTTGTCTTTCACATTGAAATCATCACTTTTAAAGCGTTTAAACCAGCTTTCACAAGTATCTTGTGATGGAGCATGTTCACCATAGCTTCCCGAAGTATTCAGCACTTTTCTTCAAAATAAAGTAATGAATTAAAACTTCCCTCAAATGCTCTTTTTTTTTGGCACGAAATTCGATATTTTTAAGTGTAAAAATATCTATGATGTTAACACCTTCAGCAAATTTGACATATGAAGTTTTGAAGCTTGTTGTCAATACAACAAAATAGCATACATATCAAATTGCATATATATCAACATATGTGTAACTCCATCTATTGAAAAAATCTGCATTATTAACTGGTACACCTAGTAGATTCTCCTTCCAAAAATTCCAAGAAGGATAACTCCCAAACTCATCTTGTTACAGAAGAGTTTATAATTGAAACTTACATGTCTTAATATTTTTCTTTTACTTTTGTCTTGAAAGTAAAACAATCTGTTCTGTTACGGTTATTAGTGGGATCCCCAGGCCTGGTGTGGGGCATTCCCCTCCCCAATGCCAAGTTCTCCTCCTCCTATGTTATAACAAGCCCTTCCATGTCATAATGTGATATTTCACAAGGGAAAACTATACAGACTGTATGAAACAGGTGAGAACATAGGACATGATGGTGCATGAAATCACCTACTTAACTTGTGAGATGGAAGTTATTGTAAACATAAATTTTTCTTCAAGGCAGAATACTCTATAATGAAAAGTACTGATAGGTAAGCTTACAGGTTTTTCTATATGAATTCCCACCTACAGGTTTTTCTATATGAATTTCTGCTGATAACCCTCAAATGGAGTAAAGGAGTCTGTGAGCTGTTAATTAGTAAAAAACAAAACAAAACAAAACACAAAAAACTCCCGCAAAACCTAAAGGATATTGTATGCTTGCCTGAAATAAGATTGCATTAACATTATACACATACAAAAAATGTGCAGACCTGGTTATTGCACTGTGATTTAAAGTTCTTATGATTGTCACCTGGGTGTGTAATATATAAAATGCTGGAAAACAAGTTAAATTTCTGCTTAACAATTTTTTAGAAGATTAAAACTTTTTAAACACCGGGTTCATAGAAGAAAACATAATTAAAAGGGAAAATGTGCGTTCCTGTACTCTAATAGGTAATGTATCATTAAGATTTTTGGTTGTTTGGTACTTTAGCATTTACAGTTCTTTGATTCTTATACCAAAATATAAACACAAATATCAGATTAGATTCTCTAATGAAATAACTAATCTGGTTATCTAGTGACTTTTGGGAAGGCAAGTCAACCAACTAGCAAACTGGCAAACCAGCATGATTGCATAGTATGCAGATTTAATCATGCAAATTTGTAAGTAGCACTATATAAAATATTAATACCTTTATGCCCAGAAATTAAATTAATATGAATTCCAAAAAAGTAAGAAACCTTAATGAATAATTTTCAAAGCTGGGGGCTGAGTATTTATAAACCATGTGATTCCATTGCCACCTGGTAGCACCACTTGTGCTTGGCTACAGAACTATTTATCCTTCTTTGTCACGTTCATGTTTTTTACCTGCTTGGGAACCTCTGTGTATGATTCTGATGACTATTATACTGTTATTTTAAAATGCACCATTATTATAATTTAAAATTTATTTCCTAGGACACTTCTGGCACCATAGTTTTTGCTCAATAAATACTGGTCAATTGATGAATAAATTAAATTGAGTGGTTTTTTTTTTTCCTTTGCATCCTATATGAGTATCATCTGAGCATTTATTATGGTGGTATTTAGTGCAACTCTTAAAAAGTACTGAAAAAATAATATTGCTATTGAATTCAGATGTAATAAATACTGTTATTAGGTATCTATTGTTTGGCGTGTGTGTGTGTGTGTGTGTGTGTGTGTGCATGTGTGTGTGTGTGTGTGTGTAAGAGAGAGAGAGAGGGGGACTGTGCTTTAAAAATCTGTCTTAAAGCAAAAAGAAGCTTCTGAGGTTGTAGTTTTTTGCACGTTCTCCCATTTACACTTATAAAAACTCAATCTTGACAAGTGTGAGTTTTGATTCTGTGAGGTCTTCAGCCACACATTCTTCCCATAAAATGTATCTGTCTGGCATATGAAGTTGTTTAGATGAGTCTAGCTCTACCCAGGAGAGGATGTTTGGAACAGATGTTCACTCCTCTGCTGAACTTAAGGCAGTCACCCCTCCCTTTCTGTACCTTTGAACTGATGTAGAGTTTTGAGCAAACTGCTGACCTATACCCCAATTTCATGTTGAGGGCATTTGGTCATCTTTTGTCATCTACTAGTTTCTTAATATGCTTACCTAAGAGATAGCCATGTTAGCAGAGTAGAACTGGAAACTTTGCAGCTTCTAAAACTCAAGATGGTTTTTAAATGTTTCACTTTTTAAATGTAAAGCTTTTTTTTTTTTTTAAATTAAGCTCCCTAAGGATGCTGAAACTATAGCTTACATTATTTAAAACTAAGTATTGAAACTTGGGTAGGAGTTATTTGGAAGACAAAGATCATTACTAAAGACAGCAAGCAGACCATGGGTCTCTCTTTACAGTCTCAATGGAAATTCACACTGGTTGTAGTCTTCAGTAGCTGTCTGTATCTCCCGGATGGGAGGATTTGGGTATAACCCATTTGCCATTTTCTACTCTATTTCCTGTTCATCCTCTTTGGTTGAGGTATATAGGGCTCAAGGTCAGGCTTGCAGACTTTAAAGATGACATACCCAGCAGTGGGTATTTGAATGGACATAGTATGAGGTCATTTAATCAACATTTTTAGTGGAATTTGGGAATGTCTTCATGAATATTGGCATAAATTAACACAATGATTGGTGCTAATTATACCAAAGTTTAGGCTACTCATCTATGGGGATAACTCTATTCATTATTTATAATTAGAGGCCCAGTGCATGAAATTTGTGCACTTGGCGGGGGGTGTCCCTCAGCCTAGCCTGTGCCCTCTCACAGTCTGGGAGCCCTGGGGGGATGTCTGACTGATGGCTTAGTGGGCCTAAGCTGTCAGTTGGACATCCTTAGCATTGCCACAGAGATGGGAGAGGCTCCCACCACTGCCGCTGTGCTCACCAGCTGTGAGCCTGGCTTCTGGCTGAGTGGCGCTCCCCCTGTGGGAGCACACTGACCACCAGGGGGCAGCTCCTGCGTTGAGTGTCTGCTCCCTGGTGGTCAGTGCACATCATAGTGACCAGTCATTCCACCATTTGGTCATTTGCATATTAGCCTTTTATTATATAAGATTATATAGGATTCGCTGTAGATGAGGCCCCCTAGAACCATAAGAAATGCAAAAAATTCACTGTTAACTCATTCTCGAATTGCCCCCACTTAAAATCAAATTGCCCCCCCCCCCCCCCCCCCCGTGGGGCATGTGCTGTACCTTGGGAACCACTGGGCTTGACACTTTTTCTCTCTGAGCTTCATTTCTGAATACATACACATATACCATGGGAATTGTAATCTCTTCTCCGCCTTCCTCACTGGGTTGTCATGAGGAGGTTCTGAGCTAATAAATCTAGAAATGTTTCATTAAGTGACATCGAAACGGAAAGGGACTGTTATTTTTAAGCCCACGGGTACCCTTGCAGGTAGCAGGTGCTGATTAGGGGAGGAGGGCATGATTATTTCCTGGGACTGTAGCTATCGAAGCTTTGCAGAGGATTCCATAGGCCTCAGAGGGGCAGGCTCTGGCCAGCAGCCCTGTAACAGTTGTAGTCCCTGGAGGCACTGGTGAGGGAAGGGGCGGTAGAGGGGCGCTAGGTTGGTGGTGAGGCCGAAGGGGGAGTAATTGTCAAACTTCCCTGCTTGGTGTCATTCTTTAAATTGTATGTGGCCCTTTCATAGCTGTAAGTGCTCAGGGAAGGGCTCCAATCTCCTGGAGCGGGGTGGGGACCAGGCCAGGGTGGGGCCAGACGGGCTAGGAGGGCGGGTTTAGCGGCGCCCGTGGAGAGGTTCAGTGCACTTCTGCTGTGGAGAAGGCATGCTGCTGTTGGGGGGTGGGGATAGGTCTGACCCTGGGGGGCCGCTCAGGCCTGCCTCCACCCAGGTCTGGAGTTGTAGGGAGGAGAGGTGTGCCCGCCCCAGCGGAGGGGGCCGGGCAGCAGTGGGCCGCGGGCCCCGGGTGCCTCAGGGGCGCTGACCTGACGGATCATCGCTGGTATGCTAGAGCTGTGGCGCCCCTGGTGGGGGTGGCGGGGGAAGAGATTGGGAGTTGGAGGTGCAGGCTGCAGCTACCCCCAAGGCTGGGTCTTCTCCCCATCTGGTCAGCCTCCCCGCCCCCCTGAAGGTGTGGGGGCCTGGGGTAGGGTGTCGGTGCAGGGGGATTGGAAGAGCTCCCCATGGCCGCTTCCTCTTCCTTCTTTGCAGTCTGGGCTCCTGTCAGGCGCTCTCCTCAGATTCCTGGGAACTTGGCTCCAGCCACCCTGCCCCTCCGTGGCTCCCTGCAGCCCCCGCCCCATTTGGCTCTCCCTGGCTGCCCACCTGTCAGGAAGCTGCCGGGGCGCCCAGCTGTGGGCAGTGCGTTCCTGGGGCAGGGGGTGGGGATGTAGGGAGCAGCTCCAGTAAAGTTTAGTAAACCCCAGGTCGGCGTTGGGATTTGGCTGTGGGGCTGTCGGGGATCTGCCTGGGCGGGATGAAATGGCGCTAGACCTGGAGTCCCGCACCGTGGCCCCGCCCACCCTGTGAACAGTTGTGATGTGATGGCAACCTGGATAATTTGCATATTCCTCTATTTTATATATAGAGATGAGATTCATTCTGTTAGGCTGATCTGTCTTAAAATGAAGATGATTTGTCTTTACAATGTGATACTTTTTGCAAATGATTCCAAGTACCTTATTTAGAAGTTTTAATATTTACTATGTAAACTATGAAGCTTAAAAAAGTGTCCTGTAAAATGAGAGACTATTCATAACTCAGATTTTTCTTCATTCAACTACCTTCACTTCAAAATCCTAAGTAATATGTACCTGCAATTCGATTTAGGAAACTATATATGTGTATTTATTTAAATAGAACTTAAATTATAATAGCAAACATTCTTTAGTATCAGCCACATTAAAATTTTTGCAGCAGAAAAAAGTGGCCAATTTTAATAATCCTCAATTCAAACGATTAGTTATACACTTTCTGTGCCTGGCCATTTAGACTTTGTTTCATGCTGACTTTGTTGGCATCAGTGTGTTTGGAGGATCCACAATTTTGCAGAGCTTAACCCTTCGAGATAAAAATCCTTTTCCTCCTCCCCTGCCTGGTTAAATGGGAAAATCTGCCAGGACTGATGAGCAGCCCATCAGTTATACATGGTGAGCCACAAAAAGACTATAGAAAAGACTATAAACATCTACAGTGTTAGTTACAGGGACATTATCCATAAAGTATGTAATCCCATCCAAACCTTCCTACGACAGTTTCACAGTGAGCCAGAATTTTTAGGGTATTTTCTATTTTCAACCCGTGATCCCGTGTAATACATAGTCTTGGCATTTCTTATCACTGCCAACCATGCATTTCTCATTTTAAAAAAATGTTTGTTCCAAATTTCAATACTGTGCATCCTTTTTGCCTTAGACCAAATGCCTATCACACATTCTCATCATTTTAATTAAACTCGGGCCAATCCAGGGCACATGTTTGATTTTGACTCAAAAGGTGCATGCAAATCACAAATTCTATGCAATTCAGAATGGAAATACTTCCTGTGGCCTTCTTTCAGCATGCAGAATGAAACAGTCTGCCAGATTTGTGATTGCACATCGTTAGAGCAGAGACCTGCTGATTCAAAAAATAGAAAAATAAACCCAGATTCACCTAATAAGTAAGCATCATGCATCTGTGGTTTTAAGATCATCAGTCTAAGGAAACAGAAGGCTGGGCCTGTAAGAAGGCAGTCCTCAATGCCAGCACAGCATCAGGTGAACCGAGAGCTCGCTGGCCACGTACACATGTGAAAACACTGGGCCCTAGGACATCATACATGGGATTGACAATTTGAAGTTCTTGGGGTCCTCAGACTCTTCAAGTACTTTCTTTCTGCATGGCCTTGAGCAAGGAAATTATTCCTTTTTCTGGCCTATAAAATGAAGGAAACACCAAAGAACCATGCCTGTTACACATTTTTTTTTTCTTTTTGCATAGTTTGTATGGTCAATTAGAGCCTTCAAAGAGGCAGTTCTGTAATTGCTAAATTCATTTTCACAAATCAAGATTTTATGTGAACATCGATAACTGGAAACTCAACAAAGAGAAATTCATCCATAAACAATGTCATCAAAATAGGCTCCTTAAAATCCCTTTTTGGAGAGTTTGTTGCCATCGTGAGTTATAATTGTATTACAACAATACAACAATAGTCTTTTTTTTTTTTTTTTTTTTGGTGTGTGTAAAAATTTCTGCACAAATGAGTTTGGGATGTGCTCATCTGCTAGGAATATCTTACAGTTTAAAATCCTTTCAAACAATGTGATTGAGCTTTTTAGATTTCATTATTATACCTGGGAGGAAGGGCGTGGAAGATTTGTGGGGACCTAAGTTTGTAGCACAGGATACTTACACATGTTAGTGATAACACAGGGCAGTGCTATAGTGTTCAATGGAATAAACCATTAGAGAGAAGGTTGAGCAATAATGAGAACACTTGCACCTGAGTTTACCTGAACCTCCCTTTGACTTTATCACCCTCCCCACAGTGCATTTTTAAATAAATTTCTGTATGCCCTGAACGAAAGGCCCAATATTACCATTTTTATATAAATACTGTTATCTACCAACTTGTAATGAACTGGCTCAACCTTCTACCCAGTGCAACAGACAATTCAATACTATATTTTACATGCTTTGTCTCATGATGTATATGTTATTATTATTTCTGTCTTACAGATGAGAAAACTGAGGCTTAGAGAATTTAAGTGACTTATTCAAGGCCACACAATAAGAAGCAAAATTAGAATTTGAACTTGAGTCTTCTTTACTCCAGAACCTGACTTTTAATCTAAACACCTTTCTATTCAAGGAGCTCATTCCATTATTAGACAACTCTAATGAACATATTAAATGGAAATCTGCCTTCCTGGCCTGTTTTGTACTTTAGAGTAACAGAGAACTAACCTACCAGACCACTCCCATGCTTTCAATGCTTTAACAACACGTTTTGGGCCTTTGCTATGTCCTAGGCATACTTCAAATTAAGTTCCTAAAAATTGCTGATACTTACTATGTTATTAAAATAGGGTTTTTGAGTGATGACTAATACATAATAAACTGTACATATTTCAAGTATATAATTCAATAGGTTTGTATTTGAAGTCAACACCATAATCAAGATAATGAAAATATCTATCACCCCCAAAAGTTTCCTTGTATACTTTCTAATCCTTCTCTTCAATGTGAATTATTTTGAGATTTATCTGCATTGCAGGGTGGATCAATAGTTCATTCCTTTTTATTGCCAAGTAGTAGTTCATGGTATGGATATAACATTAATCTTTATTTATGGACACTTGGGTTGTTTCCAGTATTTGCCTGTTATGAATATTAATGTTAGTCTTGGGCTGAACATATGCTTTCATGTCCCTTTGACTTAGTGGAATTGTTAGATTATATGGCAGGTGTATGTTTAACTTTTGAAAATACTACCTATCTGTTTTCCAAAGCAGTGCTACTATTTTGCATTCTCACTAGCTGTGTATCAGTATTCTAATTGCTCCATATCCTTGCCAACTAATATTTCAAATAGTTTGTTTTTTTAGTTTCCAATAAGTATGTAGTTATGTCATATTATGATTTTACTTTGCATTTTTCTGAGACTAATAAGTTTTGAATGTTGATTAAGCCAGATTAATTTTTCTTTTATGGATCATGATTTTGGTGTCTTATCTTAGAAATCTTTGTCTAATCCAATATCACAAAGGTTTTTACCCCATTTTTCACCTAGAAGTTTTATATTTTTAGGTTTCATATTTAGCTCAATGACTCATTTTAATTAATATGTGTATGTAATTATTGGTTGAAGTTTTGGGGTTTTTTTTGCATATGAGTATTCAATGGTTCCAACGCCATTTGTTGAAAAGATTGTCCTTTCTCCATTGAATTGCCTTTTCACTTTCATTAAAAATTGACCATGTACTCATGACTCTATTAGTGTATTCTCATTCTTTCTGATTGATCAAGTTCTCTATTTTTACATGAAATCACATTGTCTTGATTATAGTCACTTTATAATAAATCTTGAAATTCTATAGTGTCGGTTCTCTAAACTTGTTATCTTTTTTCAAAGTTATTTGACCTATTCTCTATCCTCTATATTTTCAAATGATTTTTAGAATAATTTGGTCAATTTCTGCCAAAAAAAAAGCCTCCTAGATTATGACTGGGATTGCACCAAATCTAGAGATTAATTTGAAGATATTTGACATTTTACAATTTGAGTTTTCTGAACCCATGAATATAAACATTTCTTCTTTTTAAATAACCTTATTTAATTTCTTTCAGTAATATTCTGTAGTTTTTAGTGTAAAAGTCATTCACATTTTTGTAAAGATTTATCTATACTTGTTTTATATTTTGACTCTATTTTAGATGGTATTGACTTATAATGTCCATTTCCCATTGTTCCTGGTATATAGAAATACAGTGGATTTTGTATGAATTTCTGTCATACGATTTAAAACATTTTTTTTATTGATTTCAGAGAGGAAAGGAGAAGGAAAGAGAGGGAAACATCAGTCATGAGAGAGAATTATCGATCGGCTGCCTCCTGCACGCCCCCTCCACTGGGGATTGAGCCCACAATCCAGGCATGTGTCCTTGACCGGAATCGAACCTGGGACCTTTCAGTCTGCAGGCCAATGCTCTATCCACTGAGCCAAATTAGCTAGGGCTCTATCACACAGTCTTGCTAAACTCACTTATTAGTTTCATATTCTCTTGAATTTTCTACATAGGTTATCATGTGGTCAGGGAATAAGAATAATTTTACTTCTCCCTTCTATCTGGATTCCTTTTATTTCATTTCCTTGCCTTATTCCACTGGCTGGAATATCCAGTACAATGTTGAAGAGAATTGTGAGAGAAGACATCCTTATCTTGTTTCTGATGTTTGCATCTCTCTTTCTTGCTTTGTGTTCTGCAGGGACAAAAGCTAAATCTTTTGTTTTTGTAGTCATTAACACAATATTTAGGAAACAGCAGATATCTAGAAAAGGTAAAAAAATTAATGAAAGAAGTGTGGGACCCACTCCATTCCATATCCACAGCTTAATGTAAGATTGAAGATGGATAGACATCGGAGTACAAAGTTTTACCCTAAAATGAAATTGTTTTTATGGAATAATAGGGTGTAGAGAAAGAATGCCTTGTTCTCTGCTTGTGGCAGGGAGGAAGAAAATGATAAGGGACTCTTGAAAGATTTTCTGGAGAAGGTGATGCTGAGCTGGATCTGGAGTGATTAATAGTCAGAAGAAGGGAGAAGAGCATTTTAAGTATAAGAAAATATACAAACAGATAACTTGTAGTGTACTTAGGGAAATAGAATAAATGCAGTATAAAAAACTTTTAAAAATTTCAAAATTTGACCCCCTGGCAATGGGCAAGGAGACATCTGATTGGTGATGTTGCTCTTATATCAATCAGGGGCAAAGCAGATGTACAGTCCTTAGTTCATCCTAGCTTGATGCCTGTGTCAGTGGCCAGAGCTGTTTCATGCCTGAGGCACATAAAAAAATAAATAAAAATTTCAAAATTTGGCTTTCTTATTTCCTCCCTCCTCTATTATTCTTGTCTCTGGATTTAGTTTCCAGTTTCCTCAACTCTGCTTCCCATGAAATAATTCTTGAATCTCATCACTCTGGTTTCGCACTCTGGAGCCTTTCTGGTTTACCTGCACCCCCTTTCTCAAAATATAGCCCACAGAAAAAACACCAAGCTCCAGGTGTGACTAACCAATCAAAGTGCAGGATAATTGCTCTCTTGGTCTGGACATTGTAATTACAGGATCCAAATGCACATGGCACACTCACCTACACCTGCCTTCTCCAAATATAATTTTGATGTTTTAAAGAAACTACTAGTAAATGTGGCAGCAACCTCTATGCCACTTTCATCACATTTGATTCAAACCCCAAGGAATCTTGCTTGTCTCCTTAGTATCTCGTTTTGCAATCTAGCCTAAGTATATCTCTCTCCTCTGACTTAAAAGGCACTATTTTGTATTCTTGGAATAAGGAAGACATTTTACTTCAGTGGGAATTTCTAGGAGATATTTGGATGAAGAGGCAGTCCTAGGGGCCATGGGGGATTATACTGATGTTCTTAGGGAACTTTGGTCAAGCTTAGTGGAGCATCATAGTTTTGTTTCATATAGTGAGAAACTGATATTAAATTCATCTGGTATAAACTAATTACAAGAGATCAGCATCTAACATTTGTCTTAATACTATGTAGTGTTTGAAGGACTGAATATCTACTCTGCAAATGGTTCTTGGTAAAACATGCTTTCAAATTCTTCTCAAAGCTCAGCAGAGTGGATGGTAAGGTCCTATATCAACAAGCTTCATTCTTATTTACCATTTCTTATTTACTTTTATTTCTCTATGAAACTTGCAACACAGTATGTTGTCCTTTAATTAAATAAACTCGCACACACTTTCCCACACACACTCAAATACATGTGCATATACATGTGCACACACATGCACTACACACACAGAAAACGGCCCATTTATCCATCGGACTGTAAGTAGTAAGCTAATGTCTTTTAAAAGAGGATGTGTCCCTTTGTCTGTTTTTTTAGCAGACACCAGGATAGATTCTGTGAGGCATGAATTTCTTGTAAGGACATCGGGAGTGATATCTCAGTGAAGCTTCTTTGTTTTGTTTGAAGTAAATTCCCAAACATTAGACACATATTCATTAACATGAAGTTATGAAAACACATTTCAGAGTCCACTGCAATGGAAAAAAAAATGGAGAAGGTTCAGTAGCTGATGAGTTGTGTGATCATATGACCTCTATAGTTCCTTTCAATGCTTAATTTACATACCCTGGCCTGGTGGGACTTAGCAAGGAAGCAGGAGGACTGCCCTCACTGACTTTAAATTCAGAATCAGATAGGGAGACCCCATTAGGAGAAGCCACTTTTGACTCTGATTAGTTGCATTGCTCTCTTGTCCTGTGATGCCATGGTTTTCCTTACCAGCACATTTAATATAAATCTGTTTGTAGTTTTTGTCTTTGTTTCTCACCGGCATTTGGTAAACCTTTTAGTAGCCATATCACTCTACAGAGCAATGAACTGCCCATTCAGCCTCAAATGTACTCTTCCCATTCTTCTCTGATCCTAACAATTGAATTAAACTGAACCAATGAAACTGAATTGAAGTCACTGTCCCTTAGTCTTGAGCTAGCCTCCATTTTCATCCTCTTTCTGAAAGCTTTGTGGGCCATGTACAATGAAAGCTTTTGCAGTCTATTGTTAGCCCATGGCTTAGACCTTGTGTTTCCTTTAGAATAGTGATTTATCTCTTTTGGGGAGCAAGCAAGAGGAAGGACACCTGAAGTGTAGGAAAGTTATTAAGGGGAAAGAATGAGAAAGAGATGCAAGATACAAGCCTTTTCTGACCAATTTCAGGCATATGCTACCTTATCCCATGGCAGACACCAAGATGATTGCTACCTAATGATATTCAATTCATTGACATGTGGGCATCTCAGGAATAGATGTCCCTTATGTACCTGGAGACTTATGGATCAAAGTTGAGGAAAGGATGTTTATTAGCTATAATCTAGCTTATATTAGGTTATGCAAATCCATTGCATTTTGCACGCCTGTTCTATATTGTTGCTTTGTTTCAGCAAGGCCTTTACCCTGCTTTTTAGAGCTCCAGAAATACCTGGATATAACTATTGTCTTTCAGGTCTACTCAAGAGTTTTTTATGTTCTCTGGACACATAGTCTCTCTAGCCAGCCTTGTCTAAGAAGGCTATGTTGCACCCTGCTACACTATGGATTTTCCCTTTATTCCAATGGAACAAGCGTGGGTTAATTTAAGAAGGAACTAAAGTCTCTTTCCTCCAGAGTTCTCTACTAAGTTGCTATAGAGTCTCTGTTGAACACTCACAGGATACCTTGCTCCATATTACTCCCCATTCTGATGTCAGTTTACAAGAAATGGGGGAATGTTTGAGTCTGGGGATGAAATTTCCAACTCTCTAGCAAAGAAGAGGCCTAGATTCATCAGAGCAGTGATATAAACAAATGACAAGTGGTGACTTTAGTGAACCTCAACCAACCACAGCTGCATTAAACCAATGACCCAAGAAGTCTGGTATTTTGTTATCATATAGGATACAGCCCAATATCAACACTCTGAAGGAAAAACATGTGTGAGAGAAGCAACCCAGTTTCTGCCAAACATTGGGATAAAGGCTAAACAAGCAGCTGGTGATTTAAGACAGAGATACAGAAAACACAAGGTCAGTGATTCCTGACCATATCTCCCTTTGAAGCAGGCAGAAAATTCCTCATCACCCAGAAAATCCACCATCCCTCCATTACATTAGAGAGATATGTATTTCACAATCAACTGAGAGTTAAGAGCTCTTTATTGGAGGCACAGAGTTTAGTTTTTGGCCATCTTTTTCATAGTTTGTTTCAGTTTAATTTAATTCAGTTCAATCCAAAAAAACATTTATTGAGGGACTAGACTATGTATTATGAAGGATGTGAAGATGATTAAGTTTCTGCTCTCAGAGAACATATCATATCCTGGGGAAGCAAGAAAGACACATCTAATTATGAAAGGAGGGCTGTGGTAAGGGCCCTTTGACGGAGACAGAATGCTATAAATCCAAAGGAGAAAAAGACAGCAGCTCAGTGGAGGAGGAGACAGTTGAGTTGGCCCTGGAACACTGAATAGAATTTCATTCAGTGGAACTGGGGAGGTTTTAGGGGAAGGGAGAGAAAGCATGCTTGAGGATGAGTTAATGGTCTGATAAGAGGCACTGGGTTGTGAAATTTCATTGTGTGTTTAAGAAATGGTGACTCATCTGGTATGGCTTGTATGTAGCTTCCTGAGAGATGGACTACAAACATAAGTAGGGCTGGATTGTGAGGAGCCTTGAGTGGCATGAATTTGGCTTTCAGATTGATTGAGAAATTCATTCATTCAATGAGCGTTTATTAAGCACCTACCATGTAAAGATTGGATTAGGGTTGTAATAGTGGTGAATGAGAGACAAAACTGTGTTCTCCCGTGGGGCTTCATATTATAGTGCAGAGCCAGTCTATTAAAAGGTAGACAAACAAAAAAGATTATTTTAAGGAGAAATTATTGCTAAGCAGGAAATAAAGCAGGGTGGTTGGAGACAGAATGGGGGTGGTCAAGGGTGACCACTCCAAAGACAGTATTTGTGCTGAGACTTCACTGATGAGAATACATCAGTCATGCAAAGAGAAGGAAGGAAAAAGAGTTCCATGTAGAGAAACAGAAAACAACAAAATCTAAGAGAGGAATGTTTGAAGAACAAAAGGTCAAGGAGTCTAGATAACAGAAAGTGAGGGGACAGTGGTATGAGATGTAGTTATAGAAGGGGCAGAGCCTGTTCATGTAGGGTCTTGCAAGCCATATAAGTTGGGCTCTATTCTGAGTGTAAGGGGAAGCCATTGAGGGATTAAGACAGGGGAGTATCATATGTTGGCTTACCCTTTGCTCTGCAGCAAACTAATTATAGTGAATCAAGAATAGAAATAGAGAGAAACCAATAGAGATGCTACTGAATTTCAGGTGAGATATGATGGTGGCTTGGATTAAGACGGTACCAATGGAAAA
Organism: Eptesicus fuscus; assembly: GCF_027574615.1. NCBI lineage: Eukaryota > Metazoa > Chordata > Mammalia > Chiroptera > Vespertilionidae > Eptesicus > Eptesicus fuscus. The sequence continues at coordinate 39,545,642 of NC_072484.1, read as the reverse complement.
GAAGAGAAGGTAACTAAATTGGCATATATTTTAAAGTTAGTGCCAATAGGAGTTGGTGTTGAATTAGATGCTGAAGAGAAAGAAAGAACAATCAACGATGGCCCTGAGGGTTTTAGTTTGAGCAGATGGTTGTGTCATTTGCTGAGATGGAAAAGACTGGAGAAGAGATTGATTTGAGGAGAAGTACATCAAGGAAGTGTTTTCTTTTTTCTTTTTCTTTTTGTGAAATAGATTATTAACTTTGAATGTCCTACCAATCACCTAAGTGGTGATGTCAGTGGCTGGCTATCATATGAGTTATTACTCTGATTTCAGGGCAAAGGTCATAGTTGGAAATAATAAATTTAGGCATGTACTTAGCCTAGAGGAGTAAATAATGTGGGTTGATTTCTTTTCACTTATAAAACACTGTCTTTTTTTTAGGGGGCTTGATAGTGATCATAAAAACTACACAGATATTGATAATTCTATGAAAAAGACTGCTTAATCACCAGACCAAATTTCCAAGCTTAAGAACACCATTATTTCAGTAAGAAAAACATTAATAAAAATAAACATATTGACTATTTTGTAAATTTTCAAGCCCTGGTGTATTACAAATGCCTGCATTTACTACTATGGATTCACATTATTACAATGAGATATAGGAATGGCTGGTGGATATTTTTCAGACCAGTAAAATCTTATTTTTAACTTGGACATTGAGGAAAACCCTATTGCTTATTCATGAGGTATTTTGAGGTCATTAGAAAAAAAGAGTATAAATATGCCAGTATTATCATGATAACATCTTAAAAATTCAAAATTGAAGTATCCCTTTAATGCCCTCTGAATTCCTAATTTATTGGGCCACTAAATTCATATAGAGAACATGACTTGGGAATACAGCCAGAATGACTTAGGAGAGAAGACAATACCACGTAGAGATTCTTTAAAGCTGGGTATCCTCAGCTTTAAAGAATGCTTCATCCATGCTAAATAATAATTACATCAACAATAATAAACTCTCTCAACAGAAATTTATTAGATCTTCCACCTCCATGTGAAATCTTTCAAAGGACTCTTTATTCAGCTGAAATGCTCTCTTGCATGATGTGCAAATGAGGATGAAATAAAGCCTGAGAATGTGGTCAGGGAGACTGAGATGGAATAAGCAGACCAAAAAATATTAAACCAGAAAGTAATGCATGAACTGAAGTACACCTGGTAAGTATGCGTACCATTGCTCTATGCTAAAAACCATCACAAACCATTTGGAGTAATCAAAAAAATTGCTGCCCAGGTGCAGCAGTTTATATTTTGAAAATGAAATAAATCTAGTGGATACTGTGGATGAAGAACTTACAAAATCTTATTAGAAAAATAAATCTGTTTTGAGTTAGAAGAGTGAAAAAATCCTAACAAATTACTGGAGAAGAAGTGTTGCAAAACTCAATACATTCATGTTTATTCAATAATCACACACATGTTCCATTAAGAAATGCAGGAAAAAAGTGCAATAAATATTGACTTTCACAGCAAAATGTAGACGTGTATGTGCAAAGAATAATGAATCCCTTTCATGACGGTTTGGGAAAAATAGAAACTTTGAGCTATTTACACCGGTTGAAAAATAAGAAAGCTATCCTCTTCAGTAGCAGGGGGGAAAAGCATTTCAAGTTAGTTGTATAGAGATTATTCATTTGACTTGATTCTTTATATGCAGAAAAACCAGTTCCTATTTGGTTCTTTTTTTGAATGTAGGAAATCATGGGGCAAGACATACACTTGGAACTCTTTTAATTCGGGAGGGAGACAAAATCATGAATCAACTCCCCCTTTCATGCTGTTGCTTTCCCTAAAGCTCTCTAAATAGAGAAAGGACTCAAATTCACTTTGGGCCTTGGTAGAAATCACACTGTGTTCTAAACACCTCATACCACTCCCTAACAATATTTCTATCCAGGAAAAATCATGTTAAAATGAACTTAAGAGCAAACTAGAGGAGGGGGAATGACAGAAGCATTTTGGAAATTCTTATGCTCTATTGATCAGAGCACATAACTTGATACAACCTTTGAGATGGAAGGTGGCACAACTGGATTAAATATTAAAAAGTTAAAATGCTCAGGTCTTTAACCTATCAATTCTATGGGATCCTAAGAAAGTAATCAGAAGATGCATGTAACAATTTTCATGTGAATATATTAAACAGCCTTATTTATAATGGTGAAAATGTGGAATTGACCTATATTTTAATGGTAAATGATTTAATAAATTAAATTATGATTCACAGGGGACCACTGTGAAACTTTTAGAAATCATGTTTTAAAGAATATTTATTTACCTACAAAATGTTAATGATTGTTAAATGCATAGACAACACATATGGTTTAGCTTCTATTATGTTATATGTGTTTATATATAAGACTAGAGGCCTGGGGCATGAATTCGTGCATGGGTGGGGTCTGGCCAGCCCACCCTGATTGGGGCCGATTGAGGCTGGGCCAGCCGGGGGGAGGAGACATGGGAGGTTGGCTGGCCGGTCCTGCCCCTGATGGGGTGGGGGGGGCGCGATTGGGGCTGCAGTGTGTGTCAAAGCAACCAGTCATTCTGGTTGTTCCAGCATTCCAGTCGCTTGGCTTTTATATATATAGATGTCTAGAAAAAAAGACTGGAAGGAAATATTTTAAAAATGTTAACTGCTGAGTGATGGAGTTTTGCATAATTTAAATGTTCACATTTTTTGTTTTTTGTGTATTTTCAAAATTCCTATGCTAATTGCTTTTATTTTATTTTTTATTTATTTATTTATTTTTTTTTCTTATATTTTATTGATTTTTTACAGAGAGGAAGGGAGAGAGATAGAGAGTTAGAAACATCGATGAGAGAGAATCATCTATTAGCTGCCTCCTGCACACCCACTACTGGGGATGTGCCTGCAACCAAGGTACATGCCCTTGACCGGAATCGAACCTGGGACCTTTCAGTCCGCAGGCTGATGCTCTATCCACTGAGCCAAACCAGTTTCGGCTACTTTTATACTCAGAAAGGAAAAACTTAATAAGTGTTTTTAAAGAGAAAGACAACCAAAAGGTCAAAGAAAGAGTTCTGACTTAGTTATTGGAAGAAGGAGACAGAATCTCAAGTCTTGTTTTCCTTGAATCAATGGGTGAAATTGATCCTGCTTTCTTCCTAAGTCTCTACCTGACCAGCAGTAGTCGGGAGACTTTGAATGGGTAGGATCTGGGTCAACAAGTCCAAAATGTGAAACACTGGTTGGACTTAAAAAAAATAAAATACTCATTAGTTCAACTGGAAAGAGCTAATCTCTGGAAGTACCCAATCTGCTCTGTGATTCCTGGTGGGACAACTGAATGGCAGTCTCCACCTTCAGAAACTTGCTTAACCCCTAACCCCCTGCAGTGCAGAGCTTCCACTGACCCCCTGCTGATTTTTCAAGAGTTCCCAAGGTTATCGTCAGCCTGGTGGGGCATAACACAGTAAGAAAAATAGGACTTGGGTTTCGTAGTTCCACGTGTAAATGCAGACACAATCACTTGCCCTCAACATTATAAGATCATATAATGGTGCTTGGTAAATTGCTTTGAGATACGCAGGCAAGTCTGTAATTCCATTACCAGCCTTTAATCAGTATTTCTATTCACTCATGTAAGAACCATTGAAAACTATTGATCCTGAACTTTATATAGTCATCAGCAAGTGAGTCTGGGAAAGTTTAGGTGCCAAGATCTAAGCAAACTCACAGGATAAACAACTGTAATAGCATTAGGCAGATAAAACCAATGCAAACCATTTGAAGTTTGTATGATGATAAAGGAAAATCAATAAGGAAATATTTCTGCTGAGAAATAAGAGAACAAACTGAAAGGAATGGGGATGTCCACTACTGATTTGGCCCATCATTTCACTCATCCTCCCTCTATTAAATAGATGTTTGAGAGTTGATTTTTATCATCAAGAATACTGACTTCCCAGTTTGGAAGTTTTTAACCAATACTACATAGAGCAATGGTGAAGATTTTAGCTATTTAGCAACAAATTGTCAACAGGAATTCTTTCAATACATTTTTTAATACATCATACTAACATTTATGTGTGCATGGTTTGTACCTTGGGTTTTATTGGCTCCAACATGCTCAGTGAAATGTTAAGTCAGCCATCCATGGTGCCAGTGGGACTCTATGATAAGGGAATGGTGGTAAACTATGAAGAGTTTCTACTTGTATTATGGATAACTGTTGATCAATGAGATTCTTTTCACTAGTGCTATGCAGCTTGTTTGTCAATTAATATAGCACTAGAGCAAGTTTTGTAGAGACTTATCATCCACTGCCCATCCATTTATCATCCATCCACTCATCCATCCATCTGAAATAATTTCAGATTCCCTACAAAATATAAGATAGAAGTAGAATAGTAAAAAAAGATTAAATACAGGATTGGGCAAAAGTAGGTTTATAGTTGTGAGTACACAAAACAGTTTATTCTTATATTTATTAATTATTGTATTATTTTTCATATGAACAACTGTAAACCTACTTTTGTCCAATCTGTAAAGCCAAGAATGAGTTTACTAAGTTTGAATGAGTTCTCCGCATTTTCCAGAAGTGGGCTAAATTTCTAGTGGCTCCTGGAGAGAGAGAGAGAGGAAATCTTGTTCCATGAATCCCTGAACTTCCCAGCAGGTTGCCAGGGGAATTTACAGCAGGTGAGACCAGCTAGGGTAGAGTTGACTCCTGCTTAGTTAGAGGAGTTCTAAGTTTATGTGTTTTATGTGGTGTGGGTTTTGTGTAAGATTTAAGGTAAAATAGCATCTTTTCTGAATCGTGTGGCTATTCTTCTTGCAGGTAATGTATATCCATTCTTGGTACTAAGGCTCTGGGACATCACATCATGGACAAGGTGCTGATGTTACAGTGAGCGATGTACTCAACAACACCGTTGAAGAGAATTGTGGAAGGTAAGTGTATTTTCCTAGTTGAAGGTTTAAGTAGCTCATTCCATTTATTTATTCAACAAATACTTATCAAACACCTGCTATGTGAGCTGCATATGGCCTGAGATGGGGGCGGGGGGCGGTGGACAGGTGACATACTACTGAATATAAGGCATATGTTTTTTATTTTGAGAAAGTCTTTTTGATATTAGCCATGCATAAAAGTTATACAATAAGGTAGATAATAAGACTAAAACCATCAACTTTAGACATGAGAGCTTTGTAATCAGAGAATTTTACCACAATTATATTATCATAGGCTTTTCAAATCAGGCTGGCCTGACAGTCATTAAAGAATGTCCAGGTTTGGATAAACAGAGAAACATGGAGAAGGCATGCAGGTATTGTCACCAAAGAGGAAGTAAATAAAAACTATTAAGAAAAGTACTGTCACAAGTTTCTGATTGGGCAGGGAGAAGGACGGAAGAGAGAAGAATTTATAACTTCAGAGTAAAAACCCAGAAATTTCCTGACGTTCTGTAGTGGATGATTTTTGCACCTGCCAATGTGAAAGACTACCCTCCCTCCCTGGCATAGATAATTGACATCTAATTTTACCATTTTGGCTAGAGAGTGAAAGAAGACATCCTGAAGAAGAGAGGGGAGGGGGGTGAAAAGGGATGGCAGACTACAGCTTCCGAGATTAAGGCTGTACTTACCAAATACTAGTAACCTTTTTCAGTCACCCTCTTTTAAAAAAAAAACCCACACAACAGCATTATTATACATTCTATAAGATATGTTATTTTAAAAGAGCCACTCTTTTGGTCGTGGTGTACTGTGTAGAAGAGTATGGATTTGAAGCCTAGTTATTAACTATACAACCTTTGGTAAGTAACGTGGCTTTTCTGAGTCTCTCTGTTTCTTCATTTTCAAAATGGAGATAATAACAGATAATCTCCCTAATCCCAGAGCGTATGAAATCAGGGTTATATTTGTGAAAGATGCCACGATTTACATATATTTGTGAAAGATCCCTGGGAGGATCCACAAGAAACTAACGAAGTGGTTGCATTTGAGGAGAAGTGAGAAATTAGGGGTGGGGGTGGAGGGTGGAGAAGGAAGAGAAAGATGATAAAAGGGGAGAGGGGAGACATTTAAAAAAAAAAAGAATAGTTTGATTGATTTTTAAAGAAAGGGGAAGGGAGAGGGAGAGAGAAAAACATCCATGTGACAGTGATACTTGATCCACTGCCTCCTGCATGACCCATACCAGGAATTGAGCCCGCAGGCATGTGCCCTGACTGGGAATCAAACTGTGACCTCCTGGCTCATAGGTCGATGGTCAACCACTGAGCTCCGCCAGTCGGGCTCTGAAGAGATTCTTTGATTTAAAATGGTTAAAGCTTTCTTCTCTTCTGGGTGGTAACGGCCCCGGATGACAACCTTTTCTAATAATCTTGTAAACCTAAAATGTTCTTATCTCCAATTCAGACATTTAACTGTATCCTTTTCTGCATTTTTCTGACCGTTTCTTTTCCTATCCTTTCCAACAGGGCATATTTGCTCAGGCTCATTCGTGATTGGCTGTGTCTCTCTCTTGACACTCTTTCCCTTGGTGACTATGGCCACAGTTGCATCTCTGCCCATTAATTCTGCATTGATGGCCCCAGTTCAGATCTCCCATTCAAGCTCTGCCTGCCTACAGAGTGTCTGTTCTTGGATAGATACTTCATAAGGCAGGAGTTTTGTCTGTTTTATTTAATGACGTATCCCCCACTCCTTCCTTTCCTTCCTTCTTTCTTCCTTCTACTCATTTATTTTCAATTCACTCCAATCTTTGCCCTGCTTACTGAACTCAAACTAAGGTCACAGTGAGCTCCACCTTGTCAAGTCCCTGATGTCCCAACTCCCTGTTATAACCTCTTATAATACCTTAGACCTTTTTCTTTGTTGCACACGATTTTTAATGTATGTCATTAATTACTTGATGTTGCTCTTCCCATTAGGTTACAAATTCCAGGAAGTTAGAACTACATTTGTTCTGCCCATCAGTGCTGGACAAATTGTAGGCACTTAACAAATATTCAGCCCTAACTGGTTTGGCTCAGTGGATAGAGCATTGGCCTGCGGACTGAAAGGTCCCAGGTTCGATTCCAATCATGGGCATGTACCTTGGTTGCGGGCACATCCCCAGTAGGAGGTGTGCAAGAGGCAGCTGATCGATGTTTCTTTCTCATCGATGTTTCTAACTCTCTATCCCTCTTCCTTCCTCTCTGTAAAAAATCAATAAAATATATTAAAAAATATTCATTGATGAAATAAATAAATAAACTACTTATCTGCTAATTGAATTATTTGTATTTAACAATTTATTTATTTATAGAAAAGTTCATCAGTGCCCATGGAACAGAGCAGTTGGAATCAAAGGGAGCAAATATGACACATAAAAAAGTTGTTCTGAAGTGGAAGAGGGAAGCTTTCTGAACAGTGTGCAAAAGTAACTTTATTTGTCATTCACCACTCAGGTTGCCAAAGATAGTCTCTTAACACTGGCTTTTTAATTAAAATCTTCTCTTACATTATGAGTTACTAGAGGTCCAGTGCATGAAATTCGTGCACAGGATGGTTGGGGGATTATCCCTCAGCCTGGCCTGCACCCTCTCGCAATCCAGGAACCACTGGCTCCTAACCGCTTACCTGCCTGCCTGCTTGATTGCCCCTAACCACACTGCCTGCCTGCCTGATCGCCCCTAACTGCTGGCCTGCCTGCCTGATTGCCCCTAACCACTCTGCCTGCCTGCCTGATAGCCCCTAACTGCCTCTGCCTTGGCCCCCACTGCGGCGGCTTCGTCTGTAAGGATGTCCGGAATGACGTCTGGAAGGTTGTTTGGCTGTCCGGTCTAATTAGCATATTATACTTTTATTATTATAGATTATTATGTTTTTTGGCTTGGATTGCTAATATGCCTAATTAGTTGCCTATGTTGGGTTCATCTTAGCTTTTTTGGAGTCCTGTGTAAGCTCAGGTACCTAGAGATTTAATTACAGAACTCAACCCTTCTCCATTATTTTCATAGACTGTAATCAAACCTATCCTTGGCAACTCTTCATTGGAAATTCCTTTGACACCTGTTAAGTCGTTTTCTTCATTAATGCCTAATAAGTCTTCAGAGTCAAAGAATATCTGAAAAATAAACATAATTTCAGAGACCAGAGTCAAAAGGAACCCTACATGAAAGGGTTTTTGATATGCCACAGATGGGAACAAGAAGAGACTGGATTAGGAAGATGGGGAGGAATTAGCAAATGCCAAGGCATATCAGATGGACTTATGGTGTCTTCCACATTTTGGAACCTCTAATACCACTGAAGATTTTAGAATTTGGAAGATTTGTGTAAACCTGAAAGTTAACCTCTAGACTACCTGAAATATTTTGGCTATACTTGGATTTAGAAATTTTGGGATGAACATTAGAAAATTCTGGGAGACTGCCTCCTTGAAATGGTTAGAATCTGAGTTATTGCTGAAATTGTATCAACAGTAAAGTGTTCTAGTAATAGTTGAGCTGTAGTTGAAACTCTGTACAAGATCCAGGAAGCTGTATCTTGAGTAGGGTAGTCATATAAGAAAGAGTTATTGAAAATGTATTTAAGCCCAGTCCTTCTAAAATGTGATTTGAAGTTCTGTCCATGTGGATAAACGAGATTATTTTAGTAAACAAAAAAACAAACACTTTACTGGCCCAAAACAAAATGACCGAATTTAGTGAAGCAAGCGACTAAAAATGTATCTGATATTTAATAAACAGATTGTCTAAATTCTTACTAAGACCATGAGAATTATAGTTCCCATGCTGACATATTCTCTTGCTGGCTTTCATGAAACAAGCAGCCTTGGGGAGAATCCTAGTGGCAAGGAACTGAAGGTGGTGTCTGGCCAACAGCCAGCAAGGAACTTAGGCTCTCAGTCCAACAACCCATCAGGAACTGAGCACTGCCAACGATCACATGAACCTGGAGCAGGTTCTTCTCCAGTCCAGCCTTCACATGAGACTCCAGCCCCAGCTGATACCTTGATTGCAGAGTTGTGAAAGACCCCGGAGCAGAGGATCCAGGGAAGCTGTGTTGGACTCCTGACCCACAAAATTAGGATAATATAAGTATGCTGTTTTAAACCAGTAAATTGATGGTGATATTCTATGAGCTTTGTTAGCATACAAAGCTCTTCACCATTAGTTATTGACTAACTTTTCTAGCTCCTGTTATGATCCTCTCCCTCTCCCAATTCTTCTGCATAAACCTCCATACAACTCTCTCCTTTTTTCTCATTGTTCCCAGGACAACCCACAACTTGGGGCCTTTGCACAAGCTTCTCCTCCCTCAGATGCCTTCCTTTTGCATACTCTTCATTATCTTTTAAGAGCTAGATCAATGACTATTTGTCCTAACTGTTCCCATAACACTTTCTTAACATAAATAATACCATTTACCACCTTCTGTTATAATTTATACAGCTGGCATGATAATCTTGGATGTTAATTTGGATTTTGCTTTCCAAACTTTTCATCCTCTTTTCATGTTATTGTAGTCATGTTATTGGTATTTCTTTCCTTTGGGAATTTTTGGAGGGTGGAAAGCAAACCTTTGAAGTTGTTTGGTTTTCTTCAAGACCAAACTTATTCAGTAGATTGTGCTGGATATCTGAAAGAGGGAGAAGAGGAGGGAGGAGTGACCCTAAAGGAGAGAGTACCTGGGGAGGGAGGGAGAGATGGGGGTGGGGGAGAGAAAGAAGCGTGACTTCACTGCAGCACTCCAGGAGAGAGAAGCAGGCCTAAGGAGAAAAAGAAAGTAAGATTGGTACCATCCTAGGTAAGAGCTCAGACTCGGTGCTCTGGCCACCTAAAGAGTCCCATGTCCCAGGCACAGATTAGAGGAAATGTTGGCTGTGAATAAGAACACTGGGTGTCACCATGGCAACCAGACATGCCCCTGACCCAGGATTGGAGAGACCTCCCCATCTGTGCCTGGCCCATGTTACTTTCCCCTCTCTAGTCGGGGAAGAAAAATCATGACTCTGATTGAATTTCCCACAATATATTGGGGAGGAATTGGCTTTGAGTTAGATTTAACTTGAGTTAAAAAAAAACACACACCACACACAACAAAGAAATTTTATATTTCTTGCACACCTGTTTGTAGAGGAAGATTCATACCAGTGTAAATGAGCCCTGAGCACAAGAAGCGTGAGGAAAGCTACACCCAGGCACATCATAATCAATTTGTTCAAAACCAGTGATGAAGAGAAATTCTTAAAAGCAAGCCAGAGAAAACACACGCATTACACACAGAAACAAAGATAAGGATGATCGGAGCTTTCTTGTTGGAAACAATACGAGTGAGAAAGCAGCGGAGCCACATCTTGAAAGTGCCGCTCGAAGAACAAAACTGTCAGCCTGTGATTCTTCATCCAGGGAAAACCGCTCTCAAAAACGAAGGCAAAGAAAGGTTTTTGTTTTTTTTTAAAAGAAATACAAAAGCTGAAATAATTTATCACCACCCGCAAACCCACACTACACAACATGTTAAAGGGAGTCTTTCAAGAAGAAGGAAATGGCACCAGATGGAAATGTGGATCTACACCAGTGGTTCTCAGCTGGGGGTGGTTTTGCCCCTGCAGACATTTGGCAATATCTGGAGACATTTTTGGTTGTCACAGTTTGAGGGGAGAGGGAAGGGGTGGGAGGCTCTTAGTGTCTAGTGGATAGAGGTCAGGGATGCTATTAAACATTCTGTGATGCACAGGACTGCCCCCACCCTCCAGGAAGGAATGCCAATAGTAATGAGGTTGAGAAAAGCCTTACCTAAACAAAGGAATTATGTGGGTAAATGTAAATATTTTTCTTACTTTTTAAATCTCTGTCATAGATTCTTGTTCATTTAAACTAAAATAATAACAAGATGATGTGGGTTTTATAACAAATATTAAAATAAAATCTATGGCAACAGCACAGTTGAGAAGTGGAAGTATACCATTGCGTGGTTTTATACTATATGGGAAGTGGTGTAAAATCATTTGAAGGTGCACTGGGATAAGTTACATACGTATACTGTAAACCCTAAAGTAACCAGTAAAATGTGTAACAAACAAAGGAAAGATATAGCTCGTCAGCTAGCAGAGATAAAATAAATCACTAAAAAAATCATCAATTAATCCAAAATAAATCAGAGAAAGAAAAGGGGGGATAAAGAACAGATGGAAAAAATAAAACACAAATAGCAAGATAATAGACTCAAACCTAATCATATCACCATTTATTTTAAATTTAAAAGGCCCAAGCACCCTAATTAAAAGGTAGACATCAGATTTGAATTAAAAATGATCCAACTATGACAGGAAACTTGACTTGGAGTGCAATACAACATATACATGATATATTATAGAATTGTATACCTGAAATCTATATAATTTTATTAATGTCACTTTAATAAATTCAATGAAAAAAAAAGACCCAACTATACACCTGCAAGGGACTTTAAATTAAGCACAAGTAGATTTAAAAATAGTGGAAATAGGTTTAAAAATAATAACACTAATTTTTTAAAAAGTTGAGCTATATTAATATCAGAGAAAGTAAACATAATAGCAAGTAATATTATCAGGTATAAAGAAGGTCATTTTATAAAGATAAAGGGATCAGTTCTTCAAGAGGACATAATAATTCTAAATATTCATGCTTCTAGTAACAGAACTTCAAAATGCGTGAAGCAAAACCCGTTAGCATTTCAAGGAGGAAGATAAATTCACAACCATAGTCAGAGATTTTAATATGGCTCTCTCAATAACAGACGGAACAAGTACATGAAAACCATTAAGGATATAGAAAACTTGGACACTTGCTTAACCAACGTGACTTAATCGACATTTATAGAACACTCTACCCCAAAGCATCAGGATAGAAATTCTTGTCATGAGCACATGGGACATTTGTCATCTTCTGGGCTGTAACACAAGTTTCAAAATATTTAAAAGTGTTCAAGGCATTCAAAGTGTATTCTCTGACCATGATGCAATTAAATGATAAATCAATAACTGAATGGTTTCTGGAAAATCCCCAGGTATTTTGAAACCAAGTAATGCACCCTGCCTGTCTTTGGGTCTAGTGGGAGGTATTTGGTCACATTTCTCTTCTGCTTGGGATTTTAATACATAAAAGAGTGAAGACATCGGAATGGTTTAGATTCAATCTTGCTTACTCAGGAACAGTGGAAGGAACAGTTTCAACCCTAATTGTATTTTGTATTCAAGGTCTTTATGCACAAAGAACAAAGTCATGTAAACTCTTAGAGAGGAAAAAGCTTGTTTTAAAATTTAAAATGCATAGTAATATAATATTTAAAGACGAATATAACTTTATTGCCTTGAACCTAACATATGGTTATTTAGCTAACTGTTTCAGGTAGCATAGCTTGAGGAATTGCTTTTAAAAACATATGCGAAATATAAAAATGAAAATATTTTAATGCTTTATAATGGGAATGCTTTATAATGAATATGGTGTTTATGTTTGCTTTAGAGAATAGATAAGAAGGTTTCTAGAGAAATAGATGCTTCCAATCTGTTCATATAGTATATGTATAAATAATTTGTTATTTTAAATATAATCCATATAAATAAATATTTTATTTTCCATAAAAGGTCCAGTTCTCCCCCGTCCCCCGCCCCCAGGACTTTGACAGGTGGAGTCTGATTCCCTTCCTCTGGAATATGGGCTTGCTTCTGATGAGTAGATTGGGGTGGAAATAATGCTGTGACACCTCTGAGGATAGGTCACAAAAAGTGATATAGTCTCCACCTGGCGTTCTCTCTCTTAGGATGCCTGCCTTTACAACCCTGCACCCTGCTCTGAGAATGTCTGCGGAGTGACCCCATCGAGATGCCCATGTGGAGAGGAGCTGAGGCCCCCAGGTGACAGCCAGCACCAACCCCCAGATATGTGCGTGAGGGAGCTTGCAAGTGATGCCAACATCAGTCTCAAGTCTCCCAGCTGAGGACTCAGACGTAATGGATCAAGGACAGGTTTTCCCCAGGTGTTCTGTCTAATTCTTGACCCACAAAATTCATGGGTATAATAAGTGGTTGTCTTGTGCTGTTAAGCTTTCGGGTAATGTATTACACAGCCATAATTACTGGAACACCATTGCCATCTTGTTTAATAAACCCATTTTAATTTCCTATTCTTCATAAATAATTACATATTTTGAATCTGGATTTTTAATAAGGTTTCAGTACACACTGTTTCTATACAGAATGTCTATTCACAGTTACTGCATGTGTGGTTACACTACATCATTTGATATATTCCTGAATAGCTCACTAAATGGAGAAATAGTACACATGGATCAGAAAAGGCCAGAATCTCCCACTGGCTGGGGTGTGGTTAGATCACCAATCTCAGCTATAAGGCCAGATACGCTATAGAGTTTCACCACCAGGGTTTAGGAGCTGAATAGATCACTTTTAAATCTAAGTTTACCACGTGGCAACTATGTGTAGAAGAATGAGTTCTACATCATCTCTGAACCTTAATTTCTCATCTTTTTTTTTGTGTGTGGGAATAATAGCACTAATCTTATAGTATTGTTGCAATGAATAAATGATACAATGCACATGTTGGGCACTCAAATAAATGCTGAGCGCCTAGGGTTATGCATGTGAAATTTTCCATTTAAATACATGCCTTGGCATTCTATCTTAACTTCCAGATCTGGAAAATTTCCCCTAAACACCCACTGCTGACCAGAGCTTGTAAAATTGACTTTTACAGGAATTCACTGTGCTGTTAATTGCGGTGACTTCCCAGACACAGTCTGATCACTACTGTTGCCCCTTCTGAATACTCCTGGAGAAGTGAAAACTGTCCCCATAGGACCCTGGGCTAACTAACACCCACTGACTCCCAGGTAAGCTGAGTTGTCTTGGTGAATTTCAGTTTAGTCCAGAGATTCAATTCTCTTGGCTTGTTTCACTGAGAGAAGCACAGGAATAATTTTACAGAATTATAATTTCCCGCAGATTTTTTGAGAAGTTCCACTGTTTGTTGTGGAAACAGTGCGGTTAAAATAAAACCCAAAGCATTGCTTTTCTCCTCCGACAGTCTGATTGGGTTGACTCAGTGGCACTCGCTTTGGGGACATGCCCTCGTCTCTCTCCCTCAGCCCTTCCAGGAAGAACCGTCTTGTGTGATTTTAATGTGATTGTGTCTTTACCATGTGGTCTATCAGCTGTCACTGTCAGTGTATTTGAGAGTGTCTAGAAGGGGTTTTAATTGGCAAGATCTTTAGTAAAATTTGCAAATTAGTGATCCACCGGCTGATGTTATGACAATGTCTAAACACTATCAGTGCCATTTTAAAATAATCTTTCATCGATACAACATTCATCTTAATTAGCCAGAAAATGTTGGTCCCAAAGGAAGCTGCCTACAGTTTTGTGGATTTGGCATTAAGTTGGCTGATGGCTTGCTGAACTTGATTTATTGGGAAAAAAAGAGAGATTTATTGAAGTTATTTATGTTTCATTCAACTTATGAGGTGTTGGTCAATGTCTGCGTGATTAGAATGTAGACCCAGGAATACAAGTGGATGGGATGGCATGGTATGTGAATCAGCCTACGAGTCCTGGTAACTGGGTTTTAATCCTGGCTCAGCCTGAATTTGTTTGTTTGACCCTGGAAAAGAACAACTACCATTCAAGGTGATTGAGTACTTACTCTACAGCAGGTATTCTACACCCCTTGTTTTGTTCCTTATAACAACAATGTGAGGTGAAAACCATTAGCATCTCCATTTTGGAGATGAAGAAACAAACTGAGGTGTGGGGAGTGGGACTATCTTGCCATGGGTCATGGTCATGAGGAAGCTAGTAAGTGGTAGAGACCCAGGTCTCTCTGCCCTAAAGATTGAGGTCAACACAAGCACGAGCTAGCTCTCACCAAAGAGTCCCTTAATATTTGTGAACTTAGATTTTCTCATCTGTATAATGAAGCAGTTGTACCAAATGATCTTTTGTTTATCATTTAGAAAGAGTAGAATTGTAGCGCAGAAAGAGTAGGATTCTAAGTAGCTTATGGATCTGGATTTCTGGATTATTGAGGGATTGGTTTTGTCATGGTTTATATTCTCATGAAACCTGACAAGGTCCTTGTGGTATCCTTGGGAGGATGACAAATTAATGCCCTGGTACTGATTATTTTAAGTGGATTAGCAGCCTTACAAGTACCCTTTGTCTCCAAGTAAGCACTGAAATGAACATGACAACTCTTCTCACTAACTTATAGATGTTAATTTTGTCAGCTAAAAACACCACCATTTTCTTTCATTTCAGTGGTATCAGCAAATTCCTGGCCATGCTCAGCAGCCTGTGGGTGCCCTATCAGTATTTACTGGGCCTACCTGATTAATATTTATTATAGTACCTAGTATACCAGCTTTGGGGTCATTTAATTTAAATTTGAAAAAATTACTGGCTCTAGCCAACTGCACCAAAATGTATCAAAGAATATTTTTTCTGCTAGGAATTTTGCCCCAAAGCATGAAATTCAGTATAAACTTAGCCCTGTCTGCAGGCTAGAGATGCCAGATGGCTGTTAAAACGGACCCTTGCTTGGCCTTTTCTTTTATAAAAATAATTTATGACCTGCTGCTCTGAACTTCCGATCGTGGGCTCTGCAGGTACCCTGGCAGTTTTTTCCCATGTTGGTAACCACCCTAAGCTGCCTCAGACAACATTGTTCTTGGCAGTAGCCTTAAAACATCATGAAAGGGATCGTAGAGATCACTTGGCATTTCAGCCTCCTCATTACACAGTGTTATTATTTAGAGACAACTTTGGGAGATGGACTGTTAGGACTCAGGACTTCAAGTCTCTTTAGGACTCAAAGCGTGAGTTGAAGTTTCTATTATTCTCCAGGCTTCATTTGTGAAATGGGAATGGGAATGTCTGCTTTTCAGAGATCCTGGACAGATTACATGAAACTGCGACTATGGACATGCCTGGTGCCGTGTTGATGTTTATTGTTAATCATTATCATGGCAAGGACACAAAGGATTCTTCCATGTACAATATACCTAGATTTTTAGACTATTTCTCTAAATTTTTACCATCCTAGAAGATTTCTGTGTTCCCTGAAGGACCTCAAGTTTATGGTTTTCTGGTGTGACCCCGAGAAACATGAGATCCAACTATTCAAACAAACACACTAAATCCAAACCATTTCTCCCCTCCATCTTTCCCAAGTCCCATCGTGAGGGGATTATTTGTTTTTGTTGCAGTTACTATTGCTGTATAATGTAACAAATTACCCCTATTTTATGGTGTCAAACACTGATCATGTTATTATGCTCATAGATTTTGTGGGTCATGGATTTGGACAGGACACAAAGGGATGGCTCCTTTCTTACTCCTGGATGTCATGGGCTGGGAAAATGTGAACAGGATTCTCAATGGAAGTCTCACATGGGTATATCTGACTAGAGGGAATCTAGCCTCCTAATTACCAAGTGTCCAGAGAAATGAGTTTTCTGGCTGTGTTAGTTTTCTAAGGACGCCACAACAAATCACTGCAAAGTAGATGGCTTTATCGGCTCATAGTCTGGAGGCTGGAAGTCTGAAATCGAGGTGTCGGCAGAGCCATGTTCCCTCTGAAGGCTCTAGGGAAGAATTCTTCCCTATGTCTTGGCTTGTGGCTGCATAATTCAATCTCTGCTTCTGTTGTCACATGGCCTTCTTCCCTGTAAGTCTGTCTGTGTGTCCAAATCTCCCTCTGTTTTCTCTTAAGAGAATTGCAGTCTTTGGGTTTGGGGCTCTAAATTCAGGGTGATTTCATCTTAAAATTCTTAACTAATTACAGTGGCAAAGAAACTATTTTCAACTAAGGTCACTTTTTGAAGTTCTGACTGAACACGGATTTGGCGGGGGCACTATTAAACACACTACACAGGTTTCTGCCTTGGGATATCTTTCCCAAACAGAGCAAGAATGCTAAAAATATGCTGAGCAACCAAAACACATGATAAACATCCTATATGAATGCTCTGAAGAAAAGTAGGACGAGATAAGGGAAGAGAGGGTGGCACGAGAGGTGGGATGTGAAATATTTTGAGAAGAGCTTTATTTCCAGGTGGACAGAACCACAAGTATCAGATGGTGTGGTTTGAAGTACAGCCAAGAAGCTAGTGTGGCTGCAATGGGCATAAGGGAGATGAGAGGAGATGAGGTTGGAGGTCAAGCCATTTGTAGGCCATTGTAAGATTTGGACTTCATTCTAAGGGTAATTGAAAACCAGAGAGAGTTTTTGAGCATGAGAACAGGCTGATCTTATTTACATTTTTAATTTTTTTAATATATTTTATTGATTTTTATAGAGAAGAAGGGAGAGGGATAGAGAGTTAGAAACATCAATGAAAGAGAAACATTGATCAGCTGCCTCCTGTACACCCCCAACTGGAGATTGAGCCCGCAACCAAGGTACATGCCTTTGACCAGGATCAAACCCGGGACCCTTCAGACCGATGCTCTATCCATTGAGCCAAACTGGTTAGGGCTTATTTACATTTTTAAAAAGTCACTTGAGTTGCTGGGTGGAGACTAGACACAGGGTCAAAAGCGGGTGATCGGGGATCAGCTTGATGAGTCTGAGGACATGCCAGTCATTGAGGCAAGAATTAGTGGTGCCTTGAACAAGGTGGGTAGTAGCAGATGCAGTGACAAGTAGGAGAGGGATATATTTTGAAGGTAGAACTGACAGAACTTGCTGATGGTTTGGATGTGGAGTGTGAGAGAAAGGAAAGAGTTAAGGATAAATCCCAGGTTGTGGCCAGAGCACCTTGGTAAATAGGTAAATGATAGAGTTACTTTCTGAGGTGGACCAAGGTGTAGTAGGATTTAGGAGTATAATGGGAAATCAGGAGTTTAAGTTTGGATACACCAACTTTGGAAGCTTCATTAAACATCCAAGAGGATGTACATACCATTGGATCTTAAGTCTGGAGCTTAGGAGAGAAGTCAGGGTGGGGATTTAGAGTTGGGAGCCATTAATACATCAGTAGTGTGTAAAAGCACTCATGAGTGAGGTTGCCCAGAGAGTGTGTGGATAAAGAGAAAGCATGGGCAGAACCAAAACCTGAGGCATTCCGACGTTTAGAGAAGAGCAAGATGTCTTGAGGGCGTAGACCCTGTTGGTAACACCTAGAGCCTCCTCTACTCCAACTTCTCATTACTACTTGTCTTTGCAAGATTCTTCTTCATGGGTCCTGGTAGTTTCAGGCTCTTGGTTTTGCTATCAGCTATATGGTCAAACATTTATTGGTTACATCTTACTCATATCTGAATGCTTTGGAGCAGGGAGCAGCTTCCTCCTGGAAAGTCCTACCTGCTATGTTCTTGTTCTCTACTTTCATACCTAGAGACAAATGAGTCACGGATGGCTGAATAGGCCTGTCTTCTCTGATTCTCTGTCTCATTCCTCCTTCTGCCTCCCATGTCCACTCAGGACATATGGCTGGAGCAGCCACCGCACCTGCACAAGCACTTGCGTTCACAGACCCAGATGTCTGGGGCTCACCTGAGCACACCTGTTACCCTTTTCTTTGAAAAGCTGGCTATTGATTTCTGACTTCAAAGCTTCAAATCTTATAGGGAAAACCTTTAAGGTATTTATCTGCCCCCAAATGCCCACATTCCAAAAGGCCTTAGTCGGCCTGCATTTTATCTTTTCTTTTGGATGATTTGAATTTGGTGACATGAGAGAGCTTGGGAAGCAGGGGGAGGGGTTGCCAAGATGCTTGGCTCCACTAACCATGGACTGCACTACCACCTGATCCAGTTTATGGAAACTGAAACCAGACCTATTGAAAGCCTTGATGAATGTGGCATGTGCAGCAGGTGGGAACTGGTTAGAAAGAAAGACAAAAGGGAGCCTGGGGAACAATGCACGCTAAAATGTGACCCACAGCACATGTAATGCTGCAAACGCTTCATCAGATTCCTCTTATCCATTTGTGGAAAACCCAGTCCATTCCCCATTGCAGCAAAGATGTATATTTCTCCAATGCGCGTGCACACACACAGCCTTGCTTCCTACCAGGCCTTTGCCAACACTGACTTCTTATTAAGTGCTTCAGATTTAGGATGAAAGAAAATATAAGATCGGAAACTTTTTCTTTTTTCTGAGCATGAAAGAACTTTGTGCCTGTAGAATATGTATTGGCTTGCATTCAAACATAAATATGTACCACAACACAATTCCCTCCAGCTCAGAGCCGGGTTGCAAGAGAGCCTTGGAATTGAAGGAGCAGTGACTGAATGTTTATCCTATTACTCAATGAAATCCCTTCCAAACTCAGTCTTATTCCCTGTACAAAGCAACTTAGATGACTCTGAGCTTCTCTCTGAAGCTCTAGATTTTGGTAGATAACTGCTAATTCCTCTGGTTTTGTTATCAAGCTGCTTCCCTCCTTCTCTTACTCACTCTCCACAGCTAGGCTTTCTCCGAATTCTGCCATTTTTCACTTTTTAACCTGCCCGTTCCTTTCTCCCCATGCTTAAAATGCAAAGGCCCATTGTATCTGGACTATAATAACCTCCTTTCTGTTCCCTCCACTCTTTCCTCCCCTTCTGTGTGTGCAGTGGCTCCATATTTCTTTTGTCTGCCTTCTGCATTAATGACTGTCAGCTATTGGCAGTGGACTTGAATTATCCCAAGAATAAAGGAAATCCAGCCTCAGTCGGGAGTGCCGGAGACCAAGGATGTGACTGGAGATTTATGGCCATTACCCCTTGGGAGATGTCTAAAGAGCCAAAGGAG
The DNA here is from genome assembly GCF_027574615.1 of Eptesicus fuscus. Taxonomy (NCBI): domain Eukaryota; kingdom Metazoa; phylum Chordata; class Mammalia; order Chiroptera; family Vespertilionidae; genus Eptesicus; species Eptesicus fuscus. Next base: position 39,525,836 of record NC_072484.1, on the reverse strand, counting down.
GTGCTCCGCTCAGCAGGCTCCCGAAGGCCCAGTAACTCAGGATCGGTGCCCTTGGCTCCTCCCCCCCCCCCCCCATTAAATCCGCTGAGCCACCATCCTGGGGGGGGGGGTCGCTATATACTCCTGCAGCCCCCCTACTCCCCACTTCATTACTTTTGTGGCATCAAGTCATCTGTTTGTTTCTCTGGATCCCCTGCCAGGCTGGGACTGATGATTGGCTATTGCATTCTTGTGTCCGGCACAAAGACTTGCACATTCAGGCAATCGGCCTGTGTCGGCTAAATTCATTCATTCATGTGATCACTCATTTGCAAATATTTATTGCCTGTTCTATGCCAGACACTGTTCTAGGTGTTAAACAGTTGAGTTAATGGAGCAAAAATTGTTGCTGTTCCCTCAGGCTGCTGTCCCTTTGTGTTCCTCTTGAAGTTTATTTTAGATTTACTTCACTTGGTTAATTAACATGCTAATGAACGGTGGCAGGGGTGGTGCGTGGTGAGAACTGGCTATGCTAAGGAAGGGTGTTTGGTGGCTTCCCTCCCCACAAGTATTCACACTCCCCCCCTCCCTCCCCTCCGCCAATTTCCATTTTTATGTCTATCTTCCCAGTTCCTATTGGAAAAAGAATTTGGGCCCTAGCCGTGATTAGGGGACAAACATATACTGGCCTGTCTGGTGAACTGACAGGGTAGGAAATAGGAAGGGACAAAAACCAGATTCCATAAAGACACCCTGGGGTCCTGGAGAAAATGGCTCCTCTGAGAAAAATGGAAGCCTGCTCTACAAGTGGGTCTGAGGATGCGAGGGGATTAGGGAGGTCTCTCTACGCTCTGTATCCCCTGATATCCACAGCCCAGGGAATGGATCTGTCTAACAGAGTGTTATGGGCTGAATTGTTTGTGTCTCCCCAAAATTCGTGTGCTGAAACCTAACCCGTGGGATGGTATCAGGAGGTGGGGCCCTTGGGAAGTGATTAGGTCATGAGTGTGCAGCCCTCAGGCATGGGGCTAGAGCCTGTAAAAGGGAGACCCAGAGAGCTCTCATCCCTTGGGCCATGTGAGGACACCGAGAAAAGATAGCTATCTGTGAACCAGAAAGTGCGCCCTCACCTGGCACCGAATTTGCCTACACCTTGATCTTGGACTTCAGTTTCCAGAATTGTGAGAACTACATTTTCGTTGTTGGTTATCCACCAGCCTCTGGTGTTCTGCTGCAGCTGCCTGCACAGACTCAGCCACAGCTCAGTGTGTGGCTGCCAGGGTGGTCATTTCCCTTTATCCTATCGGTGGCTCTCTGGGGCTGCTGCTGGACCACAAAGACAAGAGCATCCACGTGTGAGAAGATGGACCGCAGAGTGGAGCAGGGAGCATTTGTTGTCTCAGGAGAAGTTAGGTAGCTCCTGGGGTCTCCTAGAAACATCTGAGGTGGTAGGAGGAACTCTTCACAACGACACAGGCCCTGGAGACACAATGGCAGGGGTTAGCGGGGTAGTAAACATCATTATTAATGTGGCTGTAACCTTTTACACATGCACAGGCAGGTGGAGACTGAGGACATGCTTGTTTCTGGCCTTTTAGATCCGTTCTGCTTACACAGGCACTCACCTCTGTGGACCAGCCCAGAGCGGAGCCACAGGCCTGTGTCTCCAACCTTGGCACTCTTCCCTCTCCCATGTCCCCGTTTCATCTTGCTCTTTCCTCTTTTCATCCTCACTAGCTCCCTGACTCTATTCTCTGCCCCTCAGGCCCCTCTGGATGTGAGGATACATTTGGGAAAATTATTTCCTAACTGTTGAAAGTCCTAGAAATTCTCTCTCCCACATCTGGCATCCTTATCCCAGGGGTCATCCACTTGCTCATTGTCCTAGAGCAGGGGTCCTCAAACTACGGCCCGCGGGCCACATGCGGCCCGCCGAGGACATTTATCCGGCCCGCCGGGTGTTTTTGCCGCTGCTGCCTGTCCTGCTTAGCAGCCGACTTAGCAGTGTGCCTAGGAATTTGTTCATAGTGTTTTTTTTAAACTATAGTCCGGTCCTCCAACGGTCTGAGGGACAGTGAACTGGCCCCCTGTTTAAAAAGTTTGAGGACCCCTGTCCTAGAGGGTGCAAATTATTAGCCCCTTCTTTTCCTCACTTGCAAAGGAGCAGATGAATTCATTTGGACATCTCAGTCCTCATAGCTGACTTGCCTTAATAAAGTGTTCCTTTTGGGTGAATTTCCTATTTAAAAGTGAAAAACTCATGGATAACCTCACTCCATGAATCTCTACAATGAGCATTTCAGGCGGGAGTGACGGATGGGTGGGAGAAAGCTTTTTGGTGGGGAGAGAGCTTTCATGGGATGCTTGTAATCAATATTAATGTGTGTATGAATCTCCAGGGATCCTGTTAAAACAGAGCTTCTGATTCAGTGGGGCTGGAGTGGAAACTGGTTTCGGCTTTTCTAACAGGCTCCCGGGTGATGAGCTACTCTGAGACCACCCTGAGTAATGAGGCCTTCAATCCCAGAGGCCACCTGGGCAAAGCTCGCTCTTGCACACCCGTGATGTCTTCACATGATCCAGGCAATGAAATCTTTGCCCAGATGTTGAATGAGCTTATTAAGTTGGCTATTTGAAAGGGGAAGGGAAGTTTCTTATAACTGAGAAGGAAGTCATTCCAAACTGGAGTTGAGTTACATAAACAGAGTTTTATGAATGATGTTCTTGTTTTCCTACAACTGGAGTTAATACTGTTTCAAAAATGCTGCAAAGAGGGCACGGGAAGCTTCTGTTCGTGGGGGTGGGGGCGGGGGGGGGGAGGTGGGTGGATATTATTAGGACCAACAATGTGCAGAAAAATTTATTTGATCAGAGAAGCTTATAAACAGGCTAGATCTCAAAAGTGGAACAAGGTTATGAGAGTTGGCAGAAGTAAAAAAATAAGTCACTCGCAGAATCAGAGACAACTGCTGCCTCCTCACCTCCTCTTTTATTTCTCCCTCCAACCCAGCAATCACAGTGATATTTATCTCCTCACCAGAGAGCCCTGCTGGCTGCCCAGCTTCCATCAGAGGGCATGACCCGGCTCTCTTTCTGGGCGGCAGTGGGAAGACAGTGGAAGTAGTTGGGCTTTCCCCTCTGTGTTTGTTGCCCAGGGCATCCTCTGGGTGATGCTAGAAGATAAGCTCTTGTGGTGATGAGAGCCCTGGGATTATGGCCTGCAGTCCCCAGCACAGGAGTCCACCGTGGGCCCAGGGCACTGAGCTAGGCTCATCGGGAGATGAAATAAAAAAGATAAAAGTGCTGGTTATTTCCATTGAGGATCTTAATAAGGTAGCTGGGAATGGAAGAGCCACATTTTTAAGATCACCAGCCACATCAAGCAGGAAATCGTAATTTCCACATGAGTGATCCGCACGATGAGGCTTGGGCTGAGGAGGGCATGGGGAAACTTTCAAATGAGGTGATCAGAAGGGCTTCACTGAGGAGGTAGTAATTGACTTAGTCCTGGAAGGGAAGGAAGAATTAAATAGTGCCTGGGAGGCCTGAGACAGTGCAGCTTCCAAGAACTCTTTCTTGCCCAAATCCCTTTCTGGGAATGGCTCAGGGGGAAGAGGAAAGTGCCTTGATTTATGTTGATGACAGATGATGCCAAGGGCCTGAGTTGTGGCCAACCTGAGTGTTGGCTGCCAAAGGCAGGCTTGGGAGGCACAGCACACCTTGCTTGCTAGGAGTTTCTGTTTTCTGCACAGAATCAGGTACAGATTAGGATACAGTTAAATTCTACCTTTATAATTTCCCTAAAAACATGATTTATGGGGAGATGCTCTAATCGGGCTGTCCAAATATCTCCCCATACTTCAGGAAACCCCTTAGCACCTGATTTTCAGCTTTAAAAACTGTCATTTATACTTTAAACCCAAGCATTTAATTTTTAAAGCATTGGCAGATAGAGATTAATAATGGCAGGGCTAGAAAAACTCCATAATGATCTTAGGGGGAAAAAGCCCACTAGAGCTATTTTTATTTCTTATAACTTGAGGCTTCACATTTCAAAGTTTTATCAAACTGCTTCCCATCCCCCTTGCCCCATAATTTAAACCATTGTTTTCCAAGGAAAATTTAATAATAAGAGCCGTCATGTGTTTCTGCTTAATTCTGGAAGCCTGTGTTCTGCAGTCAAAGATTCTCATTTGAAAATAATTCCTGTCCTTATTCTAAAACTGCCAGGGGAATAAAATTTAAAAAACATGTTGCAGCTCTCAAGTTTATGTTTTGCCTAAAGCCAAGCAGCGCTGGAAGATCAAAGTTTGGAGTGTGGTTCTAAAGTTAGAACCACTGCCTTGCAAGGCGCTCACAAAGCGAGAGCCGGGCGCAGCTGCCCCTCCAAGTCCTGGGGTAATTAGCTCCGGTGCAGACGGAGGCCCCGGCCCCTCCCCTGGGCAGGGCCCAGGCCTCAGGGCCCCTGTGGCCTGGGAAGCAGATCCCCACGGAGAAGGGCAGGCAGGGCACTTTTAGACCATATGCACACTCTGTGTAGGCCTCCTGCGTTCCCCAATTTGCATTTGGGACGAAGCAGGAGCAAACGCTGCCTGTGCTTGCTGCCTGCCAGGTCTGCCCCTCGTGGGGGCTATTTGTCAACATGACAGATTCATCTATAACATTTGAGGATGGGCAAACTGAGGCATGTCTGCTCGTATCAAGCCGCCTCTTGTTCACTCTTAAAAAGTAAACATATATGTGTGTGTGTATTAAAAACATTTTTTCCCTTAAGCCTCAAAGCTCTGCTTCTCCTCTCCCTTATCAAATCCCTAAGTTGGCTCTGTTAAGTCTCTGAGTGTAGATTTTGGTTTCTTAAAGCGTCAAAATGGCACTCAGGGGCAGCAGCAGACCTAAAATAAAGGCTGTCTAATCTCTCCAGTCACCTCCTCCAGCAACTTCTACTTGCTGCTAGTGAGCCAGCCGTCACTTCAAATGTTCTGGTTCAGAAATCGTAGGTGTGTGAATCAAACATACATGTGGCTCCTTACTGAAAACCAACTGGACCCGCCAAGGCACCTTGGGCTAGCTAGAAACCCACACTGAACTTGGGAAGACTGGCAAGTGATGATGGGAAGCGCAGGCCTCCCCCTTCGGATGTGATCTGCTGGCATCCGCTGACTGCAAGTGTGCCCCTGCGCTCCTGGCGTGCTCCTGTGCCACCGAGGCTCCCTGGTGCCTGGCGCTCCCCTGGCAGCTGTTCTAGGAGAGGCATGGGAAGCAGCTGCCTCTTTTCAATCTGAGCGAGCTCCCCGCCGCTTCTCCAGTTCAGATGGACGGATTTACACAGAGCCTTGGTTGTACAATAGCTTCTGGCTTTGCAGTCCCTGATACACTCCCCTGTGCGGTTGATAATGGGAAAAACAGGTGAACTGCGAGTTTCACTCAAGCGGTCCACTTAGTGATATTGCCCTCAGGAAGCTGTTTTCCTTGCCTGGAACAGAGGAGATTGGCACCTTCTGGACAAGAGGCGCTAGGAAATGCATTCTCCCTCACCATAGGTGTTTACCAAGATTACCCGGAAATTTTTGTGCTGTGGCTGCAGGACAAACAGAGCTCTTTCTCCCAATCGAGTTGTTCTGAAGTGCAGAGGCCCAGAGCTCTGCTGATGGAAGTTGCCCAGTTAGCCAGGGCTGCTCTCTGCAGTGCTGTGAACCAGCACTAAACTCCAGTCTTGGGTGGGAATTACAAATTATTTTAATCCCTCTCTACCTTTCCAAATTCCAATCCCAAAAGTTGCTTGAAGTAGAGGCCTTCATGTTGATGGTGGAAAGGTTAAGACGTCGGGGGGTGTTGGGATGGAGTGAGTGTATTTTGCATGCAAGAAGACATGGCATTTGAGGGAGGGGTGGAGGGCAGAGTGTTTGGACTGAATTGCGTGTCCCCCCGATTCATGTCTTAACCCCCCCCAACACCTCTGAATGTAAATATATTTGGAGACACGGTCTTTAAAAATAAATTAGGTTAAAATGAAATCATTAGGGTGGACTCAACTCCAGTATGATAGATGTCCTTATAAAAAGGGGGACATTGGACACACAGATACATATAGAGGAAAGACGATGTGTGAAGACACAGGGGAAAGGCAACCATGTACAGGCCAAGGAGAGAGGCTGAAGATGAAATGAGCTCTCTGACACCTTGACCTTGGACTGCTAGCCTCCAGAACTGTGAGACAATAAGCATGCGTTGTTTCAGCCCCGGTCTGTGGTAGTTTGGGACGGCAGCCCTGGCCGACTGAAACAGATTTGGTGTGGTGTAAGTGTGGCCAAGGTCTCACCAGAGAGAGCTATTGGACTTACCCACTCTCCAAAAACCTCCCTGGATGGTTCCTAGAATGAGAGAGAATAAAGAGAGAGCCCACTTGGTTGGGTGTGTTTTATAAACCTCTCTTTGGGGGATTCATTGAAGAAACAGAAAGGGGGAGCTGATGTGCCCACAGGACATGACTCTGTGCAGGTTTTATTTTTTTTTTAATTTCTTTATTGATTAAGGTGTCACATATTTGTCCTCATCCCCCCATTCCCATCCCACCCCTCTCCCCACGCATGCCCCAACCCCCTGTTGAACTTAACCGTTGGATAGGCTCATATGCATGCACACAAGTCCTTTGGTTGAACTCTCCCCCTCCCCCCACCCTCCCCTTTCCTCCCTCTGAGGCCCGATAGTCCGATCGATGCCTCCTTGCTTCTGGTTCTGTTCTTGTTCCTCAGTCTATGTTGTTCATCATTTCCCCTAGATGAGCGAGATCATATGTCACTAGATATATACTTATGAGAACTGAATGTGAGACGAGCAATAATAGTTATGCTGACAGGCAAATGAATCAGTCTGTAGCGAACTTCCCCCTGGACCAACAGTTCTTTTGAGACCCAATTTCAATGTCCAGCTGTTCCTTGTGTGTACATGTCAGCGCTGACCCCTCAGCTCTGGATGGTGGACAAATGGTGGTAACGGAGGTCCGACTCCCTCTGGTTTGGTCTCGGTCGGACCCAGGGGCACAGCGTCACCCGGATTAAAGGGCACGTGGCCACACCCATATCTGTGCAGGTTTTATTGTGGGAAAAAGCACGGCACCACTGAATTGGCAATTTCTCACAATACCAGGTGCATTACAGATTGGTGTGTGGGCTTTCGTGAATTGGTTGCATATAAATGAGGAACGTGTAAATAAAAAGGGGATGTAGAAACTTTCACTAGTGTGAGGCTTTTATTTATAGTTCCTCATGCCCGCTGCTGATTCCCTTTGCCCTGTGAGTGTGTGCTGTGGCAACCTCACAGGCTTTTGTATAAAGTGCTCTCAGATAGGGTGCTGCAAGCTCCTTCTTTATGTGAAAACTGGGAAGCATGGCATGAGGAGGTGGGGTGCCAAAAAAGCTGATTTGGCAGAGGGTGTGATTTTAGTGGACAGAGAATGGACTATGGATCGGGAGCCTGTGAGCTGGCCCGAGCAGGACTGTGGAGGTGATATTGACACATTCTTGAACTACGTGAAGGACTGGACTAGAGGAAGGCCGAGGTCGCTTCTCACTCTGATTCCAGGAACTCAGAAAGCCAGAGGGAGTGGCAGTGTGGCTGAGCGAGTGGAAAAGCAGGGCCCTGACCTGGTCTGCCCTGACTTCCCCTCTGGACCAAGTGACACTGTTCTCTCCTCAAACCGGCTTGGGGTCATCTCCCTCAGGGCATTTTCCAACCTCCTTTCCCCCTCTGTGCCACATAGCTCCTTCTTCACCTTTACTGTTGGGATATTTGCTGCTCAGTGTCGCCTTGTTAGCTCTGAGAGCAACTGAAGGGGAAGTTTTCACAGGTCTTTTCCTCCTGCATCCTAGGAAGACTTGACTGAGCGTATGCACTGCCATCTTGCACTTACTTCTCTCATCTCTGAATGGACCAGTGACACCTAAGCTTAAGCTGTTGGACAGTGTAAAGGAGATGATATCTGTAGCACAGCGAGAACGTGGTAGGCACTCATATGTTAGGTTCTTTCTCTTCTGCAAAACTTCTGTGCTAATTATCTGCTTTATGTGTTAGCACTTAGTAGGTGTGGCCTTAAATTGCTGATGCATGTCTTAGCTTCACAACTTGATGGTTAACTCCAGGTTAGGTTCATGTCAGACTTGTTTATATTCAGATTCACTCCAACTTACCGTTTCGCACAGCACATAGTAGGTCCTCAAAAATTATTCTTGATTGATTACTTATTGGCTCATGATCTTCAACAAAGGATTGGGCCTTCAATGACTCCCTGGTTACAGGACTCTTTAAGGACTCTTTAGGACTCAGGCAGTATTATTATTCATTCTCTGTGTTGATGCTAATTGGTCTCTGAGCCTTCTGAGCACCTCCCTTTGTTACATGGAAATTTTAGACTCACTTCTAAGATGTTCACACATAATAATGGGGTATTTACTGATTTTTAAATAGATGTGACAGTGTTTAGCATGCAGCTGAAATCAAATACAGAGTGTTAATTGTATCGGCCCATAACAAAACGGCCTCTTGGTAATGATGTTAGAAAGAAACAGGGCTCCTTGTTATTGCAAAGGGAACCCGCTCTGATTGTCACAGGGGTGCAAGGTGTTCTAGGTGGTATAAATCCAAATAAATAGATAATAACAGCACAATTAAATTTATATCTTTCCAAAGTGTCGTAAGAAATAAGCCCATAAAAGGAAGTGCTAGTCAATGAAAATTTACAGGACATGTGGATTTGTGGACAAGTTTGGGGATATTAGTGTTCAGTGAAATTGCTCTCATTTCCTGGAGCTCATATTTGGAGACGAGTAGTCAGAACAGTGAGCAGTTTGCTTTAAGGCTGAGGGAACTGGGGAGGTTTAGCATGGGGAAGAGAAAATTCTGGGTTACAAGGTAATAGTCTCAAAATATTTGAGGGACTGTCTTCTGAAAGAGGAAATGTGTTGATTCAGGGAGGCACCGGCTGGCAGAACTTAAACCTGTGGGTAAAAGGGGCAGGAAAAAAAAGTTATGTCCCAATGCTGGACAGAGCTTTCTAACAATGAGCTTTCGATGTGCTGAAGCAGGGATGGATCAATTGGACAGGATTGATGCAGAGTAGGGTGGGGGGAACCCCTTCCCATTGTGGGTTTTATGAACCTTTATGTCTGGGTCAATAATTTCAGAGAATGGACGTATTTCTAACACAGCTCAGAAATCACAATTACACACTTCTGAAATGTTGGAAATAGGACAAAATTATGGCTGTAAGCTGGATTGATTGTAAATTAGTTCTTGGTCTTGAAAAATATCTGCGAATTAATCAGATTCCCAGAGGGATGATGAGTCTGTGTAGGATCTCGGAGATCTCTACAGGGAAGACCACAGGCAGAGAGTAATCATAATGATACCCAAGTAGCATGGGAGGTCTCCACAGAAACACCTGTAGGAGGGCAGGAGCCAATTATCTAAGGGATGCGGCCAAAAAGTGGTAGCTTTGGCTTGAGGGATCCGGTAATTGTCTCTGTTCTTCATATGGCATTGGATGAAGTGAGCTGCACTTTGTATAGTCTTGGGAGAGTCCTGTAACCTCTCCGTTCCCTTTGTGAAATGGGGACAGTAAAACCTGTTACAAAACCTCTCTGGGGGCTTCAGTGAGGGTTAACCATCTGGTAGTTGTGTGACCTTGTGTCATGAAAATGGCTGACTAACGTAAGGGAACAAGAGTATCTTGCCTGTTGGAATATTCATGTGGCACTAGCTAGCAATGTTGAATTGTTTGTCCTAGTAATGGAAAAAAACACAAACAAGCAAAAACAATATGGCAGGGCCAGGGGTGTAGATTTCATCTGTTTGCATAGAACTCAGTATTTTTATAAGTCTCCCTTCCTTGGGAAAATATCAATGATTTGGTCCCTTGGAAATTTAAAACAAAAAAATAAAACAAATGCAAGGAAGGTGGGTGCCGTCTTCATTTGTTATGAAACAGCTACCTCAAAACTTCTATTCGAATTCAATCAGCTAAATCTACCTTGATATTCTCAGTCCATTCATGAAAAGCCATACTTCTTCTCATTTCTAGAAACTTAAATTTTCTCAGTTTAGACAAGACAGTCTTCTAGTTCTAGCTCTCTCACCAACTAACTGGGGACCTTAACAAAGAAGTAAGAATTCTCTGACACTCCCCTTTCCAGCTGGATCTATGAAGGTGTGTTTAGCTACAAGTAACAAGAACTCTGACTCAAAGCATCAGAACTTTAAGGGAATTAGTTGTTTCATACAACAAGAAGCCTTGGGATATAGTGTCAGTGATGTCATGGGGACCCTTTTCATCTTTTTGGTTGGCATCCTCAGTGAGGTGGCCTTGTGCTCACAGGCTTGCCTCATGCCTGCAGAATGGCTACAGCGGTTCCAGGAATCACATCTGGTTATTTCTTCTCATGAGAAAATAAGCCTTTCTTATAAGTCACTGGAAGAACTTCCCTCTTATCTGACCAGTTAGACTAACTCCATCTTTTAATGAATTACAGGAAAGGAGAATAGGATAAAGATGATTGGCTTAGAACAAACATTGGCAAACCATTTCTTAAAGGGTCAGGTGGTAAATATTTCAGGCTTTGTTGACTGTGAGGCAAAAATCTAGAACATTATGTAGGTACTCATATAACCATTTAAAATATAATCATTTAAAAATATAAAAACTATGCCTTTTTTGAGAGGGTCCTCCAGAGAAACAGAACCAATAGGATGTATGTATATACACAGGGAGATTTATTTTAAGGAATCAGCTCATATGATTATGAAGATTGGCAAGTCCAAAATCTGCAGGGTGAGTTAATGGGTTGGCAACCCAGGGAGGAGCCGCTGCTGCAGTTCTGTCCAAAGGCTACCTAGTTGTAAAATTCCCTCTTACTCATGAGAGGTCACTTTTTTATTCTCTCAAACCTTCAACTGATTGAATGAGGCCCACCCACATTATGGAGTACAATCTGCTTTACTCAAAGTCCACCAATTTAAATGAAAATCTCATCTAAAAATACCCTCACAGGAACATCCAGAATAATGTTTAACCATATCTGGGCACCATGGCCCAGCCAACTTGGCACATAAAATTAAATTGCATTCTTAGCTCTAGGCCATGCAAAAACAGGCAGAAAGGCAAATTTTGCCAATGTCTGGCTTTGAATTATACCTGAGATGGGATAGGATTATTTTTATTAAGAGTGGGCTAGCCCTAGCTGGTTTGGTACAGTGGATAGTGAATCAGCCTGTGGACTGAAGGGTCCCGGGTTTGATTCCAGTCAAGGGCTCATGTCCAGGTTGCAGGCTCTATCCCTAGTAGGGGGTGTGCAAGAGGCAGCTGATCAATGATTCTCTCTCATCATTGATGTTTCTATCTCTCTTTATCTCTCTCCTCTCTGAAATCAATAAAAAAAAAATATATATATATATAAAGATATTGTGTTAAAAAAAGAGTGGGTGTCTGATCAAAACCACAGTCAGTTAACAAGGAACAAAGATGATGGGTAGACAACCATGTTATGCTGGTCCTACCTATCCAACATTGATTTTGAAATAACAAATACAGAAACCCTTTGGGAAACTTTAAAACACTGCATTGAAATGTAAAGCAGAAATCCTGATCTAGCCCTTGCCCACATTTTTTTTTTAAAATTAATGACTCAATATTTCTATTTGTCAATTCCTGTTTTGCCTTGTTGTTCCCTTCCCACGCGGGGGGCATTTGCCATCCTGTTCTCCAGGCAAAAGAGCAAGGCAACCCGTGACTAATTGTTGAGAGGAGATGAGCTGAGATGCCTACAGTGGTAAACAGTTCTGCTGTGGGTGCTGAGTACACCAGAGTGTGCAAGCAGATGCTCCACCTGAGTGGCAGTTAAGGGCCAAGGCACTCTGAGTTTGGGTAGAGGTGAGGTGGCATGGGCTGTCTCCCAACAGGTAAGGTGGGGGCAACTTGAGTTGCCCTGTGTGCAAGTGTTGGCCCTGATATGCTAATACTCCTGGCCAGTCTTGTAGGGCTCTTTTTCAATTTAGACCAAATGATGGGGACTCTAGCAGCACCAGGCATGGGTGGGGTTCAGTGGCTACAGCATAGTTAGGTACCAGAGGATTCACTAGTGTTTGAGCCAGAATCATTGAACCTGATGGAGCCTTAAGATCTGCTTTAGCTCCTGGGTCCTAGAACTTCCCTGGAACTTAGTTCCTTGGGCACCTCCATTAATGAGCACCAAATGTTGGCCAGAGACAGGATCAGGGAGGTATAGTTAACCAGGGTGCACATTAAGAAATGGTGTGATGAGACTTTGTTTTCATACTTTGGAACAAAAAGTGTCACTGCTCTTAGCCTTCCTCCAGAGGCTCCAAAAATAAAAAATAAAAAATGGTGAATTGAGCTTGAAATATACCACACGCTGAATACACGTGGGGAATATAAGCAAGTAAGAAAAGAAGTAAGGCAAAGTTATTGAGGCAACAATTCAAATTTAATTGCATTTGATATAGACCACCCTTTAAAAATAGTTTGGTCGGTTAAAGGCTGCAGTAATTTATGGAACTATCTTCCTCCTTCCAGGGAAGTTGACAAGTCTGGACTGAATCAAGAGAATCAGCATAAATCTCAGCCGATGCCTAATTTTAGAGATGTCTGGTCCTTGCAGGAGTCTTGCCACAGCCAGATGGGGTGGGAGACAACATTCGAGGGTGGAAAAGCAGGAGGTGCCAAACTGAAGCTCAAAAGGTTAAACCCATTTATGTGACTGATCAATCCTGAGCAAATAGGAATCGGATTGTGGGAAGTGCTGTGCACTGTAACACATAACCTGGAGTCCCGGGAGCCGGCAGCCTCGGAGGATCACAGGGAAATGATTAATTACTCCAGGCCTGCCTGTTGCACATCTCTAAAAAAACCTGAGTTCATGCTCCCTGAAAGCCGCCCCAAACGAGGTAGCAGGGTGACCTGGGCTCTCCAGGACTTGGCCTCTTTATGGGTTCCATACAGAAATGGACCTCTCCTCTGTGCAGCAGACTCCCAAACCCTGTGTAGATCATTCCCGATCACGGAGAAGCCTTCCCTGGTGCCACCTAGAGAAAATAAGGCGCCTCCTACTTAGCATCCTTCTATTTTTTATTTCTTGGACATAGTCTCTGCTCTACTGTTTTATTTATTTGTCAATTTGTTTACATCTCTGCTTCTAAAAGTTCTCAAAGGGAAGCCTGTGTCCCGCTCATTTGTGTCATGCCTGCTGTTGCATGCACTTGGCACTTGGGGAGAGTTCAGTTGTGACGGAAACTGAGCTGAACTGAATGGATGTGGCTGGTGGTCTTGATTGTAAATGATAGCTTGGAGCTTCTGGAATTTTAAATTCCACTCATGGAGGCCAGACTGAAGAAGGGCACGTAACTGTTGGCATGGCGTGTAGACTCTTCGGAACACTGGTTCTAGTGCTCTTATTATTACGATTACGATTATGATTATGTTATTATTCTGAAGGGAAGAAGAACATGAGTTAGGAGACGTTCTGAAGCAGCTGACTCACTGCTTATTCATTTAAGGGGATGGATTGCCAGCAACCAAAGCATCAAAGATCATGTTGTGACACATTTGAAGTTTAAGATTCTGATGGATCTGGGAAGTGTCTCTCAAGCTTTGTTCCCAGACCATCTGCATGAGAATCTTGCTTCATATACAGATTCCTGGGCCCATTCCCTAGACATATGGAATCACAATCTCTTGGTGTATCTAGTAATCTGAGTTTAAAAATTTCTCAAGTGACTCTGATGCACAGTAAATTTATGAAATAGTGTAGGTGGGGGCTTGGGGATGGGGACATTTAGCCCACGTAGCAGTCCTTCGGGTTTTCCCCATGAGGATGTAGAGTCACTGTCTGTGTTTTAAATGCACTGACTACTCTGTGTGTGGCGATGCTGCCTGGTCCAAACACAGACTCATGTGTTTAATTTTGCTAATGAATTTCAGGGTTTTCTTTTTACAATTTAATTTCTTGGGAATTATGTAAAATACTAGAGGCCCAGTGCATGGATTCGTGCATCGGTGGGGTCCCTCGGCCTGGCCTGTGCCCTCTCGCAATCCGGGACCCCTCGGGGGATGTCGGACTGCTGGTTTTGGCCTGATCCCCGCAGGCACTTGGGGAGCTTAGGCTTTTATATACTAGTATATATAGACTTGCATAGTATCTAAGTTAAAGCTTCAAAACAAGGTATAATCACATAAGTTTTACTTCTATTCATATTGCTTCCACCTCATTCCCTTCTTCTACCTTAGGTAACCCATTATCTGTATTTCTATGGTTTGTCTTTCAATTTTTTAAAATAGAAGAGTCATGCACACACATCCTATATAATAAAAGTGTAATATGCAAATTGAATGGCAGAACAACCAGTCACTATGATGCGCACTGACCACCAGGGGGCAGACACTCAATGCAGGAGCTGCCCCCTGGTGATCAGTGCACTCCCACAGAGGGAGCACCACTCAGCCAGAAGCTGGGCTCATGGCTGGCAAGCGTAGCGGTGGTGGCAGGAGCCTCTCCCACCTCTGCTGCAGGCAGGTGGTAAAGAGCAAGGGGTCCTGGACTGTGAGAGCCCCAGACTGCAAGAGGGATGTCTGCTGAGGGGTCCCGGACTGCAAGAGGGCACAGGCCAGGCTGAGGGACCCTATCCTCCCCCCCAGTGCACAAATCTCTTGCACCGGGCCTCTAGTACTATATATCCTATCTAATAAAAGGGAATATGCAAATTGACTGTCACACTCACAAAGATGGCGGCGCCCAGTCCCCTCAGCCCCTCTGGAGTCCCCCAGTCCTTTCAGCACTGCCAGGGGGAGGGGGGAGGGTGGCGGCAGGCACACAGTGCGGCCAGACCCACCCTCAGCCCCTAGTCACCCAGAGCCAGCCCGAGGTGCAGGCAAGCCTCAGATGTCGGCTGCCCAGCCGCCCAGGGCCGCCCAAGGCTCAGGTAACCAGGACTGGCCGAGGCTTGTGCTGCCAGCAGTGGCAGCAGCAGAGGTGTGATGGGGGCATCGCCTTCCCCTGATCACTGGGTTGCCTCCCACCCCTGAGGGCTCCCAGACTGTGAGAGGGGGCAGGCCTGGCTGAGGGACAACCCCCTCCAGTGCATGAATTTTCATGCACCAGGCCCCTAGTATTATGATATCTGGACTGGATAATTCTTTGTTGTGGGGGCCATCCTGTGTATTATAGGATATTTAGTAGTATCTCTGACTCACTAGATGCTGGTAATATCCTCTCAGGTGGGACAATTAAAAATGTCTCCAGACATTGCCAAATATCCCCTAGAGGCCAAAATCACATCTGATTGAGAATCATTGGCTTGCACATATAGGTCTATTTATAAATATGCTTATTTATATATACATTTCTTTCTTCCATTCCTTAATATAATAACAAGCTATACCTATTTTCTCCACATTACTTTTTTTACTCAGAAAAATATACCCTGGGGATCACTTCTAAGTATCAAGTAGAAATATTCCCTCTTCCTTTTCACAGCTGTATAGTACTCCATTGTCCCATTTTGTTTCTTACATTTTTGCCTACTTCCAGCTTTTATACACAGGTATACAGCATAGGTTCATAATTGGGCTAGCACTCTGAGAGTTTCAGGTGCCCAAGTGATGAGAAAAATTGGACAGCAAACTTTAAAAAACATAGATTTATCTTCCTCTTGACTCCAAGTTTCTTTCTCTCTTACTCATCAATGACTGTTTTTAAAAAAAATAAACTTTAATTCTTAAAGCTCAAAGTTGTTCAAATCTAAAAGAAGTACATTTTTGGCATTATCTTAATTGTTTTATCATTGCTGGATCGATTTATAGGTATGTCCAGTGCCAATTTGCAAGTGGGTAGATTTGAATGTGTAGACTGCCCAATGCTTTATCAGTTTTATGCAGTACATTTAATTTTTTATTTTCATATTTGGGGGATTTAAAAAAAATCTTATTGCACCAAAAAGAGTGCTCTATCCCACTACAGTGGCCCTCAAACCCTGTCACCCATTGTGATGACTAAGGAATGAATCCAAGTTACTACTTGGGATTAAACCTAGAAACTTGGAATTCCCCATTGTTGCTATTGAACAGCAACTAAAAATGTTGGTTTACTCTGAAGATCAGCAGGCAAAGAAAATGTTACAGGATATGAGGTGGGACAAGGAACTCCCTTGGTATTGAAACAATTCTCAGAATAGGATTCTGGGCCAGCCCGCACAGAAACCCCAGCTGGGCCCGAGGAAATTAGGCTTCAGCTTCCACCAAGGGCAGGTACAGTGGGTCCCTGAGCAGGAAGTGATGACGGGCCGACTCTTACTGTTTCACAGAAGCCTTCGAGCACAAACTGACAAATGAAAAGTCCAGGCGCAGATTAATTATTTTGGCTCTATTATCATACAGACCAATCCAGTATATTTATTCAACTTTGAATATTAGAACCTATTTATTTTCTCTCTTAGCTCATAAGCTGTTTCCCCTTCCCTCCTGCCCTGTCCCCCATGAAAACGGAAACTTCAGGAAATTCTTCATGTCCATATGAATATCACATTCTGCAGTTTGAAAAAGTACTAAAGTATAACATGTACCCCATTCTGACATGGCCCCAGGGGAAAGTTAGAGGAGGTCTTGTTAAGGGGCGTGTGCTGAGTTGGCAGAAAGGAGAGCATGCAATAGAGAATGTGATCTTTCCTATTTTTCAAAGGAAATATTTCGTCAGAACGATGCATGCAGTCTATTAACTCAGAAGTTTAGGATGTCATTTTCCCACTGGCCCCCCGAACTATTTCATCAGAATCTTTCCTCATCTAATTAATGAAACTCGCCTCTCTGTGCTCTTTCCTACAGAACTGCAATTTTTTAAACATCTGTTTTTAAAAGTATTCCTTGTCTACAAAGTGTGGGCCAATGATAACACACGTTTAAGAGCAAAACCCAAAACATAGCTTTGTGTGATGGAAAAGTGGGAGAGATTGCTCTTGGCCGGTTGAAACTCCATCTCAAACAAGTTATTTGCTCCTCAGTCATGTTTCATCTCTTACTTCTCTGTCCTTAGGCTGGATGTGAACCTTCCCACTGCCTTTTGCTTGCCTTTAATCACAGGAATGGCATCAGCCTAGTCTTGCATCTCCTTACCACTCCCACCCTCCTTCATTAGAAGGTTCACTCTGTTCTCATATCCTCTTTTACTTCATGGTGAGCAGCTGGGCTATGTGCTTACAGCAAATTAGCTGTAACATAAAGCAGCCTCTTTTCTCTTTTCTCATCTTTTTAGGCTGTTGCGGGAGAAAAGGTGGTTAGAGAAATTATCCTACAATCAACTAGTGTGGACAAGGATCAGATAAGCAGAAAAAAGCAGCCTGTTGTTGGGTCCCCTCACACTGATGAATCGCTGTGTGGGACATTTCTCTCCGGGATCCCTTTTGCATTGTTCAGACTGCATACGCTCAAGTTCCTTCCCAGAGACATTTTCCCCTCACGGACATTCACTAACTGTCCTGGTTGAAGTGTATGTTCTTGAAAATATTGAAATCCAACTGCAATCTCAACGCCGCTGGTCACAACTTTCTGTTTATGTTTTAAAAATGCAACAACCATGGTCACAGCCATTCATCAATTTTAAAAGTCAGGCAGTCACCAAAGCTGCAGATGGTCCCAAGAGGAATATTAGTTCTAAAGATAAGGAAATAGAAATAAGTTTGATGAGTGAGACAGGCACAGTTAAAGCCTTAGCGACTACTGGCAGGCACCTGAGCCTCAATGTCCCAGGTCCCGGGGGTGGGGGGGGGGGGGGGAGTTGGTGTTTATTTGTCATGGTCTGCAGATTTTCAATGAACATCTCTTCTCAAGGTGCTGAGTGACCACACACAGTAGGACTCTTTATAAGGTCAAATCAAGTCCTGTGTGCTGGGTTCCAAGCACATTGACAAGGTGGTGTTGATCATTATTACTTGGCCTCTCTCCTGGTGGCATTGAAATCTAATGTTTGGTCACTTCTCTCTCTATCCCTGGCCACATAACACAGACCCAACTCAAGGTGGGTGAGTTGAAAGAACACTTCAGTGAAGGCATTAGGCAGTCACTAGCTTGCTGGACACTTCATCACTATACTCAGTGATTTTCAAGCATTTTATTAAGCAGTGAAATGTTTTGTTTTGTTTTCAAATAATACATTATTTGGCATTTAAGTATGCAGAGCAGTGAAAGGAACATTTGATGAACCTGAATTTATTTTGTAATTTACAAATTTATGCAACTTTAATTTTAAACTTAATTTATTTTAAAGGCATTCAAAGAGAATTCTGAAGTATTTTGGCTGAACACAAAAAATTGAAATTGGGAATTAGGGATGACTATTGCCACATTATAACGGCTTCATGTCCCAAGACTATCTGTTTATTTATGAATTGTTGTTTTGGTTACAGAGCATGGAGATAAATCTGATTTAGACAGTTAGACAGTGGGAAATGGTAAGATCTTTTTCTTTTTATTAAATTTACCGTATAACCTCAGAATAGTCTCTATTTCCAAGGAGGTGGCCAGAGAAGTGGGGTTCTAAAGTTGGCCTAAAAACAAGTTAACCTGATAGTGCCAGGTTATAGTTAGTGGTGCCAAATGTGTTCATGTCACTTGAATGTTTTAGATTGTGGTTTGACAGTGGTTAAACGTTTAGAAATGCAATTCAGATGAAATGTTTGCAGAATCCCTGAAGCACCGGGCATACTCCAGGGTGAAGGATGTGGGGTGGGAACCATTGCACAAGGGTGTTTCCAGAGAGACTGTGGCAGCACCAGCAGCATCTTGGGAGTGAAGCCACCGAAATTGGTGAGACAGGAGTCACGTGCGCCTCCTTAAGAGCCATGAACACTGGAGGGAGGTCCATCTCCTATTTTAGGGCTGTTGAAACAACTCTTCTGCCCCAATTTTCGTTAATGGCAGACTTTCTCTAGTTGGTGCCATGCAAATTGAGGATGCCGGAGACAGGAGCCTGGAGGCCCTTCCTGATTCTAAGGGTCCTAGGCTGTGTGGTGCATTGCAGTAGTTAGTCGTTAGCCACATGTGGCCACTGAAACTGAAATTCTCACCATCAATGAAAATTACGTAAAATTAAAAACTCATTTCTGCCTTCTCCCTAGCAGTATTTCAAGTACTCCATGGCCCCCTGTGGCTATTAGATCTCCTATCAGACAGTACAGATATGAGACACTTTGCTCATCACAGAGAGTCCTGTTGGACAGCACTGCTCTAGAATGAGACCAACTCATCAGTCTGATGGTCACTTTGAGGTTGTTTTTGAAAACAGCTTATCAACCAATATAGAATCATCTTTCCAGTCAATGCAAGATTCTCTACATGGAATGGGAACTATTTAAATGAAAGATAATAAGAAGAAAATATCCAGCAATATTTTCTGATCCTCACTCTATTCCTTATTCTTTTTTTTTTAAATATATTTTATTGATTTTTTACAGAGAGGAAGAGAGAGGGATAGAGAGTTAGAAACATCGATGAGAGAGAAACATCTATCAGCTGCCTCCTGCACACCCCCTACTGGGGATGTGCCCGCAACCAAGGTACATGCCCTTGACCGGAATCGAACCTGGGACCCTTGAGTCCGCAGGCCGACGCTCTATCCACTGAGCCAAACCGGTTTTGGCTCTATTCCTTATTCTTAAGGGCCCATGATAGAATGAGAGAGAGAGGGGAGTAAAATGAGGCTTATATTTGGGAATTTCCTTGAAGGATCCTAAAGGGCAAGCCTAGTGATTAAGTGAAAGAACTCTAGAGCCAGGCTGCGGTTTCTGAATCTGCTCACTTACAAGCTATGTCATCTTGGAGAAGTAACCTCTCTGTGACTCAAGTTTCCTCTTTCAGGATAATAATAATAATAATAATAATAATAATAATAATAATAATGCCTACCTCACTGGATTAGTGGGAGAATTAAATGAGGTAATGTACAGTGCATAACTCCCAGTGAGCTTTTGATGTATGTTAGCTAATTTTTATTACTATCACAACCTGCTCAAGTTAGGAATTTCATTATGGAAGGAATTCTTTGAATAACAAATTCAAAGATATGAAACATGAGAAAACTGATTTTAAAAAATCTCCCAGAGAAGAGCACAGTAAAACCTTGAGCTGTGAGAAGGGTATCTAGTTAGGATTAGGGACCACTGACTATCACAAATGCCTCATTCTTGAGTTTTATTCATCCTTCTAGCGGCTGGAGGTTGTCTTCAAGTAATGCTTTAAATAAGAGAATTTTCTGAGTTCTTGCCCAGCTGGGAAAGTCTGTAATGGTCACATCTGAATGACAACTTGGATGAGCATTAAATTTATGAGCCCTAAACCATTCTTTTCAAACCTGCATATACTTTGCACCAGGGTTTTCTGGCATTCAGCATTTGAGAGCAATCCGGCCCAATTTTAGTTCTCCGTTGAGGACATCGTACCTTTAACTGTCCCTAGGATTAAACTCTGAGGCAAGGATTCAAGTGCAAGTAGCTTCTTTGAGAGGTGAAAGTAGAGGGTGAAGAGTCAAGGCAGGGAAGAAAGGCAGCTGAAGAAGGCTGCATGATTAAGAGTGTGCTATCAAGCCAGATGCCACACTATGCACCTGGAGCTTCATCATGCAGTCTTGATTCTGGAAGTCCATGAGAAACACATTTCTCCAAGTACCTCTCAGGGAAGTGAGAAAGCCAGGGTGTTTAGTCATCAAATCCTGCCTCTCACTGATTGTTGTCCATTTCTCGGCACTATAGCCATCTGCCAGGGCAGGCAAAGTGGCCAATGGGTCAGACGAAGGCCTGGTGACAAGAATCCCGAGTTGGCAGGTGGAAGTCAGGCTGTCTACACTGAAGTGGCCAGGATGCTTCTGTGGGGATGCTGTCTTCTGTGCGGATGCTTGATGCTTGGATAATTGACTGATTTTAATTCCACATTTTTTTCGGTTCTTTTTCTGCCCCTTTCACTTTCTCTGGTTCTCACTTTCTCTTAGTTTCTCTCTCTCTTTTATTTTCTCATCCTTCTTTCTCTGATGCTCTCTTTAAGTTTTTCTTTTTTCTTTAATTTTGCCTGCCTTAGCTCTGTTAGCATGCAGACTTAGTCCTGAAAACCTCTCTTAAATTTTACCTTTGCTTATTTCTTTGGCATGGTAGTTCTTCTACACTTCCTAAGTTTCAGCTGTGTGTTCTGCCCTGGATATCATTTTTATCTCGGTTCTTTCCTTTGCATTAAAAATCTTTTTTCAGGTTTGTCCTTCACATTACTGATTTCATTTTTGACAGTGTCAGATCTGCTCTTTCCTGTCTCTAACTTAGATTATATTTTGCCATTGGAAACTTCGTTTTCTTGCAAGTCATCCTTACAGTGTCCGGCTCAATGTTTATGTCAATCTATTCTGTATTTCTGCTGCTGTTTTATAGAGACCATGACCTCTCCAATTCTATTGAGGATATTGAATATTTTTCTAAAAATGTCTTTAAATCATTTTCATATTTTCTTTTCCTCTGAGTCTTAGAATAATGTCCATTTCTTTTATCTTCAGTTCTATTCTATCATCTGTTTATATTATTTTTCTTTTTACTTAACTTCAAAGAAGGTTAAATCAACCCAGATGACCATTTGTCAGATAAAAAAAATGTGTGGCTTCCCCCTTGATTCTATTTGCTGTCCTCTATTGGCTGAATCTAAGTTGGAGGGCAATCATGTATATGATTCTCAGCCCTGGCTCCACTGTTGAGCTGGCCTTCATCTAGTGAGGCTTCAATGGACCAGAGAGAGATCATTCTCTACTCTCAGTGCCTAGTTCTCTTGTACTGTGAATGCATATGATAGAGGAAAACCTAGACTTGCAAGCATGGGCTGAAACCCACGCTATTTGTATTCCTACCATTGTCCATATTCCTTTACTTGTAAAACCTATGTTTTTCAGAATGCACTTTATACCATGGGTTCCACCTACTCTCATATATTTGTAGTCTCTCTATGGATGAAGAATGATAGGAATAACTGAGTCATATATAGTGAGTATGAACTCAAATTCTAGACCTAGACTGCCTAGGTACAAATTCCAATGTGCCATTTATTAGCCATAAGACCCTGGTAAAGTTACTTAACTTTCCTTTGCCTCTGTTTCCTCAATTTTACAGTGGGGGTAATAATGAAGTACCTACTTCATTGGATTGTTGTAGATATTAAATACGTTAATATACATGAAGTGTTTGGCAGAGTGCCTGCCACGTAGTAACCACTCACTAAATGTTCGCTCAGGTTTTTATCTCACAAAGCGTCACCTCTGTGATCAGGTAAATGGCCAACGTGTTTGTGGTGTGAGTGGGTAGAAATGAGGGAGAAATAAGAATTTTCTAACCTACTTTTGGGTGGATGGGGCTGCTCTAGTTCATGATACAAAGTATGGAAGCCATGAATGGTTTTCTTACCACAGTTCCATCGCCTTGTAATCAGTAAAAATCCAAAATTAATAGAGTTAGAATGCTGACTACAGGTCATCTGCTGAACTTAATTTTTGGTTTTGTGGTGAGCTGTTTTTTGGTGTGTTTTTTTTAACCTGCTGACCTGGCAAATTGCTCATATCCTGCCTTGTTTCAAGTAACAAAGGAGAGGCAGTGGGAGCCTTAGAGAGGCCGAGCAGCCATCCTTACCCCTGTGTGTGTGGGAGGGAAGGGAGCCCACCTTAGCCTGCTCAGTTGGGGAGTAAGGGGCATTGACTGTAAGGCCACTGGGTAAGGGGATGCAGATGTTAACACACCTTCAGAATGGGCACTGGTGCTATGCCATGATTCTACTTAAGTAAAGCGGGAGCTATTCTTTGGCTGATTTAAAGGGTGTTTAGGAGAGTATCTGGCATCTAGGAAGTGCTGTAAGGGTTTTGAATCAAGTAACCCTATGAGGTAGGTATTATCATTTATTATACTCATTTTAAAGAAGACAAGTATAAGGTAGTATAATTTGCCTAAGGTCACACGACTAGTAGAAGGTTTTCTACTAAGTCTAACCTCAGCAGTTTGGTTCTAGATTTCCCATTCTTGACCACTTGACCGTCGCAATACTTGACACAATCATTTGGGATTCTGCCATGGGCCTCATTGAGACCACATTGCTCCTTCCCAAATGGAAAACAAATTAGGAGAGTTGATTTTGTTCCCATCAAGCAAGGTTTGCCCGATACTGTTCTTAAGTCTTAATGCCACTGTTGATAGTGTCATCTTCCAAAGTGAAAACACCAACTCCCCATTTCTCCTCAGGTATCATGGTATAAATGGTGTTCCCTGGAGCCAAATAAAAAGTAAATATTGCCATAAGCCTCTCTGTAACAGTCCCTGAGGTATATGAGATTAGAGATATGTAAACATATATATATATATATATATATATATATATATATATATATATATATATATATATATATATACACACATATGTATATATATATATTCATCCTTAATATATATATGGATACCCTCCTTCTTTAGGTGCCATTAATTTTCTAAGCACCTTACATCAATTTTTTCACTTGGATAAAGTAGGAATTTAACTGAGCCTTAGCCACTCTCTCGCCCACCCATGAAGTGTAGCTGCACTGCCATTCGATGCTTATGTAGGTAAAATGTCAGCACAGGTCAGAGAGGCCTAGCTATGGAGACATCTGCTCCCTGAAGCCCCATGAGTAATAGCCTGGCCTTGGAGTGAGTGGGAGAAACAGCTGCGTAGCACACGGAAACGGACTGCTGTGCAGGCAGAAGCAGGCCGCTGGAGAGGGGGAGCCGGCCAGCGACAGTGGGCTGCAGGCGGTCAGAGGCAGCATTCTAGCAAACGGCTTCTCCTGTCTGCCTCACTCCTTCCCTAATAGGAGCAGAATCCACGCTGTGATAGGTGAGATAGCACACAGGCAGATTGTCCACCAGATGGTACAATCTTCTATTTAAGAAATATTTGAAAGGGCAACAAAATACAGCAGAAACCATCCGATAGTCCACATGGCTAATGCAAAATTAGCCAAAATGATGGTGGCGGCAGCAGTGGGGTGTTGTGGGGTGAGATGTAAGAAAGGCTGAGGGGAGACATGCTCCTGGATGGCTGGCAGGGCAGATGTCAGTAGAGTTTGAGATGCTTCGTCATTGCACTATGGTGCTTTATGCGCTTCTAATGAACCCCAGTGTGTAATTGTGTTTGAAAACGTCTAAAGCCAAGGGTGATGGAACAACCACGGTGATCCAGCCTGGACTGAGTCTCATGAGCCGGGGGGTCTCTTGTGTTCTCACTTGGCTTGTCTTTGCTGTTCTGTGGCTGTGGCTGTGGCTCTGTCAAGTGGCCTTTCCTTCCTGAGCTTCCATTATAGCATTATTCATACAAAACTCTACGCATTGCCATCAGCATCATCGTGGCTATTATCTGAACTTTTATTTTCTTCCAGATGCTATGCTAAACACTATCTGATAATAGTTAATACACATTGAGTGGTTACTACATATCAAGTCAGGTTGGAATGATTTACATATATTGTCTTATTTAATCCCTATAACAAAATAAGAGGCAATTACTATTATTATTATTATTATTGTTATTATTATCTTACACACAGGAAAAGGAGACCCTAAAAGGTTACATGGTTATTAAGAGGGAAAATCTGTTGCCCTGGCCAGTGTGGCTCAGTTGGCTGGATGTCATCCCGTGTACCAAAAGGTTGCCAGTTTATTCCAGGTCAGGGCACATACCTGGGTTGCAGCTCAATCCCCAGTAGGGGGCGTGCAGGAGGCTGCCAATTGATGTTTCACTCTCACATTCATGTTTCTCTTTCTCTTTTCCCTTCCTCTCTCAGAAAAAAAAAATTACAAAAAAAAAAAAAAGCAGGGAAAATTTTCTTCTCCAGTCAGTGCTTTTAAATACTATTCTCTACTGTCTTTGTTATGTAAATTTTAGATTTTTGTGACCACTCTATGAAGAGGTTGTCATCATACCTAATATAGAGAGAGGTGGAGGAATTCCCTAGGTCACATGTCTAAGACTCAAGTCTGTTTTACTCCACAGGTGGAGACTGGCCACCACACTAGACTATCTCCTCTCTACCTGCTTCTCTAGCTGCCTCTCTTACCCTGACTAGCTTCCTGTTTCCATGCCTGAGACATCAGGGATGTGTTGACATCATTATTTAGTTTCTCTCCAAGACTTATTTACTCCCCCTTCTTGTTCCTTCCTTATCTATCCCTATCCCTGTCAGTCAGTCCAAAAGAGGTTTCTTGTTGCTCACAGTATTATTAAAATGTTTGCCACATTGTGTGCTTGCCCTGCATTGTGTCATGAGTTCTAGGAATGAGCCTTGGAGACACACACTGCCACCCTACATTCTAGATATAGGTGACGACAAGAATGGCTTCTCTATGAACTGGCCCCTAAAACTACAGGAAGAGATACCTATGTGTACTTGCATTCACCTCAGTGTTAAAATGTAAAACTGGGTATGTTTTCCACGGAAGTATAGAAGTACATACATAAGGATGAAATCACAAGTAGAGACAATTTTCATGATTTAAAAAAAATATATATTTTTATTAATTTTTTACAGAGAGGAAGGGAGAGGGATAGAAAGTTAGAAACATCGATCAGCTGCTTCCTGCACACTCCCCAATAGGGATGTGCCCGCAACCAACGTACATGCCCTTGACCTGGAATCAAACCTGGGACCCTTCAGTCCGCAGGCCGATACTCTATTCACTGAGCCAAACCGGTTAGGGCCAATTGTCATCATTTTATAATGGGTTCCAAGGAGAGAGCTGCTGTCTTTAGGGCCGAGCCATCTTCCTGATGAACTCTTCTCTTTGGCCATCGTGGAGGGAATGTTGGGCGTTTGGATGTTTAATTCTTGGAATGAAGTGAGGCTTCATTGTTCATAGCGGATGTCTGCCTGGGAATTACAACAAACAATAGGAAAGAAATGGGGTTGACTAACCCATTGACCTTGTATCACAAGAGCAGAAAGAAATGAAAGCCGAACAGACCCCTGTGCTTTCCATCCCCCTGAGGGCTCTGTCTGTTCTCAGGCCTGGGCCTCTTTCTGCTTTCCCCTCTGGAGGGTTCCAGTATCAAGCGTCTCTGTGTTAATTAACTCAGCATGTGGCACATAAAGGCATGACAGCAGATAGCTAATGTTTTGGATATGCACACAGTTTAAGGATTAGCTCAGTTCCAAAGGGCAACTTAACGTTGCCACAGTACAGTTGACTCTTGGTGATCCGAGGCAAATTTCGGGTTCTGGGTAATCTTCCTTCTGCCACCATCATGCATGTGAGCCTCCACTCCTCACTCACAGCTCTTAGATGTTCAGATAAAACAAAATATTTTGATTCAACCTAGATAAAATTAGGAAGACACATCTTGCAATTGCCAATAAAAACCACCACCACCAACAAAAAGCCCCCACGATACATTGGGTTATCTTTGCCAATGCTTGCTTTTTCCCACTATGAGAATTTTATAAAATAAATAAAAAAAATATATAATATTAGTATATAAAATAAGCGTAGAAGGCAGTTTCACATGGAAGGTAGCCCCAAAGCCAAATTCTTTAGGATAGGTGTGTGGTGAGAAACCATTGTGCTAAGGAAAGTCTTCGGCCCGATTGCCAGCATTTTTTAGTGCTGAGCAATGTCAAGTTTGCAAAATGGCAGCCCACAGGCCACATCTGGCCATTTGACATGCTTAATTTTGTTTTGTGTAGTGCTCTTAAAAAGTTATAATTGAAAATGTGAGAAGCTTTTTTTTTTTTTTTAATTTGCATTTCTGGGTTTTCTTGCTCTAGATATGGGTTTGTTTCTTCATGGCAAAAAATGGACAGGAGCCAAGCAGCAACTGTCCCTCCATTGGAGGGGGATGGGGCACATGCAATATGGTGCTGATGTCAATCTAAGCACACAATGTTTGAAATCCTGATTCCTGCACCCCAAATTTTGCTCCCTTGCTCGTCTGTGAATCCTGTTTGCCAAATATCTCCCTTAGTTTCTAATAGTTTCCTGTTTATTTTGCTCAAGATAGGCTGTGAAATAGGACAAACTGGGTGGAGTTGGGCAGGGTCTGTCTTAGACTCACTTTTTATTTAGCATTTACAAAGTGGAGTTTTCATTAATATTGACCAATTGCCCAGAAATCACCTGGTGAGCTCCTTTAAAAAAAAAATCAAAGCAAATACATAAATATAAAATATGTGGAAAGGCTGACAAATTTAGCCATTCGGCACGGCATTTAAAAATGGATATAGCAACATTTTTAATGTACTCTTTCAAATGTCATGACAGCTGTCCAAATTTGTAATTTTAAAATATATTTTATGTTATCACATACATTTGCTATACACTCTATCAAATATATGACTAATATGTGAAAACAAATATGTTTGCCACCCAGCTGACTCATGTTCCTTGGGATGCTGGAGACTCTTTGAAGGATCAACAAAAGCCCCTTGTGGCTGGGTAGAGGGGCCCCAAAGCCAGCAATTTTTTTTCTCCAGGGGATTTATTCATGGATCAGCTTCTGCTTCCCTTTGGAATGGAAGGCACATACCACACAGTGCCACAGAATCATCGGGGTCGGTCCAAATGAAAAAAGACATGCCTTATCTTACTAGTAAAGACCTGGGAGTAGTTCTTTAAATCGTTCATTCATACATGCATTCATTAATTCATCTATTCATTTACTCCAAGAGTATTATGGAACACCTACCATGTGATACTTATTATTATGTTAGATGTTATGAAGGGGTACATATGTGAACAAAACTTTCTGATGTTTAAGGAGCTGTATTCATTATCTGGGGCTGCCATAACAAAGTACCACAGATTGGTTGGCTTTAACGATGGAAATTTATTGTCTCGCAGTGCTGGAGACTAAAAGTTGGGTATTAAGGTATCGGCTGAGTTGGCTCCTTTCAAGGACTGTGAGGGAAGAATCTGTTCCAAGCCCCTCTCCTTGGCTTATAGATGGCCATCTCCTCTCTGTGCCCCATTGTCATCTTCCCTCTGTGTGTGTGTGTCCAAATTCCCTCGTCCTAGAAGTATACCAGTCATATTGGATTAGGACCACCTTAATGACCTCACTTTACCTTAATCACCTGTGTGAAGGCTCTACTCCAAATATTCTGAGGTACCAGGAGTTAGCCTTCAACATGAATTTCTTGCAAGGGTGGGGGGACATAGGAGTTTGTAAGATAACTGTTTCTATACTATAAGTTTGAATCCTTCTATTCTACTCATTGGTCCTGCTGTCTTTACTAGGAAAGGGGACTCTCTTTGACTACTGCTAATGGCAACTTCATTTATTCCTAAACTATGCTGGCTTAGATAATTTCAGACACCAGTAAGGTGACAATAAATGAGCTTGACACCAAATTTCAGTAAATGGACATGAAATGTAGATAACAAATAAAAGAGTCCAGATTTGGGGTATAGCTGTGTGTACCAGTTTGTGGTCAGGAGTGGGAATAAAAGGTCTCCATAATGTTTTCTAGTAAAATAGGATGCCATGAGATGTGGGTGAATGGAGAAGTACAAGCCAGTCAGGATAAGCCAAAGGAAAGTTCTAGAAAATTGAAATATGGGTAACATAAAGGGAGTAACATGACCCATATAACTAACTCTTCTCATGTATGGGCAAAGGGAGAAAGAACCAAAGAAGAGAGAGGGAGATCTGGGACTAAGAGGAGGAGTTTGGGGGAATGTGTGACAAAGTACAGGTGGATGATACCCTGTTGACAGGACTTGGCTGACATCCTCAGACAAGCTCATGCTGGAGCGAGGAAGAGAACTCTGTGGGGCGGGTTCTGTGGCAGAACTGTGAGGTGCAGACATCGTCTCCCTTGTACCCTTTCCCCAAACCTTTTCCTCTCTTAGCTTTTCTCTTCACCATCTTCCCTGCTTCACTTTACTGGTGCTTCAGTGGACACAGGGTAAAATGAGAGCGGGGAAAAATCTTCATCTCTCTCAACAGCATCCGAAACTCCCATGGGTTGAAATACTTCCACATGCCAAGGAATTACTGGTAGGCACTGGGGTTTGTAGGTTTGTGTGTGGGTTCCTCTTAAGCATACTCTCAAGTCACACCATGGGCGAGGCCATTGCAACTTCCTTTAGGTGGAGGGCTGGCTCTGCCCCTGCTCTCTAGCAGCATTTCTCAAACGTTAATCACTGGGATGTTGTTAAAATGCGATTCTGATTCAGAGCATCTTGAGTGAGCCCAGGCTGGTCCACTTACATTTCGAGTAGCAAGAGTCTATGGGTTGATGGAGTCCAAGGAGACTCGAGGAAATCCTTGTTCTGTCATTCAAGAACTTGGGGCTCAGTGAGGTTCCCAGGTTAAGAAGGGAAGATACACCTCTTGGCTACTGCCGTCACCTTAACTTTCACTAGCTCCTGTATTCATTAGTAAGGGTTAGAGAGAAAAGAAAAATAACAATAACGTTCTTAATTGGATGCCTGAAAGAGATACTGCGTTTCTACTGATTAAGGCAATTAAAGGTGCAGACGCTGCTGCTCAAAAGCTGACACCTTCAGGTGTCTCATAACCAAAATTAATACCACTGCTAGCTGTGCCACAGAGTCGTGCTGTAAAGTAAATTAATTACTGCAACCAAACTAATAATAACAGTGTAGGCAGAGTTGTAGCAATCTTGTGGCTTGCCATTGGAGACTGAGCAGGACTTTTGCCTCTCTGCTACCCATGAGCGCAACCCAGCAATTGCTGACTGTAACATTTCTATTGTATGGTTTATGCTAAATATGCATATCTTAATTGCATTAGTCAAAATAATTAGCTAATATATTTTTGCATAATGACGAGGTAAGCAAATATCACCATAGCTCAGTGGTTCTTGCATGAGTAAATTTGGAAAATTAATAGACTCCCAATTTCCTAATTATCTGTCTTTTATTCCATGCTCAAACAAAGAAATTATACTGCACACTCCTGGGCATCGTGTAATTTAGTTTGCACCTTGAAAATTTTAAAGCACCTGTGTTTGTTTTCGCCCCCTTTTGCAGGAAAGTGATAGAAAGAAAAATACAGCTTCTTCCTTTTGCCACCCTTAAATTGAAATGTAAAGGAAGAAGCAAATCAATTCATTTTTATTCCTATATGTAAGTGAGGCCTTAATTACAAGGCATTTGTAATGCATTAAAAAGTTATTATAAAGTTGAAACAATGGTCAAAATTTTTTCCATCGTGGCGGTGCACAGCAGGTGTCTGAGTTCTACACACATGGTGACATTTCTTCCTCCTGTCCTTTCCCTGGAATCAAGCAATCTTCTCCTCTGCATCTCTCATGACTTCCCAGTTTAGCTTAGCTTTTCCCATTCCTTCAACCTACATGGCATTGGGATCTTTCTTCCCACTAAACATAACAGTCTCCACTGAGGACAGTGTGGCTGCTGAAGAGGAAATTTCACTGTTTTGATTAAAATGCTGGGTGGACCACAGCTTGGTTCCTTTGGGTCCTATGTAATATCTTTGGGCTTGTGATTATGAACCAGGCTAATATGCTGATACCCTATGGAGCATCGTGATTTAACAGAACCTGGCCACTCCTGCCGAAGGTGTCAGCTCTTCCTCACTTTTCATGAGAAAGCATATCCTTAGCATGCTAATCTAATGCACAAAGAAAACGGGAATCTGCCCAAGAGGACATTTGAGCAATATGCTAATATCAGCTAAAGAGCTTAAAAGCACTCTTGTCTCGTGTCTTCTGATGGCAGGTTTCAGGCCACCACTTAAGAGGAAGAGTGTGCTGGGGCCTGAAGCCCACCGCATCTGGAGGAAACCCTCATGCCAACCGCCAAGCCACCAGTCTAACAAGAGGCAAGCCGTTTAGGGGAGAAAGCAGCTGGGTGAGGATTTCCCTTAAGTTTCCAACGAGTCTTTTAGATTTCAAGTGGTTTATGGGAAAGCCATCTGTGACCTGATAAGAAAGGAAATCTGCATTGATGTCACTTTGCCTCTAAATAAGATCTGATTGGATCAGTTCTCCCAGCAGGTGCAGTACTTGTCAGGATTCCAGCCCTGAGACCACTTGGGCTGCCTGTCAGCACACCCCGTCTAGGTGTCTGGAGCAGGTAGCAGCTGTAGGCTGTAACATCCTCAGGTATTGTGTTCACTTCCATGCTCACCTGCCAGTCACCAGGAACTATAAAAGGGAATGTATGTAAAATTTGTTTTAATTTGTACATTTGAGTATAACAGGCTTTAATTAAGATGAGGAAAGAGATGAAGACATGCTAAATGGTGTGTGGGAGACCATGACAACATAACATCCAATTTAATGGCTGGTACAAGAAGAATCAACTTGAAAGCTAAACTTGAAGTGTGCACCTTGGCCAGTTGGGAAGGGAAAGCTGTTCATTGTCAACCATGCACCAAATTACCATAAGAGCAGCTGAACATAGGAGGCAAAAGGAGAGCGAGAGCGAGGAATGAAGGCTCAGAAGAAAAACTATTGAAGGAAGAGAAATAAAGGACACACATGGATATTCTGAGAAAAAAGAAACCAATTCTCAAGACGATAATGTAATTAGAGAAAAGCATTTAGAAGTGGAAGAACATAATCAAAGCTGAAATTGTCAGTGCATGGATGAAAAAAAAAAGAGGGGGATTGGGGATGAGGGGATGGAGGACCTGAGGAATAACGGAAGTAGCTGTCCAATCCTTGTGTTACACAGCTTCTTGTTGTCTCTGGTACAAGGAGAGGGCATGCCTGTATCTGAGCTATGGAGAGCCTTTTATCTGGGCTAGAAATTGAGGGCAAAAGAAATAGGACCTTGGTTATGCTTATATGCATAACCAAGCATAACCAATGGACACAGAAAATGGGGGGGGGGCGGTGAAGGCTGGGGCTGAGGAGGTGGGGGCAGGCTGGGAGAGGACAATGGGGGGGGGGGAAGGGAACAAATGTAATACTTTTAATAATAAAGTTAAAAAAAAGAAATATAACCTATTTCCCATTCTTTTCTTAGTTTCCCAGAGTCCTCAGGTGAGGCAACATCTTACATAATAGTCAGGTGCTTTACCCCCACCCCAGCCCCGACCCCTGTGGGAATAAGAAAACGTCCCATATGTGAAGGGAGGATTACATAGTAGGAGAGGAGGGTGCACCAGAAGATCAGGTTAGAGGGGGACCAAGGGCCAGGTCACACTTGACTTTTTCATCATAATCTGAAGGGTTTGAACTGAATTCTGAGGATAGTTGATAGCCAGGAAAGGGCTTAAAGCAGCAGGAAGCATATGGTCAGCAAATCAATTGGAATAAGTCATCAGTTATGAATAGCTAACCTTTATGTGGGAAGTGTAAGAATGTGGAAGGCATATTTTTTGCCTGCAAAGAGCTGATATTCTTGAGTTATGTGAATAACTGACATTTTTTTAAACCTCAAATAATCCTATATAATAAAAGCCTAATATGCTAAGTGTCAGCTGTTCAACCAATCAAAGCATAATATGCTAATGATATGCTAAGGTCACTCAACCACTCACAATGACGTGCACTGACCACCCGGGGGAAAGACAGTCAGCCGGTCAACCAGTCGCTATGTGCACTGACCACCAGTGGGCGGATGCTCCGATCGGTAGGTTAGCTTGCTCTTGTGGTCCGGGCAATTGGGACTGAGCAAGATGGGCTGGACATGCCCTGGAGCCCTCCCACATTCCCTCCCCAGCTGGTCAACCTCCTGTGTCCCTCCCCGACCCCGATCGTGCACCAGTGGAGTCCCTCAGCCTGGTCTGTGCCCTCTCGCAATCCGGGACCCCTCGGGGGATGTTGGAGAGCTGGTTTCAGCCCGATCCTGCAGGCCAGGCTGAGGGACCCCACTGGTGCATGAATTCATGCACCGGGCCTCTAGTAGATTAATAATAGAGAAGCCACATCTCAAGAGAAGTAGGACATGCAGATTCCAGCTACTCAAAGTGTGGTCCATGGGTCAACAGCATTGGCATCATCTGGAAACTTGTTAGAATGCAGGTGCTCAGACCTCACCTCATACTGACCTGAATCAGAATTTGAAAAATAAGATCTCCAGGTGATCTACCCAAATTCCTGGGTAAGAAGACATGCAGATATAGCAAATGAAAAGCCTTCAGTGTAAAGCAAAGAGTTTCTGAAGGAAGAGTAACATTTTGTTCCTAGGGATTGGTTTCATTGTCTATGATGAGTCTGGTACTTTGGGGCATTTATAAAGGCACAGGATGGGTCCTCTATAAGTGTGGAGCAGATAAAATGCAGATTCTCCAGGCACTGTCCCTGTAAGAATTTAAGATTTTGGGTATGGGAAGGAGAACCCTGGATTCCCTGAGCAGAGGGGAGTTGTATTAAAATTTGGATAGGCTTGTTCCTGCACACCTGGGTTGGAGAAATAGTTTCTATTTGCTGCATTAGTTGAACTCAGTAAGCTTTGGGAAAGGTGGAATGATAGGAAATGAGGGAGATGAAATTCCTTAGGTTCAGTTCCACATTGCACATTCTGCTCAAATGATTTTTACAAAATTACAAGTTAACTAGAATCTTTAACTGGATCGCCTACCGTGGGCATGGCTGCATTGAAATGTTGGGTTCTCCCACCTTGCCCACCTTTTCCTTCTCTACTCAGTGACTTTGCTCAAAGCATTTCTTCTCATTCTGCACATTTTTTTTGGTAAATTCCAATCCCTATCATTGTATCTTGGGCATAATAGGTGCTTAATAAATACAAATTTAATGAAAGAAAAGGAATACATGAACATATGAATGAATGAAATCAGATTAGAGAGGACCTGGAGTGCCAGGCAAGGGTAATTGGAATTCACTGTGCAGTTGTTGGGAGGAAAATGCAGTTGCAGGGTGTGAGATGCATGGATTTAACTCACATATTAAAAAGCAAAATTAGAAAAAGAAAACATGCACAGAGAAAAAGGAAATTCAGTGAGAAACACAGCAACAAAAATCTGAGAACTCATTTGTCATAAAAATGTCTCATCTCTGCATCTGGAGATTTGGGCAGGTATAGGTGACAGGAATGTGACATGCTTTCTCTTTTGGCAGGCTCTCCAGTAACCCCAGTCAATGACAAAAATCACTAAGTAAGGGTAGCCTTCCATTGAAGATTACCTGGGTGCATTTTCAGATTGCTGTACATTTCCTCTATTATTTTCAAGATTATTCTTTTTTTTAATCTTTATTGTTCAGATTATTACAGTTGTTCCTCTTTTTTCCCCCCCATAGCTCCCCTCCACCTGGTTCCCACCCCATGCCTTTACCCCCCCCCCCCAACTGTCCTCATCCATAGGTGTATGATTTTTGTCCAGTTGCTTCCCGCACCCCCCACACCACTTTCCCCCTGAGGATTGTCAGTCCACTCCCTTTCTATGCCGCTAATTCTATTATATTCACTAGATTATTCTGTTCAGCAGATTTTTTTATTCACTTGATTTTTAGATTCACTTGTTGATAGATATGTATTTGTTGTTCTTAATTTTTATCTTTACCTTTTTCCTCTTCTTCCAGAATACCTTTCAGCATTTATACTAATAAAAGAGTAATATGCTAATTAGACTGTGAGACCTTCTGGAGACCTTCCGGACATCCTTCCAGACAAAGCCAGGGGCTTGGCTGGCCTGCAAACCACCCCCAAATGGCCCTCAGCTTTTTGCCCAGGCCATCCATGCCCCCCAGTGGGAACCTCCATCACAGTGGGGGCATAGCTGGCCTGCATACCGCCCATCCCCTCGCCCAGGCCGGCACTGCCCCCAGTGGGGACTCCCACCCCTATGGGGGCATGGCCAGCCTGAAAACTGCCCCAGACCAACCCCGCCTCCCAAGGGGACCCCCACCCTGATCCGGGACCCCCTTCAGGGCACACCAGCCGGCCCCCACCTGTGCACCAGGCCTCTATCTATACTAATAAAAGGGTAATATGCTAATTAGACCAGGAGACCTTCCAGGAGACCTCCTGGACATCCTTCCGGACAAAACCATGGTGGTGAGGCAGAGGCAGTTAGGGGCAATCAGGGCAGGAGGGGAGGGTAGTTGGGGGTGATCAGGCCAGCAGGGGGGGCAGTTGGGGGCGAGCAGGCCAGAAGGGGGGCCAGTTGGGGGTGAGCAGGCTGGCAGGGGAGCCAGTTGGGGGTGAGCAGGCTGGCAGTGGGGGGCAGTTGGGGGCAATCAGGCTGGCAGGGGGGCAGTTTGAGACAATCAGGCTGTCAGGGGGGGGCAGTTGGGAGCAAGCAGGCCGGGGGGGGCAGGTGGGGGTGATCAGGCTGGCTGAGAGGGAAGTTGGGGGCGAGAAGGCCAATGGGGGCAGGGCACTTGGGGGCAAGCAGGCCTGCAGGCAGAGTGGTTAGGGGCAATCAGGCAGGCAGGCAGGTGAGTGTTTAGGAGCCAGCGGTCCCGGATTGCGAGATGAATGTCTGCCAGTAAACCGGCAGTTGGACATCCCCTGAGGGGTCCCAGATTGGAGAGGGTGCATGCCGGGCTGAGGAACACCCCAAGCCCCATGCACAAATTTTGTGCACCCGGCCACTAGTTTCATATAATACTGGTTTGGCGGTGATGAACTCCTTTAGCTTTTTCTTATCTGTGAAGATCTTTATCTGACCTTCAATTCTGAATGATAGCTTTGCTGGGTAGAGTAATCTTGGTTGTAGGTTCTTGCTATTCATCACTTTGAATATTTCTTGCCACTCCTGTCTGGCCTGCATAGTTTCTGTTGAGAATCAGCTGACAGTCGTATGGGTGCTCCCTTGTAGGTAACTAACTGTTTTTCTCTTGCTGCTTTTAATATTCTCTCTGTCTTTTGCTCTTGGCATTTTAATTATGATGTGTCTTGGTGTGGTCCTCTTTGGATTCCTTTTGTTTGGGGGTTCTCTGTGCTTCCTGGACTTGTAAGTCTGTTTCTTTTACCAGGTGGGGGAAGTTTTCGGTCATTATTTCTTCAAATAGGTTTTCAATATCTTGCTCTCTCTCTTCTTCTGGCACCCCCATAATTCTGATGTTGGCACACTTGAAGTTGTCCCAGAGGCTCCTTACACTATCTTCATACTTTTGGATTCTTTTTTCTTTTTGCTTTGCTGGTTGGGTGTTTTTTGCTTCTTTGTATTTCAAATCTTTGACTTGATTCTTGCGATCCTCTAGTCTGCTGTTGGATCTCTGTATATTATTTTTTATTTCAGTCAGTATATGCTTAATTTCTGGTTGGTCATTTTTCATATCCTCGAGGGTCTCACTAAATTTATCGGCCTTTTCTAGAAAATTCTTGAAAAACCTTATAACCGTGGTTTTGAACTCTATATCCAGTCATTTGCTTTCCTCCATTTCTTTCATTTGTGACCTGTTTCTTTGTCTCCGTATTTTGGCTGCTTCCCTGAGTAGATAGAGTGGCTTTGTGTGCTAGGTGTCCTATAGGGCCCAGTGGCTCAGCCTCCCCAGTTATCTGAGATGGACACTCTTGGTGCACCCCTTTGTGGGCTGTGTGCACAGTCTTGTTGTAGTTAAGCCTTGATTGTTGTTGGTATCACTGGGAGGAATTGATCTCCAGGCCAATTGGCTGTGAGGATCAGCTGTGCCTATGATGGGAGAACTTCTGTGCTGGAGACACCCTTATGAGGCAAGACTTGCTTCAGTGGGGCTTTGGTGCTCACTGAGTCTGCCCACTGAGTGTGTCCCTTATGGATCTGAAGAGTTGTAATCTGGATGGTCCTACTCTGACCCCTGGGTACACTGGCTCTTGGATCTCTAAGGAGGTGCTAATTTAGCCTCTGCCTGAGGCTACCCAGCAGGAGCTACAGAGAGATCTGCAGATTCCTCTTCTTTGTTTGGGTTTTGGAGGTGCCGAGATGAGGCCCAGCTGTGAAGCAATACAAGCTGCTGTGGGGCCTTGGGCCCTCTTTTGGATGTTCTGGGTCTCTCTGACTCAGCTGTAGTTTGATAGGTAAATTTAGATTTCAAAGGACCAGGCCATTAACCCTTTGCACTCGCTTGCTTTTTTCTTGATTTCTGCTACCGATGCTAACTGTGTCGAGTCACACTCGACATCCGAGTGCAAAAGGTTAATATGCAAAAGCCTCTGCACACAGCTGGGGTGGGGCTGAGTCTCAGGGCAGAGCAAACAGCAATGGCTTCCCATCAGTCCTGCCCTAAAAGGCCCCCGGGTCTCAGTGTCCTGCAATAATCATTGCAAGCACCTCTGAGAGAAAGCCGCCCTTGAGTTCTGCCCACTGCCAGCCAGTCCAGTTTCTCCCCATATGAGTCTGGGTCCCCAGAGTCTCGTCCGGAACTGGAATTCAGAGCAGTCGGGAGCTTGTGTCTCCCTCCCAATTGAAAAAGCCAGCCACGTACTCAGTTGCCAGCCCTCTCAGCGCGCGCACGCCTCTGTACCTCTGCCTTCTGCACCTCCTCTGAGTCTCAGTGTGCTTTTCTCTTTCCTTCTAGTTGTAGAATTTCCACTCAGCCAGTCTCCCTGTGGTTCTGGATGATGTCCATTTTGTCTTTTAGTTGTAGTTTTGAAGTTGTTGTGCGAGGTGGCAAGTTCAGGTGTTTTCCTGTGCTGCCATCTTGGTTTCTCAAGATTATTCTTACTTAGGTTATCAGACGCATGCACTGTGGCCAAAGGAGGTACCATGGAATGGAATGCTAACCAAAGGTGTGCACTGGCTCCCATGCCAGCTCCTGTGGGACACTTGCTCCTGGGACAGAGCCTTCCTATTGCTTCTGCTTCTTTTGTTCATCAGTGTTGCAGAGATCTTTGGACAGTCAGTATATACATTTAACAGACTTCACATTGCCCTGGGTTGACTTTGAGCTGGCCTTCAAAGTATTTATTACAATAAAATTATTAGAGCAAGGAATAAAGTCAGGGTCTTTCATTTTTTATTCCAAATTTTGGGAAACATGCTATGAATTTGACAAAAGGTCCTGCCTGGGGGACTCTTGGCGAGCTCTTTAGACAGCATTCCTAATACAGGACCTCCGTCCCCGTGGCACTGGCTATGGGATTCTTCATTCAGGTCCCAGTGTTTGCAGAATGTGATGCTGGGCTGTTAAACAGCTGCTGTGTTTAACCACAGATGTGGGTGCATTTTATGGATGGGATTCCTGTGTGTTATGTGCATGTGTGTGCGCCAATAAACAAACATGTATATATTTAAAACCAATATTGACACAGTGTTAAGACTGCAATCTTCGCAGTTAAATCAGGAAATTCCAAAGTTACGTTTCCTATAACAGTATTATTTTCATCCCTTGCACATCCTGTGTTTCACACCACAGCCATCTAACTCTGAAAACACCTGGGAACAGAGCACCCCAAGCCTATGCTGGACAAAGGCAAGTCCTTTCAGGAATTATCTGTATTCCGAGGTGTTTTAATTATACATTTTAGTTTCATGTTAACAAGTCAAAGTTTGATTTAGAAAGGTGGGAGAGAAACAAATAAAAGAATCAAGAAAGATGTTTTCATTTATGAGTTAGAAACATGATGTGTCTCGTTTTATTCTCTGGTGAATAATCTTTATCCAAATGGGAGCTGAGACAGCAGAGGAAATGTTCCTCATGTTCAGCTCAACTCTTATTGTTTCAACCTTCTACACTAAAAACTAGGGAACCATTTTTCTCCAGAATTGGCTTCCATTCCCTTCCTTAATGAGGACTACAATCTTGCCAAATTTGAAGTTCACAGCTTCAGTCATTTTTGAATTGCAGAAGCACAGATAAAACATTTTGATATTTTTTTTATGATGGAAAATGTGCAATTTTCCCTACCTAGGTGTATGGTTATAGTCTACGATAGAGCACATCTAAGTTTAGACTTGAATGAGTTCCATGGTGTCGAAAGTGCCGGGTAAGTTAACATAAGTGGCTTTTGTTTCATTATTGTGTGTTGTCTTCTGGATACTCTTCCATTGGGTTTCCTTTTATGGCTGTTTTCTGGTTGGAGTGCTTTGTCAACAGGTGTTGATGGCCCGGCAAGGTCTGGGACTTAGTTATCTGACTCTGAACTTGGTGCCCCCCACTCTTTCACGTTTAATCTTCCTGCTCATTAGGTTTCTGCCTTCTTTTATCCTGCTTCCAAAATCTTCTGAGAGTTGCCAGATAACAGGAGACAAATTGTGCAAATTAAATGTCAGGAAGTGGTGCATTAGTAAGTGAGCTCTGTGCCATCAGTGGTACAGCCGACTCTCTCCTCTCTAAGCCAAATACTTCTCCAAATTGAAATAGGCTTCATGAATTTCTTTTTTTTTTTTAAGTTAAAGTATGACAGCTGCTTATTTTTATTTTTGTTCATCTGGTGAAGCCAGAAGGGGCCCAAAGAAGTCATTAATGTCCACTGTGTGGGGGCTCTAGGAAATGCGTTGAGGGGAGAATGCATGAACAGTATTGTTCACCATATGTAGACTAGAAACATCCTTATGTCAGGGTCCATGGGTAAGAGAGGGAGTGTGTTATAATTAACTGTATAGTACATATGGTGGGCTAGAAAGTTTACTCCTTGGAGACTAGTTTAGTTATAAAATCAAACAAACAATGAAAACAGAGTCAATTAACAATGGCCTATCAAACGTCATGAAGTGCCCGTGACCACGTGGAAGCCCCTGGGGTCAGGAAGCATGGGCATGTCCTGATATTGGACCCCCACTTTTCTAGACACACTGTATCAGATGAAGTTAACAGAGCCAGTTCCCAAAAGGGAGGGAGGGAGGGAGGAAGAGAGAGAGAGAACAGGGGGGGGGGGGAGGAGGGAGAGGTTTATCTGTCACTAAACTCCCTCACTGTGGCTTCATAAAGGACTATAAAGTCTGAGTCCTTCCCTCGGGGACCATATTGCAATGGTCATCTGATATAGGATCATCAGGAACTTCATTAGAACTCCATCATCTGCTTCCTGTGGTTCCATTTTCAGGGTCCAGGCAGCTATGAGTCTTGCTGACTGACTCTGCTGGAAAAATTGCTCTGACTGGTAGCTTATGTTATATAGGACAGTGAATATTTTAAACTTGATTAATCTGACCTTTCTCAAATCTGGACAGGCCTCTGTGTTTCTATGTGTTAGGTAGATCTGCTATGACTCTTGGTCTTGGTAGGGTGGCCCTATGTAGTAGGTGTCCAGTGGAACCTAGTGGTGCAGTCTCCTTGATCACCTCTTCTGGGTGCTTCAGAAATGTCCCTTGTATGGGTTATGTGGGCCCTCCTGTTGTAATTGAGTCTTGGTTACTATTGGTTTGTTCATGTGTGGGGTTGAACCTCAACCTGTCTGACTGTGGAGATTGACCCACACCTCAGTGTATGAGCTGCTGTGCAAGTGCTGACCACATGAAGCAGAATTTACCTCAGCAGGGTAGCTGCCAAGATCTCCCTTTGGATATGCCACCTGTGAAGCATATCCAAATTGGATCCTGCTCTGACGTTGTCTGAAGCTGGCCAATGAGTGTGTTGGTTCTGGGGCTGCTTGGGAGGGACTCTGGTGTAGGCCAATGTCACATGCTGCCTGTGACTGGCCC
This sequence comes from Eptesicus fuscus, assembly GCF_027574615.1. NCBI lineage: Eukaryota > Metazoa > Chordata > Mammalia > Chiroptera > Vespertilionidae > Eptesicus > Eptesicus fuscus. The sequence goes on along the minus strand of NC_072484.1, from coordinate 39,485,302 downwards.
TGGACAACCTGTTTGGAGCAGTCTTGATGTGGCTTCTTCTGTAAATCCTTAGTTATAGGACCTTCTATTCAAGTAGTCTTCAGCTGTTTACTCACATTGATTGTTCTATGTTTTAGTTATAATTGCAGTCCATCCTTATCTTTCTTTACTCTAGCCATCTTGCACACTAGTTGTTCACCCCTACTGATGTTTTCAGTGCCCAAAGATTCTTGAAAGCCTTCCTTGACTCACTTTCCCCCTACCCCCATCATCTTTCTCCTTCCCACCCTCATCTTTTGAATTTGGTTATGTGTCTCTGCTATGTTGTTATATAGTCTCGAGTAGTTTAGTGCAGTTCTCTTATAAGATGTAACCATCGTTCTTTGTTTGGTTTTCTGCTTTCCAGCTGGACAATAATAATCTCTGTGAGCTTAGGGACCACCAGGCCTGTCTCCATCCTCTTTGGGGCCCTTGATCTAGCACAATGCTTGGCACATGGTAGGCAGTCACTGAACATTTGTTAAGTGTTTGAATGAATCATTTTTATTACAAATATTAAGATTTTTTCTATCAGTGGAGTATGCATTTACTCGGTTATTGCCAAATTGGGACTAGCAATGTCCTTCTGATCTTTTTGCTTGTTTTTAAATTTCATTTTAAAAGTTGAATTTCTGGGCCACATTTACCCAATTCCCCTTTCCCCCTTTCCATCTACGATGGATGTATAAAGTAGGAAGGTTTTCCAGGTAAAGAAAATCCAGGGAAAATTAGACAGAAGACTGGCTAATGACCAGAGTGGATTTAACCCATATCTGAAGTCTCACTTGCAGTAACTGATGAGGGTGATACTTCTGGAGTGTATGAACCAGCTGGTATTAGCGAAAGTGTGAAGATCTGCTGAAGGAGGAGGGGGAAGAGAAGGTTTGTGGGTGTGTTTCGAAGTCTGTTGGATGCAACTGGTTTAATTTCCTTTGTTCATCTGCTTTCGTGTCTGCAGTTATGTGAGAGGGTCGCTTTCTCTCTCCTCTAACACATTCGGTGAAGTCTGCTGGTACTGTGTCACTCATTAAGCTGTCAGCAGTATTAAATGTTGTACATTCCATTTACATCAGGAAATTCTCTTTAAAGGACAATGCAAGATACAGAGTCTGGCTCTATCTGGGGCTCAGACTTGAGAGAGACAGAGGTAGAAGTAGAGAGAAAGAAGGGGGGGAAACATGGAAAAAGAGAGCTAGAAATAAGAAAGCATCAGAGAGAGGGGAGGGGAATGAACTGCACACTGAGGGAGGGAAAACTGAGGGAAGGAGGGAGGGGGAGAGAGAGAGAGATAAAAATCAGTTAATTATTGAAGCATCAGTTCTTTGGGAAATAATTGGTAATGACCTTTGATAAAGAAATCAGGTTGTGATATTGTTGACAGGCAGCACAAGGGAGAGAGAGAGAGAGAGAGAGAGAGAGAGAGAGAGAGAGAGAGAGAGAGAGAGAGAGAGACTGAGAATTGGAGAGAATGAGAATGCGGGAAGGAGAGAATCAGAGAAGAAGGGGAGAGGGGAAAGGATAGGATGAGGAGAGGACAGGAAAGGAAGAAAAAGAAAAGGGAGGAGGAGAGGAGGAGAAAGACTATTCCCCAAAGATGCAGTCTTATTTATTTAAGCCCACACGGTATTCTGATGTCAGGGATCACTGCATATGCAAAGACCTTATCAGAAGTGAGGAGAAAGAGACTGTGGCACTGACTCACAACTCCTCTGAGCAATTGCTATATGCTTCGAGGCAAGAAGGCAAGCAAAAAAGGGATTTATAGAACTCTCTGAAAAAGTTTACATACAAGTCCATCTTCTTTTTTTGGTGTGTGTGTGTGGGGGGGTGGTGGTTTTTTTTTTTTGCAACAATTTCTGTACTGGCAAGTTCTCTTTTAAAGAACTTTCTGTGTTATGTCTGGCTCCTCAAGGCATTGTTCAGACACAAGTTGGGGGTATGTTCAAGTCAAGGCAGTTTGGGTCGGGAGAGAAACCCACTTAAAAGGGAACCAAGTCATAAGAATGATATTAGTACTAATTTTGCTGCTGGTATTAGAGCTACCCCTTGTCGGCCTCTTGCTATGGGCCAGGAACAATGTGAAGCCCTTTATATGTATTGTTTAATTTTATCTTCAGGGTAGCCCTCTGAGGTAAATATATTAGACAGCTGAGGAACATTAATGAATGGGTTACAGCTGTGGGAAACTGAGGCTGAACCCTGAGTCCCCTGGCTGGGCCTCAATGACAAATTGTAGCATATACGTCAGGGTTGTAGCACTGAAGTGACATGAATCTGGATTATTTGTTACCAGTTTCTGCCCCTGATTGGTTGAGGATTGGTCCTAGTGTATTAAGGCATCCGTATTTCCGGCCTATGGCATAGTCTGGCTGGACCTCCCCACCTCCCAGGTAGAGAGAGACACAGGAAGCCATCATCATGCACTGACTACAACGACCCCTGAGAACATGGGCCTGGCGCTAATGATGACCTGTCACATTATTCAAGAACGGCATTATTTAGCTGGCCTTCCCTGCTTCCAACAGTTAAAAAATAGGTACTCATTCAGCCTTGTACCAACAAATGAGCAGCTTTCTTGCCTGAGCTAACAAATTAACTTAGGTTTCTCCTGCTTTAGAGCCAGCTGCTACATCTCTGCCCACTGCCTCAGTGGAAAATTGTCCTGTCAACAATATCACAACCTGATTTCTTTATCAAAGGTCATTACCAATTATTTCCCAAAGAACTGATGCTTCAATAATTACCTGATTTTTATCTCTTTTAAAATGCAGGTCATCTATATTTCATTATTGTCATGTGATGGCCTATCTGCCTACGAAGAGGCATATATTGAAACCTGCAACTTTGCCTTAGCTTCCTGTTATTATCCCGCGTTTTATCTACTGTTCTTGAGAAGATCGTAGCTGGTTAGTTCAAGTGCTGGATAAATGAATGAACACACAGAGATACAAGCACACCGGTGCTCGGGATCCTCCCCAACACTTCCGCTGGCCTGGACTTCTCATTCTAACAGCAGGCGATGATGGCTTCCACTGGAGAAGTCATAACACTCATAGCATAACCAGCTCCGGAAGGAAGCCTGCTTGGTTAGTAATCCCCATTGTGCTTCTTGCTGGCTGCCCTGGACCCAGGTCTATTTCTGCTTCCCTAAGGGCCAGGGTGGAAGCTCCTCTTCCATGTTGCCCTGACCTGTACTCTGAGTGAGAATGTACTTCTATCTCAGCTCTGGAAGCATTTTGTGGTGGTTCTCTCATACCACTTGGCACTCACAAGTTAAGCCCTCCTAAGACTTAAGAATTTCTGGAGGCCCCAGACTGTGCCTTCCTCTTCATCTCTCCCTTTCCCACAGTATTCAGTACTGTGTCTGCCATGTTTAGATGTTCAGGGAATGTAAGGGGTTGAACTGAGCTGGAATCTGAGTAGGAAAATCCTTCCTGTTCCCTTCCTTTATCGGTTGCAGAATTGGAATGTGGAGTGGCTGGAGAGCTCGTGGGCTTTTTAGAAACATCCCGGCACGCCTACGCTACACACGTGTCAGCTGGGCCCGAAATTTCCACTGCACAAGGCCTTTATGTCGAAAGAAACTTTTTGTAAAAAGAGGTTAAAAAAAAAAGGAAGAAAGAAAAAACCAGAGAGGAGGTAGTGTTTTCATTGTGACCCATTAGTATGGGGTTGGATTATAGGAAATGGCCGTTTTTAAGGCCACAAATGGTGGTTATGGCTTAGCATAAGTTCATAGATTCACGGGCATGGGAAGAATTGTGATATGGTAAGAGGAAGCTAAGAACCCTGTCGAAAGGAGACAGACTCCAGTAGGGTTTGTAGGAAGGGGCACCAGGAAATGATGTTAAATGGAGGAAGGAGGGTAATAAAGATGAATGGGTCTACTGCAAAGTGAGTCTCCCTAACTCTGAACGTTGCCACCAGCCACTCTGTCTCAGAAGGCCAGTGCTCCCAGAGGGTGGCTATGCTAGGTCGTGCGAGTACACCCTGCTTTCTGTGTTGCTTCTTAGAAGCTCAAGGTGTGAAGCCAGGAAGGAGAGTGGCTCTTCTCAAGTAGAGGCTGCATCTACAAGTCCCTACTCAGCACAGATCACTTTTGGCCCAAATTAAATGCTTTCCACCCATGAATATTTGCTAGTTGACATCATAAACCCGGACCAAATTCAGACTGACGACACCCACACCTACATCCCCCAGTCACACATGGGAGTACCTTAAGCAATCTTTAAGATAAAAGGTCCCAAAATCTTCAATTAAAAAAGTGTAAAGTCTACCCCAATGAGTCAGAACCCAACTGGCTGAGGCTTTAGCTTTCCAATACTGATGGGCAGTAATGCTTGGGGACCTCACGGGAACCTTTGGTCCATGTGGCTCTTATATATTCAAGAGCGTGTTATAATGAGATCCTGCTGAGCAAAAGAGGAAGCATCAGCATTTATGTTGGGTACCAACAAGGGTGCATCCATTTAATGAGGTGGGGCGGGGAGAAGGAAGATGTGTGAATTATATGTTTACATAGGGTAGTGGAAAAATCACACTTTTTTTTGTATTCTAGGAAGCTGCAATATTCCAAGATGGCATCTATAAACCAAGATATTTTAATGTTTCCTCTGGTAACTTGCTCTTTCAAAAGACAATCAAGCAATTTGCAGGGACCTATCTATTCTCCCTGGAACCTACATTGACAAGTGGAACTTTTCTATTTTATTCTAACCATGAAACAGAAAACTGAGGTGTTAAGGGCCATTTTGTAGTTCAGTAACACGTATATTGATATAGATGTGTTACATTTAAAAGCTTAAGATATTATAGCAGCATCAGCAAAAAAAAAAAAAGAGGCTTCTAGATTTAACTAAAACTGACTAGTGTTGAGAACTCATATAAATTCCTTAACTCTTGGAGCTTGGATTTTCTCACCTGTACAATGACTACATTGCCTTTGATCTCTCTTCCCATCCAATTATACTATCCTCTGATTCTGGGGTAAGTTGCTGGTGCTAACCACAGAATTGTTTTCATTTCCAGAAAGACATTATTGTTTAATATATCTCTTGTCCCTTTGTGAGTGAAGGTAAATGTTGACATGGAAAATGTTGACCAAGAAATAATCAAATAACTTTTCTTCTTGGCTTCCTATATTCCTTATTTCTTCCCTCCATTACTCTGCAAAATGCATGGGCATGAAAAGCAGGAATGTAGGTGTCCTATACTTCAAAGCATATCTATTTTTATGTTATGAAAAGAAAATATGAAAAGAGAAGGGGCAAATAAATAGGCATGGCATAATACAACAAATAAACAACACGGATCTTTCTGCCGGGGGGAGGGAGCCATGGTTCCCAAAGCTTTAATAAAGACTGAGAAGAAAATATCCCCAAAGAGTCCAGCTGGCATGGCTCATTGGTTGAGCATTGACCTATGAACCAAGGAGGTCACTGTTTGATTCCTGGTCAGGGCACATGCCTGGGATGCTGGCTTGATCCCCAGTAGCAGGCATGCAGGAGGCAGCCAATCAGTGATTCTCTCTTATCATTGATGTTTCTATCTCCCCTCTCATATATATATCTCCTATATAATAAAAGTCTAATATGCAAATTGACCGAACGGTGGAACAACTGGTCTCTATGATGCACACTGACCACCAGGGGCAGATGCTCAATGCAGGAGCTGCCCCCAGCCCACAGGCCCCAGGCTGGCCAAGGTGGGTGTCAGCAGGGGCCTCCCGATTACCTTGCCAGTCGCCCCACAGATCGGCCCTGATCACTGGCCATGTCTAGGGACCCTACCTGTGCACAAATTTCGTGCACTGGGCCTCTTGTGTGTGTGTGTGTGTGTGTGTGTGTGTGTGTGTGTGTATTTAAATATCCCCAAAGAAAGTTTTCCCCCTTAGAATGTCTAGAACCGTGTTAACTTTTTCTGTCTTTGTATTCCGTCTCTGCAGTTCATCAGAATTGATTCAGAGAAAGGACTGCACCCAGAGTACATAATAAACATCTCCAGGAGCAGTGGGGAGGATGGGCAGAAGCAGAAAGGAGATGAAGGAAAATCAATTGCTCAGTGCTGACAACTTCTTCTTGTAATAACAGTATTCTGTCACATTGCATTAGCAGCACTTTGCAATTGTATGTGTTTTTGCTAACAGGCTGTAAAAGTGTAATCATATGAGCACTGAATACATTGTATTAGTGGGAATGATTCAAGGGGAAGTGTGCTTTATTATACCAGTATGGTGCATAATGTGTTGCTTACTGAAGTGAGACTTATTTCAGCGAAAGAATATTTATTATTTATTTGTTTGTTTGTGGTGGTGTTGGTGTCTTCCAGGGAAAGTGGCATGTTTCTGTTGGGGAGAGCTTTTCTCCCCCTTATCATTCTCTCCCCCCTCTGCATAATGGAGCAGCATGACCTGGAAATTGGGATAAAAAAAATCACTTGGAGTAACAAATTCCCAGCCATCTGAGAAAGCAATGGCTTTGCTTGGGTTTCTAAACAGCATTTGTAAAGCTAATGGGATTGTTGCTGTGAAGCATCTTCTACAAAGAAAGTTGAAGGAACAAAAGGGGAGGAATTTCACATGTGTATGGGGATGACGGTGGATGGAACAGATACACCCCAAAAGATGTGTTGAGGAAAATGCAGCTGGAATTAGAGACATGAAAGGGGATACACAGGATCCCTGAAGATGGATTTCTTGGCTTTAAAGAATTTACAGGAATTTAACTATTTTCAACTGGTGTGGAGTGCATTTGTGGCCTTTTTATATAGAGTCTTTCCTGGCTACCTAGCTTTGAAGTCTATAACACAAATTGTTAATTGTTCAGCCACTTCTTGGATATTGATTATGCATTGAATTGCAGTGTGTGTGTGTGTGTGTGTGTGTGTGTGTGTGTGTGTGTGTGTGTGTGTGTGTGTGTGTGTGTGTGTATCAAGTGGGCATTGTCCCCAAGAGGAGTTTTCCTTCCTGAAGGCTATTTAAAAACTGCTGCATTGGTCTTAATTATTATTTAATAGTTTCCTTTCTGGTTAATACTAATAAGCTCATCCTAAATGAGTCCCAGGTAGACTGCACAAAAAGCCACCCTGGTTTTCTCCTTATGTGTTTCTAGTACATGCTTCATTTTCACGTGAGTCCAGATGTGGAAAATTGACAGTCTGAGAGCTGAGAAGGGGGATAAGAAGCATGGATCATGTGCCCTTCAGAAAGATAATGCCCATATTAAAAAATGCCCTCCAGAGGAGCTTGTGGTTTGGTGGATGGCTGCTTCCTGCTTACATGGGTTCTCTTTGGCCCCAGTGGTGCCCGAAGGGGAAGAGCCTACAGGAGCTGTTAGCGCTCAGCTCCAGGGTCCCCAGTCTGCCAGAAGGTTGTAAGCATGCGGCCCTCTTTCATCCACTGGGAGTGGGGCTCTCGGCTGAGCGGAGGTGGAAGAGGAGTGGTGAGAGCAGGCAGGTCTGAAAAGGCCTCTGCTTAATGACCAACTGACAGAGTGTCTAGAAATAAGCTAATTTTTTAATAAGCCTCTTTTGATGCTATTATTTATGCTTCCCTATAATAGGAACAACGGCATTTTAATAATCTACAGAGCATTTAATTATAATTCAGTTATCTGATGTAAGTAATTTCAGTGCCCTTAACAAGTCTCCAGCATGAAATATCTAACTAATAAGAGATGACAGGTGGTCGTTATTCTGTGAACCTCACCATCTTTCATTAGCACTTGCTGTGATAAGTTAAATAAACCATCCTTCAATGTGGGAAACTCCCTAGGAGGCCCTCAAGGGAAATGCAGGCATTGAGTTCCCTAGGACCTGACAAATGGCGACATCTCTGGCATACAGACAGGCTGCCAGAGACAGCTGATTGCTGTGACTCCGGGCGGTACCCAATTACCCAGGCTGGAAAGCTCAGGTTCGGACAAAGCAATGAGGTCCAGATCATGAATTCTGTCCTGTGTGGGTTTAGTTCTACTTTATGATTGATCCTGAAAAGTCATTCTTTTAAGTGGGTAGTATTAGTCAAGAAGCTGAGTAAGAATGGATAAATAATTTCAACTTCTTGACTACTATTGAAAAAAATAGCTGGAAAGAGTGAGATACTGACAGTTGACTAGTAAAAAGCACTGATGTTTGTAAAGGAAGGATGTCATGTATGGGAGAATGTCTTTAAAGAATATGATTTCTGGACAAAAGGATGTTGATCAGCTCTTTTGGCAGCAAGAGTGGTGTCTGCTGATGCTTTTCTGTGTGCGTAACCACTGATCCCATATTGCCTCGACCCCATTTGGGTTCCACTCACAACTCCCTTGCAAGTATGAAGCCTGGTTTGTGAGTGAGAGGAAAAACAAGACAGGAGGAACTCAGGAGAGCCTCAAACATGTGTGCCGGATTAAAGGCCTATGACGTTACTTGGTATCCTGGAGCCATGTCTGGGAAAGTCACACCTGGTGGAATACTTGGGTGACCTCAAAGCTTAATTTTAAAAAGATAGTTTCTCTAAAAGTTTATAGGAAAAATAAAGTGAAAAAAGGGTCTAGGGATCAGAAACCTGGACATGAGATCAATATTATCCAGGCCTTGACCAAGGGAGAAAGGCCACTGAAGTCTTAGGTCCTGGCTCAGATGACCAAGCCATAGCAAGACAGTGATGACAAGCAATGAGACAGGAGAGCTTCCCTTCTCAGATCCCATTCAGCCCTATGATTGGATGTATCTGTGATCCATTAAATGCATTTGGAGAAAAACTTCATTTTCTGACTTTTCATTAACTAAATATTTTACTAACACTATCTAATTATTACCCACACATTTTAACACTCCTACTTGGTCCAGCCATGATCCTAACCCTCTCACTACTGTGTTGATACCCAAACCGTTGATTCTTCTTAGAATGCCTGCTTATCTGTTGCTGAATGCCCCACCCTTGCCCATCTTTCAAGCCTCAGCACAAGCGAAACCATCACTGTTTCTCTAGGTTATTTAGTTTGTACTTGTCATCAGGGCCCTAAGTTAGGACACAATCTGTGTTCCTGTTACTTCTGTACAAGCCCTTTCCTGATTCATCTTTGCAGCCCACACAGCTTCTTGCATATTTTAAATGTTAAAATTTTTTGAATGGATAAGTGATTTGGGATAAAGACTCATTTGGATCTGTGAGAAGTCTGAACTTCAGAAATTTATTTCAAATTGCAGAGATCCTGGAAATCTCTCTACTTAAATGATGGTGTTTGCCTAAGCCCTTAAAATATTTATTCTCTGAAGCCGGTTAAACTTTCTCTTCCAAATCTCTTTCCTCTAAATTTGCTTCATTGACTCAACAAACACTTTCTTTACAGATACTGTAGTATATTTTAAACCAGTTTTCTCCAGTTAATAACAAAATATCAAAGAGTCTGAATTAATGAAAGTCTTATCTCTGTCAAATACATCCTGAAGTCGTGTAGAGTTTTCCTCTTAAATTCAATTGCTCCTCACTTGCATTGCCACCATCTTTAACCCATTAAGGAATATCTCTTCCTTGGTCTTCTACCCTAGTGCCTTCATTGGCCTCCCAATAACTCATACCATTCTGCCATTTTCTCACAAGTCTTCAGCAACATTGCTTTTCAGTTCCTTGAACTCCTAAACAAAATAAAATAATTAAAAAATAATTAAATCAAAACAAATCATTCTCTAAAATCTCAGGGAACTCTGACCACACCTTCTTCTTGTCCTTCATAACTCTTTATTTACACTTATGTCATGATTTTGTGTTTCATGTCAGTCTCCTCTCAAAATCATAAGTTCAGTGAGGGCAGAGATTGCCCTCTTTGCTCACCATAGCATAGCCAATCAAGATAATGTCTAGAAGAAGAACACTATGGTGTATATCTGGCAATTGCTCTCTCCCCGTCTTTGAGGGGATTCAGGTTGGTTTGGGAGTGAATCTTTAGGTTACACAAATCTAGACGAGGATGAGACACCATTTCAGCACACTGATTCCTAGGCTGAATGTGGCTTCTGAGGAATTTCCTTTACATTAGTATTCAAACCACTCTGAGAAGATTCCAAGATTGTGGGGAGTGACAGGAGGGTTCAGCATCCAGGATTCTGGCTGTTGTTGACAGTTTTAAGCTGCAGCCATGGGTGCCAACTGGTGCCCTGACTCCCTGCCTGCTGGGAGTGCCCTGCAGAGTCGGCACCCTCTCCTCACCCTGGCCACCTGCCAGTTGGCATTCCGCAGTACATGGGGGTCAGAGTGGCCCACCTTCCTTCTGGGTGAAAGGAAAGGGCTGCAAAAAGTCCTGGGAGCCACCCCTAGTGCCAGACATGCAAACAAAACTGGCAGAGTGGAAAGAAGCTGAGAACTAATGCAAATGTGGGTGTGTGAGACAGAGCACAGAAGGCCAGGGAAATGGTACTCTTCATTTCTGCTTGGTTGAGGCGTCGCTGTTCTTTCTGAACCTTGGGCAGAGTGGCAGGAGCAGCTGTTTAGAAATGTCTCTGTCAACCCCATCATTTTGAGAGGAAACTTGGATGAAGTGAGGAGGCCTTGTATAGTGAAAAACTGCATAGCACCCATCAACACTCGGTGAAGGCAATGGAGAGCTTATGCTTCGTGTGATCAAAAGAAGACAAGGAGAAACAAAGCTGAGTAAGGACAGAGTTTGTTTAAGGCGTGGTGGCAATCACCCAGACGGTGGCTGAGGAAGGAGAGAGCTGGGGAGGACAGGATGCCACTCTGACATCACAAAGAGCAGTGAGATCCTCCACATGGGAAAACCCCAGGGAGCAGATAGGAAGAGCTCCTGGCCTTTAAGATAATGTCCCATCAGTATGGTCACGTGCATTTCCATGGCTTCCACATGACTTCCATTTCAGCTGATGATTCCTCCCTAAGTCATCCTGATGTAAACTGGTGATTTCCATCCCAGACCTCAATCCTGAGATTTCAGATTTACATATTTTTTATTCAACAGGATATTGGCATCTGTGGCTTCTGACCACCATAGTCTCTATTATTATGATTCACTGAATAGTTTATAAAATTATGATGATGATCCTGAGGATAATACTTTGTTTCTTCTATGCGGCCAGAATATGTCAAACATTATAGACACTTAATAAACATGCATTAAAGTTTCCCAATAAAAAAACTCCTCCAGTGAAATTGCTTCTTAAGTGGATCAAGAATATCTATCCTGCCCGACCTGTGTGGCTCAGTGGCTAAGCGTCAACCTATGAACCAGGAGGTCAGGGTTCGATTTTGGTCAAGGGCACATGTCCCAGTTGTGGGCTCGATCCCCAGTAGGGGGCATACAGGAGGCAGCCAATCAATGATTCCCTCTCATCATTGATGTTTCTATCTCTCTCTCTCCCTCTCCCTTCCTCTCTGAAATCAATTTTAAAAAAATCTATCCTGAGCTAATGGTTAGGCCCTCTCTTGGTCCTAGAGCATTGCTTTTATACTTGAAGAAATGTGGAGTTGAGTTTCCTGGAGCTGGGGAAAAGGAACACAAACTTCTGATGAGGTGAATAACCGCCTCTTACCCAGCTCCCATCATTCCCTACTTCTTCTAACATCCAGATACTTCTGGTTGGACTCAAATGAAGGCCATGATGCCATGGTTGTGAAGGGAGAAACAAGTATCACCGAGTGCTATTTAATTGACTTAAGTCAGGCCATTCATGTAATGGGTGTTTATTGAGTGTTTTTTGGAGTTATTATGAGAATAAAATAAGGTATTTCATGTGGTATGCTTAGGAAATTGCATGGAAAATTGTAAATGTTCAATATTACCAGTTAGTAGTAGCAGAGTAGCAATTAATTACTTATTCCAAAAAGTACTACTGTAGATGCAGTAGGAGCTGTAGAAGTGTATATATAAGACATTCACATACCCATATGGATTTTAAAATTTTCAGACATTCCAGCCTTGCCCCTTGCCTAGATTTCTGACTGATTTGGAGATCTCTACAGGCCAGTTGCTAATCTGGTTCTATACCCCAGAGAAGCGAGCTTCGGCCTGTTTCTTCCAAAAGAATAACGTGAAGATCATGTGTGTTGTGTGTGCAAGTGCTGCACTGTTACTACTTTGGTAACTGTGAGGGGCTGCACAAGTGGTAATGTCTGAAGGATGTGGGTGCTGTTCGGCTGTGTGGCCTGAATGGAGGGTGTTGTCATTGCCAGGAGCTCTTCACACAACCAGAAGCCGAGGTGCAATCATTGCATGCTTCAGCCTGCTTTCACTTTTAAGCTCTTCCATTCATTGCTATTCCCTGAATAGTAGAGTCTACTGTCTGACTTTGCATATAGAACAAAGATGATTGGTGTCCTCAGAGCCCAGTGAATGGTTAAGTCTTCCAGTCTCAAGTCACCTGCTTTCCCTCCAACCCAGGAAGTCTCCCATGACCCATAAGTACCTTCAGTATCTTTCTTAAAGTTCTTTAATTACATCCTTATAATATATCTTTAAATTATGAAAACCACACAGTACTTAATTCCATCCTCAACTATCCCTCCTCACAAAAGGGGCAGTCTGGCATAAATGATGTTTTATTTAAATACCAAAAGATTCTCAAATCGGATTCTGGAAAATCAAGTCTATGCTTAGTAATAGCCGTGTATGCAGCGTCTTCAAATGAAGTGATCACCAACTCCATAGGTAAAAGGCAGTTGGCTTTGGCCTGTGCTACTTGGAAAATTGAAGAAAAAGGGGTTGGAACTTGGGTTACTTGATAACTATCTATTCTTTAATACAAAATCACATAGTAGACTCTACTATTCAGGGAATATATTAATGGAAGAGCTATCTATCACTCAATGCTCTCTAGACCTGAGCTTAAACTCTATGGAGGTTTTTTTCAAGATCTAAAACTTGAACACGTTCATTAATTTGGATTTTTTTTCCCTATTTGATTTAGATATTTGTTCCCAGCCTGATAAATTGCATGCCAACTTCCTGCCAGGAGCACCTTTCCACAGCTGTGGAAAAGATAGGCAAGGATTAAATCGAAGATTGAAATACCATTTCTCCCAGTGCCAAGGCAGTCCTAGGAGGTTCAGATAATAATATCTCACATTTACAATTTAGATCTTGAGCTCGCTGAACTAGGAGTGGATCCAAGGTTTTATACCTTCCACAGGGCCGATGGCATTTAAAGACTTGGATGGCTATTGAGTGAGAACATTTATTATTCAATTAGATTAATCTGTATGATAAAGTATTGTGTGTTTTTTATAACTTTATTATTGGATCACACATAGGTGACTGGTAAATGGGCCTTTGTAATAACTAGCATATATTTGTCATCTGAGTTTTATAAGTCACAAGGTGACAATGATTCTGCCCAAGGGTTGCTGTTTTGCAAATAGAATTGTTTTGGTTTTATGAGTACTAGTAAGCAGTTAGAGTGAGTAATCTGTATGAAATGAAGGTTTTTTGTTTGTTTTGTTTGTTTTTTTAATATTGCCCAGGAAGTGAGTTTCCATGATAGACAAGTGAGGAAGATCATGAGTGCAAGGATCTGAGCTGGATCTCCTGGAGGTGGACAAAGTGTACCCTCTGGAGGGGTAAGCAGCCTTAGTGTCCCTTGGGAGAGTGGAGCAGGAGAGGACAAGAGCACAGAGGAGAGAGTGAACCCTGCTGAACACGTGGGAAGAAGGATAGCAGCTTAGTCTCTTTCATTTTCCCAGCTTTTGAGTAGGTCCAGTCTGGTATAGCAAAGACAGCAAAACCAACTTGTTAAGAGTGTTTGTTTATGGGGAGATCAGGACCACAGTCCAACTCTACTGACTTCTAGACTTGAGTGATTTCTATATACGCCACTGTCTGGTAGATTGGCCTCATTGTTTAACTGAGAAAATTAACAGAAAAAATTCCAAAATGTTCCCAAGAGACAACAAATCTTTTCCCTAGTTATATAAACCAACTCTTCCAAAACAAACTAATTCATTCATTCAGTGTGTACTTATTGAGCATCTATCACACCACAGTCACTGCTCTGGATACTGGGAAATAGCTTTGAACATAAACAATTCAAGTCCCTATCCTTGTGGAGAGGACATTCTGGTTGAAAAATATAAATAATCAATAAGTAGGCAAATATGTACTAGTAAATAAAATGATTTCACAAAGAAAATTATGAAAAAAAATTAAAAAATAAAAGAGTAATGGGATGACGAGGGTGGGAAGTAGTAAATGAATATAATGGTGGGGGTGGGTGGAGAATGATTTAGGAGTTTCCATTAATAATGACCAAATGTTATCTTTTAGCAAATATCTCTCTATTATAAAGATCTAGTGGGGGAAAAAAGCCATTCAAAGAAAAACAGTAAGCTCTGGAGGTGGAAACATCAGTAAAGAAACAAAAAGATATCTTTCCAGAATGCTAAGTACTATTTTTCTATTATTTAAAAAAATTACTACTTTTATTATATAAGTAGCACATTTACTGAAAATAATTAGACCATCTAGAAGATCATGAAGAAGAAAATAAAATTACCATGATAAAACCACTCTTAAAATTTTTATTTTTGTCCTTCAGCTTTTCTATACATATGAAGATGTGATTTTTACATGTGCTGCTTTGAAACTGACTTTTATGAACGAGCAGCATATCATGAACATCTTTCTCTACATATTGGCCAATTCAGAATATTAAGAAAGTTAGTAATAAGTAAAAATGGTGAACTGTTTTTTAATTAGTATTTATCTTTCTACTGGTGAGACTGATAATTCTTGTTTTTTTAAAACTGACTTTTAGTATTCTTTAAGATTCATGTCTTTTGCTAATTTTTAAAATTGGAGTGTTCATTTCTTCCTTACTGACCTACTTACAAGACCTCTTTATGTAACCATTTATATGAGTGCCTACCGTGTCCCAGGCACTGTTGCAGGCTCTAGGGATACATTGATGAACGGGAAAATATTGGCTCTTTTGTTTTTAAAGCAGTCTTTCCTAGTTTATTCTTTAATTTTTGTCAGTAGAATTTTTTTGGAGGTCAAATGTATCCTTACTTTATTATATGGTTTTATCTTGTAGTACCATATTTAGAAAGCCTTTCCCAACTTCAAGATTATAAAAACTAATCACTGTATTTTCTTTGGCTATTTATTGAATAATTTATCATTTCTCCACAGATTTGAAATGCTGTCTTTATCATACACTAAATTCTTAGGTAGACATAGGGCTGTTTTGGGATTTTCTGCTTGATTTCACTGATGTGTCTGTGTTGTCACCATTGTCAAATTATTCTAAGTATTGTGGCTTTGTAACTCATTTGTATATTTGCTAAGGAAAATACTAACTTTGTTCTTTTTCAAAAACATGTTTGCATGTTTACTTTACCAGAATTTTATCAAGCTCTAAAAATAAATTTTATTGGATTTTCATGAGGATTGAGTTACATTTATAGATTAATTTGCAAAGAATTTGTAATTTAGGTATTCTCTTTTTTGTTGTTGTTCACCCTCACCTGAGGATACTTTCCCATTAATGTTTAGAGGAAGTGGAAGGGACAGGGTAGAGAGACAGAAAGAGAGCAACGTCGATGTGAGAGAGACACATTGATTGGTTGCCTCCCACACGTGCTCCGACCAGGGCTGGGGATCGAGCCTGCACCCTTGACAGGAGGTACATGTCCTTGACTGGAATGGAACCCTGAATCTTTCAGTCCATGGGCTTATGCCCTATCCACTGAGCTAAACCGGCGAAGGCACATTAGATATTCTAATTTTCTGTATTCAAGTACTCAACGTCCATGACCCTCAGTGAAGTTTAATAGTTTTCATTTAAAAGTTCCTACTGAAGTTTTGGTTCAGTTTATTTCTAGATATTTTGTAACTTTGGTTATGATTATAAATAGGATCATGTTTTACCAATTATATATTTTTAACTGATCGATTGGTAAGTAGGGAGGCTGCTGGTTTGGTTTTTGGTTGATTGCTAGCCTTCTTAACAATATAGCTTCCTAGCAGCCACAATTCAAAATATTTAGTTGTGCAGCTTGGGAACCAACCAATCAGCACAGATCCTGGGTGGGAATGTTTGTACAGATTTTCCATGGCATAGCAGCTGAAGACTCACCCAGATGTCAGTTCTAATACTTTTTCAAATAAATCTCCTTTTTCCACTGTCTTTTGTAGGTAAGCAACCATAACATCCATAATTCCTGGCTGTTTTTCTTCCTCCTTTACAACATTTTGTTTTCATATTTAATTGCATTAACTAAAATTGCAGAATAATCTTAAATAGAAGTGGTGATGATGGAAATCCTTGTATTGCTCCTGATTTTATTGGAAATATTGATGAGGGATAGATACTTCTATAATATTAAGGAAATACCTATTCTATTCCATTTTATTAATAGGTTTTTCTTAAATAGGAAATGATAGTAAAGTTTATCAAATACTATAGTTCCACCCTCTAACAAGATGGTCGTATGGATTATCTCTTTGTCCTATTTTATGGTAACACTAGAGGCCTGGTGCATGAAATTCATGCATGAGTAAGGTCCCTAGGCTTGGCCAGCGATCAGGGCTGATAGGGGCCTTCTGGCTGCCAGCCAGGGCCTTCCTTCCCCTAGCTGCTGGCTGCCGGTGGAGGCCTTCCTTCTTTCCTCGCTGCCCCACGGTGGTCAGCACATGTCATAGCGAGCAGTTGAACTCCTGGTCGGTCAAACTCCTGAGGGGACAATTTGCATATTAGCCTTTATAATATAGGCTATTAATCCATTTCCAAGTTGAACCAATATATGCATCAACCCTACTTGTCATGATGAATAACCTTTTATTTTTTATTTTATTAACGAGTTGCAAATATTTATTGACCTGAATGTATTTAGGCCATAAGAGACATATAGAAACTATATTTTTAATACCTACCTGATTTACTTACTTTATATGCATTTTTATAATAAAATAGCTGAATCCCTATAATCATTGGTAAGTATAACTGCATTATTGAACCAGATATGATGAATAACCTTTATGTTACATATATGAATTTAATTTATTAATGTTTTATTTAGTATTTTGTATCTAATAGGCATAAGTGTAATTAAAGGTTTTTTTGGGCTTTGGCAGCTTTTGGTAAAAAAGACTATATCTTCATTTTGTAAAGTGTATTGATATGTTTCCATCTTTTTATGTTTGGAAAATTTAAGTGATGTAGGGATTTGTTTGTTTGTTTGTTTCTTGAAGGTAGTTAGAATTCCCCCTAAACAACACTATGGACTTTTGGTGGGCTTTTCAATTGTTTTAACAATTGTTTTTAATTTCTTTAATAGTCTTGTAATCTTTATAAAAATAAATGACCTTCTTTGTCCCATTGAATATTTTACTTTGAATACTGTTTCTGTGATATTTCATTAAAAAGTTTCTACTGAGTTTTGGTTCAGTTTGTAATACTTGAATTATATTTTTGTATTGCTTGATCTATCTTTATCCAGCCTTTTATTTTTGTGAGTTTTTTTTTTTTGGATGGCATGGAGAAAGATTTTATTTGGACACATTTTACTGTCTATTTAAGCGATTTAACTCTATGAAAGACCATTTTTGTTTGCAAAATATTTTATATTAATTTGAATTACTAGACTGGTAGATGTGGAGGTTACTGAGATGTTCCCAAACAAATGACTGCACTTGTTTGTAAGACAGACATAAATAAAAGTGGCAAGTTGCATGAATTATGCTGATGAGTCAGTGGGATGAAGAGGTGTATGATAGACAGGTCTCAGGCAGGTGTGATAGGCAGTCTCCAATATATCAGTACCAATGGACCCACTTCTGGTATTCACACCTTATGTAATCCCCATCCCAAGAGTGTGGTCTGAACCAAGTGATGGCTTCTAATCAATAGAATGTGGTAAAATTATGGGATGTTACTTCTGAGATTTGGTTATAAACGGTGGTGTCTGTCTTGCGTGCCTGGCTCGTTCTCTCGCTGGCTTTGTGAGCTGCACTATTGGGAGATCCACGTGGCACCGCATGTGAGGAATTATATCCTACCAGCAGCTGCTTCAGGTGAGCTAGAAGCGATTCTCCCCAGGTAAGCCTTTAGTTGGACCACTCAGATCGCCAGCGCCTTCTTTTCAGCCCCGTGAGAGACCTTGAACCACAGGCACCCTGCTAAGCCAAGCCTGACTTCCTGACTTCCTGTGAGATAACAAATGTGTTTTTTTTTTTTTATTTTAAGCTACTAAGTTTTGGGGTAATTTGTTATTCAGCAATAGATAACTAATATAATGGTAATTGGATTTCTATTTGGTTTGTGTAGACAGGCATTAAGGTCCCTGAGTTCTGTTGTTATAGAGAAATCAATCAGCTAATACTGACTAAAGAAATAAAATGTACAAGGCAGAGGTGAGAGCCTCTTGGTGATATCTATCCATTCATAATGTCAATCTTTTATAAGTTGTTCCATAGGGCCAGAATACAATGTTAGAGATGCAAAAAACATTAGTGTGATTCACGGAAATAGAAAGCACCTCATGGCAGAGATGAATATTAGGAATGGAGGTGTGGAGGCAGCCAGCACTTGCTGGAAGGAAGGTCCTTCTGTTCAGTCCCCTGTGGTTTCTGTTACCATGTGGATTCTCATTGCACTATCTTGCACTAGTTCAGTTACTTGCTTCATTTTCCACTTTGCTTTATTTTACTCTGTACTAAAAA
Source organism: Eptesicus fuscus (assembly GCF_027574615.1). Classification (NCBI taxonomy): domain Eukaryota; kingdom Metazoa; phylum Chordata; class Mammalia; order Chiroptera; family Vespertilionidae; genus Eptesicus; species Eptesicus fuscus. Next base: position 39,466,631 of record NC_072484.1, on the reverse strand, counting down.
TTGACACAATTATGGCAAGAAGAGACCATCTTGTAAGTGTAAGAAGATGAATCTATAATAAGAAATGAAAATATCAAAGAAGTATAAAGTTACCCATAGTATTTATTGTCCATGAATCTTATTTGGCCTATTAAATGGGGAGAAGTATTTTGAAGGATGATGCATAAAAAGCATGAAAAATGTTTTTCACCTTTAAACCCACAGGGTTAACAAAGCAGAGTTCAGGAGGAAAAGTTACTTATAGAAATGGCAGATCTACTCACTTTGAGGCTGGTGGATCAGAGTTTAAAATGCAAGTCACTTAGCCTATGGCCTTTTAAGTTAAATCTTGAAGTAGAAGGAGGAAAGAGGAAATACAATGATCTCCTGCAGAATGGGGCTCCTCGTACATGGGTTAAGTAGGAATTTAAGCTAGAGAAAAGAAAAATGGGTAGTGTGACTGGTAGCATAGACATAAAAGCAACAAAAATATATTTGGAAATATTAAGAAAAAATACGGAAGATTACAAAGCTTTGAAAGTCTTTGTATGAATGAAATTAGACTGACTTTGAAGAGAGCATGTCACCAAGAGTATACATTTTCAACAGTTAAAACCAACTTCAGGATTAAAAGGCTACAAAAGATACACTTAAGCTTAGGGCTAATGTAGTTGGAAATTGCAAATAGAAATTGTCTTTCACTCAGAAGAGCATCTGGTAGTTTAAAGGCTTTTGTTATATATATGAACCTAGGTATATATAAATATTTGTTTTTGTTAATCCTCACTGGAGGATATTTTTTCCATTGATTTTAGAGAGAGTGGAATGGAGGGGGAGAGACAGAGAGAGGGAGAGAAAGAGAGAAACATCGAAGTGAGAGAGCCATACGATTTATTTGACCCACACTTGCCCTAACCAGGGTGAAGAACCTGTAACCCAGTTATGTGATCTTGACCAGAATAGAACCTTGGATCCTTGGGGCCACAGGCCAATGCTCTAACCACTGAGCAACGCCAGCCAGGACAGGTACATATATTTTTAATGGACACCAAATTTATGCTTTGGAAGCTTCTTGGAAAGGACAGCGATGTAATTTGATGAGGGTCGGTATAATATAATCCTTTCCTTCAATGAATTCATGTTTGGCCATTAAGAACGCTGCTCAAGTGAGGTGCATAGATGATGAGAGTCAAGTTCATTGCATGGAGTGGGGGGTCCATTGCTATTTTTTAGGCTATGAAAATTCCCAGCTATCTTCTAGCCTTACAGCTGAAGAATTAGGGGAAATAACAATGCAGGCTTACTAGTACATATATACTTTAATAATTATTTCAGCTCTAAGAGATAGAAACTATTATCCCCATTTATGGCTGAGGAATTGAGGCATTGGGAGTTAAGTCATTTTCCCAAGTGACTGATGAAGCCGGACTAGAACCCTGGTGGTATGAATTCACAACCTGTATACTTTATATCTCTGCCCTTGCCTTATCTCTATCTCTGTCCATATCCATCTCCCAGTTGGGAGATTTAGTGGGTGTTCACTGGCTGTGAGGAACGAGGGAAGTGTTCAGGATGGAGCTGTCTCCAGCTTATCTAATGTGCATTAGTTGTATCTTACCTACTAGATCACAGGCTTCTTGCCATTAGTGTCTCTTGGTTTGTTTCCCTCTACCACTTCCCAACCAGGGATTGAACCCACAACCTAGGTATGTGCCCTGACCTGGAATTGAACCCAGGACCTTCCAGTGAATGGGAGACACTCCAAGCAAATGAGCCACACTGGCCAGGGCAAAAAAATCATACTTTTGATTATTTTTGAGGTTAATTATGAGGATAAGTGATGTGGGAGAAGCTCTCCTCCCAACCCCTATCATTTAAAAAAGAAATTGTCTTTGAGTTCAAATGAAAATTTGTTTAATTAAAAAAAAAACAACCTCTGCTTCCTTACATTGCTGGGCAGACCTGGCTTTTTATATGTTCTTTGAGAGGCTTAATTTAATTGAAATTATAGTTTTTCTTGTTCTTCATGTACCACCAAATCAAGCAAATAGTGTTAAAATATTTTGGTCAATTGTACATATAAATCTTGCAGAGTTAATGAACATATTCTCTAGACTGTGGAACAGACTGGACACTTATCTTACTCTTTAAGATAAAATACCACATCTATATAATGCATTGCTAAGCTTTCTTCTTACTGCACACTTTGCCTAGAATCCCATTTTCCATTAAATAATAATTATTGTAATTAATAGACTGGTTGTTTTATCTCCCTGATCTGGTTACAGTAATTTATCAAAGGCATGTAAATGAATGCCAGGAAAGTAGTGTACCCTCTTTTTATAAGAAGGTAAAGAACATAAAGAGTAATTCTTTAGGGAATATAATAAGATATGTGGCTTCTTGTAATTCATTGAAGGAAATGCATAAAATATTTACCACTGTTTTAAGGGCATTTGACCAGTTTAACTTATGTACTTCTCACAGCTAGTGATCACAGATACATTGATGGGTGACTTTAATGTTTTCTTCAAATCTTCAAAACTGCCTGGAACTGATCAGCAGGATTCATTCCTCGCTCTGCATCTCCCATGTCTCAGTCCCAACCAACTGAGAAATGCAATGACCCTGGGTGGTGCTGAGGCTCATTCAGAGCTTGGAAGTTCTTGAGAAGGGTTTCAAAAACTCCTAAATCTCCAGGGAGGATAGCACCTCCATCACTCCAGTCCTCAGCACTGACAATTTATTCAGACAAGAAAAGAGAGGAGAATTACAGAAACCAGCCAGGTAGAACTCTGGGCTCCTGGGCAAATTCTTCTCTATGTCTTCATTTGGGCCGATCCACCTGACCCTTCATGCCAGGCATTGTCCCTCTCTGTACTCACACTTGTCCTGCCTAATTCACAGAACTCCTCCACCTGCACAAGATGCACCATGTGTTACTAACAGTGCCTCACAGGCAGTGAAATATCCATTGAGCGAATGACTTAACGAATGAAAGATGAAAATACTACCATCCCCACCCACACATACTTATTCTTCCAATCTCTTGCACAGAATGAGACAATCCAACACCCAAATTGAGTTGGGTAGAGGATTTTATCTTCAGGGCAGAATAGAGGCTGTCTGAGTGAGAGTGTGATATGAACCCAATGGTCCCCTGCCTGAATTATGGACCCTATGCCTGAACATGTTACCTTAATTTTTACAGTACAGGTGATGAAAGTAGAAAGGCAAATATTTTTAAAAGCTACCATATTGTCCCTAACAACTTAACCTAAAACAATGTAGGCTACTTGTCATGGCCTTGAAGGAATGGGACAAAGGACAGGCATTTTCAGTGAAAGCAGACTAAGGAAGACTGCATCTTGAAAGCTTGTCTGGGCTGGGTAGCCAGGGAGGAACTTGGGTGATGTAGGTGGGTGTCAGGCAGGAAGAGAAGGTGCTGTCTTCCACAGGGTCCCACTGCCCGCCCTCCACCTCTGTTTAAGTGCTATTCACTGTAGTGGTTTCATTGAAATCCATTAATGGGTTCAGTCATGAGGAGAAAACAGCTTGGTTGATGTGCCTTTCTCTACAGTAGCTATTTGTTGGAGGCATGGGGGAGTGGGGGGAATGAAGATGATGGGGGGAAATATTTCTTTCCTCTGAAGCATCGGAACAGCTTCCTTAATTGCCACTTATGTCTGGTCCCAAGGTTTTCATTCAAAATGATAATAAAAAGACACTTTAAACCCATAGGGAAAACCCATTCACATAGAGCAGCTTTGAGCCAAATCTCTGAAGTCTCCAAGCTGAAAAGAACCTGATTAATGACAGCACCTGAGATAAGTGGCACTTTAACCAACCTTAACTGTTGATATATGATGACATAATGTCCCCTCCAATTAATGACAAGGATATAAAACACCTGTATTTAGCAGAGCAGATGCTGCTTTTATGGTTAGATGCGCAGATAAAATTGACTTCTAGAGGACCATCTATAACTTACTTCACTATTATTTGTTCTATATTTGTTTCATTATGTGTGTTATAGGTGGAGGAGGAAACTTAACCTCAGATTCCACACCTGTGCAGCAAAAGAGTATATGCTATACTATAATTTACCTAAAAACTTCTATCCCACAATTGAGCAGGTTGGCAGTAGTGATCTGCCTCATTTACTGAGGGCCTTTCATACTGTATGAGCCCCCAATTTTTTAAAACATGAAGATGAACAAGACCTTTAATGAATTGGCCAATCAATCAATCTATATAGAAACCACCTGTTTAAATCCTCTATTAGATAAACAAGGTATATGTAGTTTTAAAAATGAAAATAGTTATTGCATACCAAATATACACAAGATGCTGTATTACGTGTTTTGGGCTTACCAAGGATTTCTTTATAGAGTTGCAATTTATCAGGGAAAGGAAGCCTTCTATACATGACTGTAATTACAAAATCTCAGGGAGAACTACGTGATATCATGATTTATAAGAAGAAATACATATATATGCATCTGTCTATCTATCTATCTATCCATCCATCCATCCATCCATCTAATTTGGCCCACTCCTGATTTCTGAAACAGCTCCTAAAACCATGGGAATTTCCTAAATGAGAAGAGCTATCAAGGTGTCTTTTGTTATGTTAATGAGGTGACTTGGAAAGCACCTAGGTGATTTAGGGATTCCCCAGCTGGTTGCCAGGAAAATTTACCCTGTAATGAGAGGTTTGGTGAACACGTGGATATTTGGAGGAGAGTGGCTCACCTGGAGAGAGCATAGAAGTTCCTCCCCTTCCCCATACCATACTCACATCTACCATCTGGCTCTTCATGAGTTATATTCTTTTATAATAAATTGGTGATCTGGTAAGTAAAATGTTTCTCTGAGTACTGCAGTAAATTAATTGAACCCGAGGAGCTCCAATTTCTAGCCAGTCAGAAACATGAATGAGAACCTGGACTTTTGAAGTGGAGGGGAGCAGTCTTGTAGGACTGAGCTCTTAGCCTGTGAGATCTAATGTTATCTCTGGGGAGATAGTATCAGAATTGAGTTGAATTGCAAGATACCCAGCTGGTGTTGAGACTTGCTTGTTTGATGTGTGAGGGGAAAACCCACAAACTCACATGTTGGAATGGGGTCCAGAACCCTTTGTAGTGGGTGTTCTATGAGTTCAGGTCAGCAGGAGAAAGCCACTTGGAATAAGAGGGATGGGAGAAGAGACTGTGTAAATAGGTGGAGAAGAAAGAGAGCACAGACCAGGTGGGAGATGATGGTTTTGGAGCAAAAGCTGAGAAATACACAGGCCAACCTAGAGTTTGTAGCCATTAAGGAAACTGCCCTGTACAAAATGTACATTATTTTATCTGATGCTTTGGGAATCTAAGGATAGGGTAAAAACATGGCCAATCTTCTTTTTTCTATCTCAACTTGAATCACTTTATATTCTTGACTGGTAATTGGATGAATGCTGTCCTCATAGGCTGAGTAACAGAATTGAGAAACTTTAAACAGGTACTTTAAAGGCATCTGTGGGTTCAGACTGCCCATGGGTTGGTTGCCAGGGAAAATTTAACAATAGCAGTAAGACCTGGAGAAATGGCGTTGTGTGCAAGTCGCTCAAGAGTTCTTGGGTCAGAAATGTTGTGGGCCATTAGTATGATTGTCAAACACATGGGTTAGCAGGAGAAAGAACAACTTGAGGGTGAATTTTGGTTTCTGGGACTAGCAAATTCATGGCCCCTCTCTTCCCAACTCTTCTCCACTTCCACAGAGGAGTTTTTGTTTGTTTGTTTGTTTGTTTGTTTGTTTGTTGTTTTTATTGGTCTAATTTCAGGACATTTAAGTGGCCACTGCCTAGAGGCTTTAGCTTCCTCGTGCGGAGTCAGGGTCCTAGCATATGTGTGTGAGGACTCTTACTGACCTCTCTTGGGTTCCAATCTTGGGCTACTGCCCCTCGTCTGCATCTCCAGGTCATCACCAGGCGTGGGCAGCCTCCTCCCCTCCTCCCTTGGTAGGACAGGTGGCCTCCCCCAGTTCTGCTTTCATTGTGAGGGTAAACGTTCAGCCTCTTTCACTTTCTCTTGCCTGCCATTGACAATGGCAGGTGTAGGCGTTCTCACAAGTCAGGTTGGTCTCCTCGATGGAGGAAGGCAGAATAGGCAACACAGCTGACAATCTGAGGTCATACTTCTCTTGATGAATTTGGAGATAGAATGTAAATCCCCCAGAGCGGGACTTCATTTTGTTTATCGCTGTAGCACATGTACCTGACACACAGAGAGTATATAATATTCATTCAGGGAATAAAAAAATAAAGTATCACCTTGCCTTGCTTTCTTTTCAGATACATCTTTTCTTTAAGGACCCAGATGGTTGAGTGAGGGCAGCATGTGCTGTTTGGGGTCCCATTTCCCAGACTTGCATGTTTCTATCCATAAATGTCTATCACAGCTGGCACCACATTTTAAATGCCCAACAGTAGCCACTAGCAGTTTGCAACTAGTTTTCCTCAATTTTTCCTGAAAGAGCTACATGTGGGGTCAATGAATGCCCCAAAGACGTCTTTTAGTTTTTACCTCAAGATTCCACTCTATGAGTGAATCAGCAGAGACTACAGGGGACCCCAAAGATTCTCGCTTCATCTTTGTAAAAGGAAAAGGTGTCTTTCCTGTCAAGACCATTTTAAGATCATTTTTCCTCACCCCACACTCTTCTGTCTAACTAGGACCAGTCTCACATTTTATATATTCTTTCTCTCTCTCCCTGGTATTTTCTACCTTTCACTATTAACAGGTTACTTCTCTGCAAACTATAGACACGTTTATCTTATCTTTAAGAACACCTTTCTTCCTCCCTGTGTCCCGGTTGTTGCCATGGACCCTTTCACCCTTTCCTTTATATCCGAGCTTCTCAGGGAAAGCACACACCTGCATTTACAGCCTCCACTTCTTTTCCTTCTTGTGGCTCCCTAACACCTTCCGGGGTGGCTGGCTCAGGACTGAGCTTGCACTGTCTGGTCTCTCACGTGTCATTGAAGGCCCTTTGTGGTGTCTTAGCTTCCCAGCTATCTGAGCTGGTTCATTGCTGGTGAAGTGCCGCCGTTGAATGGAATTCTAGTAATCCTCATGATACTTGTGACCTAAGTTTCTATTAAAATGATGCTGGAAGAATTGGGACCATGTGCAATTTTCTTTTTTGTTCCCATAGTTGTATTTTTATGGAAACCACCTCCTTTTGGACAAGGGCAAGCCATGCTTCTATGCTCCTTTGTGTAATTTTATTAGGGATTTAACCTTAAGAACATTTGGGGAAGGGGAGAAGAGAGGTGATGGGAGAATCTCTGTGTCCCATCAGTTATCCAAGAAGCAGGCTAGAAGAGCACGCTATGGAAATAGAAGGGACCACCTGTTTAGTTGAGGTAAATGCCTGGGTGTTGGGCAGAGAGAGGAAGAATAGTGAGGTGGTCAAGACCTTATCCTCTGAACCCTGAATTCCTGGGTTTCAATCCCAGGTCTACCACATAGGAGCCCATTGCTCTGCCTCTCCACGTCCCAGTTTCCTCATCTGTAAACAGGAGCAATAATAACTATCCCATAGGGTTATTGTGAGCATTCAACTAGTTAATGTTTGCAATGGGCTTAGTGCCTGGCCGATGATAAACACGTATAAAGCGCTGTTTTCTATTATTAAACATTAATCAACTACCCACTGTATGGCCCAAACTGTACTGAGTGCTGGGCTTGTACAATGATTAAGTCATAGAAAAGAAGCCATAATACAATGTGCATAAGTTACTGGGGAATGCAGAGTCCAGGCACCCAATGGGAGCTGGGCTCTCCTCTCTGCCAGCATCCAGTTCCTCAGACCTCAATAAGGATAACGTGTGCCCCGTGGCCCCAAATATTGGGATGAGAAGAATGCAACAGAGGCATGTGCAGGCACTGTCTGTAGACATTCCAGTTCACACATTTAGGAAAAGAGGAGATAGACTAATGGGCCATTCATTAACACTTTATACAAAAGGGAATGTGCATGGTTTGGCCAATGGAAACAAGGAACCCATAGCTTCTTTGTCCTTCTTTTGTCATGGATAGTTAGTCTTCAAAGTGGCATTTAGGGATGTGTTTATTATTTCTAAGAGAAGAGCAATATTTTCTTGACCAAAAAGAGGTACAACTTCCATATGAGGCAAACCGTTGGTTTACTTTAGATGGAAGTGAGCTATTCTGTTTTTTGTCTATTGTGTTTGTTTGGGTATTTGTGTATTTACTTATTTATTTTTAATGGCAGAGATACATAAAACTTGTCTCCTAAGCAGAAAATAAACAAATGCCCACTCGCAGACATTTGTGCTCATAACAGAATTTTTGGTCTGTGAATTGGGTCCTGAGAGAGTAAAGACAGCTGGCGCGTACCACAGCAGCCCAGAAGGAGCGCATTTCCCGGTAAGTGTGTGGAATGAAATCTAAACAAGGCTAACTGGTCACAGACACTAATTAAGGAGCACGCCAGGAGCTGTGGGCTGCTCCAGAGGAAACACTATCTTTTCTTCACTCTGTTGACATAGAGATACAAATAAGGTTCCAGAAAGATTGAAAAGAAGAGTGTGGGCACCATAATCTTGTCTTCCTGGTAAATTTGCCCAAATTAAATAACAGTGAGAGGAATTGATTCAAAGCCACAAAGAGACATTGTTAAATGAGGGTTGAATTGTTTTTTTTCTTAAGCAAAAGAAAAATTATGGAGCTCAAATCCTTCAAATTCTCAATGTTCTGCCATCATAATTTTATATTCATCAGAAAGAAAATTTCACAAAGAATTGTTTGTCAAGTCTTATGTGGTTTTAAGTATAATTGTTTGTTTAAAAGGACACACAAATCTGTAATAAGACAAATCCTCAAAGATTACTCTATAAGGTAGTGAAAGGAATCTAAGGTAGTGAAAGGAATCTATATGTATATATATCCTATCTAATAAAAGAGTAATATGCAAATTGACCATCACTCTAACACACAAGATGGCTGCCCCCATGTGGTCAAAGATGGCTGCCCCCCTGTGGACACAAGATGGCCACCACAAGATGGCCAGCAGGGTAGGGCAGTTGGGAGGGACCAGGCCTGCAAGGGAGGGCAGTTGTGGGTTATCAGGCCAGCAGGGTAGGGCAGTTGGGAGGGACCAGGCCTGCAGGGGAGGGCAGTTGCAGGGGGGACCAGACCTGCAGGAGAGGGCAGTTAGGGGTGACCAGGCCTGCAGGGGAGGGAAGTTGGGGGGGACCAGGCCTGTAAGGGAGGGAAGTTTGGGGGGACCCAGGCCTGCAGGGGAGGGCAGTTGGGGGCGGGACCAGACCAGCAGGGGAGAGCAGTTAGGGGCGATGAGGCTGGCAGGGGAGGGCAGTTAGGGGTGACCTGGTTGGCAGGGAGGGCAGTTGGGGGGGACCAGGCCAGCAGGGGAGGGCAGTTAGGGGTGACCAGGCTGGCAGGGGAGGGCAGTTAGGGGCAATTGGGCTGGCAGGGGAGCAGGTAGGCATCAGTCAGGCTGGCAGGGGAGTGGTTAGGGGGTGATCAGACTGGCAGGTAGAAGTGGTTAGGGGCAATCAGGAAGGCAGGCAGGTGAGCAGTTGGGAGCCAGCAGTCCTGGATTATGAGAGGGATGTCTGACTGCCCGTTTAGGCCCAATCTTACCAGGATCGGGCCTAAACGGGCTGTCGGACATCCCTCGAGGGGCCCCAGATTGGAGAGGGTGCAGGCTGGGCTGAGGGTCACACCCTCCCATGCACGAATTTTGTGCACCGGGACTCTAGTATATATATATATATATTTATATATTTATATATATATAAAGTTATTATCCACTAAGAATATATATATTTTAAAGTTGCTATCCAATATAAAACATCGGTGGCAAATTCCTTATTTCAGGATCCTAGGGGTGTCCTTGAAGGCTGAGGAGAGAGCATTTCTGTTGGCCAGGAAGGTGAGGGCTTTCTGCTTTTTTTTCATTTAATTAGGCCAGTTGGCAAACTGTGGCTCGTGAGCCACATGTGGCTCTTTGGCCCCTTGAGTGTGGCTCTTCCACAAAATACCACGGCCTGGGCTAGTCTATTTTGAAGAAGTGGCGTTAGGAGAAGTTTAAGTTTAAAAAATTTGGCTCTCAAAAGAAATTTCAATTGTTGTACTGTTGATATTTGGCTCTGTTGACTAATGAGTTTGCCGACCACTGGATTAGGCAGAAGAACCTGGTAGATGCTGGTGAGTTAAGGGAGCCTTACAAGCTCAGTGGAGTGGAGATGAAGGAGGTGAGTAAGCCATTGCCAACTGCCAGTAGCTCTCCTTCAAGGAAGTCATTGCAGCTGTCCTCTTGGACTCTACAGAGAGAACTGGACCTAGTAGAGGCAAATCTATTTTAACTGTTTCTTTAAATTTTATTTTATTGATTTTAGAGAGAGAGAGGATGGGAGAAGGAGAGAGAGAGAGACATCCATGTGAGAGAAAAACATCGACTGCCTCCTGCACACCCACTCCTGGGGATCAATCCCGAAACCTGGGCATGTGCCCTGACCAGGAATGGAACCAGTGACCTTTTGGTGCATGGGATGACACTCAATCAACTGAACCACACTGGCCAGGGAAAATCTATTTTAAGTTAAAATAATGAGAAATAAGGATGATATGTATCTTTGCACCTAGTGGCATGAAATTGGAGCTTGGTTTTTGCTATGGTTAGGAAGACAGTGTTCTATTAAGGCCCCCATCCACACTCGTCTCCTCCAGTGGCAGAGTTATCGCTTGTCAAGATCTTTATGACTTTCAGATTTTCTCTTGTAGTGAAATAATAGGCATAATTTAATTAATGCTATTTGAGGAGTATTATACATCAGGCACCAAGAGCACTCCATGTATTATTTCTTTACATTTTTATAATAACCTTACGAGATTATTTTCATTTTGAGGAAATTGAGACACTGAGAGGTTCAATAAATTTCCCAAGGTCAATGAACAGAGAAGTGGTGGAGTCAGTATTCAAGCCATATGGCCTTGAACAAGACCAAAGTTAGAGCCTTGCAGAGTTCCAGGAAATCCATAAGGTCACAAGGCAAGACTGGGGAGGCAGCCCGAGACCTTGCCCTGTAGGTCAGGGAAGGAATATAGCTATGGTGGGTGTGGTGAGGTGAGTCTCGAGTCTTATCCCACTAGAAATATTCATTGACTGGATATAATCAGCATGCTTAATATTTAACATGTGTGGTTCATACTTTTGTTGTTGTTAGTTAAATGTAATTCATCCTATACATATTTAAGAGGGTGGGTGACATACACCTAACTATATTAATCAGGGTTTAGGAAGATAGTATCTGCAACTGACAGAAAATCCAAGAGGCAGTGGTTTAACTAAGATAAAAATTTATTTTTCTTTTAAATATTTAAAAAAGTGTGGCAGCCCGGAGCTGTCAGAGCAGCTTTATGAAGTCATCACAGACTCCAGCTCCTCTCCTCCTGCTCCATCATCCTCATCGTACAGCACAAGAGAGCTACTTGGACTCCAGCCATCATGTCTACAATCCATTCTGCCGAAAAGAGGAGAAATGGGAATCATATGTGGCACATTTGCTTACATACTATTGGCCATACCATTACATACCATTAATTTTGACTATGTTATGCTACTATTTTATAAAGTAATTCAACTGGAAGTGTTAATACTAAAGGATATTAGCATATAATAAATTACTCTCTCCAAGTACTGTTTTGCATTTTCAAAACATCTTCTGGGCACATAGCACTTTCACTTTAGAATTTTACTTTTATGTAGACACCATATAATTAGGTAAAAGAACTAAAGAGCTATTTCGGCTAGACAAATCTTTGGGGAGTTTTCTGTAAAGTTTAAAGCAAATAAGAAAGGGATCTTGGCTTGATGTTTTGGACCAAATATCTATTTACTTACTCCTTTTAAAAAAAAGTGAAATAAAGGCAAGATGCTGGTTATTGGATAAGTTACAACATGAATTACTTTATTCCAACCTTGGAGTTTATGATTAGAAAAAACACACAGGTAGAGGAAAATGTACTCCAGCTGAAGTAGCAAGATCTACACATACAACTAAGAGCCTTTGAAGTACAGTGTATCAAAGACTAAGTAAATTAAGCTAGTTATTCAAGAGGCACGATTTTATCAGGTAAATTTATTTGTTTGTTTTAATTGCAAGTAATCCACACTAATTGTGTTAACATCAGCAGGTAAAATAAAAAATAATTTATTGGAAGATTAATGAGAGCTTACTGAATCTAAGGAAAAGTGAAAATTGGGGATTATCATATCTTCAGAAAACTCCCCAATAATTGCCTCGGGAAAGGCATTCACCGTGGAATACGTTGGCTTCTTTAGCTCTTCCAGAATGCATCAGCTTCAACCATTGTCCATATTTGTTGGTTCACTGTCTCTAGATTCAAATTCCAGGAAGTCTGTTTGGCTAAACTTGAGCCTAATGCCAGGGCAGGAGGGGGCATCTTGATTGACAGAGCTACCAAGATTGGATGGATTTGAGGAAGGAGGGTCCCTCACAGAAAAATTAGGACACTCTTAGCAAGAGATGAGGGAAGGAATGCTGGCAGGCAGAAATAACAGATGGCCTGCTACCTACATACACACAGAGTAGCTCAACTTGAATCTCCAAGGATGGGGAAAAGCATAGAGATAAGTTTAGTGTGGGTTAAAAAGCAATAAGATCATGAGCAAGTCCTAATAAGTTGTATAGAAGTTCCTCATTTAATTAAACAAAATCTACAGCAGGACAGTCAGAAGGGCCACTTTGGTCCCTCAGTCATGGAAGAAAGGCAGGGGATGAAGAAAAAAGAGTGTGGATGAGAATGAGAGTGAGGGAAGGTCTATGCATTGCATGGCCTGCCTCTACTGAAAATACTGAAATACGGAGTAGGACTTTTATTTTTTAAAAGGAAGCTACTCTTGACTAACACTATGGCAAACAAATGGGGCCACCTTAATATGCCATCATGGGGATTTGGTGAAACATGGATGCTGCCACAGCATCACTAGGAGCCAGTTTTCATCCTCCCATTATTCTGTGCAGTTTGGCTGGGATGATAAAAGGGCTTTCAAAGCAAGGAGACTTGGAGTCAAATCTCACTTGTTTAAACCTGGGAAAGTTACTCAATCTCTCAGTTTCCACCTCTGCAAATTGGAGATTTTATTATTTCCCCAATAGAGGATTTATGTGTCTCAGTTGCCAAGGAGACCCAGCAACCTTGGCCCCCATCACTACTCTGACCCCATCTTCTTCCACTCTCTTCTTTCTCACTCTGCTCCATCCACACTGACCCCGATGTTCTTCAAACAGACCAGGCAGAATCTGAATGTAGAGAGCAGTAACCCAAGTAAGGAAAATGAGCGAAACTGGTTTATTCTGGGTGATCCAGAGAGATCAGCCTCCTCCTTGGTCCCTGTCGTCCCTCAAGCCTGAGGTCAATGAATCTTTGGGAAGTTTTCTGTACACATGCTTATGTTAGTTTCCTATAGCTGCTCTATAAACTGCCACAGATTTAAACCCAATACACATTTCTTATCTTACAACTCAGTAGGTTAGCCTTCTCTCTGAGCTAAAATTTAGGTGTGGGCAGGGCTGTGGTCCTCTCTGAAGGCTATAGGGGAGAATTTGTTTTCTTACCTTTTTTGGTTTCTGAGGCTGCCCTGCTCATTGACTCATGGCCCCTTCCTCCATCATCAAGTCCAGCAATGTGGGACAAGTCCTTCTCACAGTGCCATCCCTCTTCTAATTTTATTAGAGGCCCAGTGCACGAAATTTGCGCATGGGGGGGGGGGGGCGGCCCCTCAGCCCAGCCTGCACCCTCTCCAATCCAGGACCCCTCGGGGGATGTCCAACTGCCAGTTTAGGCCCTATCCTGGGGATTGGGCCTAAACCGGCAGTCAGACATCCTTCTCACAATCCTGGACTGCTGGCTCCTAACTGCTCACCCGCCTGCCTGCCTACCTGATCACCCCTAACTGCCTCTGCCTGCCAGCCTGATTGCCCCTAACTGCCCCCCTCTTGCTGGCCCAGTTGCTTCCCACTGCCCCCCCTGCCAGCCTGGTCACCTCCAACTGCCCCCCTCTGCCGGCCTGGTCACCACTCACTGCCCCCCCCTGCTGGCCTGGTTGCCCCACGCAGCCTGCTATGCAGTCATTTGGTCGTCCCTCACTAACCTCCCTGCTGGCCTTATCGCCCCATGCAGCCTGTTGTTCAGTCATTACTGTGAGGGTGTCCTGACCAATTTGCATATTACCCTTTTATTAGTATAGATTTTATTTTTAAAAATATATATTTATTGATTTTTAGAGAGGAAGAGAGAGGAAGAGAGAGATAGAAACATGATTGATGAGAGAGAATCATTGATTGGCTGCCTCCTACATGCCCCACACTGAGGATTGAGCCTGCAACCCAGGCATGTGCCCTGACAGGGAATCAAATGGTGACTTCTTGGTTCATAGGTTGATGCTCAACCCCTGAGCCATTCAGGCCAGGCTCTTATAATTTTAAGGATCTTTGATGATTACATTGGGCCCACCTACATAATCCAAGGTAATCTCTTTATTTTAACATCAGCCAATTAGCAACCTTAATGCCATCTGCAATTAAAAAAATTAAATTGATTTAAGGGAGCAAGAGGGAGGAAAAGAGAGAGAGAGAGAGAGGGGGGAGAGAGAGAAACATCAATTTGGTGTTCATTCCAATTATTGATGCACTCATTGGTTGATTCTTATATTCTTTTATGTGCCCTGACCAGAGAGCAAACCTGAAACCTGTGTATTGGGATGATGCCCTAACCAACACCACCTGCAATTTTAATTCCACTTTGCTGTATAACTTCACAGTCACAACTTCCTGGGATTAGGACATGGACAACCTGAGGACCACCACAAATATGATACCCAATTTCCACATTTTCTTAGATTTAGTAAACTTTCTAATATTCTTCCAATAAATTATTTTTACGTTCCCTGCTACACTAACCCATGTCAGCGTTGGTTGTCTCTGCTTATATCATTCTCCCCTCCTCCCCCAGAGGTGGCATGTCTCCCCCTCTTGCTTTCCTTGTGTCTATTAAAGGGTACACAGCCCCTCAATGAGATCTTGTTACCCTGGCCTTGCCACACTCCGGGATTCTGGAACTCCTTTCTCCCAATCATATTTCATAGCACTATCACCTTCAACTTCACTGTATGATTTACTTATTCTATATATTTATTTTGTGTCTCCATCCACTAGAGCGGTGTGTCTGGGACATAACAGGCACTCAATAAATAAATACTTGATGAATGAATGAAGAGTTGTTGGGATCAAATAAAATTAACTGAGATGGTTTATGTGCAACACCTAGGACATTGCCTGCCACGTAGTAAGTGCTCATGGGCTGATGACTCTCATTTTTATTTCCCAAAGTCTCTGGCTTCTAGAATTCTTCATGGAAAGTCCTTCAGCTCCAATTTGAAGCCGCCACAAATGTTGCTAATGAGGCCCGCGGAACTTAGCATTTAGTGTTTCTTTGGAAAAGAAAACTTTAATGCTTTGAAAGCCACAAAAATCTTTTGAACAAGGCAGGGTTGCCCCGCTGGCTTTGTCTTTCCGGAACAGTTTGGATGGAGCGGCAAATCATGAATTTAGGCACCGACAGCTCGGAGGGCTTTCCCTTTAGGGAAACAGCTCTCTGGTTCTGACAGTAAGAGGTCCTGTCCGCCTCCCCAAGATTCGGGGCGGCTGCTGCAGCTGTCACAGGGCACCGGCTGGCGTTGAGCAATGTGGTCAGAGAACTGCTCACTGAAAAGGCATGAAAGAAAGAGCAGCCCTTGGTGCCACGTGAGTAATGGGCTTTTGAAAACCAGCCTCTGTAGCATCACTTCCCTGAAAATGCCAAAAAGTGAAGCTTTGACCCTGCAAACCAGACAAGTTCAGGTTTACACGCTAGGTAAAGATTTCCTTAGAGCAGCCCAGCAGCTGCAGAGCCCAGAAGAAAAAGAGGAAGACAATACATTTTCTTCTCCAGTCTGCGGTGGCAGGTGCAACCAAGGGTCATGCCTCCAGAAGGAACGGGGGCTTGGCTGGAGGACTGTCAATTAATCATCCAGGAGAATTCCCACGACAGCAGGAGAAAACTCCCATTCATTTCCCCAGGATTGTGCTGCAGCCACAAAATGCAAGGTTTCCACAGTAAGAATTCACGTTCTGCTTGGCACTGGGCATCATTTGTTAGCTCCTGCATACTGGAGCACACGCCCCCCCTTTCCAGCCCGATGGGCTTATGCTAAGTCCTCTCACCACATTTGGGGCCTCCCATCTCTGTTTTGCCTCTTGCCCTGCCGTGCCCACTTGGCATGTACCCACTCTACTCTTCTCATGTAAATTTTTCTCCTCTTTCCTGGTCCCATCAAGTTCCAATCCCCCACCACCCCTTCTATTGACTCCCCCCTGTTTTACCCCATTTTGTGAATTGTATGATCATGTATTTCATTTATAATGATAATAATAAAAACCAGGTTTAAAAAATTCCCCACTTTCCCATTTACTATCTGTGTAACCTAAAGCAAGTCACTTTACCTCTCTGAGCCTCTGGCTCTCCACCTATAAAATGGGGATTCCTTCTAAGTCAGAGTGGCTGTGAGGACGACCTGTGACAGCGTCTCTCGGCTCGCTGTGCACAGAGTAATTGCTCAGGAAATAGCGATTGAATCTGACATGTAGCATTTTGTTGATATGCCTATGTGTGTGAGTTACACAAGCCATTCTCTTCCTCCTCCTCCTCTTCCTTTTTTTTCTTTATCCAATGTTCACTGTTCTTTCTTTACCACATCTAGCCATGTTATAGATACATTCCTCCAAACCAATATTGCCCCAGAGTAGAAGCAGGTCTTATTTTGAGGCTCTGACCCTGGCCTCTGACACTGGGAAGATAGTCAGGCTGTGTATACTCCACAGCCTGCAAACTGAACTGCCTACAGGGCCTGGGCAGGGGATATGTTAGTGAACAGCCTGAGCTGGGACTATGATGAATTGACGATCCGGTTCCATTTAAAGCAGACAGCCAATAGCCAACTGCTTTAGGTCCAGCGATGTCAGATGATGAGGGGTTTTTCAAAGAAGTCAAGAAATTAGAATTTCAAAAAATGAAAATTGCTTGATTTTTTTAATAGTTAGCAACTAATAAACTTTTAAAGAATTTTTAAAACTACTATGCTGAACAAGCAAAACATGACTATGGACCAGATGTACAACCTTTGGCCTAGACATACCAATTTTCTGTACAATTAAAATTTTTAATTTAGCAAGTGGTTATTTTGAAAATCAGTAGTCAGATTCAACCAAGAAACCACATCATAACCAAGACCTAAGTAATTCAAAATAAACTGCTGTTTGACTAGACGTAGGCTTTAAAAATATCTCTTCTAAAATGTCATGGGACTATAGACAAGTGAAATAACACATCCAGAGATTTCAATATAAAACAATCTTAACTTCTAAATGAGTGAAGGTGTAACTGAAATGGGATTTGTGCGTGTATGTGTCTTATATATCCCCAGACTTATAATTAAGCCTATAACTTTTTATGATACACAAATAATTTTTTTCTTACTTTGCTTTTTGTAACTTTCTGGTCTGAGAGAAATGAAATAATATCCCACAACATAACATTGCTTAAAAAGTTTCTATAAGTAACTTTATATTTACCATATAAAATGTGGGTCTTCAGAATGGTAGACACCTTATAAATTAATTGCTACTATTATTTCTAATAATGATAATGATAAGCACTTGGCACTAAAGACTAAGCTGGAAAGAACCATGTTAAAAATGTTTATCTAATATAGCCTGGCTCCAACTTGTGTGCTTGTCTTTTGCTTACGCTATGAAAGCAGAAAGATCTTGGATAAAGCACAATGCTGATAAAAGGGTAAATGCTCCCAAGTTTACACTTTTCATTAGATGCCAACTTAATTTCAGGTCCAAGAGCTCATGGGAGAAGTTGACTTCCGTTGCCATGTGTCATTTCAGGTTATGCAAGGCCTTACCACAGGTTCCATTTTTAGCTACATTAATAAAAGGGGTTGTTCACCGTTAGATCAGCTTAGTAGGCACAAATCACACACTGGGTTAAACCTCTGGGGGAAATACGGTGATTCACTCTATTCATCTTTGGCCTCCAAAGTCTTAGTAAATCTTGCTTCTTACGTTGAGATGCAAACGTGAGCACCCCAAGATGCACCTCCTCTTGCTTTGTTGACTTGGCTGCTGTGATATTACATTTCGATCTTTATTTGGATCACATAAAAAGCTGCTATGACCATACACCAAAAGGGCAAGAAAACATCTTTTGACGTGTTGTTTAGCAAAACAGGTTATTACAAAGCAGTGTGGTTCAAAATGCAAGGATTTAAACATTGTGGTGACCAGGCTCACGTCTGCTGCAACTGCCCCCAGTGTCCTTTTCAGACATCTCTGTAGAGACTGAAGCTAGCAGATGCAGAAGTGATGGCCCTACCCATGAATATCTCCTTCCTTTGCTTCAGCAGGTAGCACTGAGCATCCTGCCTGGGGAGGGGCTGCTGTTCCTACCAGCGTTTTGTGTGCTTAATCCGGGATTCCACCCAACATCCAGATTTGGAATGTGTTTTCAGGCTATTTTCAAGGCAGCTGGAACAGTGGGGGAGAAATCAAAACTTAGTTATGGTAGATAAGAGTGTGAACTTTGAAGCTTTTCCAGGTTCATCTCTTTTTTAGGCTACAAACCCAATGGATTTCTGTTAGACCAACCAAGCCCCCCAGAGTTACCTAGGGCCCAGTGATGTGGGCTCTCTCCTGGGTTACCCAGGGCCAAATGTTGTGGGCTCCTTTCTGTGGGATGGGACACAGAGACGAAAGTGGAGAGGGAATAGAAGAAAGACTTGGTTGTATTTTTCTAACGCGCTCTTGAGTAGCAGGAGGATCTTGATACCCTGTAGATGGTGAATTTAAGCCTTGATTGCATTATTCTCTTCATACAGCATAAAGAGCAGCTTTGGGGTAGTAGGAGAGATAATTGGAACCAGGAGTATTAATAAACACTAGAGTCCACAATGGGGTACCTTGATGTGGGTGACTCACTTTATTTATTATTTACAGCAGCTCTTGGGCCTTCTCCACTTCTCAGTTACAGGCCCACAAGTCAGTCCTTTGAAGTGCGGCCTAATTAAGAGGAGGGTGGGGGTGAGACATAGCTGAGATAAGTGTGTGTCTAAGCCTGTGAGTGTTGAAGAAATGGGAAATTCTATGATTTGTTTTTCCTGCAGAAGGTGGTGAGTTATAATGGCTATGATACATTCTTGTTACATCAGCCTAAGCAAGTTTTTTAAGCTCTGTGAGCTTTAATCTCCTCCCCTGTAAAATCAAAATAATAACATTAACTTTGAAGTGTTGTGATGAATAAATGAGATAATATATAAAAAAGTGCTTTCCACTTGCCTGGCATATAGTAGATATTCAAGAAATGGTAGCTGTTATATTTACCCTGAATTTGGTTATTAGGGAAAAAGTCATTCTAGTTCATACTCATACCATTTTACCAATATTCACGTCAATCTTTGTGTCTTTTTCATCTTATTAAAATCTGCTTTGATTCATTTTCAATATCTGGGTGGGGCAGCACTGTTTTATTGATAGTTCATGATTTCTATTTTTTCATTTTAAGATTTATTGATATGATTGGGTTTCAAGTTATAGAAGAAAGAGAGCTTTGCTTATAACTAATTCCTGATAAAGTTTTACATTTTAATAAGGTAATTTCCCAGTTATTCCTCCAATTCCAAGGGAATTGCAAGGAAGATGTGCTTACTAAAGAAGCAGAGTCTTGAGGTGGAGGGTCTAAATAGAGTCTCTCTGCTTGTAAGCTGATTCTTTGTTTGATTTTAACCAAATCTCCAGCCTGGCAAAGAGACAGACTGTGCTGAATGAACTGAGCAATGATATGAAGTACTGACCACTTTTCATCTAGGATGCATATCTTCTTAAATTGTAAACGTGGTTTTATCCCCAGGCATTTTCGTGCATTGTTTAATTAATTTATCTATTCAGATAGTAAATATTTCCAGTGTGTTTACCAAATGTGAACTGCTTATAAGATACTATGATAGATACTGGATGGAGCAGGGGACATGAAGATGTTTAAGATCATATTATACACATTGTAGGAGTCATTATATGTAAATATTTATATATGGAAGAAAGTGCTAAACGTTCTGAGAGAATCAGTGGATGTTCTAGGGAGAGAGCATACTTGATCTAGATGGAGATTTAGAAGGGCTCCCTAAAAGTGGCATCTGATGGAGGCTTTGTCCGATGAAGAGAATTTGGATGTGCAGAGAGGAGACCTGTGCAATGGAGACAGAGAGAGCAATATGACCCAGGCATTAAGCCAGGCACATGCAAGGCCTATGCTTTTCATTTCCTGTTCCTGTTATGTGATTGGTTTTTTTACTTTCAGTATAAAGATGTTTTTAAAAGTAGAAGAGCAAAAACGAAAATACAAACTCAAAACAATGAAGTATATTCATATTATCAAGCAAAGAGCAGGACATCTGAAGCTTTCTAAAATGAATGACCTGGCAGCCCAGATTAGACCATCTTGGTATTACTCTGAGCCCAAAATGCTTAGCTTAGGTCACTAACAGTCCCTGTCTTGAGGGGTGGAGAAATGATTCCTCTGTGGCATGTAACCTCTCCAACAGCTTTCCAAATTCCTTAGCAGATTGAATGTGGAAGCTTTCTTTGGAAAGGTAACCAACTGCACCAAACTTCAAGATCCCCCAGTGAAACATGTACTATAATGGGCACTTTGCAAAATAGTGCCCTCTTAGAACCAATCTATCCAACCACACTTTGTCCTGTTTCCTAGTACAGTATTTTATGTGTGAGTCCTATTTTTTGTGCTAGACTAAAGCATCCAAGAGACCACACCCATCCCTTCACTTGGTATCTTGATTGTGTTGAGCAGAATCAGTACTCAATACTTGTTTATCGATGAGCTTTAACATTGCTTCATTTCTGTGTGTGATAGTCTGTATTTATTTTCTTTTGATTCATCCTAGAATGGTGGGTGCCCTATAGGAATGAGTATCCAATGAGTGCTCATGAGTTGACTCAAGGTTAAGTTAGGATTTAGCCTAAGTCCAGGAGGATCTAGGTAAAAACAAAACTCTCCTCCTATTTTTTGTATACTTCCTCCAAAAATATAAAACTGCTACCAGAAAAGGTTATCCAGTTTCTACCAAACTCATGCTAACAAACACTGTGCATGAACCAGTTAGCCAACTTGATAGGACCGGGGCAAGTGAATAAGTCCTGAGCCCCCTAAGACTACCCATGAGATCAACTGGAACAGTATTAACGCTGGGCTCAAGGTTTGGTCTGGGAGAGGTGAGTCATTGTGATGCCACACAGGAGCCGGGCTGACTTTGGGGAAAACTGGCTTCTCTTGTATGGGTGGACCATTGTCTTCTGTGGCACACAACTCACACAGGCCCCAGGCTTTAAAACTCTGGGTGGACATTGGACTTGGTCAGGGGCTTGGAGGTTGTGTGTCCAAAGCAATCAGGACACCTAAGCAGTGATTCTCTGGGGATATCTTGGCTGACTTCCATCTCCCCAGAGGACAGCTGCTGCTTTTCACAGAGAATTTGCTGCCAGAAGCCTGTCCTGGGAGCCTTGGCAGCCAACAAACTTCCCTTCAGTCTAAATTATCTTGGATAAAGGAAAATCTAAGTCATGGATGTAGTAAATTCTTTCCCCCTTTTGAATATTGGAAACAGTTTATCAACCTACTATAAAGGAAGTTTTGTATGTCTACCCCCCTCCCCACATCCCATCCAAAGACAAAAATTCCATTCAAAATAATCCTCCCCAAAGAAGCAGGCATTGGTTGGGTACCATATACTCAGTAGAACTGGCAGGCATAGAGGGTCTTAAGACTGCCTGTGTACTCAGAGCCTGCCAGTTCTGTGACTCATGACATGGCAGAGGCTGAGTTGGCAGCAAAGCCCTGTCCCAACCAAATGTCTCCTGCCTGCACAATCGAATCCTCTACCCACTTCTGAGACTGTGGTCTCTGGAAGCACACACACAGAGTCTCTTCCCCATTTAGTTACCTTTGTTCATCTGCAGATGTTTGTTTGCCAATACATGAGATGCATTTAAATGGCATGTGCAAAGTGTGAGATTAGCCATCGCTGTCATAGTTGATGACAGAGCCTTGCTCTTCTAGTGCATGATTGCAGCACTGTTTTTACGCTTGCAAAATTAAGCCTTCTCTTCATCTCTGGCTTGGATGTTAAGATACAAGCAAAACGAAACTTTAATCTGAAGTCTAAAATACTGCTCTTGAATCCAGCCACTGCTCTTGGTTGTGGTAGTGTGATCCCGGGGCATTCCTTGCCCATTCCTATCCCCATGCTTTTGCTTATGCTGTTCTCCTTGCCTGGAGTTCTTTCTCTGAGCTGCCAACCTAGCCACTTTCCATCCTTAGAGGGCTCCTTGAAGTACATAATCCCAGCTCTATGTGATCCTTTACTTTGTGGGATCATTGTCGAGTTTGAAGGTGCATGGAAGAAAATGTGAGACTGAAGATTGGGCCAGGCCAATCTTGTGATTATCTTAATGATGAGAATAAATGTGAGGTCTGGGCCCAGGTTGTCCAGTCAAACATAGGATAAGAGTCTATGTACATGAAATAAGAATAATTTTTAGTATGTTGGGACTCTCAGGGAGGAAAAGAAGAAGAGTTTGACATAGACAAAGAATCCTAGAGCTAAAAGGTAATTTAGAAGTCCTTCCTTCCTTCCTTCCTTCCTTCCTTCCTTCCTTCCTTCCTTCCTTCCTTCCTTCCTTCCTTCCTTCCTTTCCCTCCCCTCTCTCTTCTTTTGGCTCCTTGTGAGTTGATTTGGTTAATTTTAGAAACTGATGCAAGTTGTTCTGAGACTATTTTAGAAAGAAGTTTGATGGTCACATTGGATAAAATTATGGTGTGATGGTAAAGTAATGAAATAATTTTTCTAAACTTAATTAGTAAATATTTTCAAACTCAAAAAGCTCAGAATCTTGGGAAATGGCAAAGTAAAAAGACAATGAGGTGCCTAAAATGAGCCCTGCTGTGGAGATGCACAGAGGAGCTTGGGGCGTAGCTGAAAAGCACCCTTTGAATCCAGGGCTGACAGTGCAGAAACTACAAGCTGGCTCTCAGATGCAATTTTCATGGAGGAACCCCAGATGCTTTTAAACAATGGCATGAGGGTTGGCATAATGCATCGTTCCTCAAGGTAGAAACCTTATTTGGAAATGTAAAATCTTGTTTCATAAAAATAATTTTCTTTGTTCTCCAATCATATTTTGGAGTTCTAAATTAGATAACGAGCCCATGAAGTTTGTGCTGACATGAGTAGCTTGAAGATACCTTTAACACATGTATCTAAAACCCACTTGCAATCATACCAAAGAATGCATTTTTCCTTCAGTGCTCTCTGCTCCATAGCTTACAGAAGAATCCCAAGAGCAATCCTCGGTGCCTCTTTCATCCTCTACTCTTATAGGATCATTCACAGAACCTGTCAATTGCTAAGTCTTTTTTGAATCCATCTGCTTCTCTCCATCTCCACTGCCACCACCATGACTCAGGCCCCTGTTGTCTCTTCCTCAGATTTTCACAATCAACTACAAACTGCTCTTCCAGCCTCCACTCTGGGTACCTCCCATCCATTTACCATATACAGGAATGGGCAAAAGTAGATTTACAGTTGTGAGTACACGAAACACAGTTTATTCTTGTATTACTATTTATTATTGTGTTATTCTATTGTTATCATTATTAATATTATTAACCTACTTTGCCCACCCCTGTATAGCCTGAGAGATCTTTTGAAATCCCAATCAGATATATCACTTTCACACTTAAAATTTATCCAGTTCACTTTGGATAAGGATCAGTTTCATTGACATGGCTTAATAGATTAAGTGATTGGATCTTTCTTTAACCCTCAACCAAATGGCCTCTGTTCCTTCTGTTACAAGCTCACTGACCTTTCTGTTCCTAGAACAAGCTGTGCCCCTTCCACCTGGAGACTTTGTTCCCCACTTCACTTCCTTCCTCTAGTTAAATGCTGGCTCACCCTTCACCTCACAGTACCAAGTTCCCTACATGAAACCAGATTCTTCTGTTTTAGTTCCCTAGTTCCCTGAGCTTTACTTTCATGACAATTACTAATTGGTTAATGTTTATCCATGTAATAATTTGATTAAAGTTTCTTTTCTTCACTAGACTATAAGATTTATGACATTTGGGTTCACATTTGTATTTCTTAGCATTATTTCCTGAGGACAAGCATTGTGTCTGGCACCCAGTAAGTATATATATATATATATATATATATATATATATATATATATACACACACACACACACACACACACACATACAGCTGGAATGAATGAATTGAATTTTTCAGTCATGCAAAAAGAAATGCATCTCTGGGAGCACCAAATAGTATAAATATGTTCTGCATCAATAAGTTCCCAATAAACACAAATAATAAGTAAACAAAGGCTATGTGTCATATTCTATTAAACTAGAGGCCTGATGCACGAATTTGTGCACAGGAGGGGTCTGGCTGGCCCACCCTGATTGGGGCTGATTGGGCTAAGCTGGCTGGGAAGAGGGGCTGTGGGCGTTTGGCTGGCTGGCCCAGTCCCCTGGTTGAACTCCCAGTTGAGGGAACAATTTGCATATTAGCCTTTTATTATATAGGATACTTTTAGGGAAATATCCTCACAACACACACACACACACACACACACACACACACACACACACAAACTACTAACAAGGCAACAAATATGTGAAAATGGAAGTAAGAATTATTTCCCCCCAAATTTTATTATATATATCAAATATATATGTGTATAATATTATATATAAACACACAGAAAAGATTGTATATCTATAAACATATTGAAAATATGATTTAACTAGAGGCCTGATGCATGAATTTGTGTATGGGTGGGTCCCTTGTCCTGGCTGGCGATTGGGGCCGATTGGGAGGGCCGGCCGGCCGGGGTGAGGGACTGCAGGAGGTTGGCTGGTTGGCCAGGGGGAGGGACCGTGGGAAGTTGGCCATCTGGGCTCCCCCCCCCCCCCCAATCAGGGCCAATAGGGTGGGCCGGCTGGCCAGCAGGAGGGACCATGGGAGGTTGGCTGGCCATGGGGAGGGACCATGGGAGGTAGACTGGTGGGGAGGAGGGACCATGGGAGGTTGGCCAGCCAGGGGGAGGGACCACAGGAGATTGGCTGGTCAGCCCCCCTGTCACGGCTGATTGTGGAAGCTGGCTGGCTCGGGGGAGGGATCGCAGGAGGTTGGCTGTGGGAGCACACTGACCACCAAGGGGCAGCTCCTGCGTTGAGCATCTGCCCCCTAGTGGTCAGTGTGTGTCATAACAACTAGTCGACCCATCGTTCCAGTTGTTCTGGTCATTTGGTCGGAACGATCACTTAGGCTTTTATATATATACTAGAGGCCTGGTGCACGAAATTCATGCATAGGAGGTGTCTCTCAGCCCAGCCTGCACCCTCTCCAATCTAGGACCCCTTGGGGGATGTCTGACTGTGGGATCAGGTCTAAACGGCAGTTGGACATCCCTCTCACAATCTGGGGCTGCTGGCTCCCAACCACTTACCTGCCTGCCTGCCTGATTGCCCCCTAACTGCTCCCTTGGTGGCCTGATTGATGCTTAATTGCTCCCCTGCTAGCCTGATTGCTCCCAACTGCCCTCCCGTGCCAGCCTGGTCACCCCTAACTGCTCTCCCCTGAAGGCCTGGTCACCCCCAACTGCTCTCCCCTGAAGGCCTGGTTGCCCCCAACTGCCCTCCCCTGCTGGCCTGGTCACCCACAACTGCCCTTCCCTGCTGGCCTGATTGCCCCCAACTGCCCTCCCCTGCTGGCCTGATTGCCCACAACTGTCCTCCCCTGCTGGCCTGGTCGCCCACAACTGCCCTCCCCTGCTGACCATCTTGTGGTGGCCATCTTGTGGTGGCCATCTTGTGATAACATTGCAGCAGCCATCTTATAACAACATTGCGTGAGGGTGTCGTGTGATGCCATCTAGGCTTTTATTATAAAGGATAGATAAACCCATACATTCCTACCATTTAGATGCTGCAATTGTTAACATTTCACTATATTTTTTGATACCTTTCTGTGTGTGCACTCCATGATTTGAATAAGTTACATTCATCATGAGGAGATACTTTGGCAAATATTTTCTAAGTATAAAATATTTTTGTTTCCACAAGATTATTATAATCTAAGAAAATAAGTAATAATTACCTAAACTAGTCTAATAGCCAATCCAAATTTAAATTTCCACAGTTGTCCCCAAAATGTCTTCTATAGATGTTTGTATCAAACAGGGATCCAAAGTTCACTCATTGTTTGTGTTTATTGTGGGTTTAAAAATATATTTTAAATATTAATAGTTCCTTACTTTTTAAAGTTCATTACATTGACTTTTTGAAGTAACTAGATCAGTGTCTTAGAGTATCCATTGTTCTGGATGAGTCTGATTGTTTCCTGTTGGAGTGCTTTATATTGTTCTATTTCCTGAAGACTGCAGGTTAGTCTAAACTGGCTTGAGTAGAACGGGGTTAAACATTGTTAAGAAGAAGATCTCATAGGTGTTGGTGGTTACTGCATATTGCATCTCAGAACATCATTGAGAAGGTTCCATTAACAGTGAATCAAAAATAAGATGGTCAGATCCCTCTTCTGTAAGGATTTACTTATTTTTCTTTGCAATTAAAAGTAATCTGTGAGATGACGTGATATCTTGGGACTACTCTTTCCTCTCCCATACAGTTTACCCAATGGTTTTGGCCTCATTGATGTCCTTTGTCTGAATCAATGCTTTTATGGGTGAGGAATTTGATTTCAAGATGGTGATTTAAAAAATTTCTATAATTCCTCTAATTAGTTGGTATTCAGCTGTAAAGGTGAGCTTTCCCACATTAACTCAAGATAAATTAAAATTCTTTCTTTGAAAATGTTAAAATGGTTAATTCTTTGTGAGAAATATTCCAAGTGGATGAATCAACACACCTTTAACACGGCATTCTCAGTGGTTGTTTTAAGGAGTTGGCGCACTGGTGATCTGTAGTTGTGCATATGCCCAAGCCAATTATGGTGCTTTGGTCAACGATCCGTGAATTCCAAGTTCTAATTAAGTCTTGACATCTTGGGTTAGGATGATGCAAAAGTTCATTAGAGATTACTGAGTCTGTAATACCTGTTTAAAAAAATACTCTAATTATGTATTTAGTCAATTACTATTGTAGATGACCAAGTAAATTCTGTGCATTTTAAGAAGCCTCTCAACTCAATATTTACATAAACAACTTGGAATGAGCAGAATATCAAGCAATTAATATACATTTTTAAATACCAAAAATGTGATATGGATGGGTGGGCAGCTGATATGCATTTTTAAAAGTTCATTGTTTCACATCTTTGCAGAGGCTTACTATGGTGTGTAAGGAGCCACAGTGGTAGACCCCTGTCTCACATCTCCTTTTGCAGACAGAGCCATCCGTCCCTCTTTTCATTCTGATTGGCATCCTATAAATTTCTCACTTGAGCTTCCCCTCCCTCAAAGAGCTGAGGGAAATAAATCTCCGATAGCCAAATGCATGCCTAAGGAAGTGTCCCACTGGCAACTCCCCGAATTCAACCAGAGTCAAGGTCTAGTTGAGTCTCTCTTCTAGTTGAGGATGTTGAAATTTGTCAGTGAGGCACATTTGTGGAAATTAAAATGAGGCTGTGAGTTCTGATGGGAATCCCCACGATAGATTTTCTCTCACTTTTTAGATTCTCATTTATTGAAAATGGGCTTCTTGGGAATTTATTATTCATTTAGTTTCAGATATTTTTATTGTCTTTCTTTTAAAAGGATAATATTATTTAGGAGGTTTAAAATAGAAGATCTCTGTGTACTACAGGCTAATTTTTTTAAAGTGTGATCAATTAGCATTCGCTGCTACAATCCCTCAGTGGAATAAGAGAAAACATTATTTCTTAAGCTGTGATACACTGATGATGAAATAGTGAATTTTTGATAGAGAATGGTACTCATCAGAAGAAATCTGATCTTTAGGACACAACTAAACCTAATCCTTGACAGGTAAGCTGGTTGACTTTAGGGATTCAATAGAAACAAAACTCCATTGTCGCTTTTAGCAATAGTTTTTGCCACATAACTTTTATGCATAATGACTCAATCACAATTAATTTAACTGACATTTACTGAGCTGTATTGTTCACAACAGGCTGGGCAATGCTAGAGAAACAGCCAACTCCAAAACCACAGTGGCTTAACCCAGTAAAAGTTATTTTTGCCTATAGCACCAGTTACTGTTCTCAGTGTTTTATCTGTCTTATCTTCTTTAATCCTTTTATCGACTTAGGAAGCAGACAGCATTATTATCATTCCCATTTTACAGATAAGAAAACTGAAGTGTGGAGAGATTAAGTAACCTAAGACTGCACTGTAGAAAGCAGAGGAGTTGGGCAGTGATCTCAGACATTTTGGCCCCAGAACCTTCTCTCCTACTCTCTCCATTCTGCCTCCTCCTGGTTCAGGCATGGGAGCTAATGAGCAGTTTGATGCAGGGGAAAGAAACAGGCTCACCAAGGAAGTAAGAGCAATTCTGCAAGTAGGGGTGATACAGATGTGCACATGGCTAATGGCTAGACGGGAATCTTATCTCTGTCAGTTATTACCTATGACCTTGACATTACCTGTCTGGCTTTAGTTTCATCATCTGGAAAATGAGGGTGATTAAAATGTATTCCAGTGAGAGAGAGAGAGAGAGAGAGAGAGAGAGAGAGACTGATAATAAAGTTTTAGCCCTTTGCAGAGTATTTTAATTGGCCTTTTAGGCTTCCAGATTGTAGCTCTTATACCTGCACTTCCCATACTCACATTTCCCAAAGCAAGTCCCTTAATTCATTGGGAGAGCCACATCCAGTCTGCTCTCTGAGAACGTGAGCTGTCACCTCGCACGACTGAAGTCCTCAGGAATAATGATGGTGTGAGGACTAATCTATGTCTTACAGAATGGGGACATTTACTAAGTCACTCTGTTTTCCTACTAAGAAGTAAAGACAAATTCATCCTACAAGGGTTCAGATACTTGGCCATTTCGGTGACAGGCAAAACCTCCAGAGAGGAATTTACAGCAGAAACTCTCTTATTTCTGTCTCCAATGCCCGTTACTGAGGTGGTTGTGATTTTTATGAGCCTGGCATTTGAAACTGAGACAGAAGCAGAAAGAGGACCTCTCACTTCCCACAGGGGCCAAGTTTGTAAGCCCTAACCCACCTGCCGTCCAGGGGTCCCCCTGCCAAGAATTCTGGTTCCAACAGGTGCTTCCACTGTTTCCTCCAGGATGAAGTAAAGGGATGTTGGGAGCCAGTGAGGTGGGCTTGTCTGCCTGAGGACCCAGGTTTGTCTCAGCTATGCAGGCCTGGTTCACCCAGAGCCGCAGAATACAGGGCGGAAGTCAGCAGATGTGCCATTCATTGTAGACATCCAGTAGAAGGCAGCAGGAGACAGTCCTCTACACCAAGGGAGTAGACTGTTTGGGTCCTAACATTTAGGAGGGAGGGTTCCCTGGAAATTGGCCAGTTGTGGCTATTGTGTGTGCTCCTCAGGTAAGAGAGCAGATAAAAGCACAATCATGTTTTCTCATTCTTTTCTTTTTAAAAAGGAAGTGTGTCTGAAGTGGGTTTTTTAAAATATATTTTTATTGATTTCAGAGAGGAAGTGAGAGGGAGAAAGAGATAGAAACATCAGTGATGAGAGAGAATCATTGACTGGCTGCCTCCTGCACGCCTGCTACTGGGGATCAAGCCCGCAACTCTGGCATGTGCCCTTGACAGGAATCGAACCCAAGACCCTTCAGTCTGCAGTCCGACGCTCTATCCACTGAGCCAAACCAGCTAGGGCTGTTCTCATTCTTTGAAAGTAAAATAAATAAAAAAATAAAATACAAAATGAAACAAAACAAACAAAAAAACAAAAAACACCTCTCAGATCTAAGTGTTAGATGGTGTGAGTACCATAAGGAGGACAAATACCTCTGAAGCTTTCCCTAATTCTATCCTGACTCCTCCCTTGCCACTCATTTGGTCCAAGGATTGGTGACAGATCCTTCCTTTGGGTTGTACACTAATCATGCTGTCCAATGAGGAAGTGTTCAATTTGGAGGGCTTTACACTGGTTTCATTGGGGATGGGTTTGAGTGCAAGATAGATAAGCCGATGTAAATCTTAAAACTATGAGAAAGAAAACGGCATTTGGGCCCTGACCATGTACTGGATGTCCTTGGGTTGTATTCGCTGTGCATAGGCACTCTGATCCACACCCAAGCCTTGACAGGGGTGGACTGAAGAGCTGTCAGTCTTCTCCACCATAACGATCCCTTTGACCAGGGACTCTGGTCATCCACTTTCTTTACAAATAAACTGAAATGCTGAGATAGCCTGGCACCAGGATACACATGCTGAGGGATAGGTTCTCTTCCTGTTTGATTTGAACTACACCTTGGAGCAAAGGTGCTATGTGGGAAGTGGGGGAGAAGGGAGGGGTGTGTCCCAGGTGGACATATGAGCATTGGGGAAAGTAGGAACCCTCGGGCCATGTCTTAGTGCAGTGATGGGCAACCTTTTGAGCTTGGTGTGTCAAACTTCGCCAAAAAACTGAGCATAACTCGGGTAGTGTGTCACTTTGAGGAAAAAACTAACTCCAAGACTCTAGTCTCAAATGTTTCATCCTCAGGAGCAGCAAATGTTTCATCCTCGGCATGTGGCTGCGTGTCATCAGAAATGGCTACGCGTGTCAGTGCTGACACATGTGTCATAGGTTCGCCATCACTGACCTTAGTGCTTAGTCTTTGTAGGAAGTGCTTGGAGGTAGATTTGGGAAAGTGGATGGGAGTAAGTTTGATGGATAGACCTGGAGATTTAGGATATCCCCTGGGGTTGCACATTAGTATCCTGTTGGGAGATCAGCAAATATAGCATTAATTGGGCTCAACTTCCATAAAGTCCGAGGGTGGGCACCCCAGGCTTTTGTATTTTTTTTTTAAGCACCCCATCCTGCTAATGGCAGCCTGGGCTGAGAACCAGTGTCATAACAACAGGAAGTCAATAGATCTGTGGGATAAGGGTTGATCCAAGCAGTAGCTTACAGTGAACCAGGGGATGCAGCATGGCTAAGGGCTATGGTCTGTGGGGGGCTAGATAGCATTTGTAGATGCCTGCTAGAAATATTTTAAACCTTATTCTACTCACATTTTTTAATTGCTTACAGGGAGGTGATTAGAGATGGCTCAATATTTGAGCTCATGAATTGATTTTTAAGAAACTTACATACCACGTATTTATGCATGCAAATGCTTCTGCCTTGAGTGTGTTTGTTTACTGAAGGGGCAGTCTTGCAGCCAAGGGAAGAAAAAGTGCTAAACTTGGCTCTAACCTGTTACACTCACTTGCTTCTCCTCCTCTGGTGTGTTTTTCGTACGACACCTACACATCCATTCTCATTTTCCTTCAGGAATTTGGCACTGTGCCATGTGTCCAGAAAAGGTTCAGTAAATGTTAATTAACTTTGATTTCCAAGGAGGGAAATTCTATGGAGAGTGGTGATCAGTTTCTTCTCTCTTCTGCTAGAGGTAGAAAAAGAGAAATTGCAGCAGTAGAAAATATCTATTGAGCCTGAAGTGTGTGTGTGTGTGTATGTGTGTGTGTGTGTGTGGTGGGGTGAGGGTGTGAGGGTAACTGGCTTCCATTAATTAGAAGAGAGGGTTGGGCCACAATTTGGGAGGTTAATGAGGATCTCCTGGTTCCTACTGTGCCTCTCCAGCTGTCAGGTGCTGGAATGGGGGAATAGATTGGCGAGCACCAGAGTCCATGTCTCTGGGTGCAGTTATGTCCCATGCCACACCTCTCACTTTCCCCTCATGTCCTCACTTTTGAACTAGAAGTTCAAGCCTCCACTTCCTTAAAATTACATTCATTCTTTTTTCAATGCAATCTGGCTTTGTCTCCAGAATACCAAGTTATTTTCTTCCTTACAAGGGTGTTTCTTACTTTTGAACATGACATTGCCATCTATTGCCAACCAAGCTAAAGCCTGAAAGTCATCCTAATCTCCACCTTCCTCTCCTTCTCCTTCTTCAGTGTCTCCCACTCTCAATCTGCTGTATTTAAAAGGTGCTCTCATTGCCATTGCCATTGCCTGTCTGAGGTCCTTCCTCCTGCATTGCCCTGTGTTTGGACTCTCTTACTTTAATCCACCCTCTGATCCCTGTGCAGGACTCACTTTTCTCAAGTACATGGAGGAAGAACTTTTTTGAAATGTCTATAGGCTTTCTTATCCCATCAATACCTGTCTGCCCTTCCTTCGTTGATCTTGCAACCATCATGACCCCACATCAGAGACTCAGCCCAGCCACACTCCCATGTGGAAAAACCCTTTGATAATGTTCAGGATATCTGCAAACCCATGGAGCAAAGCATGGGGCCTGGGCCATCTGGAGGAGATGCAGGGGCTGTGGATGGAAAATCCCCGATGCCTCTACTGGAGTGGGGGGCGAACAGAGACAGTTTGAGATATTTCCTTCACTGGGTATGTGATGGAACCCATTCATGGGTCATCTGATGTAATTGTTGCTTAGTTTTTTAAATTACTTTTATGCCCCTCAAACCTTCTCTGACTCAGGTTTCTATTGCTGAATAGCATTTGTCCCCAAACTGAGCAGCTTACGACAATAATCGTTTCATTATCTCTCCTGATTCTGTGAGTTGACTGGGTTCAGCCATGTGGTCCTTCTGCTCCATGTGATGTGAGTGGGGGCTAATCTGAGGGTTGGACTTGGCTGGACATCCAGGATGGTTTCCTTAGATGGCTGGCATTGGTGCTGGCTTTGCTGGGGACCCGGATGGGGCTGTTGATCAGAGGGACTCTGTTCTCTTCTATATGGGCCTCCGGGAGATCTGCGCTTCTCACAACGTGGCATCTGAGTTCCAGGAGAGAGAATTCCAAAAAGGCAAAAGTAAAAGCTGCAAATCTCTTAAGGCCCTGTTTCCAAGGTACTCAGTGTCACTTTGGACAAACCCTATTGGTCAAAGGGTTAATCACAAGGCCAACCCAAATTCAATGTGGTGAGGCTATGGCTCACTGGGTACCATCTTTGGGGTCTAATTGGTAAACATATTGAGAAACTTTGCTCACACTAACAGAGCCCTAATTTCTGTGGGAGGGGGGGGGGGGGGGGGGCGGGCCTCGCTCCTCCTGTGGCTCAGAATCTGTTAGTCACCTGTTGGTTTCATTTCTAATTCCTGGTCTCTTGACTTGCTCTTTGTGACTGAATCCTACTTAGGTGTCAGATTTAGTCATTGGCCTCGGACCCTCTCTTCCAGTACCTCCGACTGACTGTAAATCATGTGCTACCAGATTTCTCCCATGCTGACTGCTTAATCCATCCTTAGACATTTTGCTATTTCCCGGTTGCTTTCAGGGCTGGCTCCCCACGCACTGAGCCTCCCCTTATTCGCTGAGAGGTCTGATTTCTCCCACTGGGGCCTATTTGACTTGGACCCAAACATCAGTCTGCCCTGGCTCACTGCTACCTGAGTTCCACTAATGGAGCAGCTTTGTCCAGAGACTAAAGTTGCCTAGAGCCTGTGTCTGCCTATGTAGGGTGTCACTATATCTGATTTGTTCCTAATGCAGTTTAATAGACTTGGATAATAAATCTAGAGCTCTTTGATTTGTCAGCCAGGCCATACTTTCTATTTGTGTAGCTGTGTGGACCATCTCAGAGCCCCAGGTCCCCTCCCCAGGGCTCAGTTGGCCATGCTGAGAAAGCTACATAAGTTTATGCTCTTACCTATGTGGCAATATTCCCCTAGCACCTTATTTATGTTGACTCTGGCATGTCAGCTTGTAAAACCAAAGAACCTCTGTAATAAAATAATCTTGCAAAGGTCAGCCATACCTTTAACACTGGACCTTTTCACAATTTTTAGAACATCCAGCATCTTAAAGAACATTAGCATTCTATAACACGGGCTCCGGGTCAGGCCTATTCATCTTATTTCATTCTCTTCCAAAAGAAACAGAACATGGGTTGGCATAAAGTGGATGTAGAATGTTTATGTAATGACATAGTTATTTTAAGATTTCTGACTAGGAAGCAGCTTGTTGCTGCTAAAAAGCTTAAAAGAACACCCCAAACTGCCAGGATAGTCTATTAACAAAATGTCATTTTAGCATGCATGAGCTTATGTGTGTACCTTAATTACTGAAGTCACAATTTATAAATAGATATCTTTAACCTCATGTCTGGACAGGTCCCAATTTGAATGATCGCATTCTTCCTGCCTAAATTTTCCTAGTTCCAGCCTAGTTTAATAATAGGCAAACCCTGAGTTTCTGTGGTCCTCTGAGATAACCATGCACTGAAGTGTGAGGCCCACTAATGAATGTGTGTTTTCTACATTAGTGATTCCATAGAGGAGATAGTGCATATTTATTTATTTGACTTTCTTACCTGATCCATTGGCAATTCATCTCTTGTATAATTTATGGCATTGTACACTAATAATAGTATACTATTTCAAGTGTTTAGTATGTGTCAGACACTACCCCAATTTTTTACATATATTATCTAATTTGACTATCAGAACAACTCTATGAGCTAGGTTAGGTGCTATTATTATCCTTTCTTCATAGACCAAGAAACTGAAGCTAAAGTAACTATATCATTTGACATTAACAATGCCCTTCTTTTACCAGTTGTAATTCAACAACAAAAAGTCAATATAAATTTATAGGTGTCATTCTTCCTTTCTAGTATTTATAGAGAGGTGGATTTTAAGAAGCAGGAATAAAATGGGCAAGACGGGTGACATATGACTGAGGTTTCCATATTCTTGTTATAAACTCTCTGTAATAAAATAGAGGCTCATAAGTTATAACTGTGTGTGTGTGTGTGTGTGTGTGTGTGTGTGTGTGTGTAAGTTCTGTAACACCAATGAGCTTACAAGAGTGTATAAGCGTTATGAATGGCCCCAAAAGTCCTGACAAAAATAAGAAGATCGTTAAATATCATAAAACATTTTTTAAATAGAGGAGGTTTGCTCTTAATGAACCAAATGGAGGGGCTGTGTTCCAAACAAATGAGGCTCAGTTAGTCCCGAGAAACCACTGTGTCTTGGTTTTGTACCTCCACTAAGCTGGCCAGGCCATATCTACGGTCTCTTTAACGCTAACATTTTTGTGAATTTACAACCATGAGGAAAATGGAGGAACAGCATGCCACCTTGGCCTGCAGAGGATGTGTTACCCTGTTCATCTGTAGCAGATCCCATGCCTCTGGAGAGCTCTAAATATTTCTTCCCTTATAAGAAAAGCTGAAAAAGCTATAGCTATTGACAACCCTCTGTTTCTATACATGGGACACTGGCCAATGCTATTTGTAGATGGGGACATCATTTTTATCTCTATGCAGACTGTGCGCTCCAACCAGCATGCTTTGCTCACCCTTGTAGGTCCAGGAGGTCCCCTATGCCCCGCTTTAGTTACCCCTTTACTGTCATTGTATGCGCATTGGTATTTTTGTCAGACCCAAACCAGCACTGAGTCTGGGTCCCCTTCCAGTGTCACGTGTGAGTAAATTATTTGGGCTTAAAAATTATTCCCATAAAAATTATTCTTATACTAGAGGCCTGGTGCACGAAATTCGTGCACGGAGGGGGGTTGTCCCTTAGCCCAGCCTGTACCCTCTCCAATATGGGACCCCTTGAGGGATGTCCGACTGTCCGTGGGATCGGGCCTAAACGGGCAGTCAGACATCCCTCTCACAATCCAGGACTGCTGGCTCCCAACTGCTTGCCTGCCTGCCTTCCTGATTGCCCCTAACCGCTTCTGCCTGCCAGCCTGACCACCCCCTAACCACTCTGCTGCCAGTCTGTTTGCCCCCAACTTCCCTCCTCTGCCGGCCTGGTCACCCCTAACTGCCCTCTCCTGCAGGGTTGATCACCTCCAACTGCCCTCCCTTGCAGGCCTGGTCCTTCTCAACTGCCCTCCCTTGCAGGCTGGGTGCCTCCCAACTGCCCTCTCCTGCTGGCCATCTTGTGGTGGCCATCTTGTGTCCACATGGGGGCAGGATCTTTGACCACATGGGGGCAGCTATATTGTGTGTTGCAGTGATGATCAATCTGCATATTACTCTTTTATTAGATAGAATAGAGGCCTGGTACAGGGGTGGGGGCCAGCTGGTTTGCCCTGAAGGGTGTCCCGGATCAGGGTGGGGTACCCTGGGGGCGTGGGGTGGCCTGAGTGAGGGGCCTGTGGTGGTTTGCAGGCCAGCCACGCCCCCTGGCAACGAAAGTGGAGGCCCTGGTATCTGGAATTTCTTTTGCTTCTACAATTGAAACTTTGTAGCCTAGAGCGGAGCCAAGCCTGGGGCTCCCTCCGAGGCCCGAAGCCATTTATGTTGGGGTTATAATTGAAACTTTGTTGCCTTAAGCGGGTGGGTCTGGCCAGGGTGTGTGGAAAGCTTTGCTTCCCGTTGCCGGCGGCAACCCTGGCCTGCTCTCTCAAGCTCCATTCTGCCGCCATTTGTTTGAATTTGTTTACCTTCTATAATTGAAACTTTGTAGCTTGAGTGGAGGCTTAGGCCGGCAAAGGCTGGCAGAAAGCTTGGCTTCCTCTGTTACCTAGGAAACCTTGCTCTCTGTGGGTGTAGCCATCTTGGTTTGGGTTAATTTGCATACTCGCTCTGATTGGATGATGGGCGTGGCTTGTGGGTGTGTCGGAGGTATGGTCAATTTGCATATTTGTCTATTATTAGATTATATAATGCCACTTCCATGGCAGGGGGTGAGAGGAGAGATTGCTGAGAGTCAACTGCATTTTCCAAGTTCCCCTGTTTGAGGTTCTTAGTAGAAGTTCAGTTGATTTGACTCAACTGCCTCTGCACAGAGGAACAGGAGGCCGATATATCTATGCTATTTGCTTTGGCAATATTAGGAGTTAGTACTGTTGTTTAGTTTAAAAATCCCCCAAAACATTAATTCCAAATCGCTAGTGCCCGAAAGCCTTAGAGAATGATTACATTCAAACACCAGTACTCTTAAATACTCAAAAAATAATAATATTGTAAAGTAGATAATAATCTCTAATTTGTGCTTGGGTTTCCAAAGCAAAACTTGCCCAAGTCCTTTTCAAACCCTGCTTTCAATTCTTTGACCCACCCTCTGGAGTCTCCTAGATTGAATAGAAAATAAACACCCAGAGTTAAGTCACACACACTGGAATCCAAGGGCTCTCTGTGAACAAGGCTTGATTCTATTGGGTTGCTAGCGAAGCGACTATAGTTCCTTTGTACTTTGAAAATAAACGAAGATGTTATATGGAAGCAAGAGATCTGGAAGCACCATCAGAGTGTTGAAGTCTAGCCTCATGAAAGCAGTGAGAAATCAACTCAAGGTTGGCTGTCTTTCCCAGGACACCTTCTTCCGGGCCAGGAGCAGACCAGAGAGGAAAACGCAATGCCACGCTTGCTTTGGGGACGCAGATGGACAACCTCGCAGCCATGCATCTTGATTAGCAGCCACTGTGCGGCAGGGGAATGGAGCAGCAGGGAAGGACGGTCATTATGTTTCATTACCTGCCCCGGGACAAGGTATATATGGTTCTGCCACAGGCTTGGGTTCGGATGTCAGAGATGGATGAACATCATTACGTGAGTGTGTGGTCAGCCCACCTGACAAGGAAACCTTATCCCTTTCTTTAGATTTGCTGAGAGCTTTCATCAAGTCCTCAGATGGGAAAACTGCCACTGTTTACCAAAAACACCCTGGTCTTGTTTCCTGTTATTGGGTCGTGTTCTGCAATTCGCATTTTATTGTTTAAGGTGGGCCAGAGCCAGGGCTGTCAAAGTATGACTTTTTCATTAGTGGTCTCGTTGTCATTTCCTTCCTGTTCTGATAAAGATGCTGATCCAGAGGCTAACATCTGGCTGTGCTATAGATGTCCCACTTGCACTAATGCAGCCCTGGGCACTCATGGTACAGAGGCAGTGGGCAGCAAGAGTTACCACCAGCCTCCTGCAGCTGTCACCTGCACTGGCCCTTCCCTTCTCACCTCTGACGCAGTGACATAGGTGGGAGTCAGTGCCCTGGACGCATTGCCAGGACGTGTGGGGCTCCCCACATAGAGGTTACAATGTTTGCAAGGTCTTTCCTTTGTCCCCCCACCTCCACCCCTCCTCTTGTAGAACCTTTAGCTTCTAGGCCCACAGGGGTTTGCTGATAACAAATTAAATCCCAAAGAAAACCATCTTTTTTATGAGTAAGAAAAGAGTTTATTTTAAAAGTTATGCATGCCAAAGACTAGTCATTAATTTTAGTCCATTTTCAGGAGTATTTACATTTTTAGGGAAGGTATCTGGAAAGGGCAATGATTGCTGCAAATGATCATTCAGTGATAATCAAATTTTTGGCATTACAAAGGGAGATACATTTAGTTAGGGGTGGACCCCACCCAGATTAAATTGCTGACTGCTGTTTTTTAAAAATATATATTTATTGATTGATTTCAGAGAAGAGGAGAGAGGGAGAGAGAGATAGAAACATCAATGATGAGAGAGAATCATTGATTGGCTGCCTCCTGCACACCCCCTACTGGGGATTGACCCCGCAACCCAGCCATGTGCCTTTGACTGGAATCGAACATGGGACCTTTCAGTCCCCAGACCAACGCTCTATCCACTGAGCCAAACCAGCTAGGGCTGCTTTTGTTTTTAAACCAGTTTGAAGAATAGGACTGAAAGTGTCTCCCATCAGTTTTGTGTTTTTAAGTCTGCCCCTTTATTTACCCTTCCCAGACATATTTCTTCTCTACTTAAAAAAACAACAAAAACTCCCCCAAAACAAATGGAAAACAACCCACACCAGAAGCCAGGAATGGTACAGAGAGACCAGGAAGACAAGAAGTGAAGTACTATTACAGAATGATATTAATTGACTGAGGCATGAGGATGACTCATGTTTATGTAGGAACTAGAGGCCCAGTGCACAAATTCATGAACAGGTGGGGTCCCTCACCCTGGCCGGCAATTGGGGCCACCAGGCCGTCTCGCCCAGTCCTGATTGGGGCCAATTGGGGCCAGCTGGTCAGGGGGAGGGACCGTGGGAGGTTGGCCAGCACGAGAAGTTGGGTGTGGGAGTGCACTGACCACCAGGGGGCAGCTCCTACTTTGAACGTCTTCCCCCTGGTGATCAGTGTGCATCATAGCGACCGGTTGACCGATCAACCAGTCGTTCAGTCATTCGGTCATTTGGTTGTTTGGTCACTTAGGCTTTTATATACCAGTATATAGGGGATCCAGATGCTTCACACCCGGAGCAGAAACCATTTCATGAATGGCGAAGAACTTGTGCAGATGATGAGAAAAGATTTATAATGTGGGCCTAACTCTACAGCACTGATGAGGAAAAATGTAACAGAATTTATCCCCACAGGCTTACCTTTCAGCCATTTTTTCCACTTATTCCATTTACAAATTTCCAAGGGATGTGATAAAAAGACAATTTATTTCAGGGTGAGTGAGTGGGAGGTAATCAACCAAAGAACTTGTATGCATATATGCATAACCCTTGGACACAGACAATAGGGTGGTGAAGGCCTGGGGCTGGGGGGCAGGGGAGGGCTAGAAGGGGTCAATGGGGGAAAAAGGGGAATATATATAATACTTTCAACAATAAATATTAAAAAAAATGAAGTGCAATTTATGCTCTCAAGGTGTCCCATATTAGCTAGCACTGGGGAGATGAGGGGGGGGGCGTGGATGAGCATACCCGTAGGAAGGAGACAACACTGAGAAAAGAGTGTGGGCATACGTATTAAGTGGGTCAGGTTAAAATTAAATTAGTTCATTGTCTTTATGTTCAATATTAAACCAGAAATCCAAGAAAGTTAGTTGCACAGAAATAATATCCAAAGTCTTTCATTCAAAGTTTCCACAGTATTTTATCTGGTTAAAAATATTAAACTTAATATGTGTAATTTTTTTTTAAAGGAAAGAAGACTCAAGCTTAAATAAATACTTCTTTTATTTTTTTTCTGATTATAAAGTAATACATGCTCTTTATAGAAAAACAGTAAGAATAGTATAAAAACAATTAAAACAATTATTAAAATAATCTCACAATCAAGAGATAAGCATTGCTAATTTTTGGTATATTTCCTTTGAAACATTTTCTTTTATGCATGTACCCATAAAAGCACACACAGATGTTTTACAAAATTAAATGTTTTGTATTTTGTTTTAAAGCATGTTCTGAACTTACAAATTAGAATATCTCCATGCCATTATATATATTCTTCAAACAATAGTTCACTTAACATTTTTTATTAAAAATTGAGATCAGTCCTAATTATTTTATCAGTCCTATAATGTTCATCATAACTTCATAAATAAAGCTATGTTGAACATCCTGGTGCAACAAATGTATGTTTATATTTTACTTTATCAGTTTATTATTATATTCTATGCAACATCTATTTTATAATTTTTCTAATTTAGTGTGCATTTTTTATGAAGTTGTAATTGTTCTTTATACAACAACTCTAATAGCATTTTGTAGCATTTGTTTCAAATGTTTCTCCAATTTTTAATGCATCTTTATATTTTGATGCTTTCTTTTACTGATATAAGAAGTTGTGCCGAATTTATTGATTTTCCTTTGGTGTTTTCCCATTGCTTTCAGGTTTTGAAAGTCTTTCATCATTCCCAAGACCAATGAAATATTCACCTACATTTTCTCCTCATTCTGAAAATTATGCATGGCTGTTGCTTATTGCTTTTTAAAAGACAGAGAAGAATACCATAAAAGTAGAAGTGCCTTTGTTCCTTCCCCCTTCCTTCCGCCAATCCCGATCCACAGATGCTCCTTCGGTTTTTGATGGTTTTCCTTTTCACATTTCTCTTTTTCACATCAGCTGGAATTTATTTTGTTGTGTGGTCTGAAGTGAAAATCTAACTTGAGGATTTTTTTTTTTCCAGATAGCGAGCCAATTTTCCCAACACCATTGTTCAATAATTCATCTCTTCCTCCTTGGTTCGTGAAGGCCCATATTTTTTGAGTTACAAAGACAGGAAACTCACAATGACATTATGCAACAAAAATAACCTGCTTTCAAGGGCTTGAATCCACTCATGGCTAAGCACGTGGTTACCTCTACTCCTACCCTCTGCGTGGGAGCAGAGCCTGCCACTGTAGGCCACGCCGCCGGAGAGTCCATTTTTGACAGAATGTTCTCATTTGCTGAGCCACACAAGTCTTTAATTTTTCAGTTCAGTTCAGTTCAATTCAACTGACTTAATTTCAACCAGTGTTTACTGAATGCTTATTATGTGCATTCACTGTAGTATGTGAATTATGGGTGAGTCAGTTTTGGATTTCAACCCAGCTTACGAACAATGTATCTGATGACTCAGGCAAAGGCCCAATAAAATCCCCCAAGCCATCGTGGGGGAAAAGGAGGGGCCTTTGCTGAAAATCATTTGAAATGACAGATTTCCGAGTCTGAATTGATATGTTCTTAGGGCTGCAGGGTCCCTTCACGCTCTCCTCGGAGAAGCTGACAATAACAAATTGTCCCAGGCGTTTGGATTAGGCCATGGGAGCAGACTGAAAGCTCATAAGCACACGACGGGGCAAAATAAATAAATAAAGCAACATATGTAAGTTAGGGAGACACAATCCTTTCCCGGCATAAAAACATAGGAAGACAAAGATGCCTGCCACTCCCGGATAACCACCCCATAGTTCATCAAGTCCAGAGGAGCGGGCAGAAACAACATCCTTATCACAGATGCCACATGAATATCTAAAATAATCATGGCCACAGATATTCCCTGTGACTTGTATTTCTACTGCTTATCTTTTCTTTTCATCATGTTAGTTTTCACTTTTTCATGGAGTGATATAAAAACAGCCTGATGAGATTATGTATATTTTTTGGGTTCCTATTAGAGAAAACAAAATTATTCATGTGATCCCATTAGTCTGACAGAAAACTGCTGACAGGATGGAAATGTACCAAAGACGTGTTTCTTCTGTTAGTAGTTACTCTGCCATTTTTCTTTATTACTCCTGACATCCCGCCCATCACACCAGGCTCAGCGCAGGAGACTGGGGAGCGCTGTTTGAAAACCTCACTCCTCCAGGGAGTTCAGAGCACCTGCTAATTGTCGGGGACCCATGCATTTGCCTTCACCCCTCCCACGGTTCTCTCCCTCTTGAAATCCCCATGGGGCAAGATTTCCCACAATGCACATGGCAATTTTCTTTTAGTTTATTCAACAACATTGCTGTTTAAAATTTAGTTGAGTATTTTTAACACAATGTGTTTTTACTTCCTAATATTCAGCATAGTTGCAATTGTACATTTACTAGTATGACTATTTAATTGATTGTGTAAATTCAGTATGGAGAATTCAGTGTATCTCCACACCAAGGTATCCCCATTGCTTGAAACAGTGCACATAATGGGAACTCAATACGTATTTATCGACTGGATGTTGAATGAACCAATTATAGGCAAGACATTTTGCTGGATGTGAAGGGAGACACGAAGATGGGTGACATGTTGTTTCTGTTCTCGAAGTACTTACCGTAGCACTGGGAGCCATGACAGACACAAAATTAAATAGGAAGATAAGCCAGTCATACAAGAGATGTCTTTGGGAAGCATACAAAGGTACCACATCTGTGCTTGTGTCAGAGGCAGTGTTTCCCACATGCAGCACTCCTGCACATTCCTCAGCCTCCCCGGCAGTTACCCGGCCCGCCACTAGTGCCAGCTCCATGAAACGTGACCGGAGTTTCATGTGCACCATCCAGGTGGAGGCTGCTAATAACCAGTGTGCCTCTTCCGTCTTGCTCTTCCTCTGCCGGGGCGAACTTAAGACCCCATGTGCTCCTGATGGCACAGGTAGGACATAAAAGCAGCCTGGACCCTTGGGTCACCACTTGGGAGAGAGGTGCCGCATAAAATCACTCAACCCACCTCAGACTATGATGGGAGGCATGGGCACACTTCTGTGTGAAGTCATTGATTTGTCTGTGTGACGGCTAGAGTGAAATATCTTAATAAAATATGGCCACAGTTTCAGGAGGTTGGAAAGTTATTAAAGGCTTCTGAAAGTGGTGGGTTAAAGCTGGACCTCAAGCAGTATTTAAAAATTGTTAAGATTAAGGCAGGGTCCAATGGCATCCCCCCTGCCCCATTCCTCCCTGGAAATAGCAAAATCTATCCTCAAATTCATGTGAAATCTCAAGGGACCCTGGAAGCCAAAACAATATTAAAAAGATGAATATACTTAGATTTTTTACACTTGCTGATTTCAAAACTTATGACAAAGCTAGAGTTATCACAATAGTGTGGTACTGGCATAAAGACAGACATGGAGATCAATGGAATAGAGCAGAGATCCCACAGATAAATGCTCACCCATATACTCAAATGACTTTTGACAAAGATGCCAAAATAATTCAATGGGAAAGGACTGTCTTATCAACAAATGGAGCTTGGAAAGTAGGTATCCACACCTAAAGGAATGAAATTGGACCCCTACCTTGCCTCACATACAAAAAAATGGATGCAAGGTGGATCAAAGACCTAAACGTAGGAGGTAAAATTATAAAACCCTTATAGGAAAAATATGTGGAAAGCATTATGACATTAGATTTGGAAATAATTTCTTAGACATGACACCGAAAGCATAGTAACAAAAAATAGGTAATATATTAGTAATTATTATGTTGGACAATATAATTTACAAACTTCTGTGCATCAAACAACACTATTAGTAGAATGAAAAGGCAACGTACAAGATGGGAAAAATATGTAAAAATCTGATAGGGTGTTAAAACCCAGAATATATAAAGAACTCTTACAAATCAACAACAACAACAATAACAACAACACACACACACACACACACACACACACACACACACAAACAACCCATTCAAAAATGGACAAAAGGTTTGAATAGACAGCTGTCCAAAGAAGATATACAAATGGCCAAATAGCTGTTTTCCCTTATGGCGTAATTTGAATATATCTTTCTCCTGCACAGGTATATGTTTCTCTATATGCATTTGTGTGGCATCGATTTCTATTTTATTATTACAGGTATACACTCATCACTACCTGACTTCTAAAGTATAAACATCCAACATTTAACATTTTTAAATAAGTAAAACTCTACAGTGAGGATCCAGGGAGAATCCAAAGAGAGCCCAAGCCAGGTATTTCAATGGGGAAAATTTAATAAAGGGAATTCACTATAGAGTAGTTGGAAGACTGAAAACTGGTGAGTTACTGCCACACTTAAAGTCCCAGGGTAAAGGAAGGAGATGGCGGTCCAGTTGTTCAGCAGGCAGGAGCTGGAACTGCGGAGAATGTCTGGTGGGTGCTGGGACCCTGCCGGCAGCCAGAACTACCAGAGGGAACTGCCAGAGGTACCACCTGGGCTGCAGTGAGGTGGGCTTCCCTCCTCCCCTTCCCCTCCAGCTTCCACCAGTGCTGATGAGCCCACGGGCAAGGGAGGCTGGGAAATGTGTGTGGAGATGAGCTTTCAAGAAAGCACACCAAGGGCAGGATGTGAGATCCAAGAGGCAAATGACCAGCATGAACATTAAACCTCAGAAACACATTTATTTATCAGGGCTGTGGGCGAGGTATGCCACTTCCCCTAT
The DNA here is from genome assembly GCF_027574615.1 of Eptesicus fuscus. Classification (NCBI taxonomy): domain Eukaryota; kingdom Metazoa; phylum Chordata; class Mammalia; order Chiroptera; family Vespertilionidae; genus Eptesicus; species Eptesicus fuscus. Next base: position 39,421,745 of record NC_072484.1, on the reverse strand, counting down.
AGATGAGTAATTATTCGGGATTGGGGTGAAGGACATTTGGAAGATGCTCTGGAAACTACTTAAGCGGTGTGAACTTTGACCCCCCAAATCTCCTCACACAGTCAGGTGATTGTACTTGGGTGAGATTGGAAATGCAGGAACTCTGAGGACTTCAGAACCACAAATTAATTCAGAACCACAGTGGGACACAAGATGCTAGATTCAGAAGTAGAAACCCCTCACTGTCCTTGGCAGCGGAGCCTTTACTTCAGCAGGCAGCAAACTCTTCTTAGAAGACAGAAGCCACGAGGCCCATATTCCTGTTCTGCCAGGACAAGTTTTCTGGTTGGACACCAAACCTCTTAAGAAATTCAGAGCCAGTTTTCTCAGCTTTCACAAAGTGATTTCAATCCCATGAATAGAGGAAAACACACCAACTCATATAACAGTGTCATAAAGCTTTTGACGTTGACTGATAATGCTGCGATGGCTTTTGTTTGGGCATAGAAAATTAAAGAATTGGGCATTAGACTCTTACCTCAGAGGAAACAAAGGAGAAGATCCTGAAAAACTTAATATTAAGAGGGAGGAGTGGAATTAGGCAACCTTTAATAAATACCGGTGGAAATTGTTAAAATCTTTGTAACTGTTTCTATAGAAACCACCCTGTCTGAATCATGTGGGCAACTTTTAGTTGAATGGGTCTCCTATCTTGATGTCCCCGACCTTGGCCCAAGAGGCTTTAGTTTTCCTCTTTATAATTTTGCTTCTTGTTAATTTTAGAGTTTATGGAAAAAAATAAAATGGCTGTTTCTCTTGTGGTAAGATTTCTAAGAATGAATACCAACTCTCCAGATATTGCCTCTCTCTCTCTCTCTCTCTCTCTCTCTCTCTCTCTCTCTCTCTCTCTGTGTGTGTGTGTGTGTGTCTGTGTGTGTGTGTGTGTGTGTGTGTTGGTGACAGCTACAAAATAGAACTTAGGAACAGCTTGTGGAAGTGCCACACTGTTACCATTCAGCCCCATCCAGGCTGCCCCATGAACTTCAAGTGATGGTCTGATTAAGGCTTGGGTCACAGATAATAGGTGTGTGTGTGTGTGTCGTGGGGGGGTGGGGAGTTTCGGGGTGGAGGGGAGGTGCCTGGAAAAGCATTTCAGACTCAGAATAGTTTTAGGTCAAACAAGCCCTGGGGAGCTACAGTTTAATTTGATCCATTGCAGCAGGGAAGCAACCGAAGATTGAGGGATTCGGTGGCACAGGTCCCACCAGAAAGTGATATTCAGCACTCTGGGTCCATCCAATACTTATATCAATCAAAAAGAGAACTATTCTTTTTTTTTGTTAATGTTTTTATTGATTTCAGAGAGGAAGGGAGAGGGAGATAGAAACATCAATGATGAGAGAGAATCATTGACCGGCTGCCTCCTGTCTGCCCCACACTGGAGCCCAAAACCCAGGCATGTGCCCTGACCTGGAATGGAACTGAGACTTCCTGGCTCAACCACTGAGCCACGCCAGCCGGGCTAAACGGAGAGCTATTCTAATACAGGCTTTGTGTAAGTACACTTTCTATGTTTAAAATTGTGCATGCTATGAACTTGCCAGTTTAATAATATTTAAAGTTCATTAGTACAGGCCCCATCTATTCCTCAACTTGCTTTTTGAGAAAGAGAAGCACTGTCTCTGGAAAGCTCCATGAGAGCTGAGCTGCCCGGGTCTGGGCAGTTACTCAGAGATGCTATGTGGGGATGAGCATGGGAGCGCTGCCAGTGAGTGATCATAAAGATGAAGCTCAGGGAACACACGTGACTAGCCTGTGTATCTGTCCTCACTTTTAGGGAAGCAAAGTAAGAGCAATGGTTCTGTCGCAATTTCATTCTTTCCGAGCATGCGCACCGCTCTCCAAGCGAGGCGGAGCCTTTCCTGGCTTCTTTCCCACCTCTGAGTCTGCTCAGTGTAACCCAATTTCCCTCTCAGAGGAGCTCACTGCCCAGGGATGCCCCAGTTTCCTGATTCCCCTTAGGTACATTCCTGCTGAAACCACCCCTCAAATCTGCAAGATATTTGATGAGGACCTGGGAGTATTTTTATTCCCAGACCAGCAAAACCTTAGAAAACCATATCAGTCTGTTGGGATATTGCTGCAAAACCTTGTTTTGAATGGTGTGTTCTGTCAGATTGATGGAAAGTTTCTGGCTGGAATGTTTAATTATCACCTAATTAAGACAGGCTTTTGTTAGCCTCTTTTTTGTATGCCTTGAGATTTGCCAGTGGCAGGGTAAGGCTTGCTTGACTGACACCTGTCAGTGGCCCATATGGAAATGACAAAGAATGTGACAGGATGAAGATAAAGGGTTTCACCTCAACACGGACCTATGCCAGTATTCCTTTTCTCTACTTGTTTCCTAAGGCAAATGCCATGGCCACGGCGTGCATTGACTTGGCCGTCAGAGGCTGTGCTCTGGGCAATGACTGCAGTGACCCGATAGGCTATTCATCATAATTCAGGTGTTGAGCTGTCTGGGTTGGACAGACCAACCCCTGAATGATCCTCTGCTTTGCACTCCACCACTCAAGTGGCCAAAAACAACTGGTTCTACTTAGAAGAGCTGAATCAGTGCCCACGTAAGCCACGCCCAGTGTGTTTATAGTAATGTATACGTCTTTATAAAATCAACATAGAAGACAACAAACAGGTCAATAGGCTCTCCCTTGAAAAATCTGGTGTATGAGGTGAAAGGGTGTTTTCACAGGCCTCAGGAGGGACACGGAGATGCTAATTCCAATTTCTTGCCCATTCCATTCATCCTGATCAGCACCCCAAACTGATTTCTTTGGAAACATCAGCTTTTGTCACATTAATCACCCACTTAGAGGTTCCTGGAAGATCTCCCATTGCTGACCATAAAAGTCCAAACTCAACTCGGATTCTAGGCTGCTTAGGCACCGTCGTTGGCCCATCCACCCACCGTTCTCCTCCTGCTCCCTGGGGGGAGCTCCATGTTGCCAAACTCTCTCCTCCACGCTTCCTGAACCACCTTTCCCATTCTTATTTCCAGCCTTGACGGGCTTTCTTCCTCCTCTGCCTGGAATACTCACCGGACTTCTTGTCTTAAAGTATGGCTTTCTCTGGGGCCCAAAAGTGCAAAGGCTGCTCATTCCTTACATCCCAAGTGACAAAATGTAAACTTACATTTTTTCTTTGTGTTATGTAGGTCTCATCAAAGGATCCCAGCTGTGGCTCTTTATTTTTATTTTTTTTTAATATATATATATATATATATTTTATTGATTTTTTACAGAGAGGAAGAAAGAGGGATAGAGTTAGAAACATCGATCAGCTGCCTCTTGTACACCCCCTACTGGGGATGTGCCTGCAACCAAGGTACATGCCCTTGACCGGAATCGAACCTGGGACCCTTGAGTCCGCAGGCCGATGCTCTATCCACTGAGCCAAACCGGTTTCGGCAGTGTGGCTCTTTATTAAGTCACCTGTTCTAGAGACAGGCCCTCACCAAAGCTCATCAATGTACAGAACTTTCTCTAGAACACACTGTCCAACATGGTAGCTATTAGGCCACTTCCATCATTGCAGAATGTTCTATTGGACTGCTCTGGTCTAAAAGCCACTGCTTCCATTACTCTTTTTATCATCCCCTTCCCCAACCCCCCCACCAGATCTAACTGTGTTAGCCAGCCTAGACCCAGACCATAAGTCACGTTCCTTCTCATTCAGCTTCATACTTGCAGCATCAGGCAGGTTCATCCAAAGGGAAATAATGCCCATAGGGACTACGTACTGTGTTCTTATTATGTGCTAGGCACCATACTGTTTTATGTGCATCATCTCATTCAATCCTCATAGCAAATGTTGGAGGTGAGCATAATGAGCTCCATTGTATAGATGAGGAAACAGAGACAGGAAAGTTAACTAACTTGCCAAAGGCCACACAACTAAGTGGCAGATCCCAAGGCCAATCACTTACGTCCAACTCCGAAGCTTCTGCTCCTGCGGGTCTGGAATGCTAACCTGCAACCGGTCCATATCAGGATTGCCTGGGAGGCTTTCCAACTAGTAAATATCTGGGCTTCATCACAGAGACCTTTATGCAGTGCCGGTGGGATATAGACTTAAGTCATTCCAAACAGCAAATTAGTAGTATTTAGTCAAATTATGAATACACATATCGTTCCACTCCTGGCTCTTCATCCCAAAGAAATTATCATGTAAGGGCCCATGTATGAGGATGTCCGTTGACCTTTGTCAGGCCAAGACAAGGAGGATGTCTGGCAGCCACCACAGAGGGACTGGCTGGGGACTATATTGGCAGATGCACACAAGGACTAGGTATACACAGTGCATCACGGGTAGATCTTAAAAATGTAGTGCTGAGTGGGAGGGGAAAGTAAGAATGACAATATGGTCTAAGGCAATGCAACATTTTTATAAATTAAAAATACAAGTACAAAATCACAATATATGTTATACTTAAAAGATGTGTAAGCAAAAGAATGACATTGGCAGGGGTTTGGAGAATTTGGAAATATAAGAGGATAAAAGGAAGAAAATAAATAAATAAAACAAGAGAAATGCCTTGTACAGCATTTGTATGCCATGAACCAAGAAGTGTAATGAACTAAACTCTCCGAACCTAAGACTCACCTGAAGATAAAATAAAATACTTGTCCAAGATAAATTTTTTTTGTTAATCCTCACACGAGGATATTTTTCCATTGACTTTTAGAGAGAGTGGAAGGGAGAGGGAGAGAGAGAAACATTGATGTGAGAGAGACACATTGAATGGAACCCAGAGCCAACACTCTATCCACTGAGCCAAACTGGATAGGGCCAAGATAATTTCTAAGTTTCTTTAAATTACCCAGAATTTTAGTGATTATTCTTATCTTTTCATATAGAATTAACCTTCAAATATTTTATTAATTTGCAAATTAAATTAATTTTGTAAATTCTTTTTGGCGTGAATAGTATACTCTCAATCAACATATACTTTGTATTCTAGTTATTTTGCTTTATTTTATTTATTTATTTATTTATTTATTTTTAGTTATTTTGCTTTAAAGTCTACCTTCAATCATCATCTTCCTTATAAAGCTTTCTCTATTTTTCTTGAGTAAGTTCTTTCCCCTTTTCTCTCTGTGCAATACCTTATTTTTAATAAAAATTATTGTGATAATAATAATAATTGTAATAATTATAGCCATCATCGAGACCCAATCCCCATGTTGCATTAAGGAGATTGTAGGATATAGTAAATGACAGGAAATTCCAAAATTAATTGGAACTCAGACCTCCTTTAACTGGGGCATCTCTTGGGGTGAGTATTCTGAAATAAACATTGGGAAACACTTTTTTAAACATTAACATTTTTCAATTAATTTTAAAAAAATGATGGCAATTATCTTTCAGAAATACCAATATTAGACAATATTTACCTATGGCTTGTTTGTTTGATTTTGTAGATGAATCTATGCTTGCCACCCCCTCCCCCCCCCCGACCTTCAAGTTTAAAGAGAATCATCATATTGGAAGTAGTGCTAAGTGCATTTTAAAAATAATTACAGACACAAATAAAAGACCTGACATTGACTTTGTATGTATTAATCATGAAGACCTTGTGAACTTTGTATAGAAAGTTTGCATAATATTGATGACATAATGTTCTTCTAGGAAAATCTATGAAACTATAATAAGAAGGTAGGATGGAGGATAAGAGCTCTCTCTAAAGTTTGGCTGGATCTACCCAATATCAAATATCTAAGTAAGTGCCAAGAAGTCAATGTATCATCAATATCTCTATGACTGGAATTCTTACTTTCATCTCTTTATATTAAAACTAGAGGCCCAGTGCACGAAATTCATGCACTGGTAGGGTCCTTAGCGACTGACGGCTGTTGGCTGGGGCCTCCCTTCCTTCCCCTGGCCGGCCCCGCCCCCTGGTTGAACTCCCAGATGAACTCCCGGTCCAGGGGACAATTTGCATACTACACTTTTATTATATAGGACTAGAGGCCCAATGCATGAAATTCGTACAAGAGTAGGCCTTCCTTCCTCTGGCTGCTGGCACTGGCTTCCCTCTGGCATCCAGGACCCGGGCTGGCTTCCCTCCGGCCCTGGCTTAGTCTGGAAGGACATCTGGTCTAATTAGCATATTACCCTTTTATTATTATAGATAATCATGACTGTGGACAGTTTTCAAAGCCTTCTAACCTCAGGTACTTCTGAAATTTGCATTTTGAATTTTTTCTCCTTAGGTTTTAAATTATCTTCCCCATCCTCAAATTAATGCATCAGCTAACATCCCATTTCCCTTGTTTCTGCCTTTTGTACCATTTTATTGGTTGCCCATTGCTGCCTTCTCAGGTGGCAAGACTCTGATTGCGTTGGATTTGAATATTCTCTTTCTCTATTTTATTGCCTCCCCCACCCAGCCCTCAGGGCTTCTCTTTAGTCCCAGGAGCATAGGACCCAAAACAGTGTAAGTTCTAAAGACACGAAGGAGATACACTTTCCCGACTGCCTCCATCAGGGGGAAAGGTCAAATTCACCAACTCCACGTGGGACTTTCCCCTGAAGCAAAAGGCAATTAGCAAGCTGGAGAACTAGGTTTATAGTAACTAGAGAGATAAATACAAAAATATCAACAATGGTAATTTCTTGGTGGTTGCGCTGGTAACTCTTTTTTAATGTTTGTCCTTTTCCATGTTTTCAAAAACTTCTACAAATACTACTTCGTCAGGAAAAAAAAAAGCCAATGAATGGCCTTGGTCTTTATAAGTACAATGTGACAGAATTTCTTGCCTTTTTGTTCCTCTTGCTGTGCTTGACCATTCACCTTCTTTTCTCTGCCTCCTGCAGTCTCTCTGAGTGTTGGCAACATTTAAATTATATCCAATTGTTTCTTATAAAAACCCTACAAATTATTCTTGGTTTTCTAAAAGGATTAGATGGAGTACAAGTGTTCAAAATAAGAAATTCAAGATAGCCATAACTTCCCAGGGAAGATGTAAGTGAAATAATTATAGAATATTACAGGGCAGTAAAAATTGTGGACAGAAAGGTGTGGTATATGCTATAACGGCTTAGGCATTCGGAGAGCGTGATCCACCCCCTCTCTCAGTGTGTTTTAGAACATTCTTGATGATATAAATAGTCTAGTTTGCTTGTTAAACATACAGTTTCCTGGGCCCCACTCCAAATTTATTAATGCAGAATCTCCAGGGGATCTCTATTTCCCAGATGATCCCTATTATTACGGAAGTTTGGGAAACCATGGGCTAGAATGATCATCGAAAATGTCCGGAGTTGCCGGAACAAGAGAAAAGCACTGTGGGATGGGCAGAGATTAGGCAGAAGGGCTAGAGGGCAAGCATTCCAAGGAAGGTTTCTTGGAAGGTACGGAGACTGAGTTTAAGTCCACATCAGCAGAAAAGGGGAAATCCATACAACTAAGTGAGTCCTGGGGAAGTTGCCCAAGGGTATTTTACAGAGGGGGTTAGCCTTTGCTGCCACAGATTTTCCTGGGCAATGAAAGTTAATGTGATTCTGAGTAAAATCTCCGTCTCCGTCTTTCTCTTTCAGAGTGGAGCATGCTGTGGTCAAACCTCCAAACCTTTTGAAGATGTATATTTGGACTTGCTACCCAGATTTTGAAATGAGTGCCGGAGCCAGAAGGGTATCATGTTAAATTCATGGGCAGAACCATGAGGAGCTATCACATACTTTTATCCATTTACATTAAATCCAAACCATCCATCCTCGTGCAATTTTTTTTCTCTGCCTTCCCCATAGGATTAATATAAATCATGGGAGATAATTTGCAAAGAAGGCTATTTAAAATTGCAACAGAGCAGTTCATTTGTTTCGATAATTCACTTTGGTGTAAAATTCAATTATTACTGACAAATAAACGTTAGTAACTTAATCATTATAAAGAACAGACGTCTGGGCGAGGGACAAGTAAATGAGGGGATTCCCAAGTCTTTTCATCTCCCCCTCCCCCCTCTATTCCCCCCCAGCGATTCTAGAGGATTTTCAAACCTCATAAGAGCTTTTAAAAAAAACTCTCATCCTTCTTATCTCTGGATAGAATTCCTCTCATCAGTTTACGTTCAAAATAATAAATGTGTAAATACATGTCACAAGTCTACAGGCTTGCAGACGCTGTTCCACTTTTAAGTCCAGCCTGACTATTCTGAGAATTTGGTCTTGATTTTTCCCCCCTCTGGCACAGCCCGAAGAGAGCGGCGCAGCCCATGTGTCTGAAGCCCCGACACCTGCTGATTTGTCAGTTTTGTTTAGTTCCAATGGATTCCCGAGTGTGAGGAGGGAGCCCCGTAGAGGACCCAGCGCTGGGGAAAATTAGCTCTGCTTTGCCCAGCATTAACTCTTCTGGTTTGGCATTGATTGGGCTCTGCTTTGTGACTGGGGAAACCACTGCGCACAAGGATCTGGTGAACTGAGAAGGCCTCCTAAACCAGAATGAATACCGACAGAGAGGGTGGGTGTGACAGAGGCCACAGGCCGGGACGCCCTACCCTGGGGGCAATGCCATAAGGCAGCCCTCTCCTGCCCCGCCCAGCGCGCGGAGGCCGGGGTTTGATGAGCCAGCGGAAATCCTAAAGAGCTGGAATCTGTCCTTTCCCTCATTACAGGTTCCCACCTTCGGTAGTTAGCATGCATTTAATCCATTCATGTTGGTATTGGAATCCACAGCTCTACCCAGACCCCAGAGGAGTGCTCCGAAACGGTTTTCACAGCTCAGCAGTTTTTTGCACTCAGGAAGAAAGCGGGACAACCCGCTTATAAAATGCTGACAGAAACACACAGTAATTGAGAGAGCTTCTAGGCGCGCGCAGTCTTCAAGCTTAACCGCCCTACATCTCCTATTATTGTTTCGACTCATCCTTCTGAAATGGTTTAGCACGCAGAGAAAAGCTGTAAAGGTGTGGTGAGCAGTGAGTTCTTTGCAAGCAGTCCACGAATGGCGATAAACCTTTAAAAACTTGTGTCTATAGAGCGGGCACTTCAGAAAGTAAATAGGTATAATAACAGGTCTGCGGGCTCCCCCGTCCCCCCGCCCTTGCACGCACTTCTTTTCAAAGGGAAGAAAGCCTGACGAGGTAGCTGGCCTTTAAGCCTTCAATTAATGGAACAAAGATTTAAAAATTGTTCAATTGGTTTCATTAGGAAGTGTACAATGAAATAATAAAGTAAAACAAATGATATAAAGCAGAGCCACTAATTAGCTCGACATGATTGATATAGCTTTGGACCAGGCATTTGATCTCCAACAAAATGCAGTTCCTTGTTAAGAGGATTTTTAATTGATGTGCAGAGAGGTATTAGATGATGTTGGAAAATAATTACTCCGAACCTATTCATGCATTTGGCTGAACATAACAAATGAAGTTTGGGCACTGGATCTGGCGAAGTGGACACGTGCTAATTAATAACGAGAAGAACAAGCATCTTCCATGCGTTTTTAACCCAGTATTTGCTAGGAGATGGCTGAGCAATTATGCACCATAATGAGGTTGTCATATAAACAAGATTAACATTACTCAGATGTCAGAAGAGATTTCAAATTCATGCAACCCATATGTATTTTCCGGTTGTTATAGGTTGTAATGCAGACCTAACCAATCAAGGTTGCCGCACCAAGTTCAGGTTTGATTAAGGAAATATCATCATGAGATAACAAATCTTTGCTATTTTCTGATGGTCAAATAAAGACTATTCTCTTGGAATAAACAAGCAGATACACTTGAGCTCACATCAAAGCACCGATACATTAAAAAAAAAATAAAAAAGAAAAAGGAACTTTTCTCAAAGATATGAATATTGACTGGGGTAAATATGCTCTTCATCTCTAAAAACTTGATGAGCATATGCACCGAGTTACACATAATTTGTTAAATCTGACAAGAACGTTAAATTAGCATTTGGTTGATCTCGGCCAAATTCTTTGCTCAGAAAAATGTGTGCATGTTGACATGAAATTAGAGGGATTTATGGGTGAATATCTGAAGGCGGAATTTGTCTTCCTTTGTTTTATATATGGCTGTTTGCCCTCCCCCGCAATGGTAAAAGATCTAACTAACTTGCAATATGTCTTCATAGCCAAAAATGTAGCATTGAGTCAAGTATTTAGATAATTTAGGCAAACAATTTTAAAGTGCAATAAGGAAATCTTGAATTTGGTGTGAATTAAAAGTATTGAAGAATTGCTCAACTTACTTTTGCAGTATATAAATTCAGTTCCAGTGACCAATTTAATATCTGTCTTTTAAAAAGTTTATTTTACTCAGTTGTCCTCCACAAATTCTTAAAGTACTGAAAACTTGACATTTCCCATTAAGTGATGGTATACATGAATTAAACTTTCTAATTTCTTTTGATGGATCAAAAATGTGTGTTGTGTGTGTTTGTATGTAGATTGTATGTTTGTGTGTGTAGGGTGTGTGTGAGTAGAATGGGAAAGGGTTCAGAATCAGAGGGGAGAGGAATTCCACACTAACTAGTTTTCAGATCCTCCATGAAGCTCTCCTGCTCAGCCTAGTTCACATACATTTGTCTTTACCTGAAATGGTACCTCTTTATAAATGTGTGTGTGTGTGTGTGTGTGTGTGTGTGTGTGTGTGTGTGTGTGTGTTGGGGGAGGGGGGCAGGAGGGCTTATTTACAAAGGCTCTCTTTAACAACTAACTATTATAGTTTTTCGTGATAATCTTGATTATTAAATTTATTTCTTTGCTACTCAATATTTGATTTTTAAAAACTAAGAAATTATAGAATTTTCTAACAGAAAACCTCATGAAATGGAACAGATTATTACAGGACACTCAATGCCCTCTCTTTTCCATAGCCTTGCTGCCCCAACCCAGGGCAGATGGCAACCGCCAAGTGTAGGGGCGCACCAAGTACCTGGATCCTGGGGAGCAAAGCGCACACCCCTGCTGAGTTGCCCATAGAATGTGCTATGACTGTCCTGTCCAACCCTGACCTTCCTAAGCCCCTGGAGGGAGGGAGGTGCACATTGGGTGGGAGGCAGGAAGTCAAGGTACAGGGGGTGGGGAGAGTGAGGCCAAGTGGGGCTGAGCACCAGGAGGGGCAGTGCAGGGAGGCTACAGGAGGCAGGGTACAGGGGTCCCCAAGACCCCATGTTCCCCACCCCCTACCCGATGAGACTTCACTTACAAAACACTTATTCAAAGATAAAATTAGGAATATCAAGGCAGCAACTGCAGAGTATTAAATTGCAAGTATGGGGCCCATCTGGGCACTGGACCCTGGGGGACTGGCCCCCAGGCCAGCTCTGAGTGACCAACGCAGTGAACTCTCAGGTGAGCCAGGTGAGAAGATGCCTTGGAGAAGGTGACTCAACCTGTATCATTTGTATTTGGAACCTATTCTCTCTGTGGGTAGAATTAGAGACCTATAACATGAGATTTTATTTAGTTAAATGCGGCCTGACAATTGGGTCAAGCACCTGATTGAAACTATTTACTGCGCTGCTTCGTCAGATCAAGGGCAGTGCTTAGAATCAAGGGCTCTAAAATAGGGAACTTTTCATGCTCTCAGAGCTCATAAGAATGCAATTTTTTTTTAACTGACATGGAAAAACATTTACATATACTAAACTTGGAGTTATAGTGGGGGGCGTGTGTGGGGGGGGAGTACAAACCCTTATGATTTAAGAAAATTGTAGGCACTCAGATTTCCATTGGGAGAATGGCAACTTAATTTTATTCTTCGCATTGATTTCTCATTGCTAACCTTCCTGGGAATGGGTGACGTCACCAATTGTGTGTGTGTGTCTGTGTGTGTGTGTGTGTGTGTGTGTGTCTATTTGTTTGAAGTACATTTATTTCAGAGGCATTCATAGTCATACACATGAATCTTGTTTTAAATTTCTCTGGCTCAACCAGCCTCAGGGCTCAAGCAGTCCATGGCATAGAGCAGTGGTCGGCAAACTCATTAGTCAACAGAGCCAAATATCAACAGTACAACGACTGAAATTTCTTTTGAGAGCCAAAATTTTAAAACTTAAACTTCTTCTAATGCCATTTCTTCAAAATAGACTCGTCCAGGCCGTGGTATTTAGTGGAAGAGCCACACTCAAAGGGCCAAAGAGCCGCATGTGGCTCGCGAGCCGCAGTTTGCCGACCACGGGCATAGAGGAAGCGGCCACCAAATATTGTTGACTGAAGTTCCCCGAAGCTGTTCTGATGGCATAGTTCAGTCCATCAAGGCTCGCCAAGGAGACAGTGTACGGATCCCAGAACCATCTTGACATTTCTGGCTCTGTGGGTAAACTCGGGCCAATCTTTCAATCATAATCGTCTTAATGAAGCCGAAATCAAAGCCAGGTGCTTCCCTCCGTGGTTCAGACCTGGAGTCAGACACAAGATGTACAAAGATCAAAGTCCGAACTGTCACAGAGGATGATAAGTGGGGAGCAGCACCCTGGGCTTCTCTTTTGATTTAAACTGTTGTAACATTCTCTCCACCCCCATCTTTTTTTTCTCTCTTTTTCACAGGTGCTTCATCTGTGCAAGTAAATTCAATGTTTCCACATTAAGCCCAAAGTTCTCCTACTACGGGCTGGTGCAGTATAAATGTTGGTCTAAAGTCTATTTCAATGACTAAAAAAGTCAACTATTTCCCCCCAGGACTTTTGATGTTAGAAATATTCAGTTTGCCAAATTTCATTGTTTGAATTGACTTGTTCTCCAAACTGACACCTGCCTAGCAGTTATACGTATAGAAATTATACATTTTGTATAAGTTTGATTAAACTACTTTTGAAATACTTATGCACATCCTACCTAATAATAGAGTAATATGCAAATTGACCGTACCTTCGCTATGCCCACGATTGGCCAGGAGGCATGGGGGGGGCGGGACTTGGGGTGGCCAGGGTGGCCAATTGGGCCGGCGGGACGCTGAGCTCACGTTGCCAGTGAGGGCGCGAGCTCAGCGTCTGTGCCATGGCTGTGCTGCGGCACAGAAGGGGCCTCTGGGGCAGCGAGCCCACATCCCGCTGCCGACCATCAAAAGCGGGGAGCTGGGTGTCCACTCTGGCACCAGCGGACAGACACCCAGCTCCCCCACGATCGAAAGCAAAAGTGGGGGAGCTGGGTGTCTGTCCACTCCGGCACCAGGCCAAAAGCCTCCCCCGGAGGCTTTTGAAAGGCCTGGTGCACCAGCAACACCCAGTTCCCCTGTGATCGAAAGCTGGGAGCTGTGTGTCCGCTCTGGCACCAGCGGACCCCCTGCCATCAAAAGCAGGGAGCAGGCTGCCAGCAGTGTCCGTGGAGCGTGCTAGGCTTTGCGGGGCAGTGGATATGGCCTGGATGGCAGGTTAGGCCTAGGGGACCCTACACATGCATGATTTAATCATGCACTGGGCCTCTAGTTTTAAATAAGAGGCTAGATTTCACTAATCATTAATGAAATATCCATGCATGTGCCTGGTCTGAATGGCTCAGTGGATGAGCATTAACCAGAATGTCACAGTTCGATTACCAGTCAGGGCATATGCCCGGGTTTCGGGGCTTGGTCCCCAGTAGGGGGCGTGCAGGAGTCAGCCAATGGAAGACTAGATATTTAGCCTAATTGTGACCATAGCAAAAAAACAACAAAAACAAACAAACAAAAAAAAACAACAACAACACCCCAATATGCTGGAATCCTGAATAAACAAAACTAAAATCCAGATAAAATAGCTAGTGCCTAGAGACTAACTAAGCCTTTCAGAAGGCCACAAAGATAAACCTCCCACAGGTATCCTTACAGGTAGTGTTAGGTATATTCTCAGCAATTGCCTCCTTTTCTGCTCCAACATCTGGGTGAAATATCCAGGCTGAGGGACTGTCACTCCTGTTGGGCAGATTAAGGCACCAAAACCCAAGTTTTTGAAAATTAGTGGCAGAGTCAGGATTAGAACTCAGTTCTTCCCTGGCAGCAGCTGTGCCGTTCTAGTGGTGGACCCCACAGCCTCTCCCCAGGAAGGACCTGCCGGGCCCTGTCCTTGGCCCTGGGCCACTGCTCTCTGCAGCCATCCTTTGATCTGTCATTCTCTGCACTTTCTCAGCCCCATGCGCCTTTGATATAAACGAAAAGTGAGAAAAATAAATTTTCAGCAAAAACAACTGGTCCAAGTCTGAGGAAACATTTCCATCAATATGTAGGACTCTTGTTTGATTATTTTTGGGGATGTTTGTGCAGTTGTCTGTGTGTCTTTTGTTGTGAGCCTGTATCAATATTTTTTGTTTTAGAGGGCGAGTTCCTAGAGAGAGAGAGAGAGAATTGTGTCTATTTTTCTTTTCCAGCTTTCCACAAAGCACCCAAACTATGTGTGGTTACTTTACAGAATTTTTTTGATGTTGAATTTTCTCTGCCCCTCCCAATTTTGTTCTAATTCTTTTTTTCTTTTTTTAAATAATTCTTTGACTCTAGGAAGCATTTGTTTGAATTACAGTTCTTTGAACATTCGCAGCTGTGTTCTAGTTCTGGACTGAGTGACAGTGGCTCACCACTTGATTCTGCTCCCCTTATCCAATAATTGTAGAGGTAAAGATGGACCCAAGGAGTTAGCATTGGCTTAAAAACACGAGCTTGCCTGTAATATATTTTACTGTGGGTCTTGGTTCTCTGGATACACCTGACCTTTTTTTTTTTTTAAAATATATTTTATTGATTTTTTACAGAGAGGAAAGGAGAGGGATAGAGAGTTAGAAACATCGATGAGAGAGAAACATCGACCAGCTGCCTCCTGCACACCCCTTACTGGGGATGTGCCCGCAACCAAGGTACATGCCCTTGACCGGAATCGAACCTGGGACCCTTGAGTCCGAAGGCTGACGCTCTATGCACTGAGCCAAACCGGTTTCGGCACACCTGACCTTTTAATCATGAAGGATGACAGAGCAGAGAGAACTCCTTAGGGAGTTTCTTAAAAGTATAAGTAAATGATATATTTACAATATACAATATAGTTTATTAAGTTCCACAATTTTCACCAAATGGTGACCCTTCCAAGGACAGCCATATACCTTGTTTCCTCTGACTTTTGGAAGATTAAATATCTGATGACCCTGACTGTAGAATGAAAGTCAGAAAGGAGAAAAATCCAGCCAGTGGTCCAAATATTTGGTTTCTATGATGCCAAATAGCTGGATGCTTGTGGTGTAAACATAATGGAAATGGCATGGCTTCTTCATGGCAATAGACTTGCTGTAGGCAGTTAGACA
Source organism: Eptesicus fuscus (assembly GCF_027574615.1). NCBI lineage: Eukaryota > Metazoa > Chordata > Mammalia > Chiroptera > Vespertilionidae > Eptesicus > Eptesicus fuscus. The sequence continues at coordinate 39,406,492 of NC_072484.1, read as the reverse complement.
GACATGAGCAGAGCAAGGACAATGGGCCAGGTACAGAAGGTCATCAGGATGGAAAGCCCAGGTGCGTAGCAATGAACAATCAATTGTAGGGTGAGACCTCATCCCCAGGGTGACTTTTCCTCCCCTAGCACATCTCTGGTCATGCTGTTTGGACCCCCTGAACTTTCATCCCTGGCTATAACATCTAGGCCTAAATTGTATTTCAGCTCCAGGCCCAGATAAGCAATGAAACCAGCCATGGCGGATGTCAGGACCAGCTGCATTGAGTAATGACCTCCTCTGCCTGGTACCAACCAACCAATCAGTGGAGACCACAACCTTGAAAGGACACAACTGGAAAAGTGCTGAATATTCTATTAAGATCTTGCCCTGGGACCTTCCCTAAAAGCTTGGCCCATAAAACCCATAGGATGGAGGACCCCTCTCCCCCACTCCCACCCCATCTCCCTGGCACATTACCATTAGCTTCCTCACTCCCAAGCTCCAAGGGGCTTTTCTTGTGTTTTTCAAGGAATTCTTCACTATCCCTCATAGTGGAAATTTTCTTTTATAATTAATACTAGAGGCCCAGTGCATGAATTCATGCACCTGTGGGGTCCCTCAGCCTGGCCTGCAGGATCAGGCTGAAACTGGCTCTCTGACATCCCCTGAGGGGTCCCGGTTTGTGAGAGGGCACAGGCCAGGCTGAGGGACCCCACGGGTGCATGATTGGGGCTGGGGAGGAACACAGGAGGTTGGCCAGCCAGAGAGGGACCGTAGGAGGGCTCCAGGGCATGTCCGGCTCATCTCCCTCAATCCCGATCAGCTGGAACCCAGCAGCAAGCTAACCTACTGGTCAGAGCATCTGTCCCCTGGTGGTCAGTGCATGTCATAGTGAGCGGTTGAGTGGCCTTAGCATATCATTAGCATATTATGCTTTGATTGGTTGAATGGCAGACTGGTCGACCTGACACTTAGCATATTAGGCTTTTATTATATAGGATAATTTGTTTTAATGGTATTTAAATTTTTCATTAATTTGTATGTTTGCATGAGATAGTATCCAATCATTGTGTAGTTCCTTCAATTTCTGCCTTTATTATGATGCTTTAAACTTGGTCTTCCCATGTGCTCAGAAAGCCCTCACCAGAATAGGCATGGATTTGAACCTTGCCTCAGTTAGGATCCTGTACTGCTTTTCCTCCTGGAGTGTCTCTCTAACTGAACAGCTATTGAAATAATCTTTGGTGGCATGTTCATTTCTTCTCTTGCTACTTGAGGTGTGCATGTGCTTTTCTGTTTGTTTTTATTTTTAGAAATCATCCAGGGATTAAAAAAAGGTGCTGCATTATCCTCACAGATATCAGAAGAACAAAGTGTTTCTAAAACACTTTGTGCTGGTGACTGTTTTGTGAAGAAATTTCATAACCAAAGGCCTGTAAACGGGACCGATTATTTCAGACAACTGTGGTTCCTGTGTAGATTTCTCCTGCAATGTGTGAACCACATGACTAATTTACTCTTTGACCAAATGCTCCTCCTCCAGAATACACCCGTATTCCCCTAAAGCTTGGGAAAACAGCCTTAAAGCTTCTCACTTCTTTAGTAAAGAACTTCTCAGTTGATTTCAAGTGAAATGCCAACAGTCTCACTTTTTTTCAAACACACTTCACAGCCATAGCTGTATATCCACTTTAAAAATGTATGTTTTGTGGGTGGGGGTGCGGTGTGCTTGGAGCAGTTGTCTGATGTTTTATTTTTGGAAAATTCTAAATTGCATTTTGGAAGATAATTAAGGGTTGCTCAAGTTTCTTTCAGAATTAAAAAAAGGTATATTTTACCTCCTTTGTGCATTTTTGCACTCAATACTTCATTCGTCACCTCCTCCTCTATTTTATAAATCTTTTAATTAATGGTGTTTATTCTCCTCTCAGTCTGGTCTCAGTCGTGTTTTTATGATTGTATTATTAGGAAGTGATAACATGTGTGGATTTTTTTTCTGGATCTGGGCTTGCCAATCACTATGGAAACAAGCAAATATTTACATAGCCCAGATACTGATTAATACCTACTGGTTATTTTGACATTATAAAGTTACTGTTTGAATGTAAAGAATTTCTCCTGAATAGTAAAGTGGCCTATTCTAATTTGTTTACATTTGTAATTTCCCCATCAGAAATTAACCTAGTAACTAAAGCTCCTTCAAATTATAGCCATTTCCAAAAGAAATCACTTTTGCCAATGAATGACTCAAAATTGAGTGCTAGTGTTTAAAAATGGTAGTTTTATATTTTAACAGGAACAACTTTTGTAAAACAAAAAAATCACTTTTGTAATACAGGTATTTCAAGGAAGATACCAGTAATATCAGAACTACACTGTGTACAAGATGGTGAGTTTCAAAAGGACTCTTTAAAGAGGCAGTTCATTAGGGTTTCAAAGGACTATTTAGCTAGAAACTATTTAGCTAGAAACGTAAGCACAGAAGTTCAACCTCTTGGGGGGCACTTGGTAATTTCCTTAGAACAAAATTACCTCACTCTCACTCTCACTCTTTCTCCATTTGGGTTGTGTTCTTTTCCTAGGGGAGATATTTTTTAGTTTTTTATTAAATTTTTTTTTCCTGTCCTGGCTTAGTTGGTTGGGCATCGTCCCATGCACCGAAAGGTTGCTGGTTCAATTCCTGATCAGGGCACACGCCCTGGTTGTAGGCTCGATCCCTGGTAGGGGGCGTAAAGGAGGCAGCCAATTAATGTTTCACTCTTACATCATTGTTTCCTCCTCTCTCTCTTCCTCTCCTTTCCTCTCTCTCTCTCAAAAAAAAAAAAAAAAAAAAAATCAATTAAAAAAATCTTAGAAAAAATTTTTTTTTCTAACTGAAGATCCAAAAAGTTGTAGTCTATAATGCAACTTGACCAAGCATCAGTATGACCAGAAGGCTTGTTGAAACACCAATTGCTGAGCTCCCCTTACCAGAGTCTCTGATTCAGTAGGTCTTGGTGTGACCACAGAATCTGTGTTCTTAACAAGTTCCTAGGTAATACTTATGGTCGAGGCATCATATTTCACAAAACCCTACCTTCAAGTCTAATATATTTTTTTGTTGACCATATTGGGAAGTTTTTATAGATATTGCAAAATGTTTAGAAACAATCTCTAAAATGACTATGCAGCATATTTAGCAGCAGAGTTGGAGCTTCATGAAGTCCAAACAATGTGGGCTTATTACTCCAATAAAGCTGTGGAAGTGGTACCTTAGAGGACCAAGTTTCAGAGTGGTCCATGTAGGATGGGTCAGGAGCCCAATAACAGTACAGCCATAATCTTAGTCTTTTTTCCCTCTAATGTTTTAAAGGAAAGTGTTTCTCAAATGACTATAGAAGCATTTCATCTTATTAATCAATTCCACAGAACTCTTAAATCACACAAACCCATAATTACATGGTGTGTGGGTAGGACAAGTGGAGATTGAATCTGTGAAGATTGACTATTCTTACGTTTCTCATTAATATTGCCTCACATCCTTCAAAAAGATGGATTGTAGTTTACCATAGTACTTATTTCTATAGAATTGAATGTGAATCTTAGTGTTCCATCTTGGCCAACAAAATTGTTAGAGTGGCACATCGTGGTGTTATGTTCTAGTAAGAAAAGACTAAGATTTGGAATCGAAAGAACTGGAAGAGTCTTAGTTCTGCTTTTTATTTATTACTAGAGGCCTGATGCACGAAATTCATGTATGGGTGGGGGTCCAGCCAGCCCACCCTGATCAGGGCCGAATGGAGCTGATTGAGCCCGGCCAGCAAGCGGGAGGGGCTACAGGCAGTTGGCTGGCCTGCCCTGCCCCCTGGTCGAACTCCTGGTTGAGGGGATAATTTGCATATTAGCCTTTTATTACATAGGACTAGTGGCCCAGTGCATGAAATTCATGCACGGGAGGGGGTGGGAGGGGGGGAAGGGGTGTCCCTCAGCCTGGCCTGCACCCTCTCCAATCTGGGACCCCTCAGGGGATGTCCGACCTCCAGTTTAGGCCTGATCCCTGTGGGACCGCTGGCTCCCAACCACTCACCTGCTTGCTTGCCTGATTGCCTCTAACCACTCTGCCTGCTGGCCTGATCACACCCAACTGCCCCCCATTCCAGCCTGATCACCTCTAACTGCCCCCCCTGCCAGCCTGCTTGCCCCCAACTGCCCTCCCCTGATAGCCTGATTGCCTCCAACGGCCCTCCCCTGCCAACATGATCGCCCCTAACTGCCTCTTCCTGTGCCCTGCCACCATGGCATTGTCTGGAAGGACATCTGGAAGGTCTCCCGATCTAATTAGCCTATTACCCTTTTATTAGTATGGACTAGTGGCCTGGTGCACAAAATTCATGCACTGGGGGCAGGGGGGGGGGTTGTCCCTCAGCCAAGCCTGCACCCTCTCCAATCTGAGACTCCTGTGGGATTGGGACTAAACTGGCAGTTGGACATCCCTCTCACAATCTGGGACTGCTGGCTTCCAACCACTTGCCTGCCTGCCTGCCTGATTGCCCCTAACCGCTTCTGCCTGCCAGCCTGATCACCCCCTAACCACTCCACTGCCAGCCTGATTGACGCCTAACTGCTCCCCTTCTGGCCCAATTGCCCCCAACTGCCCTCCCCTGCCAGCCTGGTCCCCCACAACTTCCCTCTCCTGCCAGCCTGGTACCCCCCACTGCCCTTCTCTGCAGGCCTGGTCCCCCCCCTGCCCTCCCCTGCTGGCCTGGTCCCCCCCAACTGCCCTCTCCCACCAGCCTGTTCGCCCCCAACTGCCCTCCTCTACAGGCAGGTGGCCCCTAACTGCCCTCCTCTGCTGGCCTGGTCGTCCTTAACTGCCCTCCCCTGCCAGCCTGGTAGCCCCCAACTGCCTTCCCCTGCTGGCCTGGTCATCCCTAACTGTCCTCCCCTGCAGGCCTGGTTGCCCCCAAATGCCCTCTCCTGCTGGCCTGGTTTCCCCTAACTGCCCTCCCCTGCCGGCCCAGTCACCCACAACTGTCCTCCCCTGCCGGCCATCTGTGGAGGCCATCTTGTGACAACATGGGCATGGCCATCTTATGACCGTATGGGGGCTGCCATCTTGTGACCACATGGGGGCGACCATCTTGTGACAACATGGGGCCGGCCATCTTGTATGAGGGTGTGACGGTCAATTTGCATATTACCTTTTTATTATATAGGACTAGTGGCCCGGTGCACAAAATTCATGCACAGTGGAGGGGGTTGTCTCTCAGCCTGGCCTGCACCCTCTCCAATCTGGGACCCCTCAGAGGATGTCCAACTGCCGCAGTTGGCCATCCCTCTTGCAATCTGGGATCCCTGGCTCCTAACTGCTCACCTGCCTGCCTGCCTGATCACCTCTAACCACTCTGCATGCTGCCCTGCTCATCCCAACTGCCCCCCTAACCACTCCACTGCCAGCCTGATTGATGCCTAACTGCTCCCCTTCCGGCCCAATTGCCCCCAACTACCCTCCCCTGCCAGCCTGGTCCCCCACAACTTCCCTCTCCTGCCAGCCTGGTCCCCCCCAACTGCCCTTCCCTGCAGGCCTGGTCCCCCCCAACTGCCCTCCCCTGCTGGCCTGGTCCCCCCCAACTGCCCTCTCCCAGCCTTCTTGCCCCCAACCGCCTCCCCTTGCTGGCCTGATCACCCCCAACTGCCCCCCTCCCACTGGCCTTTTCACCCCCAACTGCCCCCTTTTGCCAACCTGATTGCCCCCAACTGCCCCTCCTGTCAGCCTGCTTGCCCCCAACTAGCCCCCTGCCAGCCTGATCACCCCCAATTGTCCCCCACTGCTGGCCTGCTTGCCCCCAACTGCCCCCGCTGCTGGCCTACTGGCCCCCAATTGCCCCCCCCCCACACTGGCCTTATCACCCCCAACTGTCTGCCCCTCCTGGCCTGATCACCCCTAACCACTCTGCCTAGGCCCCGCCACCATGGCTTTGTCCGGAAGGATGTCCAGAAGGTCTCCCAGTCTAATTAGCATATTACCCTTTTATTAGTATAGATAAGATTTTGGAAACACTCTTCATCTTTTCTAGACCTTAGTATCTTTACCTATCAAGTGAGGCTTTGTCCGGAAGGATGTCCAGAAGGTCTCCCAGTCTAATTAGCATATTACCCTTTTATTAGTATAGATAAGATTTTGGAAACACTCTTCATCTTTTCTAGACCTTAGTATCTTTACCTATCAAGTGAGGCTAGTAATATTTATTCCGTTGAGTCAGCAAATATCTATTAAATGTTTACCAGGTACTCTGGTGATGGTAAAGAGAACAAGGCATGCTTCCTACCTTCAAAACACTCATAGAATTATTTTAATGAATAAATGACATTGTGGGCATGAGCATTTAGGAACCTATAAAGGCATAGTAAAATATTATTGCTCCTTACATAGCAGCTATCCCTCAACATAGATGGAAGGAGCCTCATCTATTCATGGAAAGAAGTTAGAAAGAGGGCACTTCCGTGCTGAATGGAATCCTCCCCTGAGAGACATTGCAACAATTGATTTTGGCATCAAATTAGTGGGTTGCAATTACAACAGGTATTTTTGCTCAAAATACTGTTGACCTCTGGAGAATTTAAATTATATTTTATTTCAAGAAAATATTGATTTAGCTGAAAACCAGAGAATCTACAAAGAATGGTTAGAATATTTGCTCAACAAATAGCACATCCGTGATGTGAAAAATAAATCGAATAAAGTTGAACACAGAATAAAAAAATTGAAGAAACACTTCTGTTAAATCTTTTTTTTCTAATGATTTGGTGTCTTATAACAAGTAGTTGTTTATTTGTTTGAATTTGTTTTGGTTTGCTGTTTAATGACTAGGACTCTTTTAAACTCCAGCTCAGACTAGAAGGTAGATTTCTTCATATCCAAGGAGGCTGGGCACTGTAGTAGCACCAAAGGCACTGGGTTTCACATCTTATTGGATTTTATTCTGGTAAAGCAATTTCGTTCTCAAATTGAACATGTCATTTCTTCTTTATTAAATTTCCCAGTTATTCTTTCACCTCAGGTTTTTATGTTGCCTCCTATTTATTTCTCGGTTTCTTCACTCAAAATGTGGGAAGGCACCAGGATTTTTATCAAGTACCATGCACCCTGCACCTGTCACTTAGACTCTAACATGAAAGGACAGAACTCACAACCAAAATAGAAGCTATTGGTAAACTCGGGTGAAGCGCGAGGGAGAAATTACATTCGGCAAAGACAAATGACCCTAATGTGTCACCACATCTTTAGGTAGGTCTCCATCTCAGTGTGTTTTAGGGAAGGGATGATGCAAGCATGGCATCACTCTACCAACATTTTTTTTTTTTTTTTGGCAAGATGCCTAATGTCTTTCTAAGAAACACAAATAATATCTTAAAACCTGAAAGAGAAAACTGGTTGAATTACTTGTTCAATGTGTTGTAGGTATTGAAATAGTTCATATATCCTATATAATAAAAGCGTAGTATGCAAATTGTCCCCTCAACTGGAAGGTCATCCAGAGGTTCAACCAGGGGAAGAAGGAGGCCCTGGCTGTCAGCCACTGTGACAGGAAGCCCCTGCTGGCGGCCGTGAAGGGGGAAGGGAGGGAGGCCCTGGCCAGCGGTGGCAGTGGCAGCTGCAGGTGACCAGGGGAAGGGAGGGAATACGTGGCCAGCAGCCAGCAGCCACTAGGGACCTACCAGTGCACAAATTTTGTGCACTGGGCATCTAGTGTGTATATATATATATATATATACACACACACACACACACACACACACACACACATATACACATATGTGTATATATATATATATATAAATACATTGTAGTAGCACCAAAGGCACTGGGTTTCACATCTTATTGGATTTTATTCTGAACTACAAGAATATGACATGCTGGACTAAAAGAATAGACATTTAGCTACTAAAACTGAATCTAAAGAAACATTTATATCATATATCTACACTAATAAAAGAGAAACATGCAAATTGATTGTACCTCTGCTACACCCACCAGCCACGCCCACCAGCCAATCAGGAACGAGTATGCAAATTAACCCAACAAAGATGGCAGCGGCCATGGAGCTGGAGTACACACACACACACACACACACACACACACACACACACACACACACATTAGTGGCCCAGTGCACAAAATTCATGCATGGGGTGGGTGTCCCTCAGTCCAGCCTGCACCCTCTCCAATCTGGGACCCCTCGAAGGATGTCCTACTGCCGGTTTACAGGGATCGGGCCTCAACTGGCAGTCGGACATCCCTCTAGCAATCTGGGACTGCTGGCTTCTAACTGCTCACCTGCCTGCCTGCCTGCCTGCCTGATTGCCCCTAACCACTCTGCCTGCTGGCCTACTCACCCCCAGCTGCCCCCTGCCACTGGCCTGCTCGCCCCCAAATGCCCCCCCACACCAGCCTGATCACCCCAACTGCCACCATGCCAGTGTGCTTGCCCCCCAACTGCCCCCCACCAGCCTTCTCACCCCCAACTGCCCCCCCCTTGCTGGCCTGCTCACCCCCACCTTCCCTCCCCACTGGCCTGCTCACCCCCAACTGCTTCCCTGCTGGCCTGCTCACTCCAAACTGACCCCCCCCCCCCGATATCCTGATCACCTCCAACTGACCACCACTGATGTCCTGCTCGCCCCCAACTGGCCCCCCTGCTGGTCTGCTTACCCCCTATAGCCCCGCCCCCCACCAGACTGATCACTCACAACTGCCTTCCCTTCTTGGCCTCTAACCACCTCTACCTCTGCCCTGCCACCATGGCTTTGTCCAGAAGATTGTCTGGAAGGTCTCCTGGAAGGTCTCCCAGTGTAATTAGCATATTACCCTTTTATTAGTATAGATAGAGGCCTGGTGCACGGGTGGGGGCTGGCTGGTTTGCCCTGAAGGCTGTCCCAGATCAGGGTGGGGGTTCCATTGGGGTGTGGGGCAACCTGGGTGAGGGGCTGAGGGCCGTTTTCAGGCTGGTCAAGCCCCCCAATGGGGACCCTCACCCCATGGGGGTGTGGCCAGCCTGGGTGAGGGGCTGAGGTTTGTTTTCAAGCTGGCCACACCTCCTTCAGGGTGGGGGTCCCCACTGGGGTGCCTGGCCAGCCTGGGTGAGGGACTGATGGCTGTTTGCAGGCTGGCCAAGCCCCCCAGTGACCCAGGCTCCTAGCCCCTCCTTTTTTTATTTTTGTTTTTTCCAGCACCTCCTTGAGCGGAGACCAGGGCCAGCTGAAAGCAGGTATCTGGGATTTATTTATCTTCTATAATTAAAACTTTGTTGCCTTGAGCAGAGTCCAGGGCCGGCCAGGGCGGGTGGGAAGCTTGGCTTCCTCCATTGCTGGGGGCAACCCAAGCCTCCTGCTTGCTCCAGCTCCACGGCCGCTGCCATCTTTGTTGGGTTAATTTGCATACTCACTCCTGATTGGCTGGTGGGCGTGGCTGGTGGGTGTAGCAGAGGTACAATAAATTTGCATGTTTCTCTTTTATTAGTGTAGATATATGATATAAATGTTTCTTTAGATTCAGTTTTAGTAGCTAAATGTCTATTCTTTCCTGTTTGGAATCCTGTAGTCCTTTCTCCTTTACCCTCACTATTCACCACACACCTGGAACACTGCCATCATATTCAAACTTTTCCTGAATTTTTTTATTTCCCTATGTGCAGTGAATTTTCGATACCACTAAAGAAATGATCTTTGCTTGGCCAGTGTGACTCAGTGCTTGAGCATTGACCCATGAACCAGTCAGGTTACATGTCCAGGTTGCCGGCTCCATCCCCAGTGTGAGGCATGCAGGATGCAGCTGATCGATGATCCTCTCACATCATTGATGTTTTTCTCTCTCTCCCTTCCCCTTTCTGTCTCTGAAATAAATAAAAACATATTTAAAAAAAAAAGAAATAATCTTCAATGCCATTATTTTATCCCTTAAAAATGTCTTGAAGCTCACTCAGAACCTTCACTCTGGGCCAGTGTATATTCTCCCCTACAAGTTTGGCTCATTTTCCCACTGACCTCTGCTCAGTACCTCTCATTTGGTTTAACTAGTTTATCTCCTAGAATTGCTCTCAATTGGCTAATTTCAGTGTTATTTATGCTATCCATTTCCAGTAAGTTAAATCACTTTCAGTCTTCTAAGTCCAGCATGTCAACTACTTCTAGAAAGACTTCAGAAGGTGGCAGATATTTAGACAGTCTATGGCACATAATGGCAATGCATAATGAAACAAAACAGGGGAATCCAGTGAAAGAGTTTAATTATCCAATTGTCCAGAATCACACTGACCTCTTATAATATTTTTAGCTTCTCTTCCCTGCTTCCTCCTTCTCTTCTTCTTTCTTCCTTCCTTCCCCCTCCTTTCCTACCTTGCTTCCTTCCTTCTTTCCTCTCCCTCACTCCTTCCCTCCCTCCCTTTCTCAGTCTCTCTCCCTGTCTCTGTCTCTCTCTTCTGCCTACTTTCCTTTTACTTAGACTTTCCAAAATATAGATTGGGAAAAGAAAGAAGAGGCAAGATTCATCCATCTGTTGTTTTGATGATTTTATTAGCACTATGGCCTACACGTTGTTAAAATATTTTTTTAAATGACTAAAGTGAGCTGTATTATTCAGAATACCTTGATTTTTTTTTTGTAGGCTGTGAGAATTTGAACATCTATTTTAGTACCTCTCCATGTAAAACAAAGACTGTTATTCAGCAGTGTTATACAATATTTAACAGTTAAGTCATCTCTTCAAATGCAAAAATGACCCAATAAAACTTTAATAATCACAAGAAAATCCTATGTCACTGCCTTTCTCACAAGAAGATAAGCAGTGCATATGACTAGATCAGGACAATTCTATCCACACTTTGGACAAACAATTCCACATGAATTCCTGCTCATATCACCTTGTGCACCGGTGTGTATGCCTTGACAATTTCCAGTCGCTTCAAGGCAAGTTCTCCTTAGTTTCTCAATCAAAAGACATTTTTCACTCATTAACCAAAATTTTACTGATGTTTACTTCAATCAGGCACTGCATTAAACATTGAGGTTGTAGGAATAAAAGATACTTAGATTTCTCAGTTTAATAGTAGGTGAGTTGCCGGGGTGGGTAGAGAGAGTTTCAAGAAAGCAAATGCATAATTACAATACAAGGTGACAAGGGCCATTACCTAAGATCAGAGAACTATGCAAGAATAGTGTAACTTTCTTCTTTTAAGCATAAAAATGATGAACATTAATAAAACAGAAAATGCATAAAAACACGATGAAAGAAATCAGATTGATCTGTATGAAAATGTGTTTTTGAAGGGCAGAATGGTAGACTGAGCAGTCTCATCTAGTTCACCCCCATTAAAAGTCACAGCTTTTCCACACTAATAACATATTAGAATATAAATCTCTAAAATGCTTTTCATGATATATATTCCCAGAAAATATGCACACATATCCACATTTAATGTGTTTTGTTCTTTTTAAGTAAAAACAATCATTACACTATAAGTTTGTTTTGTAACTTGCTTTCACTGATGAATAGCATAAATGTCTAATAAAACATAGGTCTACACACTTCTTAATAAGTAGATATTAACCCAAAGTATGAATGAGCCATAACTTATCACATCTCCATTGGTGGATATTTATGCTATTTTCCAATTTTCACCACATACGCTATGATCATTATATGCACAATGCTGAAATGAACGTGACGATGTGGCTCTGAATTATTCCTTCTTACTGATTTTTAAAAGGTCATCATAAACTAAAATGATTGAATAGAGGTAAGCTGTAGCCATTGCATATTTTGTCCTGTGATTTGCATCTCCCAAGATGCAGGATGTCTCAGAATGTTTAATAAAACCTCTGTACCTCGCTGCCCTAATTTTCAAACTTCATGATTTTTTTTTTTAAACCAGGAAAATAGGCATGGCAATGGAGGGGCGAGGCTACTGAAAACGGGTCTAAGAAAATAGGACTAAGAACAGGAGCTAGAGAAACACCACTTCCCAATAAACAAGGAACAGCATGTTACGGTAACAATTGCCCCAGCCCTTCCCCTGAGAAGAACCAGGCACTTGCAATTGTTTGGCTCTCTCTCTGCTCCCACCTCGCTCGCTGACTTAGAGCTTGACACGTTTGTAAGATTGCAACTAAGTCACCAAATGGGCTATGTCTGAGTCAAGCTGCAATTAATGTGTCGCCCAGTGCTGGGTAAAAAGCTACACATTACCTCTAGGAGGGACACATTTTTCAGAACGAAACCCCAGCATACGTCTGAAGCAGCAGAATAAGCCGGGGAAAGGAAAAACAATCCTTGCTAGGTTATTGTGGGGTGTGAAAGCCACGCTGTTGTGGAAAGGCAGTGTGAATCCATATTATGCAGAAATCAATGGCAGCCCAATCTTTGCAGACTGCACGAGGCGCCGTGTGACAGGGGCACAGCGATTCTCCTAATCAAGCAGGTTGTGTGAAAGCAAAGAGTCCAGCTGAGCTTGATATATCCAGCTGGACTTTGTTTGCGACTTAATGGAGCAGGTCATAGTTATAACACCCCAAAGAAATCAACCAGCCTCGGCCGGAGGAGCTCATGGAAAGTGTGGGAACCCCAGCAGGTCTATGTTAAATCACTTCTATAGGTCATCTGCAGAGAAAGAACTTGGCAAAATAATAAAGGAGCGTCATTCTGCTGTCTGTGTTTATGGTTCTCCCCCAGGGAAGGGAGTGGGGTGGGGAGGGAAAGCAATGTGACTGGGGAAACATTTCACCTTTTTTTATTCTGTGCATTATGAAGCTCTTGGCAGGGCACCGGGCACTGAATTTAGCTCCCCCTTCTTGAAAGCCCCACGTTACAGGGGTTTATAAGCCAGAGTGACAGTGATAAAAGGCCAATTCAGGGCTTGGGGACAATTTTTTCCTAACAACATGCTTTTGCCTCTTTGCCTCCTTAAACACCTGCTGCTTTCCACAGCCCTCTCCAGTAGCGCCTTCCGGGCAGCTCCGACTCTGAGCTGGGATGGTGAAGTTCAAAGTTAATGTTCTTCTCTGTGGTCACTGCCAGGAGTGTGTGGGTGATCAATGCCACTGCCCACGTCTTGGCACAAACAATGTCCCCCTCAGAATGCATGTGGAATTCAGAAGGGTGAGATGGAGGTTTTTTTTTGTTTTGTTTCTTTGTATTTTTTTTAACCTTCTTCAACCCTGGGCCACTTTCTTTGAAGACATTGAGACCCCTCTCCCATTCTCAATAACGTCCCCAAAATAGCATTTGCGCCACAAAGCTCTTGGGAGTAAAACATGCAGTACAGCCCAGCGTCGTGGCTCAGTGGCTGAGCTTCGACCTATGAAGCAGGAAGTCACGGTTCGATTCCGGCCAAGGGCACAAGCCCCCGTTGCAGGCTCGATCCCCAGTGTGGGCCGTGCAGGAGGCAGCCGATCAATGAATCTCTCTCATCATTGATGTTTCTATCTCTCTCTCTCCCTTCCCTCTCCCTTCCTCTCTGAAATCAATATATAAAAATATATATATATATAATGCAGTACCAAAGGTGCCTGGTAAATAGATACATGGATTGGATAGAGGAGTGATGAGCTTTCGAACACTAGCTACCTTCTCCCTGATCTCTCCACAGGGCAAATCCTCACTCACAGTGGGAGAGCCTGACCTGGGCAACCTGCAGGGTTTTAGCCCCTGAAATTTGGCGAAGATTCCATAGGAAAAGCCCGGAGCCCTGATAATTGATCCAATTAGTCTGTGATGCTTCGTGTCTGCAGAGAATGTATCAAACTGACCACAGCTGGCTTGCCTGCCGTCACCCGAGTCCCACAGGGAAGTAGCTATGGAGACGAAGGAAAATGGGGCAGCGGAGGCGCCCACCTTTGCAAGTCTGGAATCCAGGGGCGCGGGCCAAACCTGATTCTCGCTCACGGGCTGTGAGGAGGGCGGAGTGTTAGGTGGACTGCTGCTTAAACCTAAAGGAAAGGGTGTGGAGAGTGGAAAGCTTCCTCTTTGCTCACGGAGCCCCTGGGTTCGTCTTTTATACATGAGCGACGCCGGCAGAATGCAAAACACAGTGCTGCAGGGTGGAGAGCTGGGTTCAAATCCCGGCTCTGCCAATGTCTTGCTAAGAGCCCCTGCCTAAGTCTCTTCCCTTCTCCAAGACGAGGGCTCCTCGTCCCGCGGAGTGAGGGACTGGGAGCCCCTGATTTTAAAGCCCTGCCTGACATCCTGTGATTCTCCTGGGTGAAGTGCTTTGGTGGAACTGGGAAACTATTTTACAAAAGTGGGTCTCCTGGTCTGGATGCCCCTCACAGGCAGGCCAGTCCTGCTCTCTGAGCCCGGGTCTCCCTGTTGGAGGAGGGTCCCAGGCAGCCCCAGCCTTGGGCCACTCCCTCCTGACAGAGTCCGGGCGGCTGGAACCCCGCGGTGGAGGCTCCCCGCTCCTGGTCAGAGCGCAGCCCTGCACGGTTAGCATCTTGAAAGCCGAGCATTCACCGTTCACCTTCATGGCGCTGGTGTGGTACCTAACTTAGGAGGCAGGGAAGTCGAACTAATGCTATCGAACAATTTAGAAACAGCAACAGTTGCAAAAGGAAGAGTTGATTTGTGTCATAGCCTGAATATGTCCCTCCCCCACCCTCAAAGACATCCCCATCCTAACCTCTGGAACCTGTGGCTGTGATCTTACAGAGCAAAAGGGATGGGGCAGATGTGATTAAGGATTTTGAGATGGGGAGATTATCCTCGAGGTCCAGGTTGGACCCAATCACAGGGGTCCTTATCAAACGGACACAGGAGGGGCCAGAGTCAGGTGACAAGGTAAGATAATGCCCGAAGCAGAGGTGGGGTTGCGTGGCCACAAACGGAGGCCTGTCAGCAGCCCCTGGAGGCTGGAAGAGGCCCAGGATAACTTCTACCCTGGTTCTCCAGAAGGAACGAGTTCTGTCTATACCTTGATTCTAGCCCTGTAGGACTCATTTCTGACTTCTGACCTCCAGACGGTAAGATAATAAATGTGTGTTGTTACAGCAGCAATAGGAAACTAATACCATTTTTTTAAAATGACACAGTTAAGGAGAAAGTTAAATTTTAGAAATGGCCATTCACTGAAGAGTTTGGTTTAGTTTCGATTTTATTTGAAAACAGTTCTTCTAATGAATTAATGCCTTTCTAAATACGTGCTTCTCCAACTAGACCTAAGAATTTACAATTCACACTCCTTTCTTTCAAATTCTTCCCAGGCACCAGAGGTTTATTTGCCATAAATACCCCACCATGTCATCCACAGAGCAGGATGCCCCCAAATTGCACCCGTTTTCCCCATGCAGAGTAGCTCCTGTCCTCCGTCTATCAGTAACCAGGAGAAACAGCCTCTCAGAAGTCTCTAAATCCTTAATCTTCAGGCTGCAGGTAGGAAAATTTGGCTTCTTCAAACTCCCAGAATCCCCTGAGAAATACAGGCATGAAGCCTTGGTTCTCTGTTAAGAAGACCGTGGAGTTATAACTACCAGGCAAAGAGGACCACAGCTCTCAGATGTCTGTTTTTCTGCTTCCACTGTGTTGCCCCCAGCTCTTCTTTGCAAGCTATTTCTGACAACCCTCCCTCGACGACTTTGATTCATTTCAATGTGGTTAAATCGAGGGAGTGTAAGAAGTGATTTAGAGTTGGATGTCCAAGGCCTATATAAAGATTGATTATAAAATAACTGAAGAGAAACAAATTAAAAAACTACCCTTCTTTAAAACTTCAAAAAGGTCAGTATCCTTAATTGGAGAGGCAGGTGTTAGATAACAGTGGTTGTTACAAATTCTTTGCAGATGTCAGCTTATAACTTCACCAGAGCGATTTGCAGTTAATATGGGCCTTGAGATGGAATAGTTACGTCCGAAAGCCTTGCTGTTGATTCTAAATTTGATGCTTTTTCAAGAAGTTGCACACAGATTTCCACAGTTGATCATCTGCATGGGTGAATTTTCCACTGGGAGGCTGATTTTGGAATTTGCTATCTGTGCAGACATATACTGGACAGTGACAATATAATTAATTTTAAAGGTTACATAGCAACCAAAGACACGGCTAAGATCTGAAAAGCTCTCAGCAAGTCTTGTTTATTTGCTGTAAACCTTTAGCTGTATAGAACTAATTTTTTTTCCTCTTTTCTTCTCTTACATCCCTTTTCTTTTCCTCCTCCTCCTCCTCCTTCATCTTACTTAAACATTTATTCAAACTTTGAGCTGAAGCTCAAAGTATCCGTTGTTGTTTAACAGACTACCCCAAAACATGGTGGCTTAAAATCACCTTTCTCGTGACTCTGGGTGGCTGGAGCTCAGCTGGGTGGTTCTTCTGACGGTCCCACAGGGGATCTCTCATATGGTTGCATTCAAATGGCATCTGGGGTTGGAATAACTGTGATAGCTCCACTCATACACCTGGGTCCTTGATGGGGATGACTCGAAGGTTGGCAGATCTCTCTCTCTCTCTCTCTCTCTCTCTCTCTCTCTCTCTCTCTGGCTCAGGATTCTTTACATGGCAGTTGGATTCCAAGAATGAGCATTTCAAGAGGACAAGCCCTAATGAGCAAGCATTTATTTGCCTCGTATACACATTGTGTTTGCTAATATCCCATTAGCCAAGTCAGGTGGGAGGGGATCACACAGACATAACTACTGGGAGGTGTGAGTCATTGGGGCCACAGACTAATACACTTCAGATCCATGATGCCATATTAGAAGAAAACCCTGTTTTTGCTCCTGTATCAAGTATGGATTTATAGAATTTATTGGAAATAAGGTTAGAATCATTCTTCAGCCATGAAAACAGGTAAGTTGAGCTAATGAATTCATTATTTAGTTGTAACATTTCATATTTGGTTGTGACACTTCATAGAATTGTGGTATTCTGATGCTAAAGAGAGCACAAGTGGCAGCCAGGCTTCCCAGCTTCCTCACTAAGGATCCACAAGATTCTGAGTCAGTCATCAGAGTTAACTGTCAGGCCCAATTGGGTGGTGATAATCAACAGTTTTTAAAACAAGAGTCCTGGTCAAGTGCATCAAAGTTCCATTGCTTTCACCCACTTCCTATGAGAAAGAACTTGCTTCTTAGTTATTCCCACCCATTCTTTACCTCCACAGAGACAAATCTTTTTGGACATTGTCTATCCATCATGTCAGTGGGTGCCTTTTGACATGCATTTGCCCTTAGCTATTTCCTAGGGACAGGCCAACTTTCTGACAACTTGCTCTAACTGGAGCACCTAATGCTGAGCCTGGCATATAGTACGTACTCAATAAATAATCCTTGCCTAAATAAATAAAACACTAGGTATAATATTGCAGCACAGGTTCACCTTTTTCTTTGGTTCCACGTACCAAAAAAAAAAAAAAAAAAGTTTTTAGCCCATTAAACATACTTTGACAATATTGTCTTTTGGATTAAAAACAGAATAGGCCTTTTTTTCTGTATTAGGATGAGGCAGAAGTTTAGAAAACTTCCAACCACACAATATACTTTTGTGGAGGAAAACTTTCCCTTTGTCATCAGTTAAGGTTATTAAAAATAATCAAGTAAAGAAAGTTGCTAAAATTAAAAAAAAAAAAAAAGGTCAGAACCAGAAGAAAACGTGGTGACTCGGACTTCGCTGTTAACAGCTTCCTATTTAAGGCCTTTGAAAGTGGTTACAGTACAAAAAAATTGCAAACCACCATGGCTTCTACCTGTGACTCTGAAACATGCTGATAAAGTGCTCTCTCATTTCCCTCTCTTTCTTGGCCCATTAGTGTTATTCTGCTATATTTGGAGCTGAGCTCCAGCCAAATCAATAAAGTCATTTATTATAAAGAAAACAGATTTAAGACACAACAGACTTGACGACTCTGATAAAACAGAGCAAGCTCCAAGTATGAATGCAGCGTTGAGTGAAGGATTTGATTTATATGCAGTACAGGAAAATCCAGTAAGCAGAAATGGAAGTTTTTATTGTCTTGTCTATAAATGACTGTCCATAAATATAAAAGTATTATTTATTAAAGTAAATTCAACATTTTATTGTAAATATGGCCATTGTAAATAACAACCCTTTATTATCTTCTACTCACAATGGTGCCTTTTAAATTTTAATCACCTCCGTAAAGTAGCTGCCTCAGTTTGCCAAGATTTACGTAAAAATAAATATCTATTTATGAGTCCACTTTATGCTTTACAAATTGCTCACCATGTATAACGCGTTAGTGGGAGGAGGGAATAGTACTAAAGGCGGAAGAGGGGGAATCCCATGTCTCCGATACCATCTGGTGTCAGTAATGATACATCCCGGGGTGAGTTAGAGGTGTCTACACCACGCTGGGACTTCTAAATGCCAGAGTGATTAGCATTTCCGTTTGGGAAGGGCTGGGTTCTTTTCTGGAAGGGGCTGGGCCGTTTCCTATGAAAAGTAACTGCAGGGATGAGATGAACTCTTTGTTGCAAAATACCTCCTTTACCCAGGTACCAAGGAACTTGGAATCTTCTTTTGGGTAACCCCATTTTTTATTCTTTTTTCCCCCTCCTAGAAACAGAGAAAGCATTTAAATAAACAGTCCTGGGGAAGGAGGCATCAAGTCACATCAACAGCAAAGCACCAATGTGATCTTCCCTCCCACGTGGAAAATCGCAAGGCCACGGCAGCAGATAGAAGCCCAAAGAAGGAGGAAAGACAGACGGACTCTGACAAAGCAGTGATGTCACCGTAGAGAGGCCAATGGTACTGATGACGAGCTGGGCCTTCCACATGGTTTTGCCAAGTCTGATCCCGCAAAGCTGTCATCACTGGTGATATCATTGTATTGAGGGTGACTGCCAGATAAAAGGATGTGACACAAAAGAGTCAACGGAAGGCAACATTCCTCAAATACTGGCATAGTCTGCTGAGATGCTCTGAGAAGGCTTTGGGACCTTTAAGACCTGAGCGCTCATCTCAGAGTGACTCTGGCCAAGTCCAGCGGCAGCACCCAGCCTCGGGGTCATTTGTTACTAGGAAGGGAGCTGTTGGTGCTGGGTTGACCTGTTGAGTCCCCATCAGCAACCACAAAAGACCTCCTGTGTCAGAGCAGCAATGAAGTGCTTTCTTCATAAAAACCTTGTTAACCTTCATGAAAGTAGTATTAATCATTATCAAGTTCCCTGAAGTTAAAAGAGCAATTATTTCTGCATTAGACCTTTACTTTTGTCCTCCATTTTTTCTTCAAAGACTATCATTAGCTAGCTGTCTAGCTATCATCTATCTCAGTGGTCGGCAAACTGCGGCTCGCGAGCCACATGCGGCTCGTGAGCCACAGTTTGCCACTCTTTTGACTACTAAGTTTGCCAACCACTGATCTATCTACCTAGCTATCTCTAGATATCTAGATAGACAAATAGGTATTACATATCTATCAGTATAAACCAGTGGTTTTCACTGGTTGAGACTCACAGGTTGAGAACCGCTAGCAGGGTCACCTAAGACCATCGGAAAACACAGATATTTACATTACGATTCATAACAGTAGCAAAATTACAGTTATGAAGTAGCAACAAAATTAATTTTATGGTTGGGGGTCACCACAACATGAGGAACTGTATTAAAGGGTCGCGGCATTAGAAAGGTTGAGAACCACTGGTATAAACTAATATACTGATTTACATTATTTATTAATATAATGAATTCACCAATTTACTTCGGTGGAAAATTTCTTTATTTCTTCTCTGAGCATTTGTAGTTGTATCCATTAGGCTTCCACCAGGAAACCAGAAAGCAGTCTCAGTATACAAAATCAGTGAATTTTAATCAGTAACGGGTGACCTGGTTACAGGAGTGATGAAAGAGCTGTGAGTGATGGTGAGGCATGCAGAGATTAACAGCAGCAGGAAGCTCCTACTCCTAGGCTGGAGGACCATGGGCGGGGCAGGGCTCTGTGATTAGAGCCCAAGGTCTAGGATTATCCAAGGAACCCTTGTCCCTGCAGACCTGGCTGTGGAGCTGGAGTCTAGAAGGAGAGAAGCTTTGGTAGAAAACACTGTCCCAAGCTGGGAGGCAGGAGAGATACCCAGACTTCTCCCTCTCTCCCACCTTATAATTTCCTCCCAGTGGGAAGCACTGTCAGAGGCCAGGAGCCTTCTGACATGGGAGCCTGGAAATTCAAAGGTCAGCCTCTCTACCCCACCCAAGAAGAAGAGAGAAGAATGGACTGGAAGGCAGAGGGAACCAAGAACGGACAAGGTCTTTTGTATATTTGTTCAAAAATGCAGAAGGTCTTGATGATCATTTTTGTAGGCTCTGAAGTTGTCATCTTGATCTGGTTTATCAGAAAAGACCTGGCAAGTGTGGAGAGTACCAGGTTTCAGATAGGACCTGTCCTACATGGAATCACACAATTGAATGATGGCTGAGGGTGCCAGTCTCCTGTGGGCTGGCAGATCCTCCAGTTCTGCTTGTGATACCAAATTCCTGAATAGGACCTCTTTCTTCTCCACCAACCGTCTCTATAAGTAGAAGCACGTTGATAGAATACTTACTCTCTCATTAGAATGAGCCAGAAAGACTTTTATTATTTTATTTATTCTCTTGTTTCCCTTAAATAATTATAAATTCATTTAAACCAATGTCATTAATGAGTGCTTACTCTGTGCTGGGCTCTATTCTAAGTCTTTTACATGTTTTATGCCTTTGAACCCTCAGGTGCTATTATTACCATCTTCATTTTCCAGCTGAAGAAGGTGAAGCAAAGAGAAATTGTATCAAGTGTGGAGTCAGAGTGTGAAGCCAGAAGCTGAGCCCTCACACACCCAGTACGTGTGCAAAGCTCAGGCCAGCACCACATTTACAGACCTGTACTTAGATTGCGTCTAAGACATTCTTGTCCTGTTTTTCCCATGCAAACATGCACTCTCATGTGGCTCCTTCGTTCCTCAGCCACGGAAGGTGTTCCAATAATGCTGAGTGATCTATGGCCCCGAGATTGCCGCGGACCCGCGGTTTCTTACATTATTTTATTCATCGGTAAAACAGAGCCCAAGGAACCCGACGCCCTAACTAGAAAGGAGAAGGAATGAGCTAATGTCTTTAAGGTCCACAGAGCTCCTTGGAATGTGAGGTTAGATAAATAGGAGGTTTATTAGTTCTGCCACTTAACAAGCCCCGTCAGTCTTTGCTTTCCAGCACACAGCGTGAATAAGCTACAGTCTCTCTCTGTTCATCTCTCCCACAGGCAGGCTGCCCATTTTAACTTGGACGGTGCTTCTGGACTGACAGCGGAGGGGCTGGGATTGCTGGAGGAGGAGCTGGGAACGGGACTAATGGAGGCATTGATTTCACAAAGATGAGTTCCACTTGTTAAGCATATTAGTAGGGACCAGCAGCCCAGACAGACCTTATTTCGTGCTGCGGTGGAAGCTTGAGGGGCTTGCTTTCCTTGTGCCAGACTGCTCAGGGCTGGCCCTTTTCAGGGAGAAAGAGAAGGTGGTTTCTTCATTTGGACCTGCCTTTCTGAGGGACCCATACCAGGCTATATTAAAGATGTCGATATCAAAGTCCACTTGCTCTGGAAGCTTTTCTCCCCCTCCCCTTTCGCTATTGAACCGTCATGCTAAGGTCCCACAGACAATGACCTCACCAGGCACCAATGGCTCCCACATTCCAGCGCCAATGGCCAATTCTCTCTACTGACCACCGTACTGGACACACTCTCTCTTCCTTGAAACACTGTGTTCATTTCAGGATTCTTATTTTCCTCTTGCCCCAATGGCTGCTTTGTCTCCTTTTTCTTTTTTTTTCTTTTCTTTTTTTTTTTTTAATATATTTTATTGATTTTTTACAGAGAGAAAGGGAGAGGGATAGAGAGTTAGAAACATCGATGAGAGAGAAACATCGATCAGCTGCCTCCTGCATACCCCCCACTGGGGATGTGCCCGCAACCAAGGTACATGCCCTTGACCGGGATCGAACCTGGGACCTTTCAGTCCGCAGGCCGACGCTCCATCCACTGAGCCAAACCGGTTTCGGCTCCTTTTTCTATATTCTTCTCAGATCAATGTCTAAATACTAGAGTGCTCCAAGGCTAATGCCCACCCCTCATTTCTCTTCTGTCTAAAATCCCACCCTAGGTGATCTCATCATTACAAAGGCTTCCTGTGTCATCCCTAAGCCAATGACTCTCATATTTACAGCTTCAGCCTTGACCTACTCTCTAAACTCCAGACTCTTAGATCCAGTCACCTATTTAACATCTCTCTTTGGCTGAGATATGCATCCCACACGTGTCCAAAACTGAACTCTGGCCCCCATCTCCAAACTGTTCCACCCACTGTCTTTCTCATCTCAACATTATTCAGGTCCCAGACCTCAGAATCATCTTGGCTCTTTTTTTTATTTTAACACTCCATCTCTAAATCCCACTGGCTTTATCCTCAAAATATCTTCAGAACGCAAGTTTCTCCCCCTCTCTGCAGCCGGTTTCTTGGTCTGACCCAGCCTCCTCTGATTATCGCAGCAGCCTCCCAAGCGGTCTCTTAGCTTTCACACTTGCCCCTATGGTCCATTCCCAACACAGCGGCCAGAGGGTCTTTGAAAATATAAATTAGATCCTATCACTCTTCTGCTAGAAATTCTCCAATGGCTTCTCAAATCATGCAGAATAAAATCCAAATTTGTGATAGAAAATCATGTTTTTTTCCTGTCACCAGCTCTCTGACCTCATCTTCCTCTCTCACTACAGTGGCCTCCATCATGATCCTTAAACATGTCCAGGGTGCTTTTGACTCCAGGCCTTTGACTTGCTGTTTCCTTTGCCTCAAATGACCTTTCATCAGATGTCCACATGGCTTTTTTCTTCATTCTGGTTCCTGCTTGAAAGTCATCTTTTAAGAGATGAATTCCTTGATCATCATATCCAATAAAGCATCCTTTCCATCAATCTATTAACCTCTTTGTTGTTACCTTGCTTTATTTTTTTCTTACTATTTTATGATAACCTGATAGATTATATATTTATTTATTTTATTACTTATTTCTTTCCTTAAAATAGAAAATATTATATCATTTGTACAAGAGCTTTCTCTGTTTTCT
Source organism: Eptesicus fuscus (assembly GCF_027574615.1). Lineage (NCBI taxonomy): Eukaryota > Metazoa > Chordata > Mammalia > Chiroptera > Vespertilionidae > Eptesicus > Eptesicus fuscus. The sequence continues at coordinate 39,383,441 of NC_072484.1, read as the reverse complement.
ATACCACTATACCTCCATGGGAGTCACACAAATATATGTTGAATTAATAAATGACTTTCTTCTGATTAGTAGAAGTTAAAATGTTTGTGTATGTTGTGCATATCTGGTGTGTGTGTGTGTGTGTGTGTGTGTGTGTGTGTGTGTGTGGCACACAGACTCCCCAAAGGCTGTGTGCATGGGAGGTTAGATTTTATTTTCTTCCTGGGAATTCCATGTGTTTTATTCTGTACCCTCTGTGCCATTATGGCTCCAGGAAAAGGAGCAGAGTAAGTGTATCCTTGGAAAGAGAGGATATGATGTAGGGAAGGTTATTGCTGCATAGAAAGGAAAAGGAATAACTTACTCCTGCTAGTCCAAGATGACTATGGGAAGGGAAGGGAGACAAAGCAATCAGATACAAACATGACACACTCACCCTCCATATCCCCCTCCCACCTCAGTGGAGATCACAAAAATCTGAGAATACAGGGAGTTTTCCTGTTTTTTTATTTGAGATTCTGAAAAGAGACCATATCGTAAAGGAATATTCTACCTTCTCTATATCAATCTATGAATCAGAATAAAATTGTTGCTATACCATAATTAGGAGAAGGACAGTTTGAAATTCGTGCCCTAGAACCAATTCCCTACTCAACTTAGTTTCTCATGCCTTCAAAAATATCTAGAAGTTCCAAATTGCTCCTGGCTGGTGAGATTACCAGGAATCACTGCAGTGATGTTGAAGTGATCCTGTTGCCACGCCTGCTGAAGAGGTTACTCAGGCTACACAGCAAATGCAAATCACTTTCACATGTCAGAGATGAAAAGGATGAGGAAAAGTTGACCTGGGATAGAGTCACTTGAGAAGGCCACCTGGTTCTTGCCATGACAAGAAGCAAAAGACCACAAATCTACCAGTCACAGGTTTCAGCAGCAGATGACAGCAGGGGCAAGCAGTGGCCAATAGAATATTAGGCCATCACAACAGAGGCCAACTATGACCCATGTTAATCCATGACCCCCTTCTCCTGCTGGTACAAAGATATGATGAGTTACCACACACATCCGTTTACCCAGAGAAGATATTTGGGACATTTAACAGTAGTCTAGCCCAGGTAGACACTGTCTATAAAATGGGTTAATTTTTTCTTCCCTGCCCTGAGGTCAGGAAGATACTTTCTTTTGTTGGTTTTATGTAGTATGAACTTTATAGCTAGTCCTTCCATCTTCAGTTATTTTAATGTACCTGGGATTGATTTTTGTGTACGGTGTGAGGTAGGGATTCAATTTAATATCTTCCCCATTATTGATCCCTAAAACTTCCAAAAGTTCCTAGATTTTTGTTTTTTCTACCAAGTGGTGATGTTTCTGTAATAGAATGGGTTTGATGGGATGTTAGTGACCATGTGTATCTAGGGATTATTTGTAAGTCAGGTATTTGCTAGTTGGTTGCTTATTTCTATTTCTCTTATTGTCCATGAATGCTCCATGTAGCTTTTAATCTCCAGGACCAAGTTTTTATATGTTGACAGACTAAATCAAGTACATTGGCTGGTTGTAACATCAGTACATATCACATTTGCCCAAGTTCCTCTATAGAACTAAAATAGAAAATAATTCTGACTCAGTATGTGACACATTTCCTTTCCACATTACTTTGATGGAAGGGAAGCCCAAGGCAGAAAAACTATGAATCAGCAAGGGTGAAAATAAAGTCTCTAAAAGCCTGACACTCTTAAGAATTTCTTTGCACTGAGGCCATACATTTTTGAGTAAACAATAAGCATTTATTCAGCATCTGCAAAATGAATTTTAAGTTTACAAAGACTTAAAAAATGGCCAAATCCCTAGTTCTCTGCAATAGGCAAACCAGAAATTCACTTAATTTGTTACTCATCGTTTTGGCCTATAAACTCAAATACTTATTAACGCTGTAAATATGCCTTTTTACTGGCTGTCTGACAGCTCCCATGCTTTCTGTGCTGTCTCCTTAAACATTTATGAGTGTTCATGAATATGCAAATACACAATCTAATGTCTGCAAATGGTTGCAAGTACAAATGCTATGTTAATATTTCATACAGTGATGGGAGCAAATCAACAATCATAAATTTTGAACAAATATGTTGCCTCATTAATAACTAATGAAGCAGTGCATAGAGCTGAGGATTTGGCATTTAATGCTAGAAGCCTTTCAGGCAAGGCCCTGTGTCCAAAAATGTCATTAAGATCTCTCCTTGCAGGGTGGTTTCTGTATAGGGTGGGGTGGGGAGGTTTTTGAAAAGAGAGGGTTCCATAATAGTTGTTTTACAAACTGAAACTCGCATTACTATATATAGTAGCAATAAAAATAATTCTCATGACCAATGAGTTGTCCTAAAAGAGGACCTTCATGCACAAGGCGTGTGCTTGACTGGTGTTTCCATTTTCCTGAGAGCTGATGAAGACATGTAATATCAGCTAGGAGAGCTTAAGTTCTTAGTGGAAACCTAGACATGTAACATCAAAGAAATTTGATGGCTTAATCCCTTTAGCCTCTCAGCAGACTCAGAGAGATGAAGGGTTGCCTTGAGAAGCAGGGACTGCTGTGGGACTCATAGCTTTTGGTTCATGATCTCATTCCTGCCATACTTTGCCAAGATGCCACCTCTCTGGGGTGCCAATTTCTAAGAAATCTAGTATCCTGGTTAATCAGATATTAAAGTGAAAACTCACAATTATTATATATCTGAGCGATTATGTCAACGATTTATAATAGAATAAAGTATCAATAACAGATTTAAAAGTCACTTTATATTTCTGGATGTCAATATATTCATTTATAAATTGGAACAAGAGCCTTTTTATCTCCAAATTGAAAACTCTCAGTGAGCTCTTCCTTGAATGAGATGCAAGATGTTTCAGAATTTTTCAGCTTCCCTGAATTATCATAAAGAGCATCATCAGTGACCATATTATAGGTCTATAGGAATAAGATGTATGATGATAGAATAAAATAGTATTGACTATATAGTATATCCTGGAAGATTCTCTTCAAAAATAAATTCTTGGTGATAAAACTATGGTATACCTTGACTCTGGTGGATTACAGGAATCTACACATGTGATAAATTGGCACAGAACTAAATATTTACACGCAATAGTGCATAAAAACTAGGGAAATCCCAATAAGATTAGTGAATTGTATCCATGCTAACTTCCTGGTTGTTGTACTCTACCATAGTTATGCAAGGTGTTACCACTGAGGAAAGCAGAGGAAAAGGTACATGGCATCTCTTTGTATTGTTTCTTATCGCTGTATGCGAAGCTATAGTCATCATAAAATTAAACAATTTATAAAAACTACAATTAAAATACAATTAAACAATTTTTTTAAAAGCTCTTTGTGGTCAGTTGACATGGAATTGTTCCCACAATTCTTAGGGACACCTTGGACTGAGAAGATCATAGCAGGTATTTCAATATGTTTTATGTTTTGACTTTGACCCATGACATCCATGGAGTGTTGGCAAGTGCAGTGGACAGGTTGGCAGGCCTAGGGACCTGGACACACTAAATTCTTGTGTTCTCTATCAATGTGATTTTGAGCAAATTACTTTCTGCTTAGACCCTGTTTCCTCACTTAGAAAATACTATGGTGAAATTAGCATGGAGCTAGCTCTTAGCAAGCAGTAAGACACCACCACCCCACCTCTACCACTCTCCAACTTCACCTACCTCTCCACATCCAGGGCAGATATTTCCTTTCATTTCAAAACACTTTTGCTTTCCCTTTAAAAAAATAAATTTTGTATTATGAAAAAAATGTGAGAATATGCAAGAAATATTTTAATGATCTCTCAACAATTATGAACTCAGGGCCAAACTGTTTTTCTCTATACCTCACATACTTCTTTTTCTAGCACCTTATCACACACACATCCTGCCCCAACAGCTAATCATTTTGAAGCAAATCACCGATATCACAGCATTTCATCTGTAAATATTTTTAAATGTATTTCTGAGAAAAACCACCACAAAAACATAATCACAACACCACCATAATTTCTAAAACATTAACACTTTTTAATATCATCATGATCAAATTTCCCTAATGTCTCGTGATTTTTTTAAATAGATTGTCCAAATAATATTCTTAATGAGGTCATAGAAGATATTTCTAATGCATGTTTCTTTCCTGCTAGCTTCAGAATTTTTCTGAACACAGCACTCCAGACCACACAGTGGCATAGAGACCAATGGCTTGCCCTGGACTGGAGTTCTGATAAGTCCACTTGGACCCGTGGTTTCTTATTGATTTTTAAGTCACAACTGAGACTCTGACACAAAGCTGGTGGTTCTTTCTCTTATGATTAATCTTTAAATTTTTCAAAAAAAATTTAATAAAATTAAAAATACCTATTTCTATATATTTAAAAAACATATGTTAAATATAAAAGTCATATTTTTAATCTAGGCTTTTCTGCAAGTGATGATGACCAGGCCAGTTGGGATTCAGCATCCCGGTTTGAATCAAAGCATCATCACTTGCCAGACACATGACAAAACCTGTCTTGATCCCCTTGAGCTGCAGCTCCCTTATCCATTAAATGGAGATGAAAGAATACCTGCCCCAAAGGACTGCACTGAAGATCAAATGAACTCATTTAAGTAATTGATAGTAATTACAAGCAATTAATAAAAATGAAAAATAATTGGCCCAATAACCAACATGGGGTTGGTATTTATATATTGTACTTACTATGCTGTTTACTATATTACTTTAGAACATTACTCTAACATCATTTTTGGAATCTAGAATGATAATACTGGAAATTCCACTTATGTGAGGCCAGACTTCTGAAAACCACAATCATTCTGAACACAGCCATAGTCCTGAAAATTATGAGAGGGAAAGAAAAAGAACTTGACTTGCAAGGAAAACATGTTTTTGAAGATCAAAGTGGAGCTACTTCTACCTTGAGAACTGCCAGAGCAGGTAGTGGGAGAGGCCAGAGCAGGGAGTGGGAGAGGCCAGAGCAGAGAGTAAGAGAGGCCAGAGCAGGGAGTGGGAGAGGCCAGAGCAGAGAGTAAGAAAGGCCAGAGCAGGTAGTGGGAGAGGCCAGAGCAGGGAGTGGGAGAGGCCAGAAAGAACAGCCCTTTGAACTACTCAGAGTGGAGACACATGGGGCTTTCACATCTTCTGAGGGCATCCCTGCATTTCCGAAGAACCAGAAAATGATGCTCCTGGGATGACCCAATGAAATATTAAAAATACTAACACTGAAAAATAAGTGAATTGTGTATGACTTTTTAGAACTAAGGGTGAATTGTAAGGTACTTCACATAGAATACACACACACACACACACACACACACACACACACACACACACAATGGGCAACACTTCTCAGTTGGGTAAATATTTTTCAAAGTGCTTCAAAACCTTTTTTGCATTTTCTTTTTAGCACTTTTTGGAGCTTTGCTGGCAGCAAGATACACAATAGATAGAACCCGGTGCTCTCATGGGTCTGAAAAGGGGTTTGGGCCCATATTCTGGAGTGTCTGTCTTTAGGTCCTGTTCAGAGCAGTGTCTTGTTTAAATGTGGTTGCTCAGTAGTTTCCCATTTTTAGAATCCTCTGGGGTAGAGTGGAATGGAGTCGTGCTTGGCCCATTGGCAGAGCAAAGTTACAAAAGAAGAAAACAGCACCAAGCCAGGCAAGGGCAGGAAATTCTTTCAGAGCCAAGAACACAACACGGCTTGGTCACATAGGTGACTGAATCTGGGCAAATAGGTCTCAGCAGAGTGGCACAGAGAGGAGCCTAAGACCCAGCCCTCTCTTGACTCTGAAATTGCCCAGGAATCTTGAAAACAGAATGTGTTTGGAAGACAGGATATCTAAGCCAAGAGCTGCCTGAACCAGCCCAGGACAGGGAGCCAACCAATCTGCATGGGATTTCTACGCCCCCCCGCCGCCCGCCCCAAGCCTTTAATGATGTTGTCTGGGACTTTGGACTGACATAGGCCTGGTAGGTGGCAATGAAAGACAGAGGATGGGAGAATTTCAGGATTTTTTTTTTTTTTTACATCAGAGTATGAAATAGAACCAACTGTGCACTAAAGAGAGCAAGTGAATAGAGGACAATAACATTTTCATAGGCATAGACTGACCTTCACCTGGATGTTGGGGTGGGCAGTTTGTTAGAATTACCAGGGACCTTATGAAACCACAGGGTTGAATATGACCAGTGAAGACCTTTTTAATCTTTGCCCTTCAACTTAGTGAATTCTTATTTTGAAATTGTGGAACCCATGACCTCATCGCCTCTACTCTTCCCAAAGTTTGCCCAGCCGTGCCAATTAATGTCTAAAGCTCGAATTTTGTGCTCACCACGTCTTCAGGAGAGAATAGAATTGAAAATAAGAATAGGGGCTTGGCCAGGTAGCTCAGTTGGTTAGAGTGTTGTACCAATACACCAAGATTGCAGGTTCAATCCCTGGTCAGGGCACATTCAACCAATGAATGCATAAGTAACTGAAACAACAAATCCATCTCTCTCTCTCTCTCTCTCTCTCTCTCTCTCTCTCTCTCTCTCTCTCTCTCTCTCTCTCTCTCCCCCCTCCCTCTATCCCTCCTGTCCCTTTCAAATCAATCAATAAACATGTGCAAAAACAAGAATAGGGAACAACTAAAAAGAGCATCTCTTTCCCCTTTGATTCTTCCTTCTGTTTCAAACCTCTTTGCTTCCACGATGAGCCTCCAATTAATCCGCTCTAAATTGTTCTCTGAATTGCTCACATCTTCCCTTAACTGTGAAGTATCAATTTATTCCTGCCCTCAAAGTCTGAGAGTTTTTTTTATTGCTAGACTAAACCTGTATACATTTTACAAGAGGCATTTTTTTTTTTTTTTGGTAAACTAAACAAAGTGAAGCAACAGAACAACAGCACAAAATGATCAGAATAGAAAGTATGAGGATTATCCCTAAGGTAGCAGCCAGGCAGCAATACGGAAGAGTTTCCTAAGGGAAAATAGTCCAGAGGGCGTACCCTGATGTTTTATAAACCAGATGGTGCCTTTAGGGACCAAGAAGCCCCAATTTATTCTGCAGTAGCCGAACTTGCTGTGAAATATATTAGTGACCTAAAAAGAAAAACATGGATGCAACCTCCAGAGTTTGTATTGTGATTAGGTTAGGGAGCAACAAAAAATGGAAGGGTCCAGTACACAGGTGAAGAGCGTAAGCAAGATTCATCCACCTCCTGATATGCCTTGATGTCCTCTTCCCTTCCTGCCAGGAGTGTCCTCCCCATCACTGCTGAGCCAAACCCTTTAGGCCCCCTCTGGTCTTCCACACCGTTTCTCTATCCATCGATTCAGCATAACAAAGCCTTTTCCAAACAGGGAATTCAACTGACTAGGCTTGGAAAATTGGCTGGCTCCAGTTGTTTGTACTCCCTCAGCCTCTTGCCTCGTTTGTAAAATGAGACTAATAATGACTCCCTCAATGGGGAATTATAAATGTGAAACTGGAACATAGTATGTGACTAACTAACAGTAGCCATTATTATTTATAGCAGTGATACTGTTAAGACAGATCATTTAGCACTTATACAAACTCAAGGGTGATGCTCAAAATATGTAATAAAAGTCAGGGATGGGCACCATTCCATCAGAGCCAACAGTTGGCCTGGTCTGAGAATATAGGTCTCTGTAGCAGTAATACCCCAGCTGCTGGATTGTGGGGCCCGAGGATGGGTGTGTGAAGGGAGGGTTTGAAGGGATCCAAGTAGCAGATGAAGAGCTCAGCAAGCTTAGAGCATGGGTTATGTACTAACCACCCAAAGGAGAAGTACTAAAATATTTTAATTACAAGTACCCCTGTAGTGGGGAGAAAAGATCAAATATTAACCCTGCATATAATGCCTTACACTATTACTTAATAAGTCATGTTATCTGCACATGACTTATGGTCTCAAACAGATTACAAGCTAATGGCTGAATGTTGAAACACAGACTCTCCAAATAACAGTGTGGACTATCGGGTGTTCAAGAAACACTTATCATTGGGTTGTTAAATAGAAAATACCGTTGAATATTATTTTTATGTATCACTCATATTTTGACCAAAATAGAAAATACCGTTGAATATTATTTTTATGTATCACTCATATTTTGACCACTTTCTAAAAGGGATTTATGATGGTTTAACACACAGGACCATCGATGCCTTAGAATCACATTAGTTCAAGGGCAGTAACACGAGAGCCTAGGAATAAAATGCAGTGAGCCAACCTGTGGTTTGTTCACAGCAGAGCCCAGAGTTTTGTGACTCACCCAAAGCAAAAAGGGAAAGTGATTTAATTATCGAATAAAAAGAAACACAGAAGCACACAAATATTTCCCTCTAGGAGGAAGTCATTATCCTGGTATGAGGTGTATTGGACACCACTATGGGCCTTGTCTTCAAGAGCGGGCCCTCCTCTCCCTTTGCATTGTGGCTCCTGAGCTCCTGTCCCTCACTAGCCCCATACTGTATGTCCCAGCTGCTCCAGAAGTCTTGGTGTGGTCTCATCACTCCATGGCCTTCCACACCTCAGAGTCTTTGCAGAGGTTGTTCCTCTGCCTGGAATTCTCTTTCTTCACTTTCTTCCTTCATCATACAGTTCAAATTAACCTCCTCTTTGACACCTGTTCCCTTCAGAATGGCTCAGTGATGCCTCTCATCCCATCCAGAAACTAGGCCACCTACACCCACTACAGTATTGTAGCTCACGAATGTGTTAATCCCTTCTGCCTTCTACCCACAGCTCCAAACCTTACCTTTATGCTCCTATCTGGTTTTGATTTCAGACCCTGGTAACTGGATTTCTCTCTCTGACTTTTCAGTGAAAAATTCATGTAGAGTCCGTTGGCTTTTGATTTTGCTTCTCCCCAAGGAGAATATGTCTTTATAAAAGATATTCCAGTTCCAGGAGGGCATCAGCTTACCTTTTGTGATTTAGAAAAAGCTTCCCAGAGGGAACAGCTAACTTAGAGACCTCAGGGTGGCATGTTTTTCCTTCCAGCTCCCTGACAGAGCACGTGGCTAAAGGAGTGGAGTGTGGAGGAGCCTGTGTGCACTGCAAAAACTTCACATCTCTGATTCCTGGCGCAACCCCTCGGCCTAGGCTCACAGTGGGAGGGGGCAGACACAAAGCTGTTCCTAGTTCCTCCAGGAGAAATCTCTCTCTTTGAGCTAGCATTCTGTTAGACACCATCTTCATCATGTGAATCTTTGCTTGCGTGTCTGACTCCCAGGGTTAAGAGACTGGAGTCATCTGTATATCCCTAGAGTCTTTCATTTACCTCTCACCACTCCACAAATTTCTTTCAAATAATCCAGTGAATTAATACACAGCAAGAAGTTTTAATGGACCCCCACCATTTTCTTGATTAACTCCATTTCACCAATATCAGTCAACAGAACCACAGTTATGCTGAAAGTCATTTTGTTCACTGGGAAAATGTTAGATTGGGAACCTCTGGACAGACTTTGTTGGGGTAGAAGCCGGAGTCAAGTCTAGACAGGATATTCAGCTGATAGTCAGCTATTGGGTCAAAATTTTGCCAAAAGAGGGAGAATGACTCTTTATTAGCAAGTTAATTAGAAGTAAATCATTGTGCAAGGTGGGGGTATACCACTTAGAGAAGGATTTAAAGAGCTTTGGGTGAAATTTTGCTTCCCCTTTCTGTGACTCATACCATGTCTCTAATGCTTTCTAAAACTGTGAGGCTGTAAGGCCAAAAAACTTTGCTCATTCAGGGCTGAGCTTTGAACAGGAGTGGTGCCCAAGACTTAAGATACTGTGTGACCCAATAGTTAGGACTTATATTCAGAGATGAACCACCAGACCTAATAATAAGTGGATTGATTTGTTCCAAATAGGTATATCCATACATGTAAGTATCTTGTCATGGATACTGCTTCCTTGTTCAGTCAGAGTCAGGCATTCAAAGGATAATGTTTTAAAGTGATTCTGGGGGACATGGGGAGGCTGACTATGTCTCGGCTTTATCAGCCAAGGGAAAAGAGAAAGTCAGCCTGTAGCTTGCCTAGGTTAGGTGCATTTCAATGTATTAGCGGTCTCAGGGCTTCTCCCAGAAGGTAGCCTGAGTTCAGTGTTTTGAACCATGAAGGCCATTACGTGTTCAGAGAGCTCTTTTCTCTGGTTTAATCCTCCTGCTCTGCTAAGTTCCTGAGCCCAGGTTTTTGAATAATTGAACTGAGAAAATACACATTTAGTGGGAAAGTTTATAATTTGTATTCTTCATGTCTTTTTCATTTGAAGTGAAAGTAAAGTTGCTCCTAAACAATGATCAAAACAGTATCTGGCACATAGTAGGAAATATGTATGAGAAAGAATGAATATGATGGGCTACAATTGTATCAAAGTGTGATTATCAAATAATGTGATCTAATGACTAACTTTAGAACAAACGACTATGAAAATTACTCTCTATTTTAGGTTTTATGATAAACATGAATCACCAGATCCCTAAATCACCTTGACATTTCTGAGTCTTATGAGTCCTGGGTTCAGGATATTTCAAGTCTGAATTATCCTTCTGATAAATTTCCAGGCTTCTTTTTGGTGTAAGGGGCAATCAGAATAATGATAATGAAAGCTAGCCTTGAGTTCCTTTTATGCACCTGTCCCTGTATAGCTTTAAAATACACGTTTGAGTATCTACTTTTATATGTGAGGCTAGAGATTAGTGGCTAAATCTCAATTTGAATCTATGTATGTGTTAAACACAAAACTTGTGCTCTTGCTTCTGTATTTGCACCAACCAGAGAAATGTCTCCTTTGAAGGAATCAGATTAAAATTGAGAGTAATAAACCCAGGATTTCTAATCCAGGTGACTTAGACACCATCATATTGATATTAACTAACATCACTGTGATCAGTCCATACTTTCACCTACCAAAGTTACATTTTCCTGTCATTGAACAACAATAACACCACCACTATTACAACAACAAAATTTGGCACCCTAAAATGCTAACTGACGGGAAACATGTCTCCTAAAATACATGATCTGTCATGAAAAAAAAAATGGTGTTAAATCTCTTAAGGAAGATTATCAAGTTAGAATACTTGCCTTTATGCTTCATGGAGCCCTCAGAAGTTAAAGAAAGTGCAATTATCTATTTTTGAAATTTAATCTTGAATGGTTCTGTGGCTGCTGATGACCTAACACCGCTTGAGTAGGATGGGTCTAGACGATCATGACTCACCGATTGTCTCATGAAGGTGAGAGTTGACAAAGAATCTGTGGACTCTAAAGAGAATTGGCTTCTACAACTGGTGAGCATGGCATTTAATGTGGCTAGATCAGCAAGAGAAGGATTTTGATGGTATCACATTGAAAACCCTGAAGACAAAATTATCAAAACAACTGGCAGAATTTATAAGTGATATACAGTACCCAGTTGACGACTCATATTTAGATGTTGTCTAATGAAGAGCCATTAAGTTTGATAAAAAAAATTATAAGATTGAGTATATTAATTTAAAAAAAGTGAGTCCAGGTTTCCTGCCATGGACAGCTGGATGGATAGTAGAATTAATCTTAGATAACAGAGCACTTAGTGATGGTGAAATAAATAAAACAAAATAAACTGAAAGTTAACTCTTGATAACAAAGAAAATAAAATTAAACACATACAGTAAAAACATGGAAACACATCTTAAAGTCTTTAACTAAACAGAAATAACTAAAATAATCGTACCACAAGTAAATGACTAATCTGAGTTATAATGACAAAGGTATTTCTTTAGGATTATGGAAGGAAATGTTCTTATCCTTTGGCAGAACTCAGGCTGAACCATGTGCAATTTTTTATGATCTCTTGTGCAAAGCAGACCAATCAGTTTGCCTCCAGCAAATGGCTGGCCCTGCTCCCCAGAAACCACATTCATAACTGTTGGAAATTGCCTACCAGCACCTCAGTTTGGAGTTTGGAGCTAAAACCTTTTGGAATCCATTGATGACCCTTTGACATCTTTGTTTGTTTGATAGATATTATTTTAGAATTTTGTCAAGGAAAGCATCTATGACCCTTATCCATCAAAGCCATAAGTACCATAAGTATTGGGATTGGAAGCATCATTCATTTTCTTTGAAGTTCTGGGTGTCTAGCACTGAAGGACATATGTCTTTCAAATCTTCAAAATGTTTATTGTCAGTGCCACAATGTTTACCATAAATCATTCATTCTTTTAAAAAAGATTCTTTGTTGGATTTCTCTAAGCTCTAGCACTATCCCCTCTCTGTGTCTAATATTCCTTAGAGCAAAGAATGGGACTGATAATTAAGTTGTGGAACCTTTATCCTCTACAGCTTAACACCAAGGAAAGAACATTGCTTAGAGAAATAGGAAAGATTTTCAGCAGTGTGTTTAAAAAAAAAAAAAAAAAGCAGACAAAGGAAGAAAAAGACAAAAGGGAGGAGGAAGCATAAAGGTACAATAAATTGCTGGTTGTAGCATGAAAATTGAAGAGCAGGGAGAAAAATATTAAAATGTTTGTATCTAGGTTCATATATCATAACATTAAGAGGGAAATGTGTAACTTTGAAATAAGTTTAGTAAAAGCGAGCTTTTAAAAAGGATTGTAAAATGCTGATAAAAGAAATTTGGAAGAACGTTTTAGGCACCAATCATTTCTTCTAAAATAAAAGAAGGAAGCTTCTGTATTTGTATTGCAAAAACCTTTATGATAAAGTGTCTCCAGAAAGCATCATAAATCGGAAATGAGTAAAATGTGATGTGAGCTTTTATGCTTTAAAAATGTGTAGATGTAAAGCAATGTTGGTTTTAAACAAGACAGTTGCTCTAGGCAATTCTTGAGACTGTGCCTCTATGGCAAATATCAAATAGTAGATAAAAGCAATTATCAGGGAAATCATGCATCTTATGTTAATAGAGCATAAACCTTTAGGGCAAGACTTTTTAGAGTAAGAGTATGTAGTCATTGCCTTGTCCCAGTGTGCCTTAGGAACCAAAAGACTTCATCTGTCCCAAAATATCTTCCTTGCTGGATTGGAATTAATATCCCTGAGGACCATTCTTTTTAATCAAAATATATTTAGAGAGCTCCTGCTAGAACACACATCTGCTACCCAGGAGAGAAAAAATACAAAATTACCTGTTACTACAGTAACTTGATTTAATAAAAATATTAGTTAGCTTGTGAATCTCGTGTAGAATTTAGAGAGTCGAGTACCTAGACAGAGCCATTTTATACAGGAAGGGTATTTCTAAAGTTACAGACCTGAGGGAGCTGCTCAAAGATGGGGCTTCATTAGGGCACCGAACAACTGGGGAGAAGAGCCCAGTAGAGGGCTTGTGGGGTGACAAATACAAATTTTGTCTTTTTCATAATTAGGATGTCTCTACTAGACTTTCTGGAACTTTATTCTAACCCCTTTCTCTGTAAAACGAGATTTGGGATACTTTGGTCTGTCTTGCTGCTCATCCAAATGTACCCCACTTCTGAAGTATCACAATGACCTGGAAGGAGGCCCAGTTGTTAGATACCGTCTTGTAGCCCAGAGAGTTGACCCATCTTTGGGATTTGATATTCAGGTGGACCTAGGAAGTCAAGATTTGCATGGTTCACCTCCACCATCACCCTCCCCCCTCGACACACACATTCACACAAAAAAAGAATAACAAAAGACTAATAACTAAAAAGAGATAGTCATCCAGTGACCAATAAGCTGAGGAGTTTCATTGGATCCATAGGAAAACAGCCTTATAATGGAACATCAAGATATGCTCTAACCAGGAACCCAAATTCCAAATTAGAAATGCTAATAGGAAATAAAAAATGGGCTGTTGTGTTGGTGAGTTCAGTGAATGCTGCTTGGAACATGGGTCCATTTCCTTAAGAAATCAAGGCACTTTTTTTTCTCCTTGGTCCTGCCTTTCTTCTCGTTGATGGAAAAAAAAAAGAGAGAGAGAGAGAGAAATAACCAACATCCCAGTGTGTGTCCCCGAGCACTGTATTTGTGGAAGGGTGGTATGACCTTCCAACGACAAATTTGGCAGTCAGCTGGCTTGGGGGATGAGAATGTGTGTTCACTGTTGGTAACACAGACGGGAAAACCTCAGTGTGAAAATATTCTGGCCAGGAATTTTATGGATTCCCTGGTTCTCCCGGACTCCTGCTGCCAGCAGTGGTGGTGGATGGGAGCAACTACTACAATTCAAGGCTGTGACAGTCCCTTCATTGAAACATTTAAGCAAGAATGCAGTTGGTGTAGCCTGAACTTTGACCATTATTTACTACTTCAGTGTGATTTAGTAGAGATTTTTCTAGTACAATAACTGTAATGAAGACTTTCTTGGTTTGATTTGACATTTTCTCTTTATAGACTGTTAACTCTGATATTGTTCCTTAGTAACCAGCCAAGTTCACTGGTAGCATTACGGTTACCTGGAGTAGAATCCCTGGAGAAAGAGCACAAGATAATCACGAATGCATCTGAGGTCAACACTTCCTTGACTATGACTTCATTGAGAAGCAATTTACTTCATATTCTTTCATCAACATTGAAGTCAACGTAAGTGTAAATCTACTCCCAACTCCCGGTCGACATGTAACACTTACTAGTATTTGTCCCAGTGGATTATTTTGAAAAATACAGAGATAGAGTTTCATTTCAGACAGCTTACCAAAAATAAAATATTATGTGCCTTTTGAGGGCCTGCTATGGAATGAAACTTGTTAGAAGGGAATCTATTTATTTTATTTAACTTAGTTGGCAGCTCCATAATCCCATTGTGAGAGCTCCTAACTCTTAGGAGAGAAACTAAGCAAGAAAGAAGACTGTGGGTTTTTAATCTTATCCCCCTCCTTCCCTTCTGTTGCAGAATACTCTTTCTATCATAGAGATGGTGTTCTCAGTTCAAGTACGTTCTTGTTAATAAAATTGACGTGGGTGAGACTTCTAAATCCCTACACATATTCCTTGCAGATAAAAACCAGTCTGCTTGCTAAATATCCATGCTTTTCTTTTCTGTTGGCACATCCTCAGCAAGGACAGTTCACAGCAGGGTGAGCTGCTGCAGTAAATGTCAGGGAAATAGAAAGAGGTCAAGGGGATGGTAGCTCGTTTGAACCTATTGGTTAGTTTTAAATTGACCAGCGCTATAGCAAACAATTCATTCCATCATTAGTCTTACGGCGAGGGGGGGGGGGGGGAGGGAGGGTGCAGGAGGGGGTGGTGACAAACAGCAAAAGTGGGTTAAAAAAATGCCAACACCTGTCGAAATATCTCCCTCTTTATGGTTCACGAGTGGTGGATTGGAGGAGGTGAATGAACCTTCCCCAATTTAACAGAGCTGATCCATTTGTAATTTTTTTTTAAGGAAACTTCCATCTTTGGCCTACCCTGACCGAGTGGTGTGACTATGGATGTACATAATTTTTACCCTTTGACACCATTTGTGGCAACAAACTGGGCCTTCTCAGTCGCTTTGAGATTTCATCCTGTGCGTTGTCACTGGCTTTTGGCACTTGCATTTAAGCATGGTTAAAAAAAAAGAAAAAAAGAAAAGATTATTCTTTTTCCTACCTTGGTATAAAGATGAACTAGTCAATCATTCATGGAGTACCCTACTCACATCCGATGCTACAATTTCGGATGTTGATAATTTACTTTTGATGCTAATTAATTACAAGTAATCATAAAAACAAATTAAAACCACTATACTTATTGCAGGTTTTCTTACGCTCCTGAAATAATGCATTTTTATGCATCTGTTTACTCGCTTTGTAAAAAAATGTAATAATCTATATTCATAGAAAAACAACTTTAGTGCTCTGCGTCAAAGCTGTAAACTGTTATTGGTTATTTGTGTCCCCTCCTCCCCCCGCCCCCCGCCCGCCCCTAAGATATTAAAATGGGAGAATGAAAGTGAGCCACATCAAGTGAAAGAGATTAATGCATTTTAGGAATTTAGACATTTTTTTTTCATTTCTGTTTGTTATTTGTGCATTTATCCCTTTAAGGGACAAAAATATTATTTTGCTCCTGAAAAGGAGTAGGAAAATGGAGCACCAGCGTTGGCTTACAGGCCTAGAAGAGACATAAATCTCTCAGAGACCCCTTTTACATCTTCCCTGTGGGGGAAGGAGAGGGGGTGACTTTCTGGATTTTGTCCTCTCCAACAAAGAGGCCTTTTAGCCTATTTGAGAAATGCGGTGAATGGAACCATAGTGTATCCTCAGCAGAATCACTACTCGTGTTCTGATTTCTCATTCCACTCCTCTGCCACTGCCTTGTAAGCTCCCCTGGGAAGCAGCAGAGCAGTGGGGACATGATGGGTGGGAGTTTGAAGACCTGGGCTTCTGGTGTGGATGCCTGCCATCTTCCTCACAGGGTGCAACCCAATCCAATGTAATAACCTGGGAGAGCTTTGCAAGGTCCTACTCATATCATCACCAAAACATCTAATATGTATTGAATATTAAAGATGCTATATAAGTCAAGTACTTGTGTAGCATCTCACTCAATCCCCCAACACCCCTGCAAAGACAGATTCTATTTTCTGTAATGTTGTAAGCGTCAGTGCTGTCTAGCAAGGGTGAACAAAATCTCAGGGAAGAGACTGTCTGGGCCTGCTTTGCAGGTTTCAGCCCCCACAGCTGTCTATGGGATTCCTTTCCACATCACGCTCACAGTTCGTAAGGCATTGCACACCCCTCAGGGAGGAGTTGGTAGCACCTTTCTTGCTCCAGGGAGGATGTGGAGTAACTTTCCAAGAATTTTACTCTTCCCGAACTCAGCAGCCATTCCCTGCTTCTCCTCCCAAACACCCTTTGAATCCCACCTTCTCATTATTTGGGTTTCTGCTACCCATGGGTGGCCCAGATTCTACTTGGAGATGATAGTAGGTAAAGTAGGGATTTGTCAAGGAAGATAAGTTAAAATTTCTTCCAAATATGATAAGATAGCCTAACCCAGTGGTTGGCAAACCGCGGCTTGTGAGCCACATGTGGCTCTTTGGCCCCTTGAGTGTGGCTCTTCCACAAAATACCACGTGCGGGCGCGCACATACAGTGCAATTGAAACTCCGTGGCCCAGAAGTTGGTTTTTGGCTGGGCGAGTCTATTTATTTATTTATTTTTTATTTAGTCTCTTTTTTCTTTTTTTTCCAAATTTAAAAAAAAATTTCTTTATTGATTAAGGTATCACATATTTGTCCTCATCCCCCCATTCCCATCCCACACCCCTCCCCACACATGCCCCCACCCCCCTGTTGTCCTTAACCACTGGTTAGGCTCGTATGCTTGCACACAAGTCCTTTGGTTGATCTCTCCCCTTTACCCTCACCCTTCCCTACCCTCCCTCTGAGGCCCAACAGTCTGATCCATGCCTCCTTGTTTCTGGGTCTGTTCTTGTTCATCCGTCTATGTTGTTCATTATTTCCCCTAGATGAGTGAGATCATGTACTATTAGAAATACACTTATAAGAACTGAAAATGAGACAAGCAATAATGGTTATGGTGACAGGCAAATGAATCAGTCTGTAGTGAGTTTCTTTCTGGGCCAACAGTTCTTTTGAGACCCAATTTCAATGTCCAACAGTTCCTTATGTGTACATGTCAGCACTGACATTACAGTTCTGGATGGTGGACAAATGGTGGTAATGCAGGTCCGACTCTCTCTGGTTTGGTCCTGGGATGGGCGTGTCTATTTTGAGAAGTGGCTTTAGAACACTCAAGGGGCCAAAGAGTCGCATGTGGCTCGCAAGCTGCAGTTTGCCAACCACAGGACATCCAATAACCACCTCCAGGGTAAACCCAGGGTAAAATGTAAAATACAATTTCTTTACACACACATTACCCAGCCCTCATCCCAAACCAGTCAGATCTTAAGACAACTGTTACATGTTAAGTGGGGGCGGCAGGGGGCGGGGAAGGGAGGGGGTTAGTTTGACCCTGAAGAGGTCTCTGAAATCTGGTCACTTGACTTGTAAATCTTGGGACTTTATGAAGCTGTTGGAAGTCAGACAGACTTGGGGGCTTTAATTTATAATATCAATGTATTAGGTAACTGAAGCCTCAGTTATTAGTTTCAAGCCATCCTATATAATAAAAGGCTAATATGCAAATCAACCAAATGGCAAAACGACCAGTCGCTATGACATGCACTGACCACCAGGGGGCAGGCGCTCAATGCAGGAGCTGCCCCCTGGTGGTCAGTGCGCTCCTACAGGGGTAGTGCAGCTCAGCCAGAAGCCGGGCTCACGGCTGGCGAGCACAGCAGTGTTGGCAGGAGCTTCTCCTACCTCTGCAGCAGTTGGACATCCTCCCAGGGCTCCCGGATTGCAAGATGGCACGGGCGGGGCTGAGGGACCCCTTCCACCCCACCCTGCGAGTGCATAAATTTTGTGCACTGGGCCTCTAGTTGTTTAGAAAATTATTGGCATTTATAATTTTAATTGATTTTCACAAAAATGTATTTGGTTTATCTAGACAAGTCATTTGCATTTATGAATGTTTGGTTGCCCCTTTTTAGTCCCTGAAAACCCAAAGCATGTGAAAGCATATGTTGCTAGCCCTATTTCTAGACCTGTAGAAATGCTACGGAAGTCATACACACTGGGAAGCAATGTGATGGAGGACTTTGCAGGTAAGCACACCTGGTCCAACCTGGCTGCCTCATGTGTGACCTCAAGTAACTTAACCACTTCGGAACTTGGCTTCTTCGTATGGATATGGAAGGATTAAAAAACCCACTGTGATGCCTATGAAGTTTAAACGAGGTCAAGTTAAAAGTGTGAGCAGAATGTCTGGTACAGAATTGGCACATAATAAATGTTCCTTCCTCCTTCTTCCACCCCCTGACTTTTTGAACATGTATCAAAAAGAAGGAAGGATTCTCTGTTCCTACAAATCACCTTTGAATTAGTCCCCAGTATTCGTTTAATCCACCCATAACTTGATTTTCTCCTTTCGCTTCCTTATTCCTCTTTTTTTGCTCTGTGTTTCCCAAAGGGAAGAAGCTAGTCAGTCCATAAGGTCCCCTTGATGGTGGGGTCCCTCCGATGGTTGCCCTCAGTGCCCACCAGACCCTACTCTCTTCTCATTCCATCTTTGTCTTTTCATACTCACCCTGGTTGGCTTGTGCACGATCCACCCTCAAGTTCCATCACCTTCTGTCTGCTTCCCCTGGGGCCGGGGAGGAATGGAGGAGCAGAAGTTGGTAGGAAGAGGTTGTGCCTCCATTTAAGATCCGTGTCGCTGGCCTGGGCTACTGGAGGTTTCACATGCAACAGGGAAGGGTCACTTTGACAACAGGACAGCTTCCAGCTGGATTCTGTTTCCTGGTTGGACATTTGGAGGCTCCTGCTGTCTCCAGGTAGGAGGTGTGCCTACAGACAGTTCATAGCCACCCTAACAATCAAGCTGTATCAAGCAAGGGATGGAGGAGTAGGTAGAGCACAGTGGATGCACTGGGCTCTTTTCTTAAACAATATTTCACACACTTTAGGTTTAATACTACCCTAAAGGCAATCTCCCCAGTGATTACTCGAATAATCACCAAATGTGTATTGTAAGGGAGAATTAATCAACTTAAGTCTAATTCATTGGCTGTTAACCCATTACAGTGTTATTTTAAGAATCCCTTACCGTGAATTTTAAAAATCACATTAATTACCATGAATTTTAAAAATCACATGTTTCAACTGTCTCAGTATCTAGAAAACGGATCCATGCCTAATGACTGACATGGAAACACAGAGTGGAGCATAATAACCCATTCAATTCCATAGTCAACACCATTCACATCCCCCCTGCCCTCCATCAACATACACATTCAAACACATGAACTAGAGAGAGTCATGTCCTGGTTTGGAATCATCCTCACAGGGGCCTGACTAGTGAAGGGAAAATTCCCAGGCCACTATAAGCAGCCAGCAAGAGGCAAGGAAATCACAATTCATATTTGAGCATATGTGCACTGTTTTTCTGTTTATAAGGCTTTTTTTTTTTGCTTGTACAACAATTTGAGTAATCCTTAAAGCAGTTTGTGGTGGTCTCTATTGTTATCCTAATTTCACTTATGTGGAAACTGTGACTTAGAGACCCAACATTCCCAGAAAGAAGTTGTCAGAACTCGAATGCAGTCTCCTCTGACTCCAAATCCTGCATTTGACCACAGCATTAACCCTGCGTCTTCAGTCATCAAAAGATACCATACCCAAGGTCTATGGGACTAATAATGAGGGTTTTGCTTAAAGTGCGGAAGGAGCAACTCCAAGATGCTTTCTGGTCTAAAAGAGACTTGGGAACTAGCACCACACAAAATTGTGACATTTCCTAGTACATTTGGAGTATATCCTCCTTTCTCTGCACTAATTCTCCTCCTGTTTGCTTTTCTCTCTCCCTTATCCCCACTGCAGACACCCAGGGAAGGGGTTAAGGAGTATGAATGGGGAAAAGAAAAGCAGACAGGTTTTTTCTCAGTTCTGAAATGCCATCACATCTATGACCCCCCAGGGCATTATCATGATACCCCTACATCTGACTGCCTGATATTCCTGCCCAGAGAATAAAGGACACAAGCATAAATGCTGAATATGTGTACAATCCAAGCAACTTCATGATGACAAATCAAAATAAAAAATGAAAACATGCTTTCACAGGCCACGTGGCCGTGGCTAATGACTCCACTTTTGTTAAACAGGTGGGTGTTTACACTTGTTCAAGGTGGCAGAGCTGATGATCTACAACAGCAACAGAGCCTTCATGCCAGACCTAAGAAAAAATCATCTTCTAGAGAATTTTGACTTCAAATGAACACCAGATCGTACAGATGACAACAATGAACAAGTCCACTAAGTGGGCTTTGGCCAAGAAGATAAAATTCACAATTCCATATTCTGTCATTACAGCACGTGGTCTCCAAGGACTCTCCTGTTTCTTCTGGCCCGGTGTGGGCAAGAAAAAGTAAAACAGTTCGAGAAAAGACAAAGAAACGGATGTATCCAGAAGAAGCTGCTTCCTTCATAGGCAGGCTCAGTCCTGCTATAAGGAGAGCTACGCCCCTAAAAAACAAACAAAAGCTAGAACGGAATTGGTGACATGGCCACTTTTGCTCCTGCTGAGCTTGGAACTGGAATGAAAAAGAAAGGCTGAGGGTGAGACTGAAGAAAATGAGGCTGGAGTGACAGAAGCCAGTGATTTGGTTTGTTTTGTTTTAGACAGGGTGTAAAATGTCCAGAGTCAAAGAATTTTGGGGAGATTAGTCAAAAGGCGAGGACCCAGGCAAGAATGCCGAAAGGACTATCGCTGGGGATTCCTCTTGGGCATACGCAGGGGAAACCATGTAAACAGTAAGGCCGAGCAAGGAGGCAATCAGATTGACACTGGAAGGGAGGCATCTCATTAGAGCTTATGTGTATGTCTGAATTGGTGGTGGTGGCGGTGATGGTGGTGATGGTGGCTTAATTACAACAGTCTTTGAAAGGAGGTGACCCAGGGCTTCTTGGAGAGCCCCATCTATGGAATGGTTTCTTGGTTTTACAGGACATCCTAACATAACCCGTATCCTAGACCAGAGCTATAAACCAGTAAAGTGAAGAGCCATTTGGCCCATTCATTCACTTATTCATCTCTTTTCTTTTGACCAAGAGGTAATGAGTAAGTATTTCATGCCAGGTACCATGCTAGATGCTGGGAATACAGGCACGAGGAACAAATGGTCCCTGCCCTCTGAGAAATAGACAGCCTTGTATTCAGACAATTATAAGAGATAATGAAAAATGACAGAAGAAATAGCTGGGCATTATTAGAATAGATGGTAGGGCCATGAAAAAGCCTGGAGGATCGAATTCTTTTTCCCAAAAAAGGAAGCTAAGGAGACATATTTCAGGAGCATTTAGTAAATATTTGAGGGCAATGCAATAAGATCTTTTTTAAAATTAATTGTTAATGGAGGTATGACATACTTACAGTGAATTTCACAAATCTTAAGTGTTCAGCTAAACTTTTGTGTGCATACACCTGTGTCATCCCTATGCAGATCAAGATACGGGGTATTTCCACAGCCCAGCAGATTCCCATGCTACCTCTCAGCCAATGCCCTCCCCCCAGAGGTTAGTGTTGACTGACTTGAACTTCCCACTTGAAATGGAATAACATAGTCTTCTTTGTGTCTGTCTTTCTCCACTTATCAACTCAATGAGATCACCCAGATTATGCAAATATCTCTATACTAAAATGAGGTCGCAGGGGAAGTCATTCCTGGATTTTAGGATTTTCTGAAGGGGAGTTAATTGGCTGGGAATGGGGAAACAGATGGTAGAGTGGAAAAAACAAAAAAGTTTAGATTCCATGGGGGTGGGTTTCAGTTGTGAAGAGGCCACTTGCTAGCTGTGTATCCTGAGAATATCATTCTCTGAGTTTCAGTTTTCTTCTCTGTAAAATGAAGATAACACTACCACCTACTTTATGGAGCTGTTAATATAATGTACGTAAGAAATCACTTTTAAAGTGAAACACAGATAGATTTTTTAAAGTATTTTATTAGTTTTTCATTTGCACACTAATTGATGTACATGTGTATTTATGAATGGCTAAAGATATGTAAAAAACAATTTTTCCATTACACCTTTTATAAGCATGCTCTCAGTAATCAATGGAGTTTTATTACTCAAATACAATTCAATTAACATTCAAAAATTGCCTTGTTAAATTTAAGATCTTATTCTAGTTGCATGTAATATGAAGTTAAGACATGGGTCGGTGTTCTACATCTTGGGATCTGGTTGCCAAATCAAACAATACTCTGAATTTACCAGACCTGCTAACACCTGTAATAATGCACATTAAAAAGTACCCTACCTCGAGCATCTATTTCCTTCTGTTACAAGTCTTGCATTGTAAAAAAGCAAAAGCAAACATTCCACAGAAGGAAAGAAAGGTTTTAGATTTCTGTAGTCCTCCCCCCATACACACCCCACCCCGATTTTCAGTTTGTTACCACAAAGGGAAAATGCAGAGATGAATGCCTCTTGAAATGAGAAGCAACAGGAGAAGGCTAGGATGAAAAGTTTCAATTTGCGTCAAGTTAGAGGAAGTTAAGACTTGGAGACTGACTTTTTAATTTCTTGAATTGATTGGTAAATACCTTACTTGCTCTTCAGCAAGATGATGAGTTCAAAATTAGAAAATAGATTCATTCAAATTCTCCACCAACTGTTGTAAATTTTCTTGCTGATGGGAAAGAGGGGGAATTCATTTTCTCAATGGCTACATTGCCAGCCATCATCTGGAGCAGTCTGTCTATAAACATGAAACCAGAAACGTTGGCGGGAGGAGACATTAACCAATCCCCTACCAGGCTGTAAGTAATACCACATCCTCCACCTGGCACCATTAATAATCCTATTCAATGAACCCTTTATTATTAATATCACTAGTATAAAAAATGACCCCACACTTACAGGTGTAACTTAATGAGGCACATGTTGTGGCCAGATGTCTTGCAAGGCCGGCTCCACCACCACAGTACACATCTTTGTGCACGTTTCATAAAAAGAAACCATCTGAAAGCATTCATTTCAAGAGCATATTCATCACGCACCGTGGTCAGCTCAGGAGTGACGCTCTTCTACTTAAGTTTAAACAGATGGAAAAAACCTGGGACTTATATTCAACATACCTTGTTGGGGTTTTTTGTTGTTGATTTTTTAAAAGTAATTATCTGATTAAAACTGCCAAATACATTTTCTCCTTTTCACTTCCACCATGAAAATGTTGAGGAGTTGGCAGGACCATCACAGCCTCCAGTTAGAAGGGACTCCTGCCATTCAACTGGCCTCCACCTGCTGCCGGTTTTGTGATTATATTTCTTTCTCCTTCCCTGCATTTGCAAAAAATGTAGAACAGATTCTTGTCAAAATTCAAGAGCCATTCGGAAGTTGAGTTAAATAAGAATGACACCTAATTATGATAACGGAGAAGCCTTGTTTAAACTTTCTGGCCTGGGTCTTCCAGAGGAAGTAAGGTTTCATATGGACATAGAAGTTCTTGAGGGTCCCCACATAGGAAATAGACCTGCTTTCTGCTGCCAGCTCACAGCATGGATGTCCTGTGTGAACCAGCATTTGTGGGGATCCCCTCTAGGGTACAGAGTTGTTGAATCTGTAGCTCTCATTAACTCTCTGTAGAGGATTCAGGGGTGTAGGTGATGGTGTAATAGAACCACTGTGGGCTAAATTGGGATTTTTGCTAGTCCTTAAGAAAAAGCATTAGGTAGAGAAGGGGGATAAAAGCCTAAGAAAAGTTTCAGAGAAGGGAATGATCACGCAGGATTAGACGTGTGGGTGCCCTCAATAAGCTGATAAAGGGGCACTGTGGGCAGGCTTTTGATTTGGCACTCTTTCAAACTGGTGTTCTCTAAATTTTTTTCAGAAAAGAAAAAAAAAAGAGTAAGAAGTTATATAAAAGGAAGGGCAGAAAATATGGAGTTGGCGTGGCAGCAGCTAAAAGTTCTTCATTCTCAAACTCAGCTTTGGCTCCAAACACATATACTTCACTCAACACAGTGAAAGCCCTGATTTTAAGATGATTCAATATTGTTTGAAGGTTATTTTAAGCCCATCTGTTGAGCCTCGAGGGTGTGTCTTATGCTACTCGAACACAGATTGTCAAAGAAAACCTTCCCTCCACAGGTAGGAGGCTCCTTGAGAAGAGATTTAGAAATGCAATTTGCTCCATCTTGCTACATTTCTATTGTTTTGGGAATAGTAACTCCTGGAATATTCTAGTTAGCATAGGTAAAATATCCCGAAGAATATCTTAATACATTTATAGGGTGGTGTATCATGTACCCACTTGGGTGGCCTACTCCTCAATCCAACTTTGTGAACTTGATATGGCTAGGCAGCGAGATGAGCAAAACTAGTTATCTAGTTCAACCACCCTCCAAGGCTTGAACCTCCTCTCCCACATCCCCTTCACTGGCCTGTGCTCACATTCCTCCAGGAATGAGCCAGAATATTTGATTATTCTGTTGATTTCCATTTTCCTTCCTTTCTTCCATTTTCCTTCCTTTCTTCCCATTAGAATGTCTATCAGTTTCTCTCTCTCTTTTCTCCTCTCTACCTCTGTCCAATCTTCTTCCTTTGCAGACAAACTTTCTCCTTTTCTAAGGTTGACAAGGCAGTATAAACTTCCAAGGGTTACATATTACTAGCTCAGTCATCTGGAGGAAGAACAATTTCTTGGTTCTAGTTCCAAAATTTCCCAGGAAGGATGCTGGTGGACCTTCCTCCCCCGGTTCTCTCTCCCTACGAGAAAAAGGATGCTGGTGCATACATCACCTCATAGTTGTAGCCAAACTTCAAGTAGCAGAGCCTTGGGAGGTCCCTGGGGAATCATGAAGAAACATTAAAATTACATTGTGGAGGCTCCGAGTAGAGCCAGCATATTTGATTATCCTGTTCTTTCCAGAAGGATAACCTGCCTAAATCAGGGGTAGATTAGATTGATTGAAACAAAGGGAGACCAGGGCCAGAGAGACAAATTTAAAGGATGTTACTTATCTCCAAGGATGTTCATTACAGAATTATTTATAATGGTAAAAGATTAGACATATAAATTGTCTAACAATCAAGAATTAGCTAAATAAATCATCATCATAAATTACAGCACGGCCACATGATGGGATACTGTGCACTCACCAAATTTCTGTTCTGGAATTTTTTTTTTTTTTTAGGAAGCATATTTCAAAGCTCATGATCTCATACTATCTAGCCTCTTAGGAGACATAGATATCACATAGCACATGTTGAAAACATTGAGTCTAGAAATAGTTGAATTCCAAACCTGTCTCTGCCAAACCCAAATCAACTTTTCTCATAAAGTTACTCTCTAACCCTGATTAGCTAAGACTACTAAATCTTTAACTGGTGCCTTTTCCAGTAGAATTTATGGTGACATTATATGATTTGCTCAAACACACATATGTAGTACAAAATAATTGTCACTAACCTCTTGGACAAATTACATCTTTAATCATTCAAGCTGATATATAAAAAAGTAAAAATCATTTGGCATCGGCCACCTTGAATATAAAATATAACCCTGGCTGGTTTCATTGGGGACTGAGTTGGGGGAAACATACAAAAATCAGGAGACAGACAAAAATCAGGCTCTCTCTGCCTGGAAAAACTCTGCATTTGAGATTCCACCACTATCTATCTGAGCATTCTCTTGCAACTACTAAGCTGCTTTAGGGACTATTAGCTGTTTGAAGGAAGTCATGCTTTAATCGTTTTTTAAAAGCTGGTCTCAATCTATAGATTCAATGCACTCCCCATTAAAATACCAATGGCATATTTCACAGACCTTGAAAGAACTCTCCAAAAATTCATCTGGAATAAAAAAAGACCCCGAATAGCCACAGCAATCCTGAGAAAGAAGAATAAAGTAGGAGGGATCTCAATACCAGATTTCAAGCTGTATTACAAAGCCACTGTTCTCAAAACAGCCTGGTACTGGCACAAGAACGGACATATAGATCAATGGAACAGAATAGAGAATCCAGATATTGACCCAAACCACTATGCCCAATTAATATTTGACAAAGGAGGCATGAACATACAATGGAATAAAGACAGTCTCTTCAATAAATGGTGTTGGGAAAATTGGACAGATACATGCCAAAAAATGAAGCTAGATCACCAACTTACGCCATACACAAAAATAAACTCAAAATGGATACAGGACTTAAACA
Source organism: Eptesicus fuscus (assembly GCF_027574615.1). NCBI lineage: Eukaryota > Metazoa > Chordata > Mammalia > Chiroptera > Vespertilionidae > Eptesicus > Eptesicus fuscus. The sequence goes on along the minus strand of NC_072484.1, from coordinate 39,356,674 downwards.
TAAGACGGGAAACCATAAAAATTTTAGAGGAATCCACAGGCAGCAAAATCTCAGACATATGCCAAAAGAACTTCACCGATACTGCCCCTAGGGCAATGGAAGCTAAAGAGAAAATAAACAAATGGGACTACATCAAAATAAAAAGCTTTTTTACAGCAAAAGAAACTATCAACAAAACAACAAGAAAGCCCACTGCATGGGAGAACATATTTGCAAATGGCATCACTGATAAAGGTTTAATCTCCAACATCTACAGGCAGCTTATACAACTTAATAAAAGGAAGATAAATGATCCAATAAAAAAAAATAGGCAACGGACCTAAATAGAGTCTTTTCAAAAGAAGACAGAAGGAAAGCCAAGAGACATATGAAAACATGCTCAACGTCACTAATTATCCGAGAGATTCAAATCAAAACAACAATGCGGTACCATCTCACACCTGTCAGAATGGCTATCATCAACAAACGACAAGTGTTGGCGAGGGTGAGGAGAAAAAGGAACCCTCGTGCACTGCTGGTGGGAATGCAGACTGGTGCAGCCACTGTGGAGAACAGTATGGAGTTTCCTCAAAAAACTGAAAATGGAACTCCCATTTGACCCAGTAATCCCACTCCTAGGAATATATCCTAAGAAACTGGGAACACCAATAAGAAAGGATATATGCACCCCCATGTTCATAGCAGCACAATTTACAATAGCTAAGATCTGGAAACAGCCTAGGTGCCCATCAGCAGATGACTGGATCAGAAAACTATGGTACATCTACACAATGGAATACTATGCTGCCATAAAAAAGAAGGAATTCTTACCATTTGCAGCAACCTGGATGGAATTGGAGAACATTATGTTAAGTGAAATAAGCCAGTCAATGAAAGAAAAATACCACATGATCTCACTCATTTATGGATAATAAAGAACATTATAAACTTGAACAAAAAGATAGATCAAACAGTCTGTCAAATTACAGCAGGAAGGTTAGGGAGAGGTGGGGAAGATAAGAGATCAATCAAAGGACTTGTATGCATGCATATAAGCATAACCAATGGACGCAAAACTCCGGGGGGGGGTGAGGGCATATATGGGAGTGGGGTGGGGGGGGAGCAATGGTAAGATATGTACACATATAATACCTTAATAAAAAAAATTGGAAAAAAAAAAAAAAGCTGGTCTCAAGAAAAGTGGGGAGAGCACAGTAAACGAGTAAATAAAGTTGGAAGTGGGCTGTGGTGGCCAATGAAATAACACTTTGTTGACAGAGCCCTTCCAGTACCCAATCTGCAGCCTCGGCACAGTTACATCCTTAGTCGAGTGATGCTCTTGGCAAAATCAGTGTCTTTCGTGAGGTGTCTTCGACCAGGGTTTATGGAACCGGCTTACAGAGGCATCACTTTAATTGTGTTGCAAGGAAGAATAGCGCTATCATCTCAAAAGGACAGAATACTTGTGAAATTTATGTAGCTCTTTAATACAATGCGCTTTGGTTTAAAGAGGTGGGGATTTACATGTGTTAAGTGCTCCTACAAATCTACTTTACCCTTTCCTGGAAAAGGGCAACCCAATAATAATAGTTAAATTTATGTGTATAATGCCTGTATGGTAGAACTGCTCAAATCGGTAAATATTACACAGCAGACTAACGACTTCTGCTTTTAATCTTGAAATATCTTCAACAAAATGCTGTCTGCTGAGCCAGGGACACTGAGCCCACACTCTTTAAACCTTTACGGTCTGGTTCGGTATTGTGAGCAGAAGATTATAAAACCCAAACTCCAAATGGGCTTCCTGCCCACTGTTGTTTCCAGATTCTGCCCACCCTGCATATAGATGTCAGAATATTCTTTCTTAAATAACATTTTCAAAAGAGTGCTTTTCTATTGAATTTTATATCCCATCTATTTTCATCTCTCTGTCCTTACAAGCCTCCAACAACTTTTCTGGCTTTTATTTTTCCACTGGGGGAAAAAAAAACACACCACACACTTATTTTTCATTTTGCTTCAGTGTGAAATGTATAAGCAAATCTTCAAAGTATTAACTTGCTCATCAAACACACACATACACATGCTGGATAGAATCAATAGAGTTTTAAAAGGTAATAGCATGTGTACATTCCTCTCTTTAGAACTGCTCCCATGCCAACTCCCTGCCCCAGCTGAAGGGCAGGGCCCCTCTGGCCTTGTTTTGTCATGGGATTTTCTTCCTCTCTGGCCACCGTGGATGGGACCTGGGGTGGATGCCTGACCCATGACCAGGACCATTCAGATTCACTCTCTTAAGAATTTAAACTAAGACACAAGAGACCAGAGGTCATGGTGCTCCCTGGCCCATGAAAACTTGGTGCGGAGAGAGGCCGTCTGCTGAGAAAAGCAAGAGAATGGAGCAGATGGCCGATCATGTGGCCCCAGAGAGAAAAAAAGAGACTGAGAAAGTAGCTGCTTTCCTGCTGATGGGTTCCCGGGTCCTGGTTCAGTCTTCTGAGGACCGGCTGTACTTCCCGCCCCGAGGTTCTATGTGACATCCCTGTACCGTTACGATCTCTCTGATCTTTAATTAGGTGCAGTAGATTTCTGCTTCTTTCACCCAGAAGGAAACGACAGTAATGCACATGCATCCACATGGATCATGCATCTTTATCTATAAACACACACATGCAGATATCATTTATATTTTTATGTGCTATGTACTGAGAGAGTAGACTTAAAACAGTAACAAATACTAGGACTTGGCCACTACTTTCATATGAGTCTTAACTTACAACGCAGGCAGTAAAAGGTAGTGAGAGGAAACCACTGGAAGGCTCTAAAGGATTTGAAAGAGGAAGCTCACCTGTCCCATAGACTGGGCTGGTCAGCCGAGGGAAGGACTCATGAGGAGGAGAATAAGAAGGGGCCTCACATGCAGCAATAAAATAGGCAAGGTGTAGATAGATGTCAAAGACAAGAGAGAGAAAGAAGAAGAAAAAAAAAAGAAAGTAAGAAGACAATGCGGGTGTTTTTCTGGATTTGGCAGGTGATTAAACAACCTTGCTTTAAAGAGGACTCAGATTGCAAATTGCTGTGTGCATGTTCTCAAAGCCCCTTCCTTCCTTCCCAATATCCCTGGAGTTGGAAGCTATTATGGGCTAAAATATTTGTTTTCTAATGCGAGATTTCAAACTGATTGAATTGATAAGGGTTATTAACTAAGCTGATTGAGTTTTCTTTATAGATACCAATATTTTGATACTTTATCAAAATAAGATTATAAGTTCTATAAAATACAGTTGTTATTTTTTTAATTTTGAAAGCCATCTTTGGTTCTAAGTGGTCTGCCATTCTCTCTAAGTAAGATAGCATAGTAAGTAACTCTGGTTTCTTTCCCCTAAAACTAGATTCAAATTCCTTATCATCTTCAATGGAATTTTACATACACAGACACAGTCACACAAATGCACATAGAACGTTAGAGCGATAAAGAGGCCTCATTTGACAATGAGGCTGGAGGTTGCAGCTATTAGTGCTCTGGATTTTGCAGTCTCAAGGACCTCTTCCTCCTTGCAATCATGTGACTGTGACCTCAACTGTAAGTGAAGTTAATAATAGACCCTACCTCACAGTGCTGCTGCAAGGATTAGGTGAGGGCATGCATGCAAGACACCCAGCACAGGGTCTGGTTCACAATAAGCATTCCAAACTGGTCAGCATTGTTATTGTCAGAAGATTTCCCAGGTTTGGGCAGCTAGACACTAACAGAGCTAAGACCTGAACTCAGGTCTCCTGACCTTCAAACAAGGTTTCTTTCCATAATTTGTCATACAAGGAGATTTAGAACTTCTTTGGACGTGGCAAAGGGAATAAAAGAATTGGAAGACAGGGTACCTAGGAGCTGTGCTAGACAAGTCAATCAAAGCTATCTTTCACTTAAATTTAAATTTAAAATATTTTGTTTGCATTGTGTGATTTGGCAATGATGGAGAGAGCATATGTGTGTTTTTAATGTGTGTTTTTTTTCCTATTTGTAAAATTCTTATGTAGTCTCAGTTGAAATTAAAGACATGGTATTTTTTGGTACTTTAGTTAGATCAGCACATCTCCAAAGACCATGTATGGTGGCAGAGCACCAAAAAAAAAGCTCAAGGTAGGAGGATGGACTGGATCAAGACTCATGAAGTGGAAATCCTGCAAGGCAGAAGCCAGTTCATCTGCAGAAACCATCACTTCCTGTCTAGGTCTTTTCCTCACCCTATGCTCAAACTTGCATGCTTCATTCTGTTCCATGCCAGAGTCAGGAGAAAGGCATCTAGGATATGTCATGTATGTGCACCTTGAATCTGAGGTTTTGTATCTACCATTTACATGGGAGAATTCTCAGACATGTTCTGCGAATCAAGCATTTAAATATATTTATTTTATGTTCTCTATAAAATTTGTGTTATTTGATATTCTTGGGATTCTAATGCTACTGTTTCTTGTGTCTTTTGACTCACCCACACATAGAATCATTTCTTTATTTTTAAAAATATATTTTATTGATTTTTTACAGAGAGGAAGGGAGAGGGATAGAGAGTTAGAAACATTGATGGGAGAGAAACATTGATCAGCTGCCTCCTGCACACCTCCCACTGGGAATGTGCCCACAACCAAGGTACATGCCCTTGACTGGAATCAAACCTGGGACCCTTCAGTCCACAGTCCACTGAGCAAAACCAGTTAGGGCTCATTTCTTTATTTTTATAATATTGAATTGCAAGCTTTTCTTCAGCAGGGATTTATCTGGTTAGATAGTGTACTTTCATGGAGAGGTGTTGAACTTACTTCTGCTTGGTAGCCCAGAAGTATTACCAGTCTATGTTTGCATTTTATGTTAATTCTTTAGCTTATTTCGAACTTTAAGGTTACTAAGTTCAACACTTCTACTAATCATTCCTTTCAAACACTAATTTTCAATTCCCTCTGCATTTCAGCACATAGAAATTTCTTTCCCTCTTTCCTCTTTCCTTTTTCCTCTCCTTCGTCCCTCCCACCCTTTTCCTCCCCTCCCTGGACTCTACCCTTTAGATGCTAGTAGCTGTCCCTTCTAGGGTGTGACAAATAAAAATGTCCCCAGACATTGTCAAATGTTCCCTGTGAAGCAGTACTGCCCCTGATTAAGAATCACTTATATAACCTCACTAGAGGCCCGGTGCACAAAATTCGTGCACGGTGTGTGTGTGGGGGTGTCCCTCAGCCTGGTCTGCACTCTCTCCAATCCGGGACCCCTCGGGGGATGTCTGACTGCTGGTTTAGGCCTGATCCTGCAGTCGGACATCCCTCTCGCAATCCAGGACCATTGGCTCCTAACCACTCGCCTGCCTGCCTGATCACCCCTAACCACTCTGCTTGCCTGCCTGATCATACCAACCACCTTCGCCTGCCTGATTGCTCCCACCTGCCCCCCCTGCTGGCCTGATCGTCCCCAACTGCCCCCCCTGCCCTCCCCTGCTAGCCTGATCACCCCCAACTGCCCTCCCCTGCTGGCTTGATCCCTCTAACTGCTCTCCCTTGACAGCCTGATCGCCCCAACTGCTCTCCCCTGCCGGTTTGATCTCCTCTAACTGCCTCTGCCTCAGCTCCGCCACCATGGCTTTGTCCAGAAGGACGTCCGGAAGGTCTCTGGAAGGTCTCCTGATCTAATTAGTATATTACTCTTTTATTAGTATAGATACTGGATATGGAGGCTGAATTTTCTAGCTGTTCCTTGTATGAAAATCTACTTTATTGACTATAAGAATCTGGGACCACCTTTGTATTCCACCCACCCATCATCACAGTGCTGGATACTCAGACTTCACTAAGATACTTACTGCTTAACTCAAAAGAGACAATCAAGCTAGTTGTTTAACATTAATTTCTGACTTGTACTAAGGTTGATTTAAATAGAGGTAACATCAAGACCAATTATTTTTGCTAACTCTTAAAATGTCAGTTACTTCAAAACACATCCTTCTTATACAACATGTAACACAACCCAAACTCGAATTTTTGGTCTTTTCTCTGATCACAATTCCCAACATACTCCACACAATAGCTGGGATATTTAAAATTTGGTTTTAGTTGCCATCTATTCATTTCCTTCTTTACAGTGAACTAGAAATTTCTCAGATGCACTGAGGATGTCTTCCTCGAGATCCCTTTGTCACGGGTGTCAAGATGCCTGAATTTTAAATCACTAGAGATGTTCAGCCAAAGAGGAGGCACGGGGGATTTTGCTCTGTGCCTCACACCCGGCCTGGCAGGCAGGAATGTTCAAGGAGACTGTTTGTTCCTCTGAGAGGCTTATTATCCTGACATTTATCACATTCTGATAAATACAAATTTTCCACTTCTAGTTTTACTGCTATGTCCTCTTTTGTACTTCTTTCTGTCTTGCCAATGGAGGCACACATGTGAATATAAACACCAATACGGACCCTTGTGAATAAATATGTATTGCTATGTTTATTCCTTACTGAAAACAGCAGCCTATTGTACAGAAGGCATAAGGCCGGGATTGAGAAACACACCTGTTGTGACTTTCTACTGGAGTCACTGAAAACTTCATACCATGGAAGAGGGATGTCAAGGGGATATACACATGGGGTCCAAGTGCAGAGGCATGTCATGGGGGTGCGGGGAGACCAGAGGCACTTTACATCATGGAATTGCCATGGGCTGGGATGTGGCCCTCAGCTTTGGGATCACGTGATGAGCTTTGTAATCATACTGGTGAGGAGTGGGTACAAGGACAGACTCACAAAAGCACAGATCCCAAGACAATGCCCATAATGCCAGTTACTGATTTACCACGAGAAGTATAGCAGTAAGTGTACCATGTGGTAGGACTGCTTCTTATCCCCCTGTAAGCTTTGCCATGGCCAGCCAGGTAGTCAGCAGAAGGAAGTCTAATGGGCATGGAGGACGGACAAAGGGATGTAGACAGACTGCTCAATCCAAGATACACAAGACATCCATTCTCCCCACAGGGACACACACACCACCATAGCAGTGAAGAGTTTTGCCCAGAGGATCCTCTCTCTGGCTTGGGCTCCCTCAGTGTTTCCATGGTCAACCAAACCCTTCTGACTGACCCTTTTTTTTTCTGAAAAGAAATTATCCTTTTGGGTGGGGGGAAGTAGAAGAAGATATACAGGAGGTAAATGGTGATGGAAGGAGACTTGACTTGGGGTGGTGAACACACAATACAATATACAGATGATGTATTATAGAACTGTACACCTGAAACCCATATAATTTTATTAACCAATGTCACCCCAATAAATTCAATACATCAAATTTAAAAAAGAAAAAAGTTATACTGTTGATAGTTTATTCTCTTCTGGAATCCCACCCTGGAAAACAGAGGAGATGTGGGTGAGCCGTGAGGTAAGGGAGACCCAAGTCTTGACCAAGGAAGGCTATGTTGAGAAGTAAGGAAGTGATTTTAAAAGCCAGGTCAATACAGAGCTCAGGAGAGCAAATTAGAAAGTCTTATATTTTTAAAAATGACTTTTGATGTCTTTGCTTTGATTCTTCATGTGTAGATTTATAGTTTAACTCCAAGAAAATAATGTTAGTTTTATCTATTTTAAATCCTCATTTGAAGGTGAAGGTGAGAAGGGACCACATTTTCTACCCCTATGGAAATCTGTGAATGTTTGAAGTGTATAAAGTGCCTCTCGCCAAGGACAGCAGCACTGCAGAGTGGAGAAGAGTGTGAACTCTGAACTGGACTCTCTGGTTATGAACTCCAGTGTCTCATTTCCTAGTTTGGGCAAATTACTCTTTTGTATCTGTTTCTTTATCTCTAAAGTGGGACTGACAAGGGTGGTAGTGAGGATCAAATGAGTTCATACAAATAAAGGGCCTAGATCTGTACCTTGTGCATAGAAAGCCTTTCAAGGTGTTAGCCAGTATTTTTAAATCTGATTAACTGAAATATCTGAGAGTTTCTAACAATTTCTTTATCAGATGGAAAATCCATCATTAAAGTTTTTTTAAGTGTACAACCCAACAATTCAATATTTAAATGTATTATGAAATGATTGCCGTGGTAAGTCTAATTAATAGTTGTCATTAAAGTTTCCTTTTTAATGTTTATGTGGAGACTTGTATTTACTTAATCTCTAAAACATGGAGAAAGGTATATGTAATATAGATTCTAAGAGTCCTTGGAAACCCCCCTTTGGCACCTCATCACTCTTTAGTGCTGGAGAGCGTGGACCACAGAGAGGTGAGAGCACTTGTCAAAAGCCACGGAGCTGGAAGCCAAGGTGCTGCGTGGGAGAGAAAGAATAAAAGTCACATCTCCTGTTTCTGACTTCCCGCCAAAGAACCATTTCTTATTCCATTGATGAAATTCACAGAGGAGTTCTACCAGAAAAGTTCAGAATTTTAACAATTTCTTCCCCTTCCTATTTAGATAGATGATAGATAGATGATAGATAGATAGATAGATAGATAGATAGATAGATAGATGATAGATAGATAGAAGACAGGCAGATAAAGAAATAGATAAAACTAACTTCAGGTTTTCTCATTGCAACTATGCCACAAAATGTGTGCATTGTCCACGAAATTCAGCGCTAGGAAGAGCACACCGGAGAATCTGTAATGAGAAAGGAGAGGAGACTGGGGGGTGATGGGGGCAGTGCTGGACACTGAATCTGTAAGTAGGACATTATTACCTTGGAGTTAAGAATGTCAGCTCATGTCAGTGTTTGGTGAGAGAAACTAACGATACAAATAACTCGTCGCCTGCAAACATTGCATTGAACACTTATTTGGTACCAGGAGCTTAGGATCCTTTAGAAGACTTCTTTCATTTAAAGTCTCAAAAACTTCCTGTGAGAAAAAAAAATCTGAAAAGCCAGGAAGAAGAGCAGCATCTGCTTAAGAACACATAGCAACCCTACATTCAGATTAGGACAGGAAGTTAAAAAAAAAAATAACACATCCAATTGAAACTGCAGGAGGACACAGTAGACAGAATGTAATTAGTGGGGTTGACTGTCAGCCAAAACCTCAGGCAACCACCCCCTTGCTCTTATGAAAACTGCCTGGAGATTTTTAATGATGATGAGCAGTTAGGATCTGGGTTTTAAATCTTCTCTGAAATGCAGGGCGCCATCGTTCCCTCCAGCAACGCTGGGATATTGGTTCTGGGTTGGCACCAAGTTCTCGGAAAGGTGAACCCTAGCTCCTGAAGTGACTCTGACTTCTGTCACAGAGTTTGGTTCTGTCGGTGTGTTAACCCCAACAAGTCTAGCTGAATTTGTGCCACTTTGGGGGATTTCAAAATGAGGACATGGCTGTATGGAATTTATACTTGGGAACGAGTGTCTCCATTTCAGTGTTTTTCTCAAAAAGGGTGTGATGGGAGAGATTGCAGGTTGAGAGTCTCTGGGGTAGCAGTTCCCTGTCTAGATTTGAAGAAGCTCAGGGGCACGAAAGGTGATGGTAGGTGCTGGCAAGTTCTGAGGCTGGTCTTCTCCCAGGGGTTCTGGAAGAGCCACTGGAGGCGAGGGGATGAAGGACAGACACAGAAACCAGAATTGGTTTTGAAACTTAGCTATGTCTCTCACTAGACATGTGATCTTGGGAAAGCCCCTTAACCAAACCAAGCGTCATACCAAAGAAGGCAGAAAGAGGGTTTGGACTCTGATTTCTCAAATCTCTTTAAGTTATAAAACGTTATTTCTCTTTGTTTGTTGTTGTTGTTGTTAGTACAGGTACAAAAGGAGTCCTTGATGGTGCTCGTCCCTGTGTCTGAGATTGGGGGTCCAAAAGCCCAAGTTGCTCCAGGCCTCCTTCCATGCAGAATGTGTGTTTAGTCTGTCCTATGGCTAATGACTGCAGCTGCTTCCTGCAGAGCCTGTTATAAGATCTATAAAAGGCCGAGATATTATGGTTTCAGAAGCAGGTAATGAGCATACACAGAAACCACATGGTTGTTTCTTTCCATTTGGATTTTTAGTTTGTGGGCTTTCTGCACAGGAGTTCGTGGGTATGGTGCCAACTCTCACAGACAACAAGGATTTATTGTATTAATAATCTGCAAATTATAGATTGTAAAAACAAAGACATTTGGGGATTTCATTGAACTTCTACCAAAAAAGATGCCTCCATGCTGAGGTTTTTCACTGAGCCCAGTTGAAATTAATTATAAACTATACATCTATTTGCATATTAATTATGAAAACATACTATGGAATATATTTAGGATAAAGTACAACAGAAAAAGATGGCAATTTATGAATTTGGATACCAAGTCAAATGGAACACCTAATTATGACTATCTCCTAAAAACAGGCTTAAAAATATATCTTCTTTCAATGCTATAGGAGTTTTATCCATTCAAATCCATAAAGGACAAGCCTATTTATTGCTTGACTTTGGGTTGCTTATGGGAGTATGTACTTGAACTATGATGGGAAACCAATTTCAAAATCAATTCAAAAAATTTTTTTGAGTGATGGGCATTAGCCAGGTCAAATCTTGTTCTATAACTGTTCTACTGGATGTGGCTCTAAACGTTGTTCCTTTATATTTCTCTTAACCCTTTAATTCCTTCTAAGCCTTCTTGCCTGGCTTATCTTCCTCCTCATGCCTTTCAGTGTCAGCCTCCAGGGTTTCTGTCCTTACCCTCTTCCCAGTTTACATATTCTCTCTGGGTGACCTCATCCACTATTTCATCTAACAACATGGCTAAAAAGATGTAACTCTACAAATCAAATCCATGATCAAATAAGTTGTGAAAATACTTGGTTTTAGAAAATAATTAATGTATTGCCAATATGTATTGTATGTATTACACAGTGCTTCCTAAATTTATCAGACCAAGGAACACTCTTTTCATGGAGCAGCTCACTAGACCAGTATTCTTTGGGGGATCCTGGTTTAGGTGACTTGCTATTGCCACCACATATCTCTGTTCTCCTGTTTCTTTGTGGCTTCCTATATTCTGCCATTGTGACTAATCACCTGCGGTTGGAGCAAGGGAAAGAGAGCAGACACAATCAGAATTATGTTCCTTGTTTAGTTCATCAGAGGTTGGCCTGCTACTCACATTAGCCCTTTCTGGCTAGAGCTGCATGACCCACCCACACTTTGTTCACTTCTGACCCAAAACAGTAGGATGGTGGAAGAAAGAATGAGAGTATCTGCAGAGGCTAACGCTGGTGAGAAGGATGAGAATGTTTTCAATAGGAAATGCATTGTCATAAGACGGAACTTAGGAGCTTCAGACAGCTGTTTCTTACCTTTCTTTTTCTTTTCTTTTCTTTTTTTTTAGTACAACCAACGTGGGACAGATATTTGACAGGCCAATCTCACTAGTTCACTCCCTTTGCACTTCTTGTGCCTCACCTCATTACTGCTTCTCCTTTATAAGACATGGGTATAAAAAGAAAGAAAGAAAGAAAGAAAGAAAGAAAGAAAGAAAGAAAGAAAGAAAGAAAGAAAGAAAGAAAGAAAGAAAGAAAGGGAGAGAGAAAGAGGAGGGGGGCACAGAAATGGGAAAGTATATTATCTTGAGGGTCAAGGAGGAGCTCAGCTTGATTTTAGCAAAGGACATGTTTGGGTGAGCAGTAGAATGTATGTAAGGATAGTTGCATGAATGACTGTGGCAGACAAAAAAATGGCCTCCAAAGATGTCCATGTTCCAACCTCTACAATTTATGAATGTGTTAGGACATATGGCAAAGGGGAATTAAGGATGCAGATGGAATTAAGTTTGCTAACCAGCAGATGATCTGGATTATCGCATTCAGAAAAGTACCTATAAGTAGAAGAGGGAGGCAGAAAAGAAGTTTGAAATGTGATATGAAGTGACAATGACTCAATCCTTTGTTGCTGGCTTTGAAGATAGAAGATTGGTGTCACAAGCCAAGGAATGTGGACAACTTCTAGAAAATTAAAAACACAAGGAAATCTATTCTTCTTTACAGCCTCTAAAATATAGCATATCTGTACCAAAACTTGGTTTTAGCCCAGGGAGATCTGTGTTGAATTTCTCACCTAAAGAAATATAAGATAACTAGAGGCCCTCAGCCCAGCCTGCACCCTCTCCAATCTGGGGGTGTCCCTCAGCCCAGCCTGCAACTTCTCCAATCTGGGACCCTTTGGGGGATGTCCGACTACTGGCAGTCAGACATCCCTCTCACACTCTGGGACTGCTGGCTCCCAACTGCTTGCTTGCCTACCTGCCTGATCACCCCTAACCACTTCCCTGCCAGCTTGATCAATGCCTAACTGCTCCCCTGCTGGCCCAATTGCCACCAACTGCCCTCCCCTGCTGACCCAGTAACCCCCAACTGCCCTCTCCTGCTGGCCTGGTCACCCCTAACTGCCCTCCCCTGCAGGCCTGGTCACCCCCAATTGCCCTCCCCTGCCAGCCTGGTTGCCCCCAACTGACCTCCCCTGCAGGCCAGGTCATCCCCAACTGCCCTCCCCTACCGGCCATTTTGTGGTGGCCATCTTTGACCACATGGGGGCAGCCATCTTTGACCACATGGGGGTGGCCATCTTGTGACAGGGTGTGAGGGTCAATTTGCATATTACCTCTTTATTATATAGGATTAAGTTTGTGTTGTTTCATGCCACTGTATTTGTGACAACTTTTTGTTGTAGCAAAAAAACAAACAAAAACCCAACCAACCAACCAACCAAACAACAACAACAAAAAACTAAGACAATGATATTTTAAATAATGTTTTTAAAAGGTACAGAGACTGGCTCAGCAGTTGAGTATGAACCAGGAGGTCACAGTTTGATTCCCAGTCAGGGCACATGCCCAAGTTTTGGGCTTGATCCCCAGTAGGAGGCGTGCAGGAGGTGGCTGAATGATGATGTTCTTCTCTCATTGTTGTTTCTATCTTTCTATCCCTCTCCCCTTCCTCTCTCTCTAAAAATCAAATTTTAAAAATATTTTAAAAAGGTACAGAGACTGACCAATTGTAATGGATGCCCAACCAATCAGAAGGCCTTGCAGAATACCAGTTCAGGGTAAAGCGATAATAGCACTTTACGGAGAGCCTTGACTTTGATCCCATAGGTAACACATAGCCTACTGAGGCTTGATTGGGCAAGTATCCTGTATAAATAGTAAGATCAGTGCAGTGGTAGAATGGATATTGAATCAGTAGCCTCTCCTACACATCTCCAAGCACACGTACAGTATTTTCATTTAAAAGCTGCCTGGTTTAAACATACCAGCATCTTTAAAACTGTATGATTACCTGTGGGACCTGCCAGATCATTTTGTTTGATTATTTGTGTTTAAATTATTAATGAAGCTAAGACTGTTGATGTTTATTGCTCATACTAGGCACAGTTCTTTGGCAGTCACTTTTCTCAGCAAGAGAACCAACTAAATGAAAAAAAATTAAAAATTCATAACATTTAAAGGCTTCTTTTTTGTATAACAAGTTATAAATTAGGAGGGATGGTGGGGTTTTATTCCTCTTTCCCCCAAATATGAATGATAGAGACTAGAGCAGGCGTCCTCAAACTACGGCCCACGGGCCACATGCGGGTGTTTTTTGCCATTTTGTTTTTTTTACTTCAAAATAAGATATGTGCAGTGTGCATAGGAATTTGTTCATAGTTTTTTTAAAATTATAGTCCGGCCCTCCAATGGTCTGAGGGACAGTGAACTGGCCCCCTGTTTAAAAAGTTTGAGGACCCCTGGACTAGAGCATCAACAAATCAAAAAGCACATGCTTCCTGCAGGAAGTTTTGTGACCACTTTCTGAGGATTACACTAGCAGAAAGGGCAATTTTGTTCACTTTTCTTAATTTTCCTCCATATAGTCAACAACACAATAATTTTTTTTTACCAAGTTGTTTAACCCCATTTATACTATTAGCAATTTAAAAAAAATGCCTTTCAAATTTAAAAAAAATGCTACTTACGTAAATGAACCTCTTATATATTGGAAGTTATTTAATCTGGGCTCTCTGATGTGGTACATATATTTCTGTATGTTTGATTATTAAAAGGGAAATCACATGGCATAACAGACAGGACATGGACTTTAGACTCTAATGGAGGTGGTTTCAACTCTCAGCTCTTTCATTTACCAGTCATGCTGCTAGAGCTTGTTAATTGATATCTCTAAGTTTTAGTTTCAGAACAACAAAAAATGCCCACATAAGGCTATTAATAATAATGCTTACACATATAGAGCTTACAACATGCCAAATACTGTTCTGTTCTTTACATCTATTAGCTCTTTTAATTCTCACATCATGTGATAGGTACTACTTTACAAATGAAGAAGCCAAGGCCAGAGAAATTCTTTCTATTTTGCCCAAAGTCTCACAGCTACGAGTGACAGGATTGGGAAAGAACCCCAGAATCTGTGATCTTAACCATTTAGTCTAATTACTGGTTTCCTACCTCATCTATTATTTTTAAAGTTTATTTAAGCAATGCTCAACTTAAGTTTGGTTCTATTTAAAATTCTCTTTGAAGTTGGTTATTGGCCACTTTGAATGAGTTTTCCCCTAAAATTTTGCTATAATAGTGTGAATCTATTCCAGATTATTAAAGAAAAGTAAACAAATACATAAATAAAAATCAAATGCTTAGTGGGTGTAAATATTATGATTTGTGATGACAAACAGAAGAAAAATACCACAGAGGACAATAGAAATGGTACCAGGAAGATGATTTAACATTTCTAGGCCTCAGGTGCCCTATCTGTGAAAGAGATTATACCTATGATTCTAAGTATATAAGAATAAGTGAATGGAAATTGTAGTGGAAAATTAGAAAGAAGTTTAGAATCCATGAATTACACTTAGAACTTGGTAACATAGACTCTTATTTTTGTTTACTTTTCTTTGGAATTTATGAATTACCTTCCTCTTGATATAGGTCTGTCACCAGCACTATTGTTACAATTTTTCTCTCTTGAGAAAAAAAAAGGAGAGGGAGGGAAAGGAGGAGCAGAAGAAAGAGAAAGAGATAAAGGAGATGGTAACATGAAGGAAGTAGAGGAAGAGAAGGGTTGTCTTTGGTGAGTTGAGGAAAGACAAGTTAGAGGTGATAGTTGGGGAGACTTGGAGGTGGGCGAGAAGTAAAAGGAAAATGGGCAATTGCAGCAAACCCAGAGTCTCCATTAAGTGCGTTTAGAGCAATAAATTCAGCTCAATCCAATTTTGTATTTGTCATCTTTGGTCTAACACCTTTAAAAATTATTCCCACACATACGCTAGATTTTGCCATTATAAATGAATAAAATCTTACCTTTTAAAAACAAAACACAAAAATGTATAAACTATCTCCTCCCATATCAGACTTTGCATTCCCTCTCTCCCCCACCCAGAACTTGCTTAGACGATCCTAGTTAAGGTTCTAGGGACAATAAGTGGTAGCTAGGGTAAACCTTGAGAATAGACATTCTTTAGTAAAGTGACTGCTTCCACTGGAAAGGTAGACTCGGGGGATTCAATAGTCTCAGCTTTGGCTCAACTGACCCAGATGCCTCATCCCAAATGTCAGGTTCCACTTCTTCCCAGTCAATGCCCTGATTTTCACATTAGAAGTTTGGTGAGTCTGTGTAATTTCACAATCAACACAATTGAATTCTAAGTCTGATTTTTAATGAATTCCGCTGTGTGGTTATAATAAGAGAATGGTTGAAGGCCACCACAGAAAAAGTTCTCCAGTTTCTGACTGTAATTTGAACTGTGAGTTTAAGGCTCTGAACTTGTCATTGTTCTTCTACAAGTCACCCAATTATTCCAAGCAACGCTCTCATCCCACTGTTCCTGAAATTGTCATCAATTGCCATCACTACCATGACTACCATCACTCTGCTAACATGAAGGCCAAGTTCAGCAGGCATTTGGCCCCCTAAGAGACTGAGTTAATAGGAACTTTTTCACATTCAGCCACAGTAAATCAAGATGCTGCTGCATGCCATGAAACACCAACATTTCGTTTCCATTAGCAGGTGCCAGCACTGCATTCGAGCCCAGGGCCCAAACCAGACCAGCCCCATAACCTGTCCTGGGCAGCCTCCTTTCTGGCACGACTCCTGGAACAAGTGCAATCAGGGTCCGTGAGGAAAACAGAAACCACGTTAGGTATTTCGACTGGGAAATTTAACAAGGGAATTTTCAGGGTGAAAGAACAAAAAGGCAGCACTGCCAGAGACCTGGCAGTTCCGAGGAGGGCCTGCCTGGAGGTAGGGCACAGACCTTTGGGAAGGGGACGGCCTACTTGCTGCAGTTCCTCGGGGGGCCGGGAGGAGGCGCTGGTCCTGAGAGTGCTGACCGGAGTCTGGTGCATTACCGGGACAGTGCTGTTGGAACAGCATGTATCCAGAAGGAAGAAGTCCCTTCTCCTCCACTCCTGGCTTCCTTCCTGTGCTCCTCCTGTTGGCTGAACCTAACTGGAAGCAAAGGGAGAATGTACTTTGCAGAGTGTTAGTCCCAGGAGCACAGAACAGGTTGTGAAAGGCTAGGTTTGGAGGGAGAGACTATAACTTCATCTCTGCACAGTGAGGGAGGAGTAAGAAAGTGTTCACAGTTACGTGTAAAGGACCATTGGTCAGACCAGTCACGTGGTGTCTATATGGACATAACTTTAGCTACGAGTTGAGACAATCAACCAGGTAGGAATTTTGGAGCAAATAAACTACGAAACCAATTTGGCTATATTTATGTGACTCCATGTCTCAGGTCTGAACGTCTCATCCTGGCTGACATGGAACAGCCTAGGATTGTAACCATAACTAAATTACTGCTTTCTTCATTTCAAAACTCTTTTGGAGGTGTATGGGAACAGGAACATTGAGCTTACAGGATTTGGGACAAAAAGAAAACCCATTTTGATCCTTCAGGGGACCTTTGGTGCCCTTGCAATGAAAAATGGGTTCACAGGAAAGAGACAGAAGGCCCTGCAGGTGCCAGGTAAAGAAGGAAAAGAGCTAAGCCAATCTTCACCTGCTTTACACGTGAGCCCAAGACACACTCTGCTTACAGCCCTGTGGGGGCCAGGGGCCTGGCCAGGTGAGAGGAATTGGGCACAGGCACCACGGCCAACTCCGGCTTCCTACAGTGGCTGCTGCCTCCTTCACTGGCACAAACTGAGCCAAGTCTCCAACCCTAATGGACCCCAGACTGAGTCTTCAGCCTTCTGTGGGAGCCTGTTACAGGAGCTTCTGGCGTGGGCCATGATGGCGCCCTACGCATCACTGGGGCCAGAATCTGGCCCCCAGCTCTGTGGTCAGGGGCCGGTGAGTGATGTGGTCCCGGGCCCTGGGTGCTCCCTTGAGTTGGGCTTTGGTCTTGACCACAGCATGCGAGATGATTTGAGGCACTGGGCTTGAACATGTTTTGAGTTACGCTGCATTGCATACACATGTAAAACAAATCTGGGAACCCACAAGTGTGTGATCAATTATTTTGCTCCTCTGCAAAGTGTTTATTAAATTTTTTTAAAATGAGATGATACAAAGAGGCAAACAACAGAAGCAAACACAACCCCCAAACCGTTTTCAAATCTATAAACAATTTTTGAAAAACATTCAAGTAACTTTCCAACTGTGTTGCCAGTGCAATGCAGAAAACAGATCTTTCTTCAGCTTCGGGACATGTTTGAGTATGTTCAGAATGACCCACACGCGTCTGCTGGGCTGCTCTGAGTGGCAAGGAATCACGGAGAACCCTTGATCCAGAGAGTCAGGACCAAAAACAGCCCAGACAGGGATTGGGAGCCCAGACACCTGGGTCCGGGGCCTGAATCTGCCCTTGTCGTATGGCGGATCCTGGACAAGCCACAATTGCCTTCCTTCTTTATCCGTAAAAAGAAGTCCTTTATCTCTATCAGTGTTTTCAAGCGATTAGCAGTGATCCATTAGGTTTTGAGAACAATGTATTGGGTCCCAACCAACATTTAAACAGAAAACAAAACAGAACCACACCAAAGAGGAAATTATCAGAGTGTGGTGCAGGTAGTAAGCATACATCCTTTCTCATGAAATTGCTATTGCAATAGTATGTATATGAAAATTGCTTTTGCTCCTCTACAATATGCTTATAAAATGTTTCAAATGAAACAATATAAAGAGATGGACATCAGAAGCTATGGGGAGCAAGCCCCAGTTTTTAACAATTTTTGAAAAATGTTCAAATAATTCCATTTTACTGGCAGCGATATTTCTTTTTCTGGACGAGGTTATACAATAAAATGCATTTCTTACTAGGGATTTTGGTCAAAAGATGAATAAGCCCCTCCTCCAAGTTCCCATCCAGCTCCAATATTCTAGGACCCAGGAGATGGAAGGGCATGCTCATTAAGCCCATGACGCTAAGATTAAATGTAGCATTTTCAGCACTTATTCGGCTTTCAGGCACCGTGTTAACTGCTTTGCGTGCATCATCTCATTGAACAACCCTATGTGTTAGGTAACCATGATGCTGTTTAAGAAGGACTAAGGAAATTAAGCAATCTTGGAGATGTTCAGAACATATAGTTGGCAGGAGAGCCAAGATTGGAAACTTGTGGGCTGACTCACAGTCCTTCTTAATTTCTCTTACAATTTGCTGCCAAACCTGTGAGATTCTGAGCATCAGACAGCGGCTTGGCCCATGGTAAAGAGGGGCGCAAGCCTCTGCCAAGACTCCCCCGGGAGGACGATGACCGACCACTCCCCTTCCTTCTGACTAGGGCATGTGTGCTGCGCACCCCCAGCGCCTGCTTGGCCTGGGAAAGCAAGGACATCGGTTGCTTTATCTCTTTGCATTTCATTTTACTTATCTAGAAACCGAATTCTCCTCACTGTCCTCCAGAGTCTCCTTCACTGGAGAAGGCACAAGCTGTGGGCATGGTTTCAAATGCAATGAGGATATTAAGCCGTGCCATTTTCCCAAGGGTCTCCACCCTGTCTGAGGCTGGGAAGAGGAATGGAACTTTGCACACTGCAGTGAGGAGAAAACTTTAGCCCACCTGAAGTCTCCCTTCCCTCCTAGTGAATAACCTCAGACATGCACAGACGATGGCCTGGCGTTACAAGCAGTCAGAATAAGCCTCTGCCGGAAGCCCTGACCAGGAGAATAAGAAATGTTCCCCTTTGATGTAAAGCTACATCAACCTGCATCAAATTTCACCATTAGATAGTCATTCCATTTTCTATAAGGCCTTGTATCTACAGGAATTCTTGACTGAAAATGAAATCTTTCTATGGCTCACATACAAAGGAGTTAAGAGCCTAAGTCATAAACAGGTCATCCTGTAATCTAACGAAATTCAAATGGTATACAAATAGTAAGTTCAGCAGAGGGTCGGGGAAAGCTAGATAGCATGGAGCACAATCTGGAGAGGCGGGCTTAGGCAGGGCTCTAAGTGCAGCATAACACTGAGTGCGGAGGGGCCTAGGATAGCACTGAGGGCAACTCTTGGCCACCTCTGCAGTTTTGAGAGAAGTTGCGATACTGCAGGATAACCACGGTGCTCTCTGCAGTGCTTTCCAATTCATAAAGCTGTTTACGCACGTTAACCCATTTAACACTCCCAAGATCCCTTTGAGGTAGATACCCTCCAAGGAGGAAACTAAGAGTGAGAGAAGAGAGGTGACTTGCCCGAGGTCACCCAGCAGTGAAAAGGCTGGTCTCACAACTCCTGGGCCCTTCTCTCTCCTCCACAAGTCTCCCAGGGTGCAGGGGTTCACTCTCAGCGCCCACTTCTGTGCTCAGTACTTCTCAACTCCTCTCACACCACTTTTGACACATGTCAGGAAACAGGGAGATGAAGCCGAGAAAACAGATTCTGGCTTTGATTCTTGTCCATGAAATAAATGACTGGGCATGTGTGACTCTCCCACAGCTCCTAACAGACAACCCAAACACCCATATACACACACACCACAACACGCATAGTACACATAGAGAATCTCCGAGAAGAGTCTTTGTTCTAGGTCCCAATTCAGCCAGAGTTATCAGTGATTAAAGCATTGGAGCTTTGCCCCAATCTCTGATTTCCCACTGACTTTCCGTTTTCTGCTTCTTTTGCCTTTTCTCCCCGCCTACTTTTTAGTGGCCTTTGTTCTTCGTTCCTGAGCCATCTGGTTGCAAAGTATGTTAGGAGCACAGTGCAGCAGGCACATGAAAAAGCGGTGCAAAAAAATAGTAGGAGGAAGACAAAAGACGTGACGATCCTGAATTTTTTATTTCTCTTTTCAGATTGAAATATCACTGCTCCTAATTTTGATGCAGAATTGCAATGAGGGCATTGGGTCTTTGAATGGGAGATTGACAGATGTAGACAGAAGAAAGGAGGAAAGCCCCAGGTCACCTTGTGGGTCAAGGCTGGGCTGGGGCACGAAGAGTCATCTCGGGACCAGTGACATGGATCGGAGGAGGTATCAGGGCCCCACGTCAGCACACCTGCTGCCAATGGCCCCCACGCCATAGCGCTCAGCCCCTGGCACCACGGAATTTATTTTTTTCTGGAAGCCAAAGCTTTGAGTCTCTCTCTTCATATAGGAGCATGTGTGTTTATGTCCGTGCTATCCACCACGTGAATGCATGCAGCCACTACCTCAAATGTCATAAATCCTCTCTCTCTCCCCCTTTCTGTCTGCCTGTTTATCTACAATCTGTCTATTTAAATTCTTTTTAAACAAGAAGGGAATATCTTTATGCCTGTTTGTAGGAATATTCTACATCCATCTGTTATTTACATCATTCGTTTTCCTGAGGTGTCTCCAACAAATCCTGGCTGGATGCACTGTATGTGTTATTAATAAAACAGCTGTAAAAATATTAACTGTACGGCCTTAATTGTCAGCCCTGATTAAGAGCCAAGTTTATCCCCGGACGGATGCGGAGACTCAGAATTTGGGCTTCACTCCAGATCTGACCCTTGCAGCTCACTTTACATTTGATTCTTTGACCATTTAAGCTGCTCTGGCTTCTTCTCTCCACGCCCCCCGAACTCCCCTCAGGGAGCTGTGCATATCCGGCCCGCAGGCCTCCTGGCTCCTTCAGGTGGCGCTGCTCCAGTTTCCTGAGAGCTCATAGCCAGGGCCTCTACCCCACTCTACCCCCCACCCCGCTAGAGGTAAACGTAACAGCCATCTGCTACATAATCACCTTTCAGTAACTTAAAAGATGAGTAGAAATATTGTCAGCGTGACTTCTTCATGCGCACTAGTCAGGAGTAGCATTTGGAAGGTCTGTGTTGGAAAACACATCTCTATTGCAAGCGAGTGGGTTAGGGGGGCTGCAAAGGGATGCTCCCATAGCATCCGGAATTCGATCCATCTTTCAGACAGACCTTCTGGATATGGAAGATCAATGAAGAGGTGATAATATAGTTTAGTGTAAATAAAGTGTTCAAAATAAACCCAATGAGGATAGAAGTTAGCACACGAGACACTTTGGTTGCTGTTGCCCCTGACTGGCTAACCCCTAAGTGAGGCTGAGGTGTTTATTGGAGGACACTGTATAGAGCAAAACTTGATTCTGCCAGTGCCCAGAACACCTTGGCATGGTTTGTCATCTAGCTCAACTGATGGGAAAGCAACGGGAGGAGGTTGGTATGATGCTCTGCCTCCTTACCTATGAAATACATAAATTATCTGCCAATGTTTAATAGAGCAAGGGCTTAATAACAGATTTAAAGCTTATAGCCCCAGTAACACCTGACATAGCTGTGATGAATTGTCTAAACTTTGGATAGATTCAGTGTTTCATGTTACCCTCCTATCGGGGAGTTTCTTTCTTTCTTTTTTTTTTTTTTCTTGAGGGCCTTCTGGTACGAGCCGGAAGACCTGCTGGACAAATTCAAAAAGAGCTGTAAGCTGGGGAGTTTCTTTATGATCATAGTACCCTAGGGGAGGGCTGTGGAAACTTTACAGCAATGACCTTTGATTTTGCTTATTTTTCCAGGAGGATTCCGAGCTGGCTTTCTTGCCATCTAAGATTACTTCTTAAATGACCTCTAGCCTCACAGGTTCCAGGCTACCCTTGCAAATGTTTCCAAGAAGACAGCATGTGCTGCGCCCACCATTCAGCTTCCAAGCCTCATGACCACTAGCAGTGACGGTCTGGGAGGGTACGAATGGTTTGCTCGACTTTTACATTTTCAATTCATCACTTATAAGGGGAAACCATATTTTCGTCTCTAACAGAGGTGATGAAAATGTAAGAAAAGAAACCCAAAACTTCTCGTTACCATCTCTTAAAATAAATGGTGGCAGGAGAGTTTATGAACTCATCCTATACACTACTGGATAGGTGCCTGCGACAGAAAGTTCAACATCCTACTGTCTGCTTTAAAAATGTACCTTCTTTAGACATGGTTCACTGTCTCCTGAAAACGTGTGCATTGTAAGATGTTTCTGTGTAACATTTGGACTAGGTTCAGATGACTTTGTGGAGACAAACTGTGTTTAACCTTGAAAGGAAAAGGATTAGTAATTGCTAAGTGTTTTAATGATGCTACTTCCTCCCCCGGTCCTCTGTTTGCCATACTGTTACCTGACTTTAAATGTATTGGCATTTCATGGTCCACATCTTACAAATGGATGGCAAAATGAATGGCTTCCCACTACAGCAAAAGGAAAATAGCAACCTAAGCCTTCAGGAGAGCATCACCTTCCTTACCTTGCATGTGGCTCTCCCACAACTCCTCAGACAACAGTATAGGTATTGGGCTCCATGGTCATTGACTAATGGACAGGCTAATAAAATGCTCTGCTTGGCATAAAAGGAAGGACTACATTTCATCCGACCTTCAATTTCTATATTTCACTCTCATGATAAAAAATGCTTTCAGCAATTTGTTATTTTGCTTAGCTGCTTAGTTATGTACCTTTCACGATGCTCAGCTCTATGCTAGGCACCATGACGAACTTATAATAAACATCAGACATGCTTCATGCCAATAAAAACTGGTCCATTTATTTGTGGAGACAGGATAACACATATGGGAGGCATCATGTAAGCTGGGGTAGAGTGGTAGGAACAGATATAGGCAGTTAGGACGTTCGATTTTAGGGAAGGGTACTGTGGGATTAGTTACAAGACAAAACTTCACATGAAAGACAAAGCAGGGGATGGACCATAAAGAAAGCAGAAAATGGAAAGAAATGTGTAGTTTAAGATTGAAAACGTGGTATGCCAGTATATACTTTGTTGAGCTTCTGGTCCTAAAGCCCTAAAGCTAAATAACATTTTTTTTCTTTACCAGATGGAGGCTGGCTGGGGAGCTCAAAGTATGGAAATAAGACAAGCTTTCCTTATAATCAATGTTTATGATGTGAAAAAAAATCTGCACTCAAGTGTCTGGTATGCATTAATAACTGAATATGTTTAAGGCAGACCAAACTTTATGTCATCATTAATGTCCATTAAAACTCAGCATTCTGAGAAGATGAGAAATTAATTTTTTTGGCTTCTGGAGATGAATAGAATAAGTAGTCCTTGGGGTATTTGATTACCAGAGAGAAGGCTACTGAGGGAATAAGTTTATCTCTCACCATTCCGGAAATCTCGAGTTAAAGAACTTTTAAAACAACAAATTCCCGTGCTATTTGCCATTGAAAACAAAACACTGACTTTCCATTATTTTCACCTGGCAGAGACATGGAATGATTAATCTCCGAGGAGATAGCATTTTGTGTATGTTGGGGAAGATCCTGATGGGTCTCTTTTTGTACAAATGATACTCCCACTGTCTTAAGAGACAGGATGACAAAAAGAGAGAGCTAAACTACATTAGTCAAAAAATTAACTAGAATTTGGGAATGGGTCATTGATGCCTCATTGTTGGATAAAGAAGGCTGAGAAACTTGGCAAGGAGCCTGAGAAGAAAGACAGCCAATGTGAAAGTCAAGGTGGAATTGATGGTTGAGGGACTTTCAAGAATAGTGGTGATTAATGATCAATTGTCCACTGTTTCCCATTCTGTGCTGTGGTGAGACCACCTTTTCCTAACTTGAAAGCTTCAGTAAAGATCTGTTACAGTAATAGGGGCCTAGAGGTGAGTTAGGGGTGTTGGGATAGAATGGCAGAGTGGGGCCGCCTTCAGCCAGGGTCAAAGCAGTGAAGAAAGAAAAGGTTGGCCACTGGAACTGAGAGCTAGTTTGGAGGGAGGTGGCACAGAAACTGACCCAGGAGAACACAAGCCTTCCCTTGGTAATCCTCAGTGTGTCTGAGAAAATGTGAAGGACTTCCCACTGGTCAAAGGACAGAGACTCGAGCCATTTCACTTGGAAAAGGAAATTATCAGACTTCTTACAAGTAGGTTACTTCTAGCCATGCTAACCCATCTGGCTGAACAGAATAATAAAATATCCATCCATCCATCCATCCATCCATCCATCCATCCAACCAACCAATCATCCATCCATCCAACCAACCAATCATCCATCCAGCCAACCAACCACCCATCCAGCCAACGATCCATTCAGTAACTATGAAGAAACTACTACGTGTGGAGGACCACACTACAGGAGACAGCCTTTCTTTCTTCCAGGTTTTAAGACTTAATGTACACACAAAGCACACTAAAAAAAAAAAGAAAACCCAAGTATTTGAGGACTAGAGTGTGTGGCATGCAACCCACATGTCTAGAATGCAGAGGAGAAAGAGAGCTGTTGGCTGGAATGGTTATAAAAAGCTTCAAGAAGAAGATTGGACTCTACATGGGTCTTGGTCAGTGACTTGAATTTGGATAAGAATAAAAGGAGTGAGAATTCCATTCATAGTAATTCTTCATATTTATGTTCTACTTTATAATTTATCATGCAATTTCATGTATAATATCCAATTTATCATCATAACTACTCTGCAAAGTAGGTAATATTAATCCCATCTCTCAGATGAAGACACTGAGGCTCACAGTGTGAGTGACATACTCAGAAACATAAAACTAGAGCATATGACTGGTTCAATAGACAGAGGAATTGTTATTATTAATTTCCTCTCAGATTCAGGAGCATTCTTGGACTTGCCTATCATTTTAACAGTTTGTGATGGGAGCCCCTCACAGAAGATATAAATTAGGAAAGATTACCTATGAAATTATTCATTATTCATCTGAATGTCCAATTCCCTATTTTATATGAAGTGATTTCAGACATGTTATGAACGTGTCACTTTCCTGGAATGCATCATAGAGATTTAAAACAGGAAGATTCTTTGAAGATTCCCTGTCTAATGGCTCACATCTACAGCAAAAAGAGACACTTTGGGTCTTGCTAAATACATCTATCACATACCAGCTCTGCTTATTACTACCCTGATGGTATGCATAGTACCAAAGAATTACAAAACTGTAGTCTCTGCCCCATAGAAGCCTCTACTAGTAATCTGCTCTGTGGACCTTCTCTCCTTTCATGAAAGAACTGTGATAATGTGGGCTTCCACCTAAGAGCTCAAACATAGAAACATCATACCAAGTTAAAATAAGCGATTCCTAACATTATGTTATTGAAAACAGAATAAAAAGCAGCTAATATAAGCATTTCCTTTCCCTGTTCTTATTCCGGGTATAAGAAGCCAGAGTCGAATTTCCAAATGCTTGAGTTGTCCTATTCCCACACCTGTAGGGGAAGTGAAAACATCCACCCCCTCACCACTGCACCCCCTCATCCACTCTCCTTAGGCCCTTGCGTAGCAAAAAGCTGGGTGAGGGGAGACAGAGTTTTGAAGAGTTTGAGATGAAGAGGTAGGAACAACTGGATCCATAGGAAATGCAGGAATGCCTCAGGTGGCAGCACAGGAAGCAATGGATTTTCCAGCAACGGGCCTCCTGCAGGATGTGAGCCAGTGAGGGATTTGGTGGGATGCTGTGAGAGAGACCAACACCGTGCACCACACTGGCCAGGAGGCATCAATGACCTTCCCAGTGGGTAGGCCGTGGTCAGTTGTGTTGACTGCTGAGAAAGCACCCTCCTCTATGTCCTTCCTAATTAAAGGCCTGAGTGATGCTAGAAGACCAGCACTTGGCCCAATAGCAGGTGAGCAGGTGACTAAAGAAACAATGGCAATAATGGAGACCAACAGAAGCTAAGGAAGGAACTTCCCTTGAGTTTTCTCACAGCACACACACTAATCAACATTTTAAAAATGAGTGAACAGAACCTCCTGCTAATCAGGTGTGGGGGCTCTCAAAGCAGATTTAATTTTATAATGAAGGAAACGTCACATGTGCTCTTCCTTGCCCTAAGTGCTGAACGGTGATAGACACACACACATCTACATACAACTGATCCACATTATGCACAGATTCCATATTTGTGAATTCGCCTACCTGCAAAAATGTATTTCCAACCAATTTCAAATCAGTACGAACGGTGCTTTCGTGGTCACCCTAGACATACAGAGAGCAGAAAACAATCGGGTCTTCTGACCCCCACGTTTCCAGCTAAAGTCGAACAAGGCAGCACTGCCCTCCTGTTTTAGCTCATACTGGAAACAAGTGTCCTTCTTGTGGCCTATTTAGTGCCATCTTTTTCAAGCACATTTTTGTGCTCTTGGTTGGTGATTTTTTCTGTTTAAAATGGCCCCAATCACAGTAATGAAGTGCTGTCTAGTGTCCGAAGCAGAAGAAGGCTGTGATGCACCTTATGGAGAAAATAGTCCTGTTAGATAAGCTTGGGGCAGCATGAATTATAGTGCTGTTGGCCATGAGTTCAATGTAATGAATCAACAATGTATAATAAGTAAGATGTCTTTAAACAAAAACATAAATAACACATATGTATCAATTGGTTGGCCAAAATGTTGACCAGAGGCTCACAGGAACCTAGCCTTGTACTTCCTCCAGGAGCAATGGTCCAGGACACACCAATTCAGTGTCCGTGGTGACTTTACAGAACAATGAACAATGAGAACAGAATGTGTTTATATATTCTTATGTGCAAAGCATTGTTCTAGGCATCAAAATAAAAATGGGAAATAAGGTCTGAAATTTCCACCAGATCCTAATATACTGGGACCATACCCCAGGCTACAGAACAGAATTCAAGACAGAATCTCACTCAGGAATTGTCTTGGGCCTCATCCAGAGGGGGGTTATTTCTGGAAGTAAGGAAGACAGTTATAAGGCAATCTCATTTATAAAAAAGCCCCTAATAAGAACCCAGAGGACAGCTCTGAGGACATTTATAGTGTGGCTCCCGTGTGCTCGGGGTCACTGTTTCCTGTTATAAACACCACTCTAATTTTCCAGGAGGCTCTGTGAGCATCTGAACTTGGATGAGACTTGGCATGCTGCATCCCAGCATGGGAGTTTATGTAAACAGGTTGTAAAATAATCAGCTTGACCCTTTCCAAATGCAGGCAATGTTAAATAACAAACAAGCCAACAAGAAAATGCACACGGACTTATGCCTAAGAGAATGTTGGGTTTGCACCTGTATAAATGAAAACTGACAAGTTTACAAAATGAATGTGGCAAATGATTAGTGATAATTGACTTACAAGGGAGGAGGCTCCCCCACCCCCCAAAGTCAGCCATGTGCTATTGGGCCATCATTAAGTCCTTGAGCATTTGAACTCAAATTTGGTATTTCTGTCACACTTATAAAATTACTAGAGGCCCGGTGCATGAATTCGTGCACCAGCAGGGTCCCTTGGCCTCGCCTAGGGGATTGGGCTGAAACTGGCTCTCCAACATTCCCTGAGGGGTCCCAGATTGCAAGAAGGTGCAGGCCAGGCTTAGGGACCCCACCAGTGCACAATTGGGGCCTGGGGGGAACGTGGGAAGTTAGCCAGCTGGGGAGGGACCGCAGTAGGGATCCAGGGTGTGTCCAGCCAGTCTCCTCAGTCCCGATCGGCCAGACCCCAGGAGCAAGCTAACCTACCAGTTGGGCATCTGACCACTGGTGGTCATAGTGAGTGGTTGAGTGGCCTTAGCATATTATTAGCATATTACGCTTTGATTGGTTGAATGGCCGACACTTAACATATTAGGCTTTTATTATATAGGATGTTACCAAAGGAGTGATTGCTGTCCTCAGGTAAGCCTTATGGATGATTGGGGCTGAATGCTAGCACATTTCCAAGGCCTGGTAGCACACTAATAATTAACAGGTGATAAAGAAGGCAAGAAGGTAAGCACCTAAAGGATGAAGATTTGGGGCTGTTTTGCAGACCGCTGAATCCTTACAGCTTAGAACAGTGCTTGGCGTAGGGAAGTCACACTATAAACACTTGTTGAATTAGGTCCACTTAGCATTTTAATGCACTGTGATACAACCGGTGCCCATGTTTCTGGATAGAGGGTATCCTGTATCGTGACTTCTTCCCCCTACTGTGCGCTTTCACGCCCAGTCTGCCCCACCCCCGACCCTGTCCCCTGAGCTGGCAGTGATCTCAGCCCCAGAGGAAACCAGAGGAAGAGGTGAAAAGCCCCGACACTCAGCAGAAAGGCACCAGGTATCCCTCCAGCAACATTACGTGGACCTCCATTCACAGGGGTCCTGGTCCTCACCATTTCCAAAGGAGTTTCTGCAACATCTGGATTTTTGCCAATCTGATATGTGAGAAATTGTATCTTGGGTATTATAATTTGCATTTTTCTTATTAGGAGCAAGGCTGCACATATTTTCATATGGTTAAGAGCCATTTGCCTTTCTTTTTTTAGGGAACAGTCTGTTCATTTCCTTAGTCCATTTATCTACCAAGTTATAGTCTTTTTCTTCTCTATTTTTAGAGGCACTTTATATACTTTGATACATTAACCCTTTGTGACAAAAAAATGCTAATTTTTCCAATTTGTCATTATTTTTACATTGCTTGGAGTACTTCCTGCTTAAAAATTGTTTTAAATAATATCACAATTAACTATATATTTCTTTTAATGCTCCTGGACTTTGTTAAATAATTGAGACAGTTTTCTTCATCCTAGTTATTGGAGGAAAGCACCCATCTTCTCTTCGAATATGTATAGTTTCATTCATTTCACATTTAGATCTCCGAGCCTTTTGGAATTTATCCTGGTGCACAATGTGAGAAATGGATCCAATTTTATCCTTTTCCATATGGCTATCCACTTATCCCAACACCACTTATTTAAAAGTCCATCTTTTGCCACCAATTTGAAATGCCATCTTTATGGCGTATTAAAATTTCCATATGCAATTATGTCTATTTTTGGATTTTTCTGTTCATTGATCATGTGCCTATACCACCCTTTATTAATTACAGAGGCTCTAGAACATGTTTTAACACCTGCTGGAGCCAGTCCCCATCCTCGTGGCTCTTCTTTTGCAAGGATTTCCTGA
The DNA here is from genome assembly GCF_027574615.1 of Eptesicus fuscus. Lineage (NCBI taxonomy): Eukaryota > Metazoa > Chordata > Mammalia > Chiroptera > Vespertilionidae > Eptesicus > Eptesicus fuscus. The sequence continues at coordinate 39,327,431 of NC_072484.1, read as the reverse complement.
CTATTCTAACTTACTTTTTCTTCAAAATTATATATTTTGGATGACATTCAATTTATAAATTAACTAAGAGTAAAACTGACTCCTGACTATCCAAGAAACTGATATGTGTTTCCATTTCTTCAAGTCTCTTTTTTCAACCTTTAGGAGAGTTTCTAGGTTTTTCCATATAGCTTTGGCACAATTTTGGTTTCTTTTTATGCCTTGGTTTGTTACCATTAATATTATCTTAAACATATCTGCTATATATCTTCTAACTACTTTTAGTTTGAATATATGAAGGAGGTCTTTCCCTATCTGGGACTTTACTAAATTATCTTTTCCCTGTAGTGATTTTTGCATTGAGTGTTTTGGACTTCCCAGTCATGTCTTCTGCAAAAAGAGATAGTTTGGCTCTTTCTTTCCATGCTTTATGCAATGCAGGTGTTACTCTATTTGTTTTTTACTAACCATCATATTTTGACCATTATATAGTATCATTAAATAGTCTTTAAGGCATCATTTTAATGCTTGTCTATATATTTTGTCATATGGATATGCCATTATTTGGTTAGCCATTTTCAACTTGAAATTCAGTGTTTCTCCTTTTTACTCTGCAAATAATGTGAACACCTTTAGTTAGTATGTATTTGTACACATTTCTGATTATGTCTTCAGTGTAAACTGCTAGGAGTAAAATCATTAGGTCAAAAAGCATGACAGTTTTTAAGGCTTTTAAAATATAAAATGCCCTCCAGAAAGGTGAGCCAGTGTATGCTCGCACAGCAAGTTTTTCTTCCTTCACTCACCCTCACCAACTTAGTGCTTAAGGAGTTTGTCAACTCAACAGGCAAACTATATCGCATCTTTCTGTGACTAGTTTGTGGAGCAATCTCAATTCAGTGTAGGTACAGCTATGAAACTATTTTATTGAGAAGAAGAGTGTGTGTGAGGTGGGGGAAACCAGTATCTGTTTACTTACATGGACACAATAGCAATCATTCTTTCTTTGAAGTGTGACTATATTTCTGACTTAGGTCAACTAGATATTGACATCTCTATATAGAAGGCTTGCCGGTTGGGAGGGCTGGCTCTACCTCTCTGTTCCTTCTCAGTGCCCACCTTGGCATGGCCTCATCTATTAGGCAAGCTTCTTGAGCATCTCAATACTAGCTACAGTCCAGAGGTCCATGTAGCCGACCAGGAACTTGCGCATCCTTGGGGATACCAGTTGGCCGAAGTGCAGGCTGCGCCTCTGTCCTCTTGTCTTGTGACTGTCTTATAGTTCTCTTCCCTGATTAGACAGGCACAGGGGCAGAGTTCCAGAGAAGGAAGTGAATGCCTGTCTGCCTATTTGTCAGCACCTACAATCTCCATCAGTGATGCTCTGGGAAGCTCCTCTCTATTTAGGTTGAGTAGAATTTTGGGAAGGAAAGCAACTCCCTCCCTGGCCCCTGGGAGAGAGGACTAACCTCTGGTGAGGGACACTCCCAACTTGGATTCCTGTTCTCTCCTGTCCTCTCCTGTCCTTTGCTTATATAATGGTGATTGGGGCTGGGGGCTGGCGGTTCTTGCACATGTCAAATACTTAGCACTAGTGTTGTTGGCTGGGGGCCTAGTGCTGATTCTAGAACAAAAGTAGAAGCCCCACTCCACATCCTGGGATTGCTTGGTTTTATTTGCACCTCTTTAATTGGAAGTGATATTAAACATTTTTCATCTGTTTATTAACAATCTTATTTCTCTTTTTATGAATTGCCTGTTTACGGCTTGTTCTTTAGTCTTCCGTTTCTTCCTCTTTATCTTTTGAAGCGTCCTCCTTGTAAAGCAGGCTGACCTGAGTTCCCCAGGCCACATAACTTTAAAGCCCCACTGATTCTGAATATAACACAATTGCTTTCCAGTTGTAGTTTCTGCCTTCAGGGTGTCAGTATTAATATTCAAGATACAATGCACTGAGAAACAGGATACACAGATTCACTATTTGATATTCAGCAGCTGGTTTATAAATTTATGCTAAATATGCACAAACAGTGATGTACATATTTACATGTATGCATGAATACCTATTATATAAAGATATGACATGATGTTCAAAATCAGTTCTTGCCTCCCATTTAATTTTTCTGTAACCTCTCAGTCATTCATTCAGGCTAATAACAACAATCTGAATCAGAGAATCAATTTATTACCCTACCAGGTGGCAAAAGGCTTCTCTCTCCAAGTGACCTCTTGGGGATCCCTTCTGGCTATCTTCTGGAAAATAGGAGATTAAAAACATGTGTGTTCCCACAATACTGCATTCTGAAGATGTTTCACCTCTTAGTCCTGCCCCCATGTAAGTTATGTAAGACCTTTGAAATCAACAAAGAACAATTCATGCCTTCACTGGGATTATTGTTGTGGTGTTTTTAAGGACAGACCTAAAATCAGAAGAGCAACTCAAATGCAGGCAGTTTGTGCGTACTGTCGGCTCATAGAAAATTCATTTCTGTCTTTTCTGCAAAGGATATAAGAGGATAAGAATTTTTGGTATTTTGGGAGTTTGGGATAGAAATAAAATGAACTTAATTTAATATCCTAAAATCTCCAGCCGGCAGAGCTGAAACCTGGGCAGCTGAACCTGAAAGGTGGGGAGGGCTGGGAGACACGTCCAGAGAGAGCGCTTGAAGGATGAGTGTGCGTGGCAATTTCATGTTACTATGGGGATTGCTATAGTAACAATTCTACTCACCCTTCATTTATTAAGTTATTTTGTTGAGGAACCAAAAGGTAAACCAAACACCCAAAGAAACAATGGCTTTAAAGAGAATTTGCTGTTCCTGCAGCCCATGCTGAATACTTCAATGAAAGTACTTTGAGTGAAAAGGACAACAATTGGCAGATAATTTAATATAATTGAAGGAATGAGATTCCTCAATGTTCCCTCTGAGACTGGAAAAATAACAGCTGATCTATGTCATAATGCAGTGTCAAATCTGAGAATTTACCAGTTCTGATAGGCGACCCTCTGAGACAACAACGGAATTATCCCCACTCCCCCACACCCTCCCTCACCCTCTTACTCTTCTCTCACCTCATCAGACAACAGCTTTTTTTTTTTCCATAAAGAGAATGGGAAAAATTAAGCTAAATAGAAAAATAACCATAATCTTGATGGGCTCAATGGCTTGAAATGCAGTATTCCACCCACTGCAAGCCTACAGTCTGCATTGGAAACAACAGACCAGTTAAAATTGGGAGGAGGAGAAGGAGGCAGCCTTGGGGATATCTTGATGAGGAATTTCCTGCCTCCTGTCCTCTCCTTGTATCCTTTCTTCTTGGCCCCTTGGGGATCTCAACTGGGGTAGGTGAATTATTATGGAAAATATTCACAGACTCTCTGAAAGCCAAAAGGGACTTGAGAAAAAGCATGTTTGGGGGTCTGCCCTATTGTAATGGAACATTATGGTAAGAAACTACTTGTGGGGTGAGGTTGTACAAAGGAGACAAATGAAACAGAGTAGCTGGGAAAGGCAACTTTGAAAAACCAAACTGCATTCATATGAGACAGTATGTGAAAAACTCAAGCAAGTACTCAAGCATGTAACCACTTGGTTACACACGCACACACACACACACACACACACACACACACACACCTTAATTATAAGGAGAGTGCATCCAGAGTGCTTCTAAGAAGTTTCCACTGATTTTATGATTGTCATCATTACAAGTCAATCAATCAATCGTTTTGGTGCAGTGAATTCAAGGTTTGTGAATAGAGACAGTCACCAAGAGAAAAACAGAGGGCTAAGTGGAGACAAAATCCATGGAGACATGGGGAACCCAGGTTAGTCCAAAAAGGGATTTCAGGAAACAAAACAAGTGCTTTCCCAAGCTTGTCCATGTGTTAATTCAATGATTCACACCATAGTCCCTGGAGGTTGTTCCTATCTGTATTTTTAATTTTCAGAAGGGAAAACTACAACAGAGATGATAAGGGACTTTATAACAAAACATTCTGTAAAGAGAAGTACCTGGTTTGGGACCCAAGCAGTTGATTCCAAGGTCCATGTTTTGACCATGACCCTGGGCGGCTCTCCCAAACCCCCTCATGCAAAACAGATGAGGCAAACTCCAAAGTTGCTTTCTAATGACTTGGTGCACGAGCAGCATGAAGGAGGGCAGAGACTGGACTAACAGAGGCAGGTGTGCTCTGACTGTGGGGTGAGCAGAGGCAGACAGCCTCCCAGGGGCTGGGAAGCCAGTCGGGCAGAGCACCTCACACCTCAGCTGAGAAAAGCAAGCACAGGACAGCACCCTTAGGAAGCTCTAAAACGCACTGAAGTCTCAAGCTTCTTTCTCTTAACACCAAACTAAATCCTCGGGGTGAGTCTCTCGTATACCTTGTTTATAGGAACAGAACAAGGTGTGATTCCATTTGTTTGCTCTTTCACGGGCTGGAAAAGTCGAGCTCTCTGGAAAGAAAGCATCAAGCATTTGGATTTTATATTGCAGCCATGCAAAGTACAGCTTAGAAATCTCCTCCTGCAAGTGGGTAATAGAAGCACATTTAAAACCTCACGTGCAAATTCCTGGCATCTTCAAAGAGAAGCAGAAAAAAACATGTAAAGATCTCAGCCTCTGTTATACTTCCATTAAAAGTTGAAGCAGCCCCTGGCCTCGTGTTTAGCAAGCCCTCCGTTTTTATTTGGATCGTTTTGTTATATTTGGTCTTTAAAAGTGTCAAGGCTTTCTCCACCAGCGGCTGGGGGAAAATCAAAGCCAGGTAGGAATAGCTGGTTGGGGGGAGCTGAAGGATGGAGAAGATGTGGGTTGCCATTGTCACTCTTACAGTCCTCTAAGGGGAGGGAAGGAGATGAGCTTCCAAAAAGAATTCACGTGTGGATGATGCCTGAGGACATGTGTGTGCTTGCAAGCGTGCACGTGTGTGTGCACACGTGGGCAGTGGCAGCTGCTGCTGAGGGAGGACTCGTCTCCCTTGACCGTAATGAAGCTTCCTCCAGGCTGGGCGATCGCTCACAAGGCACGTTGCCCTGACTCTCAGAACTCGACTCATCGTGTGGAGTCTTTTGTGTCTCAGAGACCCCAGCAGCCCTCCTTCCCACGCGGCCAGCGCCTGGGAAGCCCCACGCCACTGCAAGGAGGGAGTTACTGATCTCCAAGGATGGGCTAATAGGGAAAAACTACCACAGCCCTTGGGAAGGCTCTAGAAACCACACATCCAAATGCGCTGGGGAGGAGCGCTGGGGAAAGGGAGAGGCCCGGGGGTGGGGGGAGGACGACGAGAGAGCACTAAACATGTGAAATGCCCTTCCGCTTTATAAGGTGCAAACACGAAGCCAGCGCTACTCCGCCGCCACATAGTAAACACAAGATTACTAGGCAATTCCATTTAAAACATTACAGAACCTCCGAAAATAACTGCCATGTTTAGGGCAGCCTTTCGATCCCTGGATAACAGTATAGTTTAATGGATGGAAACAACGGTATCATTTATTCCTCTGACATAAAACGCTGCCAGCCATGTAAGTACATGATCAATAATCGGGGTTTACAGTGGGCGCGCGGGAGTCCCCGGAGCTGCAGCTTCATGCGAAGCAGCAAGAGGTAAAGCGAGAAGCGAGAAACGCAGAAGGGAAGTGCTTCGGCAGAGCAGGGACCCCGAAGACTTCTCGAGGCATTTATTTTTATGGCGCACAAAGAACAATGTCGGAGCCCAACGTGGCACTTTCCAAGGGTTTGTAAATCAGCCGTAAAACGTTACCTCTGGGTTGGATGTTGCCATCTGGGTATCGAGGAAACAAGGACTGGAGCTGTAGGAGAGGCTGGGGTGTGGGTGGAGAGAACGAGGCCACTAGAGATGAGAACATTTGTCTTTAACTTCTCCCCGTTATTCACATACCTGGGTATTACAAAAAAAAAAAAAAAAGTTAAGTATTGGCTTGGAGGCAGGCTGGAACCCTCTGCAGGTATTAATTTTACTGAAAAATATATTGCCAGGTCAACCATTATGTACCCTGAGCAGCATATCTGAAATGGATGCAATAATTGACTGCTCTTCTAAAAAAAAAAAAAGAAGAAGAAGAAGAAAAAGACGGCAGAGCTACAGCAGGAGGTCAAGGGTGGGGTGCTTTGGAAGAAGCCAAGAAAGCAGAGGGGAGGAAGCTGACCTGCTCCCTGACATGGGTCCTTCGTTTCCAGAGTGGCACAGACGCCTCCGGAGACCATCAGTCTTAAGGAGAGAAAGGCAGCTTTTCTCTCCTTAACAACCCTGAACAGTTATTGAGGGCTTCCCATGTGCCCAGCGTGGTGCTAGCCGTTTTACTTGCATAACCTCATTACAGCTTCACAATAACCCCATGAGGTATGTAATGTAATTCCAGACTGACAAGTGGGAACTGATGTTTCGTGAGGTTCCCTGGCCAAGGGGACACAATATGTACGTGGTAGCCTGGGACCCAGCCCAGTCCAGCCCTCTGAATTCACAGCCTTCGCTCTTAACCACCACAGTGTCCCTTCTTATCCACTCCAATCACTGATTCCATCCATGGCGGCCTAGAGGGACCAGGACGTACCTGGATCTCCCTGGGGCCATCCTACCGTAGTGCTTGTTAGCTTACGTTTGTGATCTTGTTTAAACTTAGAAATAGCCTTGGAAAAATCATTATCCCTACTGTTTCGAAGAGAAAACTGAAGCTCATAGAGGTTAAGTCTCACGTCTAGTAGAAAGTTCTAATCCAGCTCAGCTTGCTTCCTAGCCTCTCCTATTGGCACTGTAACAGGCCGACTTTTATACGCTAAAGTAGCCAGCTCAGCTAACCATGGAGAGCCAAGCTGCCCAAACTCAGAGTGCGTTAAGGAAAACACAAATCTGCCTTTTGACTTGTATTTTGGGGTGTCAGTGAAATGCCAGCTAGTTCAGAGTGCTTAGCTGGGAAGGTTGATGTGCCTCTCAGCTCGGCATCAGCCTCTCCGGTCAGCTATTCCTAAGGACCTTCTTTGCTCTTCATATTCTCTCTATCAACCCAATGATCCAAATTACATTCACACAGCAAGGCTCAGCTCAAGTCTGCCTTGCTCCATGAAGCTTTCCAGGATTGCTCTTCCCATGTCTCTTATATAATTCCTATTATTCCCTTGATCTCCTGAATCAGTGTTTATAGGAGCAGCATATTGTCCCTTATAACTCTGGTTTCTGACTTCTGACTCCTCAAAGGTCCAGAAACTATGCTAATATATCATTTTTAAAACTCCTATAGATGCCTATGACAAGGTTGTGTTCACACATGAATACTTGTTGAGTTAGGGATGAGTTAAGCTGGCATCCTCAGAGCCCTGAATATATATGGTATAGAACATACAAAAACAAAACAAGAAATTGGCATAGAACCGGTTGGTATTCCTCTACTCAGTGGTTCTCAGATACATTGGAATCACCTGCAAGGCTTCTTAAAACGTATCTCTGCCCTTTCTCTCAGCCCACCAGAGTTTCTGATTCAATAAGTCTGGGATGGAGCCTGAGAATTTGCATTTTTAACAAGTTGCCAGGAGAAGCTGACGCTGTTGGTCCAAAGACCATGATTTGATAAGCACTGTGATTCTCCACCCTGACTGCACATTAGAATTACCTGGGATGGAGGCTGAGCAACAGTGGCCTGTCCCACACCAGACCCATGAAATCAGAACCTCCGGGGAGTGGTCTGCTCTATAAGCCATCCACAGAAATTACCACAGCTTCGTACAATAACTGTGTCTTTGCTCCACTGACTCACCTTCTAAAACTGAGATCTTTGAGACTTCCATGGCCATGTTCATTTTCTAGAAATGCACTTGGCAAATAGAAGGAGCTCAACAACTGTTTATTGAAAAATAAAAAAAGAAATATGGTGGGTCAGTGTGGCAGGTAAGATCACTCTGCAGAAATATGGCAACCAGGGCCCCACCCCTGAGACTGAGGTAAGAGATTTACCCGAAAGCAAAGCAGACTCCATTTGTGTTTATTTTGTTTTCTTCGAAAATGTCATTGTGGTCTCAGCATATAGGATTATAGTCATACAGGTAAACTTAATACACATTCTGTCCATGCTACCCAAACCAAGGATCATACCAAGGCATACAGAGTCACACAGGTACAAGTGAGCACCTGGACTGACATAAGGTTCATGGAGGACTGCAACCAAATGTGCATGTCCTGTGCAGACTTGAACTAAATTACTGTTAAGTGTTGAGTCAGATTCCCTTGGTACATTATTTCTATATCCTCCTGGGAAAACAACAGGAAGGTCAAAGTCATTGATACTCCAATGTTTATTGAGCAGCTTCAAATACTTTTTGAGTATTTACTCTTATTAAGCACCTATAGACACTTATAGACCATGTGCCACGCATAGTGCCAGGCAAGTTTCTGTTCTAACCAAATCAATTTGTTGGCCATCCCTCCTCAAGGCTCAAATGAACCTTAATTCATGTCTGTTATCTCATTGAAAGGGTATCTCCTAACCTTTCCTCAACCAGGCCTCAGCATTATTTAGAGTCTGGATCAAAATGAATCTTCAACAGAATCCTCCGCATCTTGACTTCTTTTCTTCCTTGGCTCTTACCTGAATACTTTTCCTTGGCAACTCCCTTAGCAATTAGTACTGAGCCCATGATTATTGCTTTGACTCATTGATGATTGTCTCCAAGATTCCTTCCTATTCATATGTATCCGATTAACTAGATCCTCCATATTTGTCAATAGCACCGAATGCAGTGCATTGTGGTTGGTTGATAAATGTTTGTTAATGAGGTGCACTGCAGTTCCTTGGGTGCCCCATCACTTTTCTTACATGCATCATCAGGAGTGAGTCGGTCAGAACCCTGTTAAGCTCTGGAAACTCTTTGAAGTAGCTTCCTCTGGAAGTTCAATGAAGACCGGTCCCTGAACTCTGTGATTCTCTCTGCTCCACTGGGATATGTCTCTTCAAATATGACTATTCCTTATTTCAGAATTACTTCCAAAATACATTTTGTTCATGGGTATATTGATTTTTCTCAAAGCATTAGGACATTTTTTCATAAAGACTTGCCTCTTAAAAAGTGAGCATTTTCTTTGACCTAGAACAGTGAACAATTTCTACCTAATTGATAGTCCTGCTTGGATATTTAACTTAAAATTACTTCCATAAAATCTGCAACACATTTCTTTTATTGGGTTCTATACTGATTGCTTTTGGCTACATTCACACCCTAAAATTCCAATGGGTGTGAGCCAAAGCTGCATAGTTTTGTGGCTAATAATAACAATAATAATGAGCACCTTTCAAAAGTGCTAATTACAAATTCAATTGGATTGTGTTCTCATTATAAATGCTACAGGTTTTCTGCCAGGTTGCTACTTCATGACAGTATGTTTTCAAACACCTGTTTACCTTTATTATCACTAGATATATTCAAAAAGAGAAACTTTTAAAAGTTGAGATGCATATTAAATTTCTCATGTCTTTGTAAAATTTGGAATCTTTTACCCAGAGTCCTTAACTGCACAAATTGAAGCAAAATGAATAATTATCTATACTTTGTGTAGACAAAGCACAGAAATGTCAACAGTTCTTCATTTATCTAATAGAATCCAACAACATTTCAGGGGAGGGGGTGGGGCTGAGCGTGCAGAAGAGAAAACAGAATTATCCTGTTAATTTTCTTTCAACAAACCAAACTTTACTAAATGTCCATTATGCTTAAATCTACTCCATGTGTGGACAAGTAAGATTACAAAGGTGAATAAAACACAGCCCCAGTGTAGAATCTACAGGAGGAGATGTCCCTGTAGACCAGTGATTCTCAACCTTTCTAATGCCGCGACCCTTTAATACAGTTCCTCATGTTGTGGTGACCCCCCCAACCATAAAATTATTTTCGTTGCTACTTCATAACTGTAATTTTGCTACTGCTATGAATCGTAATGTAAATATCTGTGTTTTATTAGAAAAGTTGAGAACCACTGCTGTAGACAAATGCCCTAAGGTGGTAAAGTCAGGAGAAGGAAGGAGAAGCCAAAGGGTAAGGATGCATGTGGACTTAAAATATTAAACAGAGGCATTAGGGTTAGGGCTGGACAATGCTTTAGCTTTTTAAAATTAAGTTCTGGTAATGTGGTTCCTGACAATCTTCCTGGATGATGGGCAGCCTTTTGGCCCAGCTCCAGGTGTGGTCACTGTGAGGGATTCTAACTTGCAGAAGACCAGGGCTTGTTTTTTTAGAAAACTCCCTCTCAGGAGCATGACAGACAGTGGTTCTCACTTATGATTACACATTAGAATCACCTGGGGAGTTTTTAAAGCACATCAGTGCCTCCAGGGGAAGGAATTAGTACCTTTGGGAGTGGAGACCTGACAGGATCCCCATGTGATCCTACTCCAAAATGAGGATTGAGAGTTACTATATTAACAGAAAGTAGATGTTAGACTTACTAAGTGTCTTCAGAGCTCTTCATTTTTGCCAATGATTTAAAAATAAATTTTTTGAGTATGTGTGTTACTCACACAAAGGGCACCAGGATGCAGGTTAGTGTTTCATGGGTGGTTATTACTCTTCAAATCTGGGGAACCCTCTCTCAGCTCAGTTGCAGGCTTTATTTGGCTTTTAAAAAGCAGATCAAACTTGGGAGGTGCTCCCATGATTAAAATACATGACAAGTTGAGGATTATAAAAACGATGAAGCAAATAAATCAAAACTTACCAGATATATGAAAACCTATGAGTCCACAATGATACTTTAAACAGAAACAAAAACATTCATTGGTCACCTAGGAGGTTGCTAGGGCACTAACCATTATTCTAAAAGTGTATAAATTAAGGGGAAATTTTAAGCATCTCTCCTGTCTTTCCTCACTTGGACTAGAACTCAGGCTAATCAAGTACTTGATGAGGAAAACAGTCTTTATATAGAAGAACTGCGTGTACCTAATGGAGAAAAAAAAATGACAGAATTAGAAACTGCTGATTTCCACTCTCTAATGAAATAATAGACCTAGGCAACAGCTATCAATGGCAGCTAAAATTATTGGGAAAATGGAGGGGGAATTGTATAATGGATGGATCAGGCTGATAACATATGTATTAATTTCCTATGGCCACTGTAACAAATTACCACAAACTTAGTGGCTGAAAACAATAGGAATGTATTCTCTCATTGCTCTGGAGATAAGAAGTCCACAATCAGTTTCATTTGGTGGAAATGAAGGTGTTGGCAGGGCTATGCTCTCTCCTGAGGCTCTAGGGGAAAATTTTGTTCCTTGACTCTTCTATTTTCTGGCAGCTGCTGGTATCCCCTGGTTTGTGGCTGCGTCACTCAAATCTCTGCCTCCTTAGTCAGATTGTGTCTACCTCTTCTGTCTGTGTGAAATGTAATTTCTGCTTCCTTCTTATGAAGACACATGTGATTGCATTTGGATCCTAAACAGATAATCCAGGATAATCTCCCCATCTCAAGATCCTTAACTGAGTCATATCTGAAAAGATACCACTCCTCTATTTTTTGATTTTTTTACTAGAGGCCCAGTGCACGATGTTCATGCATGGGTGTGGTCCCTAGGCCTGGCCAGCAATCGAAGCTCGAGTGTCTGGCGTGGAAGGGCAGGTCCCAGCTGACCTCTGGGCCAACTCATGGGGAGCCCTATCGGCCCCTGCAGTCCCAGTAGCTGTGGCCTGGCTCACCTAGGAGATGCGCAGGGCGGGTTCCTTGCAGGTGCCCGGCACCTGAGCATGGGGGCTTCCCTGGTGCGCGAGCCCTGCTGTCCCAGGGGAGGGTAGCAGGGGGAGTGAGAGCGAGCTCGGCAGACACCCCACATTCTCACTGCACTGTCATCACCCTCCACCCCCAGGTAGCCAGTGAGAGGTCACAGCGCGTCGCGGCCCCCCCCCCCGCCATGTCCTGAGCTGCCCCCTGGTGGTCAGCGCACGTCATAGTGAGCAGTTGAACTCTCGGTTTAACGACTGCCCATGGGGACAATTTGCATATTAGGCTTTTATTATATAGGATTTTTTGCATGTGCCATATAAGGTAACATTCATTGATTTCAGGGATTAGAACCTAGATATTTTTAAGGGGACTATCTTTCATCCTACCACAGTACTGAACCATTATTGATTAATCTTTATAACAAGTAAAATAAGATAAATAAATTATTCCTTACCTCCCCTCCCCAAATCAACTCAATCTAGTCAAGCCTTTAGCTCAAACTGCTGATTTATGGGTAATGGAGGAATATATTAAATGACACAAAAGAGATATAATCAGACAAATCCAGCCATTTTTCAAGACAAAAGACCCAATTCTCAATTTCTATAATAAATGCACCAAACAAAGAAGGGAAATTATTACACATCAAAAGAGATATACCAGCATATTAGCCATAATCAATATTGATAGAATCTAGTTTGGTTGCTAAATTAAACAAAACAACTATTTAAAAAAGGCATATTTAAGGCAATTAGGAAAAATTGAACAGAAATTGATAATACTGAGGAATCATTGGGTTTTGGAAGGGTCTAGTAATAATATTGTGGTTATTTTTAAAAAAATGAAAGTTAGACATGCCTACTAAAATATGTCAGAGTAAAATGATATGTCTAGAACTAACTTTAAAATACCCCAACAACAAGTAAATTTAAAAAATAAGCAATAGAAAGAAGTGATGGTAGGGGCATAGTAAAAATAAGAACAGCAGGTGTTATTGTTGAAGGTAGGTGATGAATGTGTGGCAGTCCACAAATGTAGCTTTTCTATTTTTATGCATGTTTGGAAATTTACCCGCTCAGTGTGCCAATGCCCTCAAGAATCCCACGAGTTCCCAATCTTCTGGAAGACTTGTAGGACAAGAAGTGTTAATATCCCACATACTGCTCCAAAACACGAAGATATTCCAGCCAGCAGGAAGATACGGTCTTAATATCCTCCTGCTTCCCAATGCTCCAGAGTCTTATCCCAGGGGGGCGGAGAGAGTCCATCTGCAAAGTGTAAAGATGGTGCTTGGGCTTCTGGGTCCACTGGACCCGAATCTGAACCTGAACATTCCGTGATGTTCTCCCATCCCACAAATTGTGTGAGGATTTCCTGAAATGGCACGTGCCCAGCGGACAGTAGGCATGCCTACATATGTTTTGTTAGTGTCTTAAAGTCTTCATTTGAGCCTAAACTGGGCTCAGACATGACTGTACATATGTGGTGAAATGTTGAATAGGATTACCCTCTTGGTAGACTGAAGGTCTCCAGGGAAATCCTTTATTCTAAGGTGAGAATGCAATCTGAACATTAGACCCCACTAAAAAATAAAAGGTTTCATAACTGCAGGAAGAAATGATTTTCAACCACTCAAGTCTATTTTAGAATCCATCCCAGGGAGTCACTCCTCGGTCTTAGAGTGAGGCAAGGCTGTAAGTAAAACTGAAATAGCTGATTTGCTAAAAATTAAAAAGCAAGCAAACAATAGTATTGCACTGATACCCTGCAAACCAGGGATGGTTTCTAAACGTTTATAAAACCAGGCCAGGGTATCACCCAATCAGAACAGAACAAATGCCAGCCATGAACTGTGATGAACCCAAGCTCATTACTACCAAAAGATATCACGAAAGGTGAAGAAGAGCCATCCCATCCACTCAGTTAACACTCACAGGCACTCTCAGCACAGCAGATACTCACTTCAGTGTGATTCCCTTTGTAGCCATGGTGGGAGGTTTTGGGTTTCTGTGGGCTGGTGAAATGCCATGCCTTCTTTGCTTGCTGGAACCTCTCTTTGAACAAATTTGGAGACAGCAGACTAGGAGGTCCCCCTATGAACTAGTTCATGCAGCTTACTCCAATGAAAGACCACGGGTTGGGATATAGGATTAAGAATTTTAAAATTGTTAGATTTTGAAACTGCAGGGAAGGCCTTTTGCTTTTCATGAAACAAAACGATTAAATTGGAAGATGTTATAGCTGTCAGTGAAAGCACTGCATTCTCAGACGGTATAATTAATTGGGGCGCTTAACTGATTGGGATGCAATGGTTGAGCTGCTTTTAAAGGTAAATCCAGAAGTGAATATTGAATTTAAAAATTCAATTGTTTGTTTTCACAATTTTAAATCAGGAGGCTGGACAGAATCACCCATCCATCAGCCAAAGACTATTCTACGGGAAGAAGACAAAAGACCTTATACTCCTAGTATAATCACTTTCCTAACCCAGTGTTCTGAAACACTCATGAGGGTTGGCACTGAATTTAAGCTCCAAATCACTCAAATCAAAAAGAGCTACTCTCAGTCTGTCATCAGGAAGCGAGCTCTCTAAGGTGTATTTTTATCCCAGACTCATCTAAGTTATGACAACTCACCTGGTTGGTTTCTGCCATGTGAGTAGAGAGAGGCATCAAAGTGACAGGACATCACTCTGTGTTCCTTGTGAGGTGTGATGGAGAAGAAAAACAAACCTGGGGAAACAGATTTCAAAGTATTTCTAACACGTCTCCAGATTGGAGAGATATGGGGCACTGTTTATGCTTTTTCTTACCCAGGGCTCTTCTGAAGTTGAAACTCCTGCCTCTTTCACAGCATTTATTTATTGTCTATTTGTTCCTTTATTTTACTGCTTTGATCTTGACACATCCCCCTAACTGTGCAGATCTTAAAACTGGCAGCCTTAATATGCGGGTCATTCCTGGTCATCCCTCAAACCGGGGATTTGTACATTGAGCACCCTCTTCCCCTTGCTTATCCATGTTAAGACTGGGCTAATTTGCCTTTCTGTGGACCCATATTCTTAGGCCACATTGATTTTCCACATTGGGAAGTGATGGAATCTAGTGCTTGCTTGATAGATAGATAGATAGATAGATAGATAGATAGATAGATAGATAGATCTGACAGGTAAACAGCTAGATAAATATAAATATCCTACATAATAAAAGAGTAATATGCAAATTGACCATAACTCTGCCACACCCACAAGCCATGCCCACCAGCCAATCAGGAGCAAATATGCAAATAAACCCAACCAAGATGGCTACAGCCACAGAGAGCAAGGTTTCCCAGGCAATGGAGGAAGCCAAGCTTTCCGCCTGCCCTTGCAGGCCTAAGCCTCCACTCAAGGCTACAAAGTTTCAATTACAGAAGGTAAACAAATCCAAACAGAAATGGCGGCAGCCACGGAGCTGGAAAGAGCAGGAGGCAAGGGTTGCCCCCAGCAATGGAGGAAGCAAAGCTTCTGCAGCCCTGGCTGGCCTAGGCCTCCACTCCAGGCTACAAAGTTTCAATTATAGAAGATACATCAATCCCAAGATAAATGGCTGCTGGCCACAGAGCAAGCAGGTGGCTTGGCTCCGCTCCAGGCTACAAAGCTTCAATTGTAGAAGATACATAAATCCCAGATACCAGGGCCTCTGTTTGGGTCGCCAGGGGGTGTGGCCGGCCTGCAAACCACCACAGGCCCTTCACCCAGGCCGCCCTACACCCCAAGGGAACCCCCACCCTGATCCGGGACACCCTTCAGGGCAAACCAGCTGGCCCCCACCCATGCACCAGGCATCTATCCTATCTAATAAAAGAGTAATATGCAGATTGACCATCACTCCAACACACAATATGGCTGCTCCCATGTGGTCAAAGATCCTGCCCACATGTGGACACAAGATGGCCACCACATGATGGCCAGCAGGGGAGGGCAGTTGGAAGGCACCAGGCCTGCAAGGGAGGGCAGTTGAGAGGGACCAGGCCTGCAAGGGAGGGCAGTTGGAGGCGATCAACCCTGCAGGGGAGGGAAGTTAGGGGTGACCAGGCTGGCAGAAGAGAGAAGTTGAGGGCAAACAGGCTGGCAGGGGAGCAGTTAGGCATCAATCAGGCTGGCAGCGGATTGGTTAGGGGGTGATCAGGCTGGCAGGCAGAAGTGGTTAGGGGCAATCAGGAAGGCAGGAAGGCGAGCAGTTGGGAGCCAGCAGTCCTGGATTGTGAGAGGGATCGGGCCTAAACGGGCAGTTGGACATCCCTCGAGGGGTCCCAGATTGTGAGGGTGCAGGCTGGGCTGAGGGACACCTCCCTCCGTGCACAAATTTTGTGCACCGGGCCTCTAGTATAATATATATACCAAATATATATGTTTACATATAACATCTATATCTATAGAAATATCTATGTATCTATTATATATAATCAGAGATGTTATAGCTGTCAGTGACCTCCTAATCTATGTATTAGATGATTGTTGAGTCTAAACATTCCTAATTTTCCAGATGAAGTATATTTTGCTGTCACTGCTGGTATTATTTCAGTCGGTTTAGATTATAACTGCACATGTATTTAAACTTTTTTCATCTTATTTTTTGCTTTCTTGCTGTACTTTTTTGTAATTCTTTTTTCTACTTTTCTAACATCATTTGAAGTGATTGAGTTTCCTTTATTCTCATGTTTTCTTCTACTGATTTGCAATATGTATATCCTATTTCTATTATTTTAGTTATTATTCTTATATTTTTAACGTGGGTTGTGATGTGATAGGCCTTAAGTTAATTTTGCAAAATATGGCAAGAGCCTTAGAACACTTCAACTCTGATCACCCCCGCCCATCTTACATGCTATTTTGCCCAATATTTTGTGTCTTAACGTGGGGTATTATTATGAGTGAAGTTTGATGCCATTGAAAGGTTTTAATGATCTTGCTTATCTTTCAGAAGACTACGGCTGATTGCTCTGTTGTAACCAGGATAGAAAAACGGAGGCTAGTTAGGAAGCTGATCCAATTGTTAGGCAGATAAAGGTTGGTGACTTGAGAACAGTCACTTCCAAGGTGGTAAAAAGTGAATGCATTCTGGATTTACTTTGAGGGTAGAGTTGGCTGGATTTGTTGACTATGTCACTCTATTTCATGACTTTAGAACCAACTCAACAGATAGCCTAGCTTTGTATTTGTTGAATGAACAAAGACAGAAAGAATGAATAAGTGAATGACTATATAACTCTCAGGCCCTCTTTGACACCATTTCCACTGATAAAATAAAAATCATCAAATACTGAGAAACTGCATGCTCTGCTGTTGCAGCTGAATTGGGTCTAACCATTCTTTGTAAGTCGCAGGTCTTCATTTCTGGCCCAGTGTTCTGATTTTGTTACAAATTTTAGATCTATTGTCCAGCTTCTGGTGGAATTTGGAATTGTTCTATGTCAACTCTATGAACGACACTCAATTAGACCATCAGTAAATTTGCCTCAGTAATAC
This sequence comes from Eptesicus fuscus, assembly GCF_027574615.1. Classification (NCBI taxonomy): domain Eukaryota; kingdom Metazoa; phylum Chordata; class Mammalia; order Chiroptera; family Vespertilionidae; genus Eptesicus; species Eptesicus fuscus. Next base: position 39,310,218 of record NC_072484.1, on the reverse strand, counting down.
ATTTGTTCTGAAATCCTTATTTATGTTTTCAAGACCAATGTAATCAGCCATATAAACAACATACATTTTGGTTTCAGAATGAACAGGGACAGCTACCATTTTCTGTCAGTTTGTTTCAGAATCATGTTCAATGGAGTTGACTGACAAAGCTAACTGCTCAATGAAAGATAGTAAGACACGCATTAAAAACGATTGGCCTCTTAAAACAATATGGTAACTGTGGACATACTTTCTCTAACTTTTGACAGATTTCAAAGAAATTTAAAAGTGACAGAGATAAATGCCTTAAATGAATCTGTAAATTCATCGATAATTTTCTAATCAATCCTACTTTTATTAAATTATCTTTTGAAAATTTAATTAAAATTTTAATTAATTCCATTTATGAACCGCAATAATGCCTTCTAACTACATGATTATACCAAGTGAAGTCTGCTGTTCACAGAAGTACTGGTCTAAGATGTCTAAAATCACCAAGGATATATTATCTTCTCCTTATTATATACATATCATAGAAAATTGCCCCTGTGATTAGTACTCTTTATGCTTCATATAGTATATTAACAGAACCTAAAGTGCTGAGCCGATAACAAGTGTACGGGCATCTAAGCCGTGCCAAGCAAATCAGTGCCAAATGGGTCCAGCTTTCATGGTGGCAACTTCACAGAAAGCACAAGGTAGTTAAAGAATATTGAGAGGAAAGCCTCAAATATCACATCTTGGGTTGGATGGAACTTGAAAGACGATCTCTTTCCAGCCCTACATCAATCTTAGACTGCACTCAATTTGGAATTATAGTCCCTTTGCTGCACTGACCTTGACAACACGTTTTGATGCCAGCAGTCTGCTGGGCTCTGCACTGGGGCAATTCTAGGAGAGGATCAGCAGGCTTCCTAGCCTTGGCAATCTCAGAACCTACCTTCGCTAAGTTTTCCACAGGTTGCCCACAGATGGCAGTTTGCTCCCCCACAGAAGTCAAACAAGATCTGTAAGACTGCATCTCACTTAAGCGAAAGAACATTACGGATGGGGTCCACGTATTATGCTGCGTTCTCTCTAGGTTGAAGAGAGAGAGCAGAGGTGGCAGGACCATCTCCAGCATTCATTAACGGAACCGTCCTTCCAGGATAAGGCCACAGGAAAGCGAATCACCCTTCTCTTCTGTCCTCGAGAGAAATGGAGTGGCCTCAGCCACAGCACATTTTCTTCCCTGTACAAAGCCTTCTCCCCCACTCTGGTACTGTGAGCAGAGCTCCGAAGCCTGTCTTCTCTCTCCCTCCCCCTACCATCACCACTGATGCTGCCCACGATTTCACAGCAGTTAACTCTCTACCAAGAGAGAGATTGCCTGAAACCAGTTTTTCATTAATGACAATAATCGCTACATCAGCCTTTTGCTAATGACGATAATAGTTCATATTTATTCCGTGCTAATCATAGCATAATACTACATCACTGAATTCCACAGCACCCCACGAATAGCCCCTTTCTGCTGATGAAGGAACGAAGGAGATTCAGAGAGGTCAAGAGGCTTGTCCAAATTTCTCCAGCCAGTCAGCTCTGGAGCCAGAATTGGAATCGGTGTCTGATGCCTAAACCAGGCATCTACCCTCTTATGGAGCTGCATTGGATCGTAGCAGGAGGATGGGGATGGCTAGGATGGAGGCACAAGCACCTGCCCGTGCACCTGGGCCAAGTTCTTGGAATTCCAGACACCCCTTAAAGTACAAGCTTATGTCAACAGAGTTTTCTAGAGAAGCTGAGGTTATCTGGGAATCTGGCTGCCAGCGTTCGTCCTCTGATCTGCCCTGCTCCATCCAACAACATAGACCCCACTTTCTTGCCAGCAGCCAGCAGCGCAGGGCAGCCAAGACTAACAAGTGTAGGCACTGTGCAGGGTACGGGTGCATGAATAGCACTATTCTTTGCTGGCCAACACTGGCCCCATTGTTTCAAGCGATGAATAGAGCTGTGTGGGGGGAAAAATTCACACACGAAGCAAAAGCAGCAAAATTTGTCTCTTTGTGATGGTTTCAAGACTGGGTGAAAAAGTCATTCTTCACCTGGTGCTATTTTACATATTCTTTCACAAACAGAAAGCACTTTCTGGCAAGGGAAGAGCCTCTTTCTAAAAATTAAAAAGTTACAGGTTGCAGTGCAGGTGGGGGACGCGTGAGCCGACCTCGAAGTTTGATGGCACTCATTCACGACAACACTGGGAGACAAGAGCGATGATACATCATTTGGATTTAGTGTAGTTGAGCGCTATTCCCACAATCGTCTTGACCTGTTCTAGACACGCAGCTTTCGCCTGCATGTTCCCAGATAACAGAGGAAAAGTGAAGCACACGGCATTAACTGCTGTTTATGATCGGGTTCTCCTTTCCAGGTAAATAATTGCCGAACTCCTATTTCCCTTCCATAGGGTTAGGCTCACTCACTCCCAGAACTATCTTGGGCGTTGCCAGGCTGGGCCACAGTCAGTGACAACCAAAGGACCTATCCCTATCTTTGTCCTTAGATGAAGTCAGACTCCCCCAAACCACGAGATGAATTTACTATTTACATGTGGAAAATTTATTCCTCTCTTAAGAGCAGGCACTAACAGAACTCTACACAGACTTGTGTCCTCTACACAGAACCTCCTTGTTTTCAAACCATTTGTAAAATCGCTCTTAGAGGTGGATGTCCTATGACACAAAGAATCCTCAACTGAATGCTGAATGAATTATTATTTTGTATACCTTGGTGTCATATAGTTCAGTGGTTTTAATTTCTCCAAAATTGATATCCTTATTTTTGTAAAACTTTCAGAGGCAGCCTAATAGAGTGCCAGGAGCATGTTTGGGCTTTAGATGCAAGTTGATTTAAACCAGTCTTAAAAGAAGCTCTGCAGGGTGACTCTATGTCCTACGTTGTCTTGGAAAGAACCAGTTTATACCCAATGTCTTGGTGTAACTGTAACTATTCCCCTCTTTCACTCTAAGGGAGTGTCCTGTTTAAATGAGGGTGATATGGTCACCCTATATTTATGCCACCTTGGGCAAGCAACTTCTGTTAGCTTTTCTTTCCTCATTTATTAAATAAGAACAATACTATCTACCTGCTAAAATTAGTGTTAGTGTTAGAGCAAATATATGTGCATTGCCCTAAATATCGTCTGAGGCATAGCAGGGGCTCAATACAAAATGACTACTGTTAATATTTCCTCTGCAGACAGTGCCTTAGAGCAGTGTGTCTACATGTTTGAAAAATCATCAACCACTGAAATAAAAATGTAAAAAAAAAAGGGAATGGCATTGAGTCACCAATGTTTTATTTTGCGAAGTAAAGACATGAGAAAAAAAATAATGCTGACTATAAACATATCATGAAATAAAGGTTATTTTAAAAGCTGAAAATAAAGAAAATAAAAATCTTAGAATAAAAGACAGTTCATTTAATTTAAGGTATTTATAACTATTTTTTAAAACAAAATATTACCTTTTGAAGGTAATCAGACTATGCCAAAATATGCTACTTTGGCATAATCATTTTTGTGCTGAAGGCAGTTGAGAATTGTTGGGGAGGAAAAATTTTCCTTCTACCTTTTGAGGTTCTTTGGCTTGTCTAATGATTTAATTAACATAATACAGATCAACAGGAGAAAAAACAAGTTTAATTTTGTATCTATGGGGAACCGGAGAAGAATCGGAGCTAAGGAGAAGGGGGTAGGGTCTGGGACTTCAAAGGGAAGGAAGACAATTCACAAGAATATGGAGAGAGCAAATTTGGTAAACAACTATTTGTCATGCCATGCAGAGAAGTCTTTCTAATGTAAAAAGAAGTTCTCTTTGGTAATTGCTCTCTTCCTAAAACAGGCCCTCTATCTAAATTCTTTTTTAAAAAAATCTATTTTTATTGATTTCAGAGAGGAAGGGAGAGGGATAGAGAGATAGAAACATCAATGATGAGAGAGAATCATTGATTGGCTGCCTCCTGCACGCCCCCTACTGGGGGGATCAAGCCCACAACCCCAGCATCTGCCCTGGGCCAGAGTCGAACCTGGGACCCTTTAGTCCACAGGCCGACGCTCTATCCACTAAGCCAAACCAGCTAGGGCTATCTAAATTCTTTTAGACAGTTAAGAGAGAGGTAAAAAGAAAAACTTTCAGAGTCTTCTGTTTCTTAAAAATAATCAGCCTAAAATAATCCTCATGCTAAAGAGACACATTTTACGGTGGCAAGTTTTGCTCTCCAATAGAATCAACAGATCCAGGAAAAATTCTCTGCCTTCCCCCTATCTGCCTAAAAGCAGTGCATAAATTTTTCTTTGAGGAAGATGCTTCCACCAACCAGGGAGAGAAGAGAGACTCATCCCTGAGGATCAGGAGTCAACACCAAGATAAGTTTGCGTAAACAGACCTTACTAAAATAGCCATTACCTTCCATTAGTTCTTCCAGATATTCCTATCACTTCCCTATAACGTATTGTTCCTTGAAGCCCAATCTCCTTTTCCTTTGTTAAGAAGGATATATAACTACAACCAAGATTACTCTACCCAGCAAAACTATCATTTAGAATTGAAGGTCAGATAAAGAGTTTCACAGACAGGAAAAAGCTAAAGGAGTTTGTCACTACCAAATTAGTATTACATGAAATGGTGAAGGGTATTCTAGAAAAAGGAGGAGGAGGAGGAGGAGGAGGAGGAGGAGGAGGAGGAGGAGGAGAAGAAGAAGAAGGAGAAATAAAATAATGAACAGTAAAATAGCAATAAATACATATCTATCAACAATTGAATCTAAAAATAAAAATAAATGAACAAGAAACCTAATGAACAAAACAACTGATGAATAAAAATAGAACAATAAACATGGAACTGATGAATCTCAGAGGGAAAGGGTGGGGGGGGGGCAGAAAGAGATTAATCAAAGAACTTACATGCATATATGCATTACCTATAGACTCAGATAATAGGGTGGTGAAGGCCTGGGGTGGGGCCGGAACCACATAGAGGGGGAGTAATGGGGGGTATCTATAATACTCTCAACAATAAAGTTGTGTTGTTGTTTTTTAAGAAGGGTATATAAGCCCCAAGCCTAATCACTTCCTTGAGTATCATTTCTTTTCTGTGAACTCCCATGAATATAAAAATTAAGAAAAATTCTGTGCCTTTTCTCCTATTAATCTGTCTTCTGTAGTTTGATTTGCAGACCCCCGGGTACTAAATCTAAGAGGGCAGGGGAAACGCTTTTCTCCCTAACACTTTCTTTTCTCTCTTTTAGTAGCAGCCCCATGAATGCTCATAGACTCATGGTGGTCAAAAGTTGGAACATTGGAGAAACACTGGCCTTATAACACAATCTGTCCCTTTCTGCCTGCTACCCTCCTGACCACTGTCCTCTTCTTCTTCCTGTTGTTTTACTCTCATACTTCCCAAACGTTATTTTTATCGTCTGATACCTCCATGCTATTAAGCATTCCTCAGACTTTAAGCTCAGTGCTCAGGAGGCTATGGGTGCTTTAAAAATATGTGGCTGATTTCCAACTTCATGTCATCTTAGGTAAAAGTTTTAATTTTGGCAGCTTAGTTAAAGATAATTGCTACTCTAATTCGCCTGTGTATTTTTCTGTAAGTTTTACACACTACTGGAGATTCTAATCAATGTAGGAAAAAATTATGTGGTTCAATAAAGAAATCAAAAGAGATTTTTGCATCATGCCCTTAAGTAGCTACATGCTTCATGTTTTCACGTTTTAGCTGTTTCTGCATAATATAGACTTAGTTTGGCTTTCAATCTGTACGTGACTCAAAAGCATAAACTCTTTTCTCCCCTTTAGATTTCTAAAAAATTCACCTTTGTTAAATCATTGGGAAAAATTGATCCAAGTAAATGGCTTTGAGAAAGGAATGAGAAACCTCTCCAAGAGGCCTCCCCACCTCCATTCCATTTTCCCTCTGAATGCCATTTAATACCTACGACTCTCCTAGCACTTAACCCAACAATGCTTTTAAAGATTTAATATTACCCTCTTTTCCCTCAAATGATATTTGCATAAGCCATAATTAAGTTTTTGGAGACTTATAAAGAAAAAACCTATTGAAAGAAGTAAAGCAGTGAGGCAAACATTGTAAATTGGAGGAGCTAATCACACACAAAATGATAATAGCTTCCAAACTGTAGAGTCAAAATTTACTTATATTTCCTGACTATTATGACTATTAATATTTTAAGACCTATTTATACTAAGATATATCTTTCCTTTCTAATTTGCTCTTTTATTCAAAATGATCTTTAACAAGGAAAATCTTGTAATCCAATATCATAATCAAGCTATTGAACTTTTAAAAATTGAAGCCAGGTTCTTTTTAAGCAACTCATTTTCAAACATCAGGAGATGAAAAAGCATTTCTTCTAAGATGCAATTTTTTTGTTGTTTAGAAAGTAGAAGCTTCTTTGGACCTGAAATACCAATATGAAATGTCCTTTAACAAATAGGAACGTTTTGAATAGATGCAAATTCATCCTTCTGACTTTAACTCTACCATTAATTTCTTATTTAATACAAAATATTAAATTTCATTATATTACCAACTTGCAGTTTTCTTTATTGAAGTCTTCAGCAACTTCACAAATTCTTTAAAGAATGGAAATGTGTAATTTGAGTTATGCCTGATACAGAACTCACAGTTTATAATCGTACAATTCTGATCATATGAGGTTGATGAGCAAATGACAGGAAGTAGTGTACATTTCAGCCACATCTACTTCCATCAATTCTCTGTGACTGAAATGTTTTTGCAGGGCTTCACAGAGTTCATTAGATGATTAAAATACGAAGGGATGGTGGGGTGCACATGTGACCAGCAGAGATGTGAAACACGAATGAGGGAAAACCAAAGAGGTTGAGGCAAGCTAGTTGCCCTTGGAGTTGGTCTCAGTAAAGTCCACCAGACACAATATTTTCTCAGCACTTTGGACAAAAATTGCATTAGTGGCTTCTTCTTGAAGGTGACAGTTATTTTCAATATTTTATACAACCGAGTGATAAAATGACAGAAACTTTAAATTAAACCTTAGCCTGCTACCAAACTAAGCTTTGTGTGCAGGGCTAGGTTGGAAATAGCCCTGCAGACATTTTGCTTCTTCTTCTTTTTTATATCAACTTAACAAATGTTTGTTTTCAATTTGTTTTTGACAATGAACTTAATAAACTCTTTTACCTAGTTAAGATTTATGAAAAGTGTTTCTCCCCCCCACTTATCTCATTTATAGAATGTGTAATTTGCATAATGGTAAGGCCGGGGCTTTTTCATTCTTGCCTTTCAAGCACTTCCATTCTAATTTTCATGGTAATAGTAAGTGCACTTAACAACAATGGTCCATTGATCCAGCCTGTCTCCTACCTGCCCTGGAGCAACTGGGCAATTGTTAACCATAGAAGCCACAAAACAGATAACGGAATCGCCCATTAGTGTAAAAGCCCTGCCTATAATGGTTTCAGTAATAATTAATATGCAGGATAGCTAGTCCTGTCACACACCATTTCAGACTAGAATTGCATCTGTCAGTCCAAATCCTGACTCCATTTGAGGCATCCAGCACTGAATCTAGTTAGACAGCTAACTGAATTAAAACAAAAATCTACAGATGCATGATAAATGCACAGGATGCGATGTCACACATGAATGACTCCTGTACAGGCCAAATGACAGATGTATTTCCGCGACTCCAGGCCAGGCTCCAGCACAAACCACTCTTCATTTATCAATAATTGGGCCTTAATTTCATTTGGCAGTGGTGGAGCAGCATGCTCAGCTTCCTCTCCAATAGACTAACACTAATTAGACTTTTTTTGTGGGGGTGGGATGGGGGAAGGGTAGGCACCAATTTTTTGATTCATTTCAAATAGTCAACCATAAGTAAAGTTAGAACTTGTCCTTTGGAAGGGAAGGGTCTGTTTCACCCACAGCTCATTATTAGAAATAATATCTTGCAATGGGAACTCTTCAATGATTAATGTTCTATTTTGATAAAGATGAACATTGAAGAGGCCAAGAGGGAAAAAATGAGGATGGGTAGAGTTTATACATAAAGTCTCTTAAGCACTTGCTAACTCTTCTTACTTTTGGCGGAATTTGCTTTTTAGGCCTCTCTCTGTCTCTGATTCTCTCTCTCTCTGAGAAAGTTTCACAAACATCATAGCCAGATGGAGGCAATGTAAACAAGGAAATTATAAAACAACTAGAGGCCTGATGCACAAAAATTTGTGCAAGAGTAGGCCTTCCTTCACCCGGCTGCTGGCACTGGCTTCCCTCCGGCACCTGGGACCCGGGCTTTCCTCCTCTGGGTGCCGACAGGCACCTGGGACCCGGGCCGCCCTCCCTCTGGCCCGGCTTCATCAGGAAGGATGTCGGGAATGACATCTGGTCTAATTAGCATATTACCCTTTTATTATTATAGATTCTTAAAATTGTAATTATAAAAGGAGAAAACTCTTAGGATTATTTTCTTAGGTTATGTGAATTTTCCAACTAATTTTAATGTGGTTGCTTTTATTTTAGGTGAGTTCATTGAAAGAGTTAGTAAATGCCCAAGAGTTCCTAAAAGGATTAGTGTTCCCCACTACCATCCAACTAGGAAAAGCCCCCAAAGGATTTCCAGACATGTACACAAGAGAGCACAGCAAGTTTGTACCACATAAACCAGCCCCAGAACTCCAAAGCTGCATGGAAAAATCCGTATATTGGCCACATTCCCCCTTATCTCTACATTATGGGGGTTAACATTCCCTATCTCAATGCCCAGAGAGTCTAAGTATTCATTTGTTTCCCTTTTTTAAGCAAGAGGCACATTGGCATAGCAGATAATTGACTGTGACTTTTCCCCTGCGTGGACTTTTCCCCATTTAAGTAGTCAATGCTAGTTGCTCTTTTGGACTTAGAACCAGTCATGCTTTTCTGGTTCTTTTGAGCTTCTCGCCTCTCCTTCCAAATGCCACCGTGAGTGACAAATGGGTGACCTGGTTCTCCTTCAACTTCCAAACAAGAGTTTAATGTCAGCAAGGAGCCCTATTGACCCACTCTTGAGATTATGCTTTTCCCTGCCACTCAGACACTCCTCAATACCACATTTATTATTCTTCATTGGCATAGGTGATGGCAGTGATGTTGTCCTGAGGACTGATTGCTATGCCCAGATGATCTGTTGAAGTTGGCTGCCTGATCCAACATACAGCATAATTGAAGAGGACGAGGAACAGAATCCGTTCCCATTTCACCCCAGTAACTATGCCAAATTCAACAGAGAGATCTCCATATGGCCGAACACAAGTGAGGTAATGTGTATATTATGCCATAATAAATGAAGTCTCATAGGTTTCAATGGCTCATACTAGCGATCAGGAATCTTTCCTAGCAACTCATGGGAAACTGAGCAGCATGCCATAAATGGGAAAGCCATAAATAATTTTGCAACTCAGCCACCAGGGTTGTGGTGAAATGCTGTGCTTGCATTATCCACTCTAAACACTGACAGGCATGTGAGCATGTGTGCCATTTTGTACACAGGCTCCCCTGCAGAACGCAGGGGCACGGAAGGACTGGGGATTTCCTTGGGAAAGATCCTACAGCAAAAGGAGTTGTGAAGACTATGGTAGTGTGCTACTTATAACTTTAGAGTAACACAATTTTTCAAGACTGCTGGCAATTGTACTTCTCAGCAGATATTTAATGAGAAAGATAAAACTGAGTACTCATGGGGTATATTGTATTATTACTACAAACACTTATTGACCCTACCTGTGGGTGGATTCTACATTCCTACCCCATTGACATTCACCTCAGCCAAGTGACTTGGCCAGTGAAAATGTCATCTGTGTCAAGTCTCAGCAGGAACTTTAAAAACTATCATGTGATTCTCCCATTCTTTTCTCCCTCTTCCATGCGGCCAGTAATAGCCCAGAGAGGAGCTGCTCCATCATCTGGATCTTGGACTGAAGCCATGTGGAACAGAGCCACAGCCAACCTATGATGGACAAGTAACGTGAGCAGACTTACACTGTTATTATTGTCAGCCACAAGGATTTGATGATAATTTATTACTGTAGAATAATTTATCTTAAGATGGCTGATATAGATCATAGCATGTGTTTAAGATAAAATGGACTATTTAATTCTAATTACTTTAATATTTAACAATGGCAACCCATGAACCTGAACAGATGATGATAGGAGAATTGGTTTACAAATATATATATATATATACTGAGTGGCCAGATTATTATGATCTCTGAACACATAATAATCTGGCCACTCAGTGTGTGTGTGTGTGTGTGTGTGTGTGTGTGTGTATGTGTGTGTACATATATATATTAGAGGCCTGGTGCATGAATTTGTGCATGGGTGGGGTCAGGCCAGCCTGGCCAGGGGGAGGGGACATGGGTGGTTGGCTGGCCTGCCTGCTGGTTGAACTCCTGGTCGAGAGGACAATTTGCATATTAGCCTTTTATTATATAGGATATACACTGAGTGGTCAGATTAGTATGTGTTCAGAGATCATAATAATCTGGCCACTCAGTGTGTGTGTGTGTGTGTGTGTGTGTGTGTGTGTGTGTGTGTGTATATATATATATATATATATATATATATATATATATATATATATATATTAGTGGCCCGGTGCATGAAATTCATGCACGGGGCGGGGGTGTGTGTGTCCCTCAGCCCAGCCTGCACCATCTCCAATCTGGAACCCCTTGGGGGACATCCCTCTCACAATCTGGGACTACTGGCTCCTAACTGCTCACCTGCCTGCCTGCCTGATCGCCTCTAACCACTCTACCTGCCGGCCTGATCACCCCCAACTGCCCCTCACTGCCGGCCTGCTTGCCCCCAACTGCCCCCCCTGCCAGCCTGCTCGCCCGCAACTACCCCCCTGACAGCCTGCTTGCCCCCAACTACCCCCCTGCCAGCCTGATCACCCCAACTGCCCTCCCCTCCTGGCCTGATCACCCCTAACTGCCTCTGCCTCAGCCCTGCCACCATGGCTTTGTCCGGAAGGATGGTTGCCCAGTCTAATTAGCATTTTACCCTTTTATGAATATATATATATATATATATATATATATATATATATATATATATGCTAGTTTCTGCTACCATTGACCCTCTCTTCTACTTGTACATGATTGGAATGACTGTAGCAATTTGCATCCAGCATGTGTCTGCCATTACTCTTACATATAAAGCTATGGGTGTGTCCTTTTCTCCTACTTGTGTGACTTCCTATGCATGCCTCCTGTATTTGTTTAGCAGTTTTCCTCCCTCTTGGCCACAGCAAGGAAAGGATTCAGAAACCTTAACAGAGTATTTCAAGGTATGCTGGTCTATACTATAGTACCAGTACATTCGTGTATTGGGCATGGTGATAACAGTAGTCATACTGAGCTCACAATCTGTCATGCCCAAAGGGATCAAATTAGTTGTCCTAAATACCTTCTTGGAAGATGCAGGCCTGGGGAAACTGTACTTGGGCCAAGGTTCCTGAAATGTAGATTGAGGTCAAGGGTGGAGCAGACTTGGCTAGAGGTGTATCGTAGGTCTGGCCATAGTCTGTGGAGATAGAGCCCAGGCATCAGCACCTATGTGAACACACTGAACAGAGAGATTGAATTCAGACATAAAAAAGAAACAGGAGATCTGGGTTCAAAAGGAGGCTGGGGAAGGGAGCTGAAAACATCTCCTTAATTATGTCTGTACTGGTTAGAACTCTTTGTTACTAGTGTAGAGGGGGAAAATAATTTTCCCTCTACCCTTCTGAGTTCTTAGTGGAGAACCTTGTAACAAAAGACATGTTAGTAAGAGAAAAACAAACAAAAGTTTATTAACATATATATGTCATACATGCATGGGAGATATACAGGGGGAAAATGAGTAACTCCCCATGGTGGCTTAGAATTCAGACTTGAATACCATTTTAATAGGGAAAGGGAGGGGAGATCTAGTTTTCTGAGGAGGCAGCTAATGGCTTTTAGGGAAGATAAATGGGGCTTTGAGGAATAGATGGGAAGTATGATAGTATGTGACAAAGTGTATCTGGGTGTGGTGTCCACTTCTAGTCTCCTCTCCTGTGATAAGAGTCCACCCTCCCTGGCTGATGATACCCCTGGGGAGGGGATCTAGGAGAATTGAGTTCCTTTTGTAGGATCTGTCTTTAGGCAGACAAGGCAAGTTCAGAGAAAGCACTCCCTGCAATTACTGTTCTTCAAGTGCCTATAGCTTAAAATAATGAATGTACCAGAGTGAAATATTTGGCAGTGGCATGTCCTGCTAAACTTTACTAGAATCAGAAAACATGTGACTACCTTAAACAAAAGAAAAATTTTGAAAGTATGTCATATCCTTTCATTAACTACCTTTGGGGCAGGTCCTAAAATTAAAGCTATATGGAGAAAATGGGCCTTGGAAAGATAAGAGCAGCCTAGGGATCTAAGTGGCAGGAACTAAGTGACAGTCTTTGCAGCATGTCAGCGCTGGGATGAAGCAATTCCAATAGCAATAATCATTATTAGTGTCACGGCCTCAATATTTAAATCCCAAAGAGAGCCTAATATCCTGGCTAGTGGCCTGAGGAGGGCAGGGTATCTTGATGGACAGTTTCACCGGGACTGTAGGCAATGGGAGAGAGGAAGTCCCCAAAAGGGAGGCTGGGGGAGGGGCCTGTGACCAGAAGGCAAAGGGTAGATCCTGGATGGACAGAACAACAGATGTCCACTTTAGTCTCCCAAGAGACCTTTCTTCTCTGGGTTTCAAACTTAGACCTCCAACATCCCCCCAAACCAAACTTATCGTTAGTAAGATGGTATGTTAGCTAGAAACTCATAAACTCTTCAACTCACTGGCCTGAGGGATGCTTGCAATTTTAGCAAGAATAAATGATTTTACCTTAAAAAATCATTTCATATTATCAAAATTTGACTCTAAAAGTAAAGCCAATAATGCATGGCAGGTGGAATTGCCTTGGGTTTTACCATGAGGGAATTTAATAAATCAGACCGATGACCTTAATGCAAACCTTTGACTATTAATAGGAAATGAAATTCTGGCTTCTAATCATATTACCACTCCCAAATCATTCACCAAGCCAAGCATTTTAACTAGCCAAGTCATTGTAGCTGAGGCTCATTAGGGCTCTTACCGTTTGACTTGGAGACACCAAAGAAAAAAATTGTCCTTTTGAAGACTCTCTAATGATATTCAGCTATTTAACACAATATTCTGCATGTTATGTCATATGGGAAAGCTAACATAGATTTTTATTTCTTATTACTTGAACACTCCACAAATTATTCCATAGATCAACTTATACCAGCAAACCTGGTTCTACACATAATGTTAGCAGAGGGTTTCTGAAACATAACTACGGCAGTGCAAGAGTCTATCCCTTCTTGTTTAGTTTTTTATTATTTAAGAATATTTGGATTTCACATTATTTTATAGTATTTTGTGCACTGCCACCAAAAAAAAAATCTTAATGAGTTTTTAGTGCCATAGGCCTTTATTGTTTTTTATTTTGTATACATAGCCAATTTAATTTTCAGCATAGTAGAAAACATTTTTTTTTCACATTGCAAAGGGAAAAACAGTTTGCTGAAATTGGATGCATGAACGTTTACAAAAGGAAGTAGGTGCCTTGTTTAAATGTATTATAATGGAATATGGTAATAGATTAATTAGTTCTTTATTTTCTAGCAAATTATTTCATGCTCACAGTTCCTCATACAGGTCCCATAAAACTTAAACAAAAGTTAAAACTGATATCGATAACTTTTGCCTTCTGTGCCCTTGACAGTCATCTGCTTTCTCTTATATTGATTATCTCACCAACTTGTTAGCTCCTGAATGCCTTGTGAGAAAGATGAATAAGCTGACAGCCAGAAAGCAGGCAGGAAGGTGGAGCACAGAGATGTTCACAGAAATACTACCCTTGTCCCCTAATAATCAATCTACTTCCTCTCAGTACTACCTTCCCTTCCCACTTCATCTCCTTAGTCATTATGGTGTTTTAAAAACTAGCACATTTATCTGAGATTTGAGGGTCAAGCCAACCTTAGTTCAGTCCCAGCTCTTTTATGACCTGGCCCCATGGGAGGAATTGGGTCAATGACTCAAGTTCTCTCAACCTGAGTTTTCTTGCAGTGGAACTTTGAGGATTGAGTGCAATAATATATCAGAAGCTTTTGGTCTCTAGAAATCTTTTCTTTAGTGGCTTCAAAATTAACTACCATTTAATGAGAGCCTACATGTCTCAGGCACTTTACATGTACTCAAACCAGATATAATCTGATCTGAAGAGGGTATCATTATAACAATTTATGGTTGGTGGTTGAACACGGCTATTGTTGCTGCTACTGAACACAACGATGATGATGATTATGATGATGGACTGGTGCAGTAAAGCAAAGCCCAAGGAAGACTAATGAGAATGTTTCCAGGGCAGCTTCTTGCATGTCATACTTCTCCCCTCAACTTCCTCGAAGTTCATCTTCCATGCCTGACAGGGAAGTCATGACATGACTCTGTCCAGACTCCAGAAAGACAGGCATAAATTGGCAAGGTTTTATTGTTTTCCTATGGATCTGAAATCTGGATCCTTAGATTGAAAGATGAATTCTCTTTGTAAAATATATTTTTGTTTGTTTGTCTGTTTTCTGGGTAGAATTGATTCTCTATAAATCATTATCCTTTGAGACAAGTTTTCTTTCTAAAAATTAGTTTTTATTATTAGGAGACTTGTATTTGTTCCTTTCCAAATACTCAGTATCCTGTACATATTAGAAGGCGGCAGGTTCGACATAGAATCCTGTCTTCACCATTTTATGTTATGGTGGAGGCACTGACTATGCCATAGGCCTGAACAAAACCCTTACTGTTTTGTGAAAGTCCTTGTGTAATGTTTTGGAACCCTGGAACAGCCAGCTTTGGAGTTATACATTGATGTCATATATAATTGGATTCTAGTGGATTGTGTTAAAGGGAAATGCACCAGGCCAAAATTAATTAATTAATTTAAAATAACAAAACAGAACTTTGAAAGCTTTCCTTTGGGAATCCTTACAAACACATGGATCAGAGATCCCGGACATACTTTAGTGAAGTATATTGGCAGTTCATTCTAATGTGATTTGGACATTAAAAGGAGTATGACCTCACAAGACATCTGGGACAGGTAAGTAATACTTGGACTCAGTTATTTTCTCACAATTTCATGTTAGGAACTATTACATTAGTTTGGAGTCTTTGAGATTTGTGTTTAAACGATTCCTGTATATTTTTGGTTTCCATCCCCCCAAATTGGGTCTCTTCCCTTTCCTTTGTATCCCTCACACAGTGAGTAGTTAATGAAGCCTTTTAAACATATAGTTGAAAGAAGAAGTCTCACCAGATTAGATTGAGATGCCAAGGTTTTGAGTACCTTTTCATATTCAAAATAAATCAATGTAAGAATTATAAAAATATTTCTTAACTCACTTAAACCTCAGATCACTTGTTCTTTGCTTCTATTTATCAACTGCAGAAAATATTTGTCATGAGTCTTGTCATCTATTTGCTGCTAAATTGCCTTGCCTGGTTACCTACAGCAATGATTCTGAGCAGTAGCTGTGGCTTTGAGTAAACTATATTTATAGTAAAAATACCAAGTTTTTGCATAATTGTCTCATAACTCCTTGTTAGGCCAATTATTAATGTTCTCAGAGATATTAATTCAGAAGACATGATATAAATTTTGACATTGCACTGTATTTTATTAGCAAGTCTCTACTCTCTCAAACCTTTTAAAAGTAATAAGATAATATCTAACCAACCAAATAATTAGTGAATAGGCTGAGCCTGAAAACCAAGTCTCCTGAATTTCCAGTCCTGGGGCGGAGTTCCACTTATGTAATATATTCTTAATAAATACATTAAAGACATAAATTTTAAAATGCTCATTATGGTGACAACAATATTGCCTGGGGTACAAATTGTCTAATCTGTTGCCCTATAAATCCTAGCCTTCTATTCTGGTTAGCAAAAAGTCCTCACCTGTGTTCTTACAGGTTCATATTTGCTTATTAATGCTGAGAGAATATTCACTTCTTGCATAACCATTAGGTAACATGCTCAGTGAAATAGCATTTGCAAATTCTCCTTTATTAATGGGTTTTTATCTCCATACCTAATTGTCCAAAGTGATCACAAATGAAAGCTGTTTTAAGACCTTCTATCCATGCCTTAAAAGTATTTAAAGAGAAAAGAGGAGTCAACATTTATTGAAGACTTACGATATGGCAGGCATTGTGATTTACAATTGCATCTCAATTAATGGAACTCCTTGAATAAAAGAATAATGGAAGCAAACAGCAACTTTGATGTGCAAGGATTTAAACACGCTTATTTTCAGTGGGTTCTCCTTTGCAGTATCTCAGGATAGCAACTAGATTTGAGATTCTTTTTAATTTACCTTCTGTTAAAAACTTCAACTTGCAAAACAAAAGGTTTAGTCATACACATAAATGTTATAACAAATGCACTTTCAAGGAAGAGTCTCTGAAAAGGGATTTTCTCCTCAAACTAGGAAAAAGGTTTTTGTATTCAGACACACTCAAGGCTGATGGTTATTATAATAATGTGGAAAAATTTTAACTTAGAACCTGAAGTTGTTCACATGATTTTGTTGTGTTTTTAAAGTGGCTTTGGAAGAAACTCAGTGTTTCTTTGATAGCAACAATGTGGTTTAGACAGAGTTTTGAAGTATTCCAGGTAAATTAATCAACCCCATATAAAATAAGTCTTCAGAAAGTGTACACAAGTTGGTTTGAACCAAGTGAAAAAGGTGAAGGGGTTAAGCCAAAAATCCCACAAACAAAAAACTCATAGACACAGACAACAGCATGGTGATTACTAGAGGGGAAGGGGGGTGGGGGAGGTAGAAGAGGGTAAAGGGAAGATAAATGGTGATGGAAGGAGATTTGACTTGAGGTGGTGAACATACAATATAGTATACAAATGATGTATTACAGAATCGTATACCTGAATCATACATAATTTTATTAATCAATGTCACCCAAAACATTCAATAAAAAAGAAAAACAAGAAAGATAAACAACCATGGCAATTCTCTCCAAGGTCTCCATCCAGCTATGAGATTTTAAAATCACATTTGAAATTGTATAAAAAGTTCTTAAAATTAGTTCATAGTCCTAACAAAAATCCCCTAAGTTTCCTAAAGCATCATTTTAGTCCTCCATCATCTCTAACAGAAGTCCATTCGATAAATAATCAAGTCAGATTTGCCATGGAAGTTGCTTTTTATAATGTGGGCTTCCAGGAAACTTACAGATTTCTGTGTCCACTTTTTAAACCTTAGGGGAGAATGCTTAACAAGGTCCTCTGGACCCTACCTCATACTATGAACAACAATGAACTCAAAATGAATATTCTACCTTAATGTAAGAGTGAAAACTATAAAACTCTCAAAGAGAATAGAGAAGCAATCCTATCTGATCTTGAATTAAGTAATAGTTTCTTAGATATAACACCAAAAGCATAATAAACAAAAGAAAAACAATAGATAAATTGAACTTTGTCAAAATGTTTGTGCTTCAAAAGACAACATCAAGAAAGTAGAAAGACAGCCCACAGAATGGAGAAAAATATTTGCAGATGATATGACTTATAAAGGACTTGTTTTCAGAATACATAAAGAATGCTTACCTAATTTAAGAAAAATGGACCAACAGTTTGAATAGACATTTCTCCAAAGAAGATATACAGATGGCTAATATGCACATTAAAAGATTCTTAACATCATTATTCATTTGGTTAGGAAAATGTACATCAAACCCACAATGAGATACCACAGCAAACATACTATTAAAAAGACAGGTAGTAAGTGTTGGTGAGGATGTGGAGAAATTGCAACCCTCATACACTTCTGGTGGGAATGTAAAATGATGCAGGTACTTCAAAAAATAAATAACCTGGCAAAAGAAAGAAAGAGAGAGAGAGAGAGAGAGAGAGAGAGAGAGAGAGAGCAAGCAAACCTGGCAGTTTCTTAAAATGATAAGCATAGAGTTACCATAGGACCCAGCAATTCCACTCCTAAGTATACACTTAAGAGAACTGTAAACATATGTCCACACAAAAACCTGTATATGAATGCTCACAGTAGCATTATTTATAATATTACTAGTTAAAACTTGGGAACAACCCAAATATTCATCAATTGTGAATGGATAAAAAAATGTTATATATCCCTGGAATGTAATACTTAGCAATAAAAAGGAATGAAGTATGGATACCTGCTACAATATGAATAAACCTTGTATATATTACACTAGCTGAGTGAAAGAAGCCTGCCATAAAAGGCCACTTACTAAATGATTCAGTTTCATTTATATGAAACTAGAGACCCGATGCATGAATTCATGCATGGGTGGGGTCCCTCCGCCTGGCCAGTGATTGGGGCCGATTGGGGCCAGTCAGCCAGCCAGGGGAGGGACCACGGGAGGTTGGCCAGCCATGGGAGGTTGGCTGTGGGAGCACACTGACCACCAAGGGGCAGCTCCTGCATTGAGTGTCTGCCCCCTTATGGTCAGTGCGCATAATAGCGACCGGCTGACCGGTTGTTTGGTCATTTGGTCGTTTGGTCACTTATGCTTTTATATATATAGATACCCAGAATAGACAAATCCATGGAGATAGAAAGTACATTAATAGTTTCCAGGAACTGATGGGAGAGGAGAATGGAGAGTCACTGCTAGTGGTCATGAGGTGCTTTAGATGCTTTGAAATTACATGGTAATGATACTTGTGCAACATAGTAAATATACTAAAAACTACTGAATGATATACTTTAAAGGGTTGAATTTTATAGTATATAAATTATATTTCAACAAAGCTTTTATTTTTTAAAAAGAGCCTCTCAAAACACATAGTTCTTTCTGTATTATATATCATGGAAGGTGGTGGGCCCACAGCTTTTCACAAAATTCCTCCTTTAAACAATAAATTGGTTGATTCAGAGGAAAGGTGTTTAATCAGTCAAGCATGATGCATGGCATTAAAACCATCAACTTATGAGCCAAATGTTCCCCTTATAATTGGTTGTCATTGTACTGTAGAGACATCATCTTTATTTTAAATTCTACAGAAAGCCTCTGTTCTTAACATCTGCGGGGACACTAGTGAATGCCTCTGGTACTGCTATTTCCAAGTAGCCCCAAGAGAAGCCAAATCAGATAAAGATCAACTTCAATTAGTCTACACTGGATATACTTCAACCCATCCCAGCTTTCCTCTCATTGCATCATTTCACTGTGCAGAGAATTATACAAGCAACCACTGAATTACAAAAGGAGATGTCCAATAAATCAGAGCAATAATTTAAATAATTTTTAGGAAAATTTTTGTAATTGTGATCATTCTTTTATGAAAATGGCTATTTTAATTTTAAATATTATTTTAGGCCTTTGATAAAATATATGAATCTTTGAGAAAAACATAAAGAAACTGAGTTTTCATCCAACCCTAACATTCTAAGATCTTATAATTTTATATATACTATATGAAGAAGCTGCTACATACTCTGCCATATGGAGTAAAGATAAGAATCTGAATATGTGGTCTCTTTAATCAAGGAACTGAATTTACATATAGTTGCAAAAGCAAGACTACATGTGAAACCATAGGATATGGTATAAGTAGACGCTGAAATGACCAATTTAAATCAAATTTATTTGAAAACATTAGCCACTAACAGGTAATGCTATAAATCAAACCCTTTATTACCTATTATGACATCAGCCTTTGAATAAGTCTCCACAATGTGAGTTTAATGTGTGTGAGTTTTGGTTCATCAAAGCAGGGCTGTGAGGAAGTCATAGGCACTCTTAGGTCATCTTATATGAGTCAGAAATGCAGATGTAGAGCAAAATTGGTTGGGTTATTAATATAAATGCGCCTGCTTTTCTTCTTACAAACCTGCTGTTTGATCAAATGATGACCTAAAGAACAGGTCCCAAAAGAACCAAAGACATTTTCTAAGGCTCAACTCTACCACTCAAAGGGAAAGCACCATTCAAAGAGGAATGCCCAATAATGAGGGATCCTGCATTTTTCCCAATAGCAACACATCAAATTCTCCCACTCCTTACTGATGATTGCTGCTCAAATGTTTCCTTCTTAGGTAACTCCTTGAAAGTGCATATACACGGCCAGTCTCCATGGCTAACACAACACATGCTTGGAACTGGGAAGCATAGAGATCTGATGTCATTAGAAGCTAAAAATACAGAATCCTCACACTTGCCCCGGAGCAACTTACTCTAGCAGAAATGTTGAAGGGATTATAATAAAATAAAACAAACAGCCAGTCTCCTTATTAGAATCCTGTGCTTCACAGATACCAAAAAAACAGGGTGATTGCCTCATGCCCCCTACTTTCAGAGAGACAGGGGCTGCATTTATTTAGTCTTTTGTTTATTCCCTAAGCATTTATTGAGTTCCTCTGTGTGTCAGAATCTATGCTAGGAAATAGGGATGCAAAGATGAGTAAGACAATAGCCTCACATGGTTTACCACTAAGCAAGAAAGACAGATATGACAATAATAATTAGTTATAGTGCATTGTCATAAGGTCTCTGGTAAAGATATGTGTAAGTGGTTATAAGGACACACTGTCTCACACTATTGTGGTTTAGGAAAGTCTTTCTAGAAGGAATAATGCTCTAATGCAGTTTTGAAGAATATGGAGATTTCCAAGTTGAACAATGAGAGGAGGACACTCATGCCAGGAAGAGAAAACTGCACATACATGTACATAAGCATGTGGGCATGGAAGGGCATGAGCATGAACCAAAGGTTTCATGGGAGAAAATGAAGATTAGATTGAGAAGGCATGTAAGAATCACATCCGAAAGTGCCTTGACTTTGCCCAAAGAATTAAAACTTTGCTTTGAAATCAACAAAGTAATGTTCAAAGATTTTTAAAGAGGAGGATGGCATAAATAAGGCACTTTCCCCTTTCGTTTAATGTCATTTTGTTTTTAAAGTCTATCCTAATGACATGCTGGCTAGGCAAGGATTACTTTGGAGGTGAGTGAAAATAAAGGCAAAAAATATTATGAAGAAGAGTCAGGTAACTCAGGGGGAATAGATAGTGACAATAATAATAAGGCCACCAGAAATGGAGTGAAAATAATTAGATGTGTTCAATAGATAGGAGATAGGCCATGGAAGTAAAGGACAGAGGCCAAGAAAGTAAAGAAGAGAGAGGAAGAAATTAAGAAAAATTCCCAGTTTCCCTAATAAAGAGGGTATATAGAAGAAAATGTTTAGGGGAGAAAATAAATTATATTATTGATATGTTGCCTTTGAGGTATACAATAATCAATCAGAAACATAACTCTAGACTTCAGAAAGATGTTTCATTAGAAATAAGCATTTAAGACTTGCTAGCATATTTAAGTTATTAGAGTAAATAAAGAACTGCAGGGAATGTTAAGAATAGATGAACCCTAGGAAATATCAACATGTAAGGAGAAGACAACGAGAAAGGAGCCAATGGAGGAGCAAGTGGAGAAGCCTGAAAACATGTGGTCAAATAGTTTGAACAGAAGCAGGGGACAATATTGAGTAGGGACAGAAGAGAGTGGTGCCCTCAAAACCAAGAGAATAGAGTGTCAAGTAGTGCTAAGTTTTACCTACACTTAGGAAGTGTGAAATTCAGTCCTCTAAGGAGGCAATTAAAGTAGGTGGGAAGGTAATGGAATGATTTTGTTCAGTTCGTTGGTTTGGTATCTGAAGGGACTTATGTTTATAGGCTGGGAGGAAGAGGACACAGGAAATGGGAGAGGTTGAAGACATTATGTGATTGAGAAGAAAAAATATACAAATCCCATACTCTTAAAGAGCAATACAAAATAACTCAATATAACAGGCGCCACATGAATTGTGTAGATATAACAGAAGATGGTCTGCAGTGGTCAAACTAGGTTTCAGAAAGATATGAAGCGTAGGCAACCCTAATTAGGATGGACTGTGTCCCCTTTTCATGTCTACCTCCAAATTAAGTAGCTTTGGAGGTAATCATTCTTTGTCTTCCTTGGATTGAGCCTCCCTTCTTATTTATAATCATACTTACACTAGAGGCTCAATGCCCTTGCAGCCCCTCGGCCCCGCCCCCTCTCCCCCACTGGTAGTTCCAGAAGGTGGTTCTGCAGTCCGGTCTAATTAGCATATTAACTCTTTATTATATAGGATTGTAATAGTGATACCTCTGATGAATGCTTGTTGTAAGGATGAAAGGTTTGAAAGCAAGTGGAAGTGTGGCAGTTAGTATTTCAAGCCTGGTGTTTTTATTGCCAGGTTTCCAATCAACGTCTCTTCTGTAAACCAGTCAAGTTCACAGCAAGACCATTATCTATGCTACATTCCCTATGAGCGTTTCTATGATGGATTGTATGTGCTGGGAATGTAGAGATGCTCTCTTCAAGGCTATTTCAAGAATTGTTCTGATAACATGGTTCATCAGGTATTAAACTAGGTAGAATAAATATAAGAAATTTTTCTTGCCTGGAGTTTTCCCTCCTCTGTCTGTCAGCTTGGTGAAGAACATCATAAATCACCTGGACAGCTACAGTGGCTGGGCCAGAGTTGTTCTGCCAAAATGGAGAGTTAGAAACTTGTTTGTAATTCACAAAATATTGTCTCATTTCTACTCCTTGTGGTAATTGTACCCACATTTGCTAATGACACATAGTATATCGAAGCAACAGGGAAGTAAAGAAGAGGGAGGTTGTGTTGGCAAGGACACATAGTTCTTTTCTGAATGTTGTTGGGTCCTGTGAAGTTAATAGAATAGGAGGTGCCAGTAACATAAAAAACAGTCCCCATTAAATAGTATTGATACCACTATCATTAATAGTATTGATATTATATTACAGTTCTGATATTATAGTACAGAGCATTTTTATATATCACAATTCTTATAATTATCATATCAAATCTGTATTAGGCATTTTTACCTATGATATAAAAATAGACACGGAGAATATCCAAGGTTCCATAGCCAAGCGGTGGACCTGGACTTGGACCCCAGTCTTCTTATTCAAGCCCGACTTTACTTTGGGCCACATTATAGCTATTGGAAAGTGTACAATAAGGATACTCTTCTCTGATGGTTGCTGCCAGAGTGTGTACATTGTGGCCTTTATTGCATTCAAATATTAGCAATAGCTCAGAATGACTGAGAACTTAATATGTACCAGGCTCTGCTCTAAGCTCTTTTCATCAAGTCTATGCAGTAAGAACTATTATGATCCCCATATTGGTGATGATAAATCTGAAGCATTGAGAGGTTAAGGAACTTTCCCAAGGTCACCATGTACTGCTTACACACACTTACTATGAACCTTTATTACTTTGGGTCTTTCTATTATAGCAGCTAAACCTACACTCTAACTAATACATGGGGGTAATGGATGCCAGGCCCAGTACAAAATGGCTTTATATGGATTATTTTAATTTTTAGCATAAACTATATTACTACCTTATTAGGTATTAGTATCCTCCCATTTTTTATAGATGTAAAAGATGGAATTTAAAGATATATACTAGTGCCAGAATCAAGTCAGCTTAAAGTAAGATTCTATACACCTGGAACTAACAATACCTAAACAGGTAGCTTACGTAGTATAATTAGGACACTGGAGGCATTTCCACATAATGAATGCCTTAGGCCATTGCATCTTACAGAGTTACTTTCTCAAACATTTCTTGGAAATTTAATTTATTTTGGAAGCGATATTACATAATATTTTTGTGAAGTACATGAAATTCCTTGATTGTTAACATAGGTATATGGATTATTTTTGATTTATGAGTTAGTTTTAAAAACTTTAGCTGTATTGTTAAAACATGAGATCCTTAAAGATGCCTGGTCCTATTATAGCTTTCTGAGGAAAGAAAATAAAGGAGAGAAAGAATAATTAAGAGACATGTATAATATATCCAGAAGCTTTAACATTTATCGAATAAGAAATCTAGAGAAACAACAAGAATGAAAATGGACATTATTGAGCAAATATAATAGATAATTTCCCAGAACTTAAGACATGAGTTCTTTGAGTGAAAGTCTCTTAACAGAGTGAATTAAAAACAAACAAATTTCTAAGCCTAGTCACAATGTAGTGAATTCAGAACAATAAAGAGAAAGTCTAAAAGTTTCCCAAGAGAAGAAAACAGATCCACAGCATTTCAAAATATCTGATTTTCATTTGCAATACCAGATGCCAAAAGGAAATGGGATAAAGGTCTTCCAGAATGGCAGAGTAAGGACATCTGAAAATCCACTCCTGCATAGGCAATGAGAACACTGGAAAAATGGTCAAAATCAACTTTTTCAGAAATATGGGTATTAACCAAATACTTGCAACATTCAGCAGCATTATATTTTTTAATGGTTGAATCTCAGTAATAATAGTGTATCAGTTTTGTTATTGCTGTTGTAACAAGTCACCATAAATTTAGTGGCTTAAAACAACAAAAATTTATTATCTTATAGTTTTATAGATTAGCAGTCCAATACTGGGCTAAAACCAAGGTGTCCACTGGGCTGCACTCCTTTCTGGAGGCTGTAAGGGAGAATCTGTTTTTCTGCCTTTTCCAGCCCACTTTTCTTGGCTCATGGTCCCTATTCCATCTTCAAAACCAATCACACCTCATCCCTCTGACCCGCTGAGGGATGTCATATCTCCGTCTGATGGGAGGTGAGAAAAGTTCTCTGCTTTTAAGGACTTGTGTGATTAGATTGGGCCCAACTAGAAAAAAATCAGGATAATTTCCCCATCTCACATTGCATAATCTTAATCACACCTGCCAAATTTCTTGTCATATAAGGTAATACATTCACAGAATCTAAGGATTACAGCATGGACATTTTTGGAAGGACCTTATTCGGTATAGCATAAACTGAATTTTGTGATGTTTTAGCTTACCCTATAGCCATCCACTTCTGTAGCCTTGAAGCCTCACAACTTCTATAGCTGTAGTCGGATAGTGAACTCCCCTTCGGCTTTCCTTCCTTCCTGGTAACTGAAATACAACCATGATGGCAGTAGCTGAAATGTGAAGCCATGAGATAGAAGCTGTGTGTTTTCCAGGGCAGAGCAGCAAGACAATGATACACTCTGATAATGGCAGAGATAAGCTGCTATAACAACCTGTACTGCTTACAGGCAGACTTACTATGAACCATTATTACTTTGGGTCTTTCTATTACAGCAGCCAAACTACACTCTAACTAATACACATAATTACCAAAAACCTAGAGCAAACATTACCATATTATTTGTCAAAAATCCTTCTTAAAGTATCCTCATTAAAGGAAGGATGCCTGCTAATTATGCTAAAAATTCGTATTATCAGATATACTAGTAAATTAGCTAATGTGATAAGAAAATAAAAAGAATGAGGAAGGGATGAAAGAAACTAAATTGTCATTATATTCTAATATATGATGGTCCATCAAAATATTTAGAAAAAAAATCTACTGTAAAACTATTAGAAACTTCTCCCCAAATCCAAGGAAAGGTCCATATATAAGTGTCTATACATAATAACAAGCAAATTTAAAATGCAATGATAAAACAAGATATAAGTTGTCATTACAATAGAACTTTAAAATACCTAGAAATAATTCAAAGAAGAATGATGCAAGAGCTTTATGAAGAGAAATATAAAAAATTATCCTCTCAAATAAAAGGGTAATGTGAAAATTAACCATCACTCCGTCACAAAGATGGCAGTGCCCATAGCCACAAAATGGCGGCACCTAGTCCTCTCAGCCCCGCTGGAGTCCCCCAGTCCCGGGGCGGGGGGCTGCTGCTGAGAGCGGGCAGCATGAGTGGCCTGGCAGAATGCTTGCTTCGTCGCCATGGCGATGAGGCAAGTGTTCCACGCCTAGCCACGGATGGGCCTCTGGGCTGCGGAGAACCTCTGGGCAGCGGGTGCAGAGTGGCCAGGCCCCGCAGAGAGCTACTGGTGCACAGATTTGTGCGCAGGGTTAGTAGTAAAAATATATTTTTATTGATTTCAGAGAGAGAGAGACAGGGAGAGAGAGAGAGAAACATCAATGATGAGAGAGAATCATTGATTGGCTGCCACCTGCATGTCCCCCACTGGGGATCAAGCCTGCAACCCGGGCATGTGCCCTGACCGGGAATCAAACTTGGACCTTCTAGTTTGTAGGTTAATGCTCAACCATTGAGACACACTGGCCGGGCAAGAAATATAAAATTGTTTTGAGGGAACTTGATGACCTGAGTGAATTAGCAAACATATATGTGCCTTGCCTATAAGACATCCTATATAATAAAAGGGTAATATGCAAATTGACCGAATGGCAGAACAACTGGTTGCTATGATGTGCACTGACCACCAGGAGGCAGACACTCAATGCAGGAGCTGTCCCCTGGTGGTCAGTGCACTCCCACAGGGGGAGCATTGCTCAGCCAGAAGCCAGGCGAGTGCAACCATGGTGGCAGGAGCCTCTCCCAACTCCAAGGCAGCACTAAGGAGCCGTGAGTCAAACGGTAAGGAGCAGTGAGCAGGCGGGTGGTAAGGAGCGAGGGCTCCCAGACTGCTAGAGGGATGTCTGCCTGCTGGCTTAGGCCTGCTCCCCATGAGGAGCTGGCAGGCAGACATCCCCTGAGGGGTCCCGGACTGTAAGAGGGCACAGGTCAGGCTGAAGGACCCCCCCAAGTACATTAACCTGGGCCTCTAATAATATTATAAAAAGGTCAAATATCCCAAATTAGGATAAATGTACAAAACAATCCCAATCAAAATCATACAAAAATGTTTAAAAGTGCTCTACAATCTTATTTGGGAGAAAAAATACAAAAAATTGGCTGTAAAATTAAAAAAAAAAATTAGAAGAGACATTCCCTATAACCTATCAAAATATTATATAAAATCATTAATCTGATGGTTATTTTAGTTTTAAATTCTGTTTATTTTAATGTATTTTATTATATGTGATTATTTTATTATTAATACAGTATTAATACAATATCACATTAACAGGGATGGACAAATAAGTCTTGGACAAAAGAAAGTCCAAGGTATGTATGTGTATACACACACAAACACACACACGCACACACACACATGATTTTTAGTATATGGTAGTAGAGATATTTCCTGTGAAAAATAAACTATTCACTTATTGGAACTAGGTCAACTGGATACTCAGAAAGAAAAACAAACTTAGATTTGTTTTTCTCTCACACCACACATAAAAGTTAGATTCTACATAGCTTAAGTTTAAACACTTTTAATTTATAAAATTATGAAACATAAAAATTAGAAGACAAAATTAAAATTATGACAAAAATTTTACCACATGAAAATAACTTCTTTATAAGGAAAGATGGTAAAACATTATTAAGAGATAAGGAAGCAATTAAAAGAAAATATATGCAAAATATGTAACACAAGAAGGCTAAACCTATGCAATGTATAAGCTGGTAAATAAAATAAGTCCAACTTAAAATTAAGAAACAAATTTTAAGAGGCAGTTCAAAAAAAAAGAAGTGCAAGTGGCCACATACATCAGAAAATATGTTCCACTTCAATAATAATTAGAGAAATACAAATTAAAACAACATTGAGCTTGTATTTTTCACCAGATTGGCAAATATTGTAAATTTTCATAACATGCAGTGTGAGAAAACAGAATTTCTTATTCACTGTTAATAGGAGTGTAAATTGGGCAGCCTTATTCAAGGACAGTTTGGCAGGAACTATCAAAATTAAAATTATGAATACCCTTTCACCCACATTCTAGGAGCTTATCTCAGAGAAATACTTGCAAATAAGCACAAAGATATGTTCACAGATTTATTTTGGCATCATTTTCATCATAGTAAAAATTTTAAATTGACCCAAATAACCTTCCAAAGAGGAATTTTACTGGCATGAGAAGTTTTTGCCTTTCATGCCATTTTTCAAAATGAGAATACAGTCATATACCTAAACACATTTAAAAACAATAAGTAACATAAAGTGAAAATGTGAATGAAAAAAAAGGTTATATGCTGTGACACGCCATGTTCTTTGATAATGAAATTAGTCTACATGAAATTCTTAATCAAATGCAGTCATAATGAAAATGTCATTTTAAAAGGAATTCTAGGACCTTAAAATAATTCTAAAATTCACCTGGAGTATAAACAGCAGTGACAGGAAATTTTGTTTTTGAGAATTTTTATGAGTTTATTTGAGCCAAACGGATGGCATATGCCGGGAAGCAAGATCTCAAATGCGTTGACAGTTAAGAAATTTTTGACAAAGATGAGAACTTCTCCCACTAAAGACTGAAGCACATAATAAAATGATATAAGTATAGTACATAACATTTAAAATAAAAACTTACAAGTACATTCATGAAACAAAGCAGAAACTGAATTTAAAACCTGGATGGAACACCAGCCTCATGGGGACAGTGAAAGCAGCCGCTGGAGAAGGGGTGCATTAATGTGGAATTTGGTTAGATGACTGCAGAATGGCTGATATGAGATCTGGTTATACTGCCCACCATTCCTGAAAATACATTTCAAATAGAATAAAGATATATGAAAAATTTCAAACCATAGGAAATCTAAAAGAAAATTCCTAGAGGGTGAGCCATTTCTAAACAATCAGTAGAGGAATCTAATCAATAGAGGAAATCACCAAGGAAAGGGTCAACCACCTGACTACTATAAAATCATATTCTATGTTTCAAAACATAATTAAAATGGACAGGAGGAAAAGTACAAAGCAGCAAATATGTTAAGCAAAAGGTTGATGTCTTTTAAGTGAATAAAGAGCTCATAGAGATTGATAAGAAAACAAATCCTAAAATAAAAGTAGGCAATTGGTTAAAAATAAAAAGAAAGAAAAGATCGGGGAAAAAAGGAGACATGTAATACTTTAAACAATTTCAAAAAAAGAAAAGAGAAATCAAAGGAATGCAGAGTTAAAAAACAATTCAGTTATATTTTCATCTACCCTATTAGATAAAGATCAATGAATTATTAATTAATTAAAGAACTACCTCATTCCAGATAGCAGAGTGAAAAGTTTAGAAATCAATTTGGCATTTTGTGTCAGAAGCCAATATGAATTCCCACACTGGAGTTTATTTCCGAGAATCTTTCTTAAGAAAATAATTCTTAATACACATACCAAAGCTGTATGTACAATGACTTCATGGCAGCATTATTTATAAGAGCAAAAATTTGAGATCATTTTGGAAAATTTGGAATAATTCAGCAATAATGGGTTAATTAAACTATAGTGCTTCTTCGCAGTGCTAACAGTAATTTTTATGCAGTTTGTACTAAAATGATAAAATGCTTAAAATAGTATCTTAAATGAAAAAGCCAGAAAGACACCTCTATAGACGATAAAGTCTCAACTCTGTATAAAATGCAAGGTTTAAAATATATACAAAGATTGAAAAGAAATACACCAAAGAAGTGATTTCATATGCATGATGAGTTTTGGATAGTTTTACGCCTCTTAAATTATTTTCCTGTATTTTCCAAACTTTGTAAAATTAAATGTTTATGAAAACAAAACTTTAGTTTATGGCACTGTTTGGAAAATTTTGATGGCACATTCTGCAACCTAAGCTGCCCATGCACAGGGCTCTGGGGATGCTAATTAGAAAATGATGAGTTAATTAAAGTTGTGTGCTTGGTCTCCATGGCGAGGATTTCCTTTAATCCGGCAGTGGTTTTCTCTCCATTTGCAGAATGTGGTTCCTGGATGAAAAACTGAGAACAGACTGACCCTCTGGCCACAGCTACTCACGTCAGAGACGTGCAGTTGCAGGTGCACGCTGTTGGGTTTGGTTTGCCAAGTCAAAATAGCTGTGCTCCCCACTGTGGTGAGAGTTTCCAGCTTCAGAAGGGGCAGGAGAAACTCTAAACTGTTTGCCCTTTGCAGATGTATTGAAATATTACTGAAATTTACGGATTTTCCCTGATGTTTTTTTCCGCGCTTTTATCACTGCCCTGAAAGTAAACAAGAAGGAGAAGGCTAGCACACCAAATGTGCTCTCAGTTACCGGGGAAAAGGATGTTTGCCTGAGCCATCCTGGAGCTCCGGTGCTCCTGGCTGGACATGAGAGCAAATACAGAGAAATAGAAAAGCCACATTTTCCCCTCCAAACGTTATTATACACTTGAATGAGATAGTAGGCCCTGTACCAACCTCATACTGGGCTGGGGCACTGTTTCACAGGGAGCAGCAGGAAGCCAGAGAAAACTTGGGCCATAATCCCATCCCACCGCCTGCCAGGGCGGGGGCTCCAGACCACCACTTTGTTCTCCAGTTCAGTTTCCTCTCTCCCAGGCCCCACCAAAGTATTTGAGGCTTAATTAGCTATTGCTAATTAGGGCCACAACGCTGAAAAGCACCCCTGCCTATAGTAATGGAGAGATAAATCCATTCGTGATCTCTCATTGAAGTTTCCATGAGGATCACAGAACACAGCCTTCCAGAAGTCAGTACCTCACACACCCCTTCAGTCCTGCACAGCCCCGCCATTCGCCATTCCTCCTGCTCTGTGGCTATTCTCACCCACCGAGAACCCAGAGCCTAGGACCGTGGTCGGCAAACTGCGGCTCGTGAGCCACATGTGGCTCTTTGGCCCCTTGAGTGTGGCTCTTCCACAAAATACCACGGCCTGGGCAAGTCTATTTTGAAGAAGTGGCGTTAGAAGAAGTTTACGTTTAAAAAATTTGGCTCGCAAAAGAAATTTCAATCATTGTACTGTTGATATTTGGCTCTGTTGACTGAGTTTGCCGACCACTGGCCTAGGACACAGAGGTAAGCAAGAGCATCTCCAAAGCATCCCAAAATAATCTGGGGGAAAGAATTCTAAGTGAGTACATCTTGTGGATTTGTGTTTTAGCCCTTAAGAAAAAAAAGTTCACCCCCTTCCTGCTCTTGGAGTGGGGTCACTTCCAGTCATTTCTGAAGAAGAAGGGGGCTGGGGGAGACCGCACTAACCATCAGTCTTAAGGACTCCCCAAAGTACTGAAGAGCTCTCACCTGTTCATGGTATTTCTCGAGCACCCCAGGCCTTTCGTACTACAATAAGCAGAAAACAGAGCCTGAAGTGACTATGATAATAAAAAGAGCCAAGGAGAGGAAGATTAACAGGAAAATACCCTCAAGAAGAAAACAGTTGAGGAAACCACTGAAGCCCCTTGGAATGCAAAGCAAACCCTTGAGTTTGGCATTTGGGAGCACGCACCAGTCCTTCAAAGCCTGTCTTGGTCAGGAGACAGAAGCAGGGGCAGCCTTTCTGCTATTTAGCTTCCAGAATCACAACCAATTAGGAATGCCTGTGTGCGTGCTCACGTCTCTTGCTCTGGCATGGGAGGGTCTCCTAAAAGGTTTTTGCCTGATAGAGGGGTTGTGATTCGCCAGATAACATTGCTGTTCACAGTTCTAGGCCCTGGGGACACTGAAGGACCCTCAGTCCCCAAATAATAACTAATAATAATAACCGCATTCTCTACACACCATCAAGTAGCTCTTTGGACCGAGAACAATATATGAACTCCAGCTTTAGCACCTTGTGGTCAGAATTTGAAGTGTCCTCACAAGATGCAGTTCCAAGGAGAGTATAAATTCCTGTAATTCATTCCACAGTCAAATTGGAGGTCTTTCCTTGCTCTGTGGTGGGACCGTCATACCAGGATAGTAGTCCCAGGACAAACTAACCAGTAACTCAGATCCTGGGAAAACAGTCATCCAGGACATATGACGTGCTGCCCAGTGGATGCTACGTGGCTCATAAATAAAAGTAAATTAGTTAATTATTTTATTTATTTAATTATTTATTATGTGGCTCATACATAAATAAATATAAATCATCAATGATGTGTGACTAAGAAATAAATGCTAATTGTATAAAATGTGAGCACTATAGAAAATAAGTGACACTGGAGATGATGATGATGATGATGATGACAGATAAAATTGCATTATTCAAATATTAGCTAACTTAATTGTCATTGTAACTCTAAGGGCTATTACTACTAGAATCTCCATTTTGCAGACAAAGAGGCTAAGCTATGAGGAAGTTAATTCTGGATATTTTATATAAGTGAAATCATACAGTATGTGACCCTTGTGTCCAGCTCATTTCACTTAGCATAAGGTTTTCAAGGTTCATTCACGTTGTGGCATGTACCCATACTTCATTCTTTTTTATTACTGAATAGGAGTCTATTGTGTGGACATAACACATTTTGCATATCCATTCATCTGTTATGGACATTTGGGCTGTTTCCACTTTGGGGCTATTGTGAATAACACTGCTACGGCTATTCGTGTGCAAGTTTTTGTGTGAACATGTGTTTTCACTTCTCTTGGGTATGTACCTAGGAGTGGAATTGCTGGGTCATAGAGTAACTTAGTTTAACTTTTTGAAATAGAGTTGACATTTTTAAAGGTAACTTTCAAAATGTTCAAATTCACTTTTTACAAGTAAATTATATACAAACTTTGATATTTTAGAATTATTTTTCAAACAGCTTGCTGAACATGAAAGCGCCTACAGTGCATTGGTTCAAAGAATAAAGAGACCCAAAGGAGAACAGAGTAGTGTTCATATGATGCCTGTTAATTTCTCAGCAGAAGAGTTAACATGTAGATCCAACAAAATTGAGCAAAAACAGCTGCCTGGTTCGCTCTTCCTTTGGAGAGGAAAGCCGAAGAGGCTGAAATGTCTGAGCTGACTTCTTGTTAGACAGCTTTGCTGGAAGGCAATGTGGATTCTATACCACTCCAAGGAGTTGTGCTTTCCATCTTGTTACCTTGATTTAAATTAAAGCAAACAGGGGGGCAAAAGGATTGTAGGGGCCTGGAGTTTTTCGTGTGTCATGAATGGTTTTTCCCATTGTTTGTTTTCAAAGGTGATTTCCTTGCCCGAGGCTAGCTTGGATATTTTCTTGTTGGAAGTTTTATGGTAAAAATATAATCGTGGCCTGTCTACCTTCATACAAATGGTGTGAATGATCAAAACAATCTCAAATGTCTCCATCAAGGTGAGCAGCCTGAGCACAGAGGGAGGATATGGCCTCTGCTAAGCTCACACATGTTGCTGAAGAAGACATCACTGTCTCCCTGCCCCCTCCTTGATTGTTCTTTAAAGAGGGTCAGTCCTCAAAAGGATAAATGCATGAATCCCTTAGTGTAGTAATCCCATTGGAATTAGAGGGGATGGAATTACCTACTGTTAGATTATTATTTGTTTTCAGCAGATTCTGCTGTGACCAGAAATCTGTATCTCATGTGGTCTGAGAGAAGAGAAGATTCCTTCTGCAATATGATTTTTTTAAAATATATTTTTATTGATTTCAGAGAGAAAGGGAGAGGGACAGAGAGATAGAGACAGCAATGATAAGAGAGAATCACTGATTGGCTGCCTCCTGCACACCCCCCGACTGGGGATCGAGCCTGCAACTCAGGCATGTGCCCTTGGCTGGAATCGAACCCGAGACCAAACCCAGGACCCTTCAGTCTGCAGGCCAACGCTCTATCCACTGAGCCAAACCAGCTAGGGCTGATTTCTTTTTTATTCGCTGTCTGCCAGGGCTGTTGCATGGAGCAGCAACAGAAAACTTCAATCTGTGACCTTATGACCAATGTCTGGCCCTCTCTTTGGCTCCCAAGGATTATTCTGTCTTTAATTTCCAAACTAAGTGATTTTGGTTCACTTTGCTTTCTTAACTATCAGGGCCATAGTTTATAAATTCACAAATTCCTATAAAGCACCTGCTTTGAAAATGAGAGGCTGTATGGCCTAGTGGGTGAGATTTTGTCTTGCAGTCTGACTGCCATTCAATACTTACATGCCTGCGTGCACCTACCACCCACTCATATATCTCTTCAGGAAAGTCTCTTAACCTCTGAGTCTGGATTAAATGAAATGATGTATGTTAAACTCCCATAACAGTGCCTGTACATAGTAAAATGAAAGACATGCTTTTTATTACCTTATCATTGTGTGAGAAGGGCTATAACTAATATGGACAAGTTGCTGAGGTAACACAGAGGAGGGATCAACCAACCAGCTACCCACCTTCACCCAGGGCCTTTTTACTTTGGTTCCATTTCTTCTTCTGACATAAAGCTTTTGTGCCTACTCCACTGCAGACACTGGCCTAAGTAATGTCACTACTCTCCTTTAACATATACGGTCTGATTTTAACAGCTCTCCAGCTCTACAATTAGCACCCCCAATTCGCCCAGCGGTAATGAGAATGAAACCACAGCTGGTGAAGGCTGTACTCACTCTGGGGCTATTCTCAGCGTTAAAGAAGAGCTCCTTTTGTCTCTCCCTCCTGGCATTAGGCATTAGCTGGGTTGGCCCTCACCACCTCCCACTGCCGACTCAGGTGCCCGTGGCGCTGGCTTACTGGGGGAGAGCCCGCATTAGCTCTCT
Organism: Eptesicus fuscus; assembly: GCF_027574615.1. NCBI lineage: Eukaryota > Metazoa > Chordata > Mammalia > Chiroptera > Vespertilionidae > Eptesicus > Eptesicus fuscus. Next base: position 39,275,682 of record NC_072484.1, on the reverse strand, counting down.
GTCTGTAGCAGAGCCGCAGTCGCAGTTCATCTGATTGATTTGCTCCTGAGCACTAGAAAGCTCAACGAGCTCGCAGCTCTTTATGACATCTGGCACATACAGCAGATTCCTTCCAGCTCAGCTCGTGGAGCTGGGCTCTGTCCTGCCTTAAAACCAGCCCCAGCTCCTCCATTACCTTCTGCCCTTATTCATGCCCTGCCAATTCCTCTTTGCTGGAATCTGGATGAGGCTGCAGTGTATGCCAAGGCTGAGAATCATTGATGAGGACTTATGGGCCTCCTCCTCGTAAAGATGGCACTTGGAGCTTGGCTGATAGAAGCATCATTCATATGTTGCAGATTGTAGGTGAAAGGAAGATGGAAATCTTCAGAAGAAATCTTTCTGTAAGGCTTCTATGTCTGGAAAAGGAGACAGAGCTGTCTACTTTTTGATTTAGGGTGGTCCAGTACCCAAATCAAAGGATCACAGGGTGCAGCTTTGAAGAAAGGCTGTCTAAATGTGCCCACTGGCAAAGTGCACTCACCTCAAATGACTGAGGCCATTGCATTCTTGCCTTGTGAGATCATCTCACCCAGAAAGGGGCATTTTCTCTCTTTTAGTCCTGAACTCAGACAGTTGTGTACTTGGGGAAGCCACTCCTACTGGACAGCTTGCTTCCCCTTCTTGGTTGTAGAAGAAACTGCCATAAGTGGAACACAGTGAAAAATAAACCGTGAAATTGAATAGGTGGAGATGTTTACCTAGAGCTTGAGAGAAGTTCTGCAGAAGGCGTTTTTGAGTGTGCCCAGCTTTATTTCTTTAATCCCTTGGTTCTCTGTGGTTTTGCTGCATGCTTGCCTAGGCATGTCACATACAACACCCTAATAACTAGAAAAGTCTCTGGCCTCACAGGAACAGGGAGATCTCCCTGAAAATACTCCCCAAAGGGTTGGCAGGGAGCAGGAAATGGGAGTCAAAGGGCACATCTGTAGGAGTAATTCCTTTTGCTCACACTCAGACTGTCTTCTTCCCCCTCCTCTTCTCTTTGATGATAGGAAGTGCACACACTCCATGCTCCATTTCCTCACACTCTGAGGTGAACTCATCCAGATGAGTAGTATCCCCATAGAAAGGGATAAACTTAATCATTAAAATGTGCATGCATGGTCTGACATTCCAAACAATTTTCAGCTCAAACAACTCTTTGGACACCTGAGCCATAACACACCATGAGATTAGGAAGAGGATGGGAAACAGTAACACCCAAGGAACCAGTTAATACCAAGTCCTATAGGTTTGAACGTCTCTCCTTAGCAGATTTCCATTGATCCCCCACTCAGAGCCACTCCACTAAAAATCAACCCACAGTTCATTGCCCTGTCCAAACTCTGCCTTCGAAATGGAAACATCTTGTATGATGTCATATATATTATGTCTGGATCATCACTAGAAGTTCTTGTAAATTTATTACCAAAGACAGAGGATACCCTTTTTTATTATGATTTGATGGGACAAAGACTGAATACCATGACCAGAAACATTTTGTTGGTCTCCATCCAAGATCGATGGGATGTCTAGAGTGTTAGCTCATCGGTATTACTCAAGTGATTTTAGATCCAGACAGATGTCATGGGTGGCTTTGAGGATGAAAGAAAACTACAAATCGGAGACTCAAGGGAAAGGTGGATGTTGTTGCGGAAATTTCATCCAACAGGCGCTCTAGGACCAGGAGACCCAAACACAATCCTGACCTTGTCCCTGTTCTTGAGACATCAACAATGTAGTGAGGACTCAATCATGAATTTCAATTTAGCAAAAATTACCTACATTTCATTAGTATATGTGCATGCGCACATACACTGATGCTGCTGAGGTTGCACACAACCTCAACTGAGGTTGCAATGAAATCGATATATCAACATGTTATTGGTAGGAGAAGAATTGCTGCAACCCTTTGGAAATTAATTTCACACTATGATGGAATCATCTTAGAAGATTTTAGTTATTCTTAGAAGAAAGCCAACTCAATTGACTTAAACAGATGAAAACCCCTGTAATCTCACTTGACAAGAATTCCAGAAGGAGGCTTAAGGCTTGGTTTATTTAGTGGCTCACTGTGCTATAGGCTAGAATTTCTGTCTTTCTGCTCTGTCATCTGGATGTTAGCTAGTTCTCCTCTTCATCATCACATAATGACTGCTATAAGTACATGCATCACATCTTTACTCACCAATAACCAGAAATAGAAAAAGAAGACTAGTTTTTAAAATATAAAATTCCTGAATCTAAATTTCCTGAATCACCCTTGCAAACTTCCACTGACCTACACTGAAAAAGCTATATATCTACATTTGTTGGATTAAAAATTGCCCTTATACTGGTGATTGTTTTTTTTGTATTGGAATGCCACATGACCCTCTCAGAGAAAACATTTTTAAAATCTTTTCTTTCTGACTTCTACTGAGCTTTGAAGATATCTTTGACATATTTGTTTTCCTTGATTACTTTGGGAAAAGGAGTCAACTAATCCAGCTTTTTATGCCTGAGGCTCAGAAGATATACACCTGGGAAAGGTCACTGAACTGTAATCAGTCCTTCCTGTTTCTTAGTCTCCTTGCACAACGGTCTTCCTCCTGTGCATGTCCCTGTTGTCAACTGTCATCCTGAAGTGTTTATAAATACAACATGGAAAGAAGTATGAGGTCACAGTCCAGGATAAGCCATAAGCCATGTCTTTAGAACTGTTGCCATAGCAGAAATGTATCCAGGATCAAAACACACCATGAAATCACAGGGTTCCTAGATGGTCCATAAGCTCCAGAGCACCTGGTGCGTGGAAGGCACGCATCACGGCACATGGGCACCATGCTCAGTCAGAAGCCCCTGAAAAGAGGGGCAGCTTCTCTTTTTGGTGGTAGCCTGACATCCAATGTCACTCATTTTGTCCGCGGCGGGGGGACGGTGGGGGCGGAACAGAGGCAAGAAGGAGAAACAGATTTGGTAAAGAGCCAGAGAGACACCACAAATGTAAAAATATATATTACTCATAATGTTCAATTTTAGAAATAGTACACAGTTAATGCCTCGGTGTAGGACAGAATGAGGTTGTTGATATTCTTTCTTTTCACTCCTGCTGTGTAAACAGTTTCTAAAGACATCTGGAAGAGCTGAACAGGCTTTTGAGGGGAGGAGGGCTGTTCCAGAAAAAAGAGAAATGGTTCAGGGTCGTCATGCTTTCTTTGCCCTCACTTGTCCTCTCTCCTCTGGGTTGGGGTATATTCTGTCTGAAAGTTTCATTGACTCTAGAGCAGTGGTCCTTATTCCCTTTTGAATGACAGGCAGATCTGATAAACTAGTGAGAGGATGGAACTTCTCCCCAGATAAATGTCCATATACATATGAACACACAATTTTGTCTATGTTTTTGAGGTAATTGAGGGGGCCCCTGACACCCATAAACAGGGATGTTCATGGAACCCCAGGCTGAGATGCCTTCCCTAGAAGAGGGTTGAGATTCTCAACTGAGGAAGCAGTGAATAAGCTGGTGAGGATTGGCCCTTGGCTCAAAAGATAGCTAAAGGAAAACTGAGATTCCTTTCTGTGGTGTCCCTACCCACAAAAAGAAGAAGAAGAAAACACTAAACTCAACCCTAGACATTCTGGCATCTTTCCATTTAAACCATTGGCCAGAATGTACACAAATTATTTTATTATTCTACTAGAGGCCCATTGCACGAATTCGTGCAATAGGTCTTCCTTCCCTTGGCTTCCAGCAACGGTTTTCCTCTGGCACCTGGGACCCAGGCCTTCGCTCCAGCCGGAGTTTGCAGTCTTCGTCTTCGCTGCACCCAGTGTGCCACTCCTGTAGATCCCTTCGACCCCCACCCCCAGCCCTCCCTCTCATAGCAGGCGTCCTGCCCCGCCCAGCCACTCTTTGCCTGGAGCAGCGGGGCAGCAGCCATCTTTCTCCTTCTAATTTGCATATTCCCTCCTGATTGGCTGGTGGACATAGCGGAGTGATGGTTAATTTGCATGTTTCTCTTTTATTAGTGTAGATTGGCCTTAACATCTACACAGTATTCATATGTTCAAATGTGTAATATTTTCCCATCTTTCATTGATTGCAAGTCACAATTTTCTTTTTACATATTACATTCTTGCAATAGGAGTAAACTAATCCATTAATATAGTCACAGATTGTAGCTTATCTTTCTCAGTAACATCAAAAAAGCAGGCAAGATAATGAATAAGTGTATAAAAGATGTAAACTACAAGATTAACCGATCTGATCTATTAGACATTTTTGGAAAAATGCAACAAATGACTGCAGAGCATATAATTTTTTTCAAGTATACATGTAGTACTCACTAAAATTTACCAAATGCTGTGTGATAAAAACAAGTTTCAACAAATTTCATAATATTGACAACAAACAAAGTGTGTTTCCTGACCATAGTCGAATTAAGCTAGAAATCAAAAATTAAAATATAACTAGAAAATTACCAAATTTAAAAATTGAATAAAATGATGAATAATCTATGTCTCCAAGAAGAAGTCACTCCCAAACAAAAAAATTTCTCTCTGGCTCCCCACCATCTGAATCCTCCCTATCCATTCATCTGCATTTTTCACCTCCTTCCAACTTTATGTTCAGACTTTATTTTTATTCACCAACAACACAATATACAGAATACTGTATTGCTTCTATAGTCTATTATAATACTTTTACTTATACAATATTATGAGAAAGTGAGAAAGCATACTTCTATGCTTTAGGAGAGTAGCAGAATTCTTCTTAGGGGTAGATGCCTCTGAGAAACATTTAAATGGACTGTTAGACAAAGCTGGGTCACAGGGTTTTGTCATTAGTGGAAGCAGTTGAAACAAGTTTAATTATACAGACAGTTGTTCTGTCTCCCTACTCTGCTCACCTGTAATGAACTGAGACGTGGCATTTTGGGGGCTTCTGAAAGAAAGGTGGGAGAAAGAGCTGAGCTAAGAAGGGAAGATGATCTGTGAAATCATGCCAGCCAATCAGGATCTGAGTAGGGACCATCGCTAGATGGATACATGAATAACAAGGGAAATGAGTTCTTACTCAGCTGGCGGGGTAGAAGCAGGTCCCCCTGGCTGCCACCCGGATGTGCAGAGAATGGCATTACACAGAGAAAGAAGGGGAGAGTGAGAGAGACCTGGGACAGATATCATTTGATACCCTGGGAATGACTCACGGGGCTGGGGGTGGGATGTGGGTTGGGGGCACAGTTGGTACAGAGAAGGCAGCAGACATGGGAAGGAGAAGGACCAGGAATAAGGAATTCAAGAATGGAGAGCACCTGGAAGAAGTTCCTTTTCCTTCACCTCTCTAAAGAACTCCCAGTGGTATTGGATACAAAGGGAAGCATGGCCCAGAGGGCTGACGGGCTTAGAGACAACAGAAGTACAATTTGCAGTTACACCTCATTTTGAATTCTCTACTTTTGCTTCATGTATAAGTTTTATTTCTCTATAGAGATTTTTAGCTCCTAAAAGAAGACCAGATTTGCCACATATGTATGTTATTTATATACATACATGCATACATATGTGTATATTAGATAGGTATGTGCTGTATATGTACACATATATGTATATTGAAACATATACAGATACATGTTATATGTGTTTGTATGTGTAATAGTCATAATTAATTAATTAAAGTTTCCAGTCATGGTTAATGCACCTTGCACATGGAAGGCCCTCCCAGATACCTTGCTGTGTAGCTCAGAATGAGAAGATTCAACAACCATGACTTGTTTTGTTTTCACATACTTGTTATTGTGAGGCAAATCTTTCCAGTTTTGTGGTCAGTCTTTGCTATGTGATGATTTTTAAATAAAGAGATCCAACCACCATGACTGTACTTCACAGTTTATATTTCATGTGTAATTTCTTATTAAGCATAAATATAGACTTTCTTTGAAATGTGCTATGTAGCTTTTAAACAGGTATGATACACTTCTTAGCTTAAAAAATGCCTTTTTTGGCAAGCAGATTAAGAGCTGTTCTGTCAGCATTTTCACAGCCATGTGGTCTTTATGTTCACAATTGAGATAATGTGTTTGTCAAATAAGAGTTTGATGCTTCATCCAAACTGGCACTCAAGGTTATTCTGATAATTAATGTTACTACTAACCTCTATTCAATGTCATAAAAATTGTCAATTTCCAATGCAAACTGGAAAAAATGATTATATCGAACTATAATGAGAACTAATGTTTGCCAAATATAATCAACTGTTATTTACTTTCAAAAACATTACATAAAGACAAAAGAAAAATAAGTACTAAGTACTCTTGGGCTTTCACAACCAGAGAGAAAGGAAGAACTCATAGTCTTAGAGTTCTGATAAATGGGCCTAAATAAGGCACTTTACTTTCCTGTGCCTCAATTTTGAGTTTTTGTCATAAAAATGAGGCCATTTTTTTTAATGTTTTACAGAGAGATAACATCTCTTCGAAGTCTTTTCTCTTCCAGGAAGCTCTGCTGGTGCTGGTCGCTACTGAACTTCTGGGAATTATTTTCCTTCTTGGTGTACATTACACTTGAGCAATGTTTAGAGACCTTTCAAAAAAAGGGGGGGGAGGGAACTTCAAGGCTATCCTAAATGAGATGTTCTAATAATGTTCCATAAACATGCACTAAAATAAAATTTGCTATAAATTTCCACAAAATAATAATAGCTAACCTTTATTGAATGCTTTAATATGCCAGACACTGTACCAAGCCCTCCACACACTTATCTTTGGGTTTTTAGCACTAATGCAACTATATCACTGAAACCACAACTCTTCCCTATTCTGTTTTATAATCCAGCTCTCTTGACCTTATCTATCTCTCACCTCTGCCTCACCAACTCAGGGATCCTGCTAGAATCTTCTTTGGGTTCCCCTCCCTGTACTGCAATCTAGAAATTCTTGCAAGGTGGTAATCTTGGGGCAATTGCATAGTGGCTTACATAATTTGTTTTAGATTTTTTCAACAGTTGTTGGCCAACATCGTGATACTCATTGTTGCACATATTTGGGCAGTATTTTTCTTTGGTTGTTTCAGGCAGGAAGTTAAATCTGGCCCCAGTTATTCTACCTTGGCCAAAAGCAGAAGTCTTGTTATTATTTTTTAATTTGTTTATTTCCCCAGCAGGACCTATAATTGATTTCCTGGGAGGTAATAGAGAATTCTAGATCTTAGCACATCTCCAAAATAATAGCTTGAGCATGCCAATTCACTCCAAGGTTACCTGAGTAGTGATATAAAAATCTGAGCATTTTCACTAACTGACAGAGGGAAATATAAAGTTTCAGGTGAGTTTCCATGCAATATCATCTTTCCAGGTGTACTGGAGTAAAACATTATTGATTCAAAACCTTCTAATTGATAAGAAAAATCACACAAATAATAATAGAATAAATTCATCTTTACTCAGTTGATTCTGTCTTTATAAAAAAAGAGAGACAAGTATTCAGTGCAAAGAATGGCAACAAAAAAAAACTTTTAAAATATCTAAAAGAAAAACTACTTTGCCCATCCAGTGTTGCTCAGTGGTTGAGCATTGATCTATGAACCAGGAGGTCATGGTTCGATTCCTAGTCAGGGCACATGCCTGGGTTGCGGGTTCAATCCCCACTGTGGGGCATGCAGGAGGCAGCTGATCAATGATTCTCTCTCATCATTGATATTTCTATCTCTTTCTCCCTCTCCCTTCCTCTCTGAAATTATATATATATATATATATATATATATATATATATTACTTTTAACATAAGCCAATAATTATGTACAAAAAGCTTTGATAATTAAAAATTAGCACTGTACATTTATTTGAATAAATTGCTTATAATCTGTGGCAGTTAACTGAATGAGATTTAGAAAGCCTACTTGAGTTATTCTGTCTCAGCACTGCTTTTCTTTTTTTATCACTGCTTTTCCATAAATTTTTTAGCTACCAGAGCAAACACAGATAAGAACTTGTAAATGGCAAATGGCTTCTTTCTCTTTTATACCTTAAATTGACAATGTTTTCATTAAGATATATTCTCCAATTCCACCAATTTTTCTCTTTTTTAAGTCTCAACAATCCTACCTAATAAAATGGTAATATGTAAATTACCATCACTCTGCTACGCCCATGATTGGGCCAGCGGGAGGCGCAGGGGGCGGGACTTGGGGTGGCCGGGGTAGCCGATTGGGCCAGTGGCGGCGCGAGCTCAGCGTCTGCGCCATGGCTGTGCTGCAGAACAGAAGGGGCCTCTGGGGCAGTGAGCTCACGTCCCGCCGTGGACCATCAAAAGCGGGGGAGCTGGGTGCCTGTCTGCTCTGGCACCAGGCCTTTCAGAAGCCTCCGCTGAGCTGGAGGCTTCTGAAAGGCCTGGTGCACCAGCGGACAGGCACCTAGCTCCCCCACGATCAAAAGCAAAAGCGTGTAGGGGACCCTACATGTGCATGATTCAATCATGCACTGGGCCTCTAGTATATTAATAAATGTGCAGTGTTTTTAAATAAATGGAGTTGTTTTTTTTTGTACAGATACCAATATTCTTTCATGTAGGAAATAAAAGTTTTCAGAAAAGAAGATCTTCACTGAGCTCAGGGTGGCAGGCCTCATTTGCCAAAATAGCATCCTATGATTTGCATTTTAGTCTTCCAGCAAAAAGAAGATTATAAACTGAGAAAAATTATCCTCAAATAAAAGTCTATCTATCTTAAAAAAGAGAGAGTGAAAGAGATGGCTTTCAGAAATATACAGTTTGCTTTAGTTTATTAAGCTCTTATGAGAAAATTTCATAAAATTTTGTTACCTCACTACAGTGACCTAAATACTGCATTTCTCTGACTCTCCTGTTGGGAGTGCAGAGGATAGAGAAATGTAGACTAGGATCAGAAAAGGCTCCATTGGGATGAAGCATTAAGATGGAACTGAATCATAGATTGCATTTCAGATGTGGTACCAAAGGAGACAGTCAGAACACGAGTTGAGAGATGGAAAGTAAGGTGATGCATTTAGAAAGGAGTGGGTGGGTGATTTTGCTAAGACATCAGGTTTATGTAGAAGAATGATGACAGCTAAAACTGAAAAGGGAAGTTTGACCTCGTGTTGAAAGGGCTTGTGGACTAAGCTGACACACTTGTTTTTAATTCAGTGGCTACTCCTGATTGTCAGACATTCTTGAGTCAAGAAATGATATGAGAAGGGATGTACTTTAGGAAGATTAATCTAAAAATAATGGTTAGGGTTATTTAGAAAGATTAATCTAAAAATAATGGTTTAGGATGGTGGATAAGGGGGCCCAGGAGCCAAGAAAAGAAGCCATGGTTCCCTAAATCTGCATGGCCTTTGACAATTTACAATGTGCTTTCACACACAGTATCTTATCTATATATATAAAAGCCCAGCGACCGGAATGGTGGAATGACCAGAATGACCAGAACAACCAGTGGCTATGACATGCACTGTGGCAGCCAACCAGCCTGATCTGGGCCCCAATTGGCCCCCAACACCCTGATCGAGGGCAGGGCTGGCTGGCCAACTGCCCGTGGCTGCTCCCCCATACCAGCCCGGTCCAATGGGCCCCCATCAGGGTGGGCCTGCCAGACCCCACCTGTGCACAAATTCATGCACCAGGCCTCTAGTTTCTTATAATAATGCTGTGATGCAAGTAATGTAGGTATTCTGTTTTAGACTTAAGAAAATGAAGGCTCAGTTCAGATCCTCTGATTCATGCCAATGTTCTTTTCACCATACCACAGTGTTGCTTTGGGGCAAATTGGAGGTCAACTATGGGCTTTCAAGTAGTGCTCAGCCTCAGAGACTCGGGAATTCCTTTCAAGGGCTACAGTTATAGGCTCAGGTCTCTAAGTTCAGCCTTTTCTTAACCAAGCTGTTGGGCTTTTATATAAGACTAGAGGCCTGGTGCACAAAATTTGTGCACTGGGGCAGGGGGTGTCCCTCAGCCCAGCCTGCACCCTCTCCAATCTGGGACCCCTCGAGGGATGTCCAACTGCCCATTTAGACCCGGGCCTAAACGGGCAGTTGGACATTCCTCTCACAATCCAGGACTGCTGGCTCCAAACTGCTCACCTGCCTGCCTTCCTGATTGCCCCTAACTGCTTCTGCCTGCCAGCATGATCACCCCCTAACCACTCCCTTGCCAGCCTGATTGGTGCCTAATGCCTCCCCTGCCAGCCTGTTTGCCCCTAACTGCCTTCCCCTGCAGGCCTGGTCGCCCCCAACTTTCCTCCTCTGCTGGCCTGGTAACTCCTAACTGCCCTCCCCTGCAGGCTTGATCACCCCCAACTGCCCTCTCTTGCAGGCCTGGTCCCTCCCAACTGCCTCCCCTGCTGGCTTGATTGCCCACAACTTCCCTCCCTTGCAGACCTGATCCCTCCCAACTGCCCTTCCTTGCTGGCCATCTTGTGGTGACCATATTGTGTCCACATGGGGGCAGCCATCTTTGACTACATGGGGGCAGCCATCTTGTGTGTTGGAGTGATGGTCAGTTTTCATATTACTCTTTTATTAGATAAGATAAAGGCCTGGTGCATGGGTGGGTGCCAGCTGGTTTGCCCTGAAGGGTGTCCCGGATCAGGGTGGGGGTTCCCTTGGGGCATGGGGCGGCCTGGGCGAGGGGCCTGTGGTGGTTTGCAGGCCGGCCACGCCCCCCTGGCAACCCAAGTGGAGGCCCTGGTATCTGGGATTTATTTATCTTCTATAATTGAAACTTTGTAGCCTTGAGTGGAGCCAAGCCTCCTGCTTGCTTTGTGGCCACAGCCATTTTTGTTGGGATTTATTTATCTTCTATAATTGAAACTTTGTAGCCTTAAGTGGAGGCCAAAGCAGGCCAGGGCTGCAGAAACTTGGCTTCCTCCATTGCCGGGGAAACCCAAGCCTCCTGCTCTCTCTGTGGCCGCAGCCATCTTGGTTGGTTAATTTGCATAGTTGCTCCTGATTGGCTGGTGGGCGTGGCTCGTGGGTGTAGCATAGTGATGGTTAATTTGCATATTACTCTTTTATTGGATAGGATTTCCTTTGGCAAAGGGTTATCAAGGTAAACAAATAAATCAAATAAAAAACAATTTTTAAAGTTCTCAATGTATAGAATTTTACAATTGATTCACTATGGGATGTGAAGGATACAGGAAAATTTTGTAAGACTTGGGTTTTATTATTTAAAATAATAGTGGCAACAATAAAAAGGAAAGCAGTGGACTGGTTTGGGAAGGCAAATATGACAAGTTTGGCTCTGGATGAAGATAAAGATATCGTTTAAGGATCTGGAGCATAATTAAGACCTAATATTCACTCACAAAATTTTGACACTTTTACAAGTGATCCTACTAATTAATGTTTAACAGTTAAACTGAAATGCATAACTTAATCAAAAGTCCTTCAAAGAGGGGAAACTATTGAGAAGTGGTTGGAGAACTCTTCATGGAAAGCCTGGCTTGAGTTGGGCCACAAATACCATTTGGATGGTTGATAGAAGATTCTGGTCAGTAGAGAGTTGGGCAACTACATAACATGCCAACTCTGGGTGCCATTGATTTGGTAAAAGGTAGTGGTTTATAATTTTGCAAAGATGTTAGGATACATTCATTTTATGCCATGAGCATAGGAGAATGTGGAGGGAAGAGAGAGATTGTTCTGAACCCCAGAGAACTACCCAGGGACCCAGAGAAACTGCATGATGAAAGCTGGGTGTGAGATTGGTATTGATGAAAGCAGCCAAATCGGCATTTGGAAGCTGATCACTGGCTTTCCCATCATGCCAAGTGATGAGGCTGACTCTAGGTCCAACCAGGCAGTAGGATGTGAGCATTTGGCCTCATGGATGCTTCCACAACATCACAAATAGGATCAGATATGAATCAACCTCATCCAGGGAAAAGCAGTAAAGAATATGGCAGCTGGTGCCACAAAGGACAGGAGACATAACAAAAGCAGAAGACAAAGAAGTTATGATGAATTCCTGTCTATTCTTACTTCCACATAGCAAATGAAAAATGGCTTCATCTGCATACTAGACGCTGGCAATTCTTTCAAGCCAGTTCTTGGTGTGGGATTTCAAATGGACTCTTGGTCATAAGATACCATTTAAAAGGCCCCAGAGAAAACAGTAGAAATGCAGATATGTATGTCCATCAAACACAAAACTGCCTCCTGGAAGCACGTCAACTAGAATTCAGCCTGAACAAAGAACCCTAAAAATTTCCTTTTCCATTGTTCTACAAGATTGTAAAAGTTTTCTAAATGTAATTTTTATCACCTTCCTTTTTTTTTTTTTTACCATTTATGAACATATGTGTTTTTTATGATATTCACAACATGCTTGTGTCACAAGATTCAAATTTAATTTCCTGCAATTACTGCACAATATGCATGGCAAAAAATCATATAAAAATGACAGAAAATAATGAACAGTTACTCCATTTCTGCTAAGTTACTGTTTGGAAATAAAACTCAAGCATAACCCAGCCAAAGCTTTTGATTGGCTGTCTCCAATTCATGTTGTTTGGATGGCATTGGTAATAATCGTTAGACAGTTTCAAATCTTCCGATAGTAGCAGGATTTAGTTTATTGGGAAATTATCATCCTGTACACCCAGAGATTTAAGAGAGGTTGTAACTTCCTTCTTATACTCAGGAAATGTGAAGTTAGGGTGGTTAACTGGTGGTTTATCAACAATGCTTTTCATCTTCTAATTTGGAGTCAAATGTACTTGAGTTAATTTATTCATGTCATTATGTATCTCATTTCTTACAGGTAACAACAATAAACTTGTAGGCAAAAGCATATTTATGACAGGTGGAGGAGAAATCCTTCCTTTTACTATTTTCATAGAGGCACTAAAGCACAGTGATAAAGAACTCGGGATCAGGGGCCAGCAGGCCTGGTTTAAAACCCTTCTCCACTATTTGGTAACTGTGAGTGACACTGGGACAGGATTTTTAACTATTCTAAGCTACAATGTTCCCATCACTAAAATTAACATTTGAAAAGCTTCAACATCATAGGGTTGTTGGCAATGAAGTGAGGTAATACATGTAACATGCCTGGTATAAGGTAAACACTCATACATGTTAACTATTGTTACAGTGATGATGGTGCCACCCACAATGATGAAGATGCATGTTCAAGGCCTTTTCCAATGTAGAAAATAATAGCTATAATATATTGAGGTAGATGTCAGAGTACAGTAATTTCTGTTGCATGAGTGACACCTCCCACCTGTGTTTATTTGCTTAGTTCTAATTCAGGCAGCCAAAAAAGGGACAAAATATGTTTTGTCTTACTAGGTGTAATTTTCATGAAATGTCATCCCTGAATTGGCTTAACTTCTCCCAAATGTTCATGAGTGGGAGAAAATGCTCAAGTAAATAGGAAAAGAAAGGAAGAAGGGAGGGAGGGCTGGATGGAGAGACTAGAAGGAGGAGGAATAGGAAAGAGAAAGAGAAGTAGGAAGGGAGAGAGAGAGAATTGCAATAGATAGCTGACTTTAAAGTAAAGTTCTCTGAAGAGCAAAAAAAGATTAACTGACATGATCTCCTGCTAAGTAAGGTACACTGACATCCATCATGTTGGCATTTGATGGGCTACAGTTCTTCAAGGATGAGCCCTGCTTTGGTGTTTTCACTTAATTAAAGCATAGAAAAGACTTTCCCTGACTGGCAATTGGCCTCCCTGTTCCAAATATTTGCTTTTTTTTTTTTTAGCAAATTCACTGACAATAAAACACCCAGCTATTGAGACATAAAATGACATAATGGAGGACATTAAGGATTATTTAAGACTCCTTCTTATTACCTTCATTCCCTGGCTGCCCATTGTTTCTTTAAATTTCACCTATTACTCTAGTTTTACATGGTCTTCCAGCCCTTGGATCAGAGTTGACAGAAATTCAGGAGTCTTGAATGAGTACAGATTCCTTGGAAGTCTCTGCTTAAAGAGAACGAAGGTAGAGGAGGGAGAGCATTAAAAGAAGATGGGTTCTCTGAATGGAATTGAATTAGAATACCAAATCCTTAGACCCGTGGTCGGCAAACTGCAGCTTGCGAGCCACATGCGGCTCTTTGGCCCCTTGAGTGTGGCTCTTCCACAAAATACCACAGCCTGGGCGAGTCTATTTTGAAGAAGTGGCGTTAGAAGAAGTTTAAGTTTAAAAAACTTGGCTCTCAAAAGAAATTTAAATCTTTGTACTGTTGATATTTGGCTCTGTTGACTAATGAGTTTGCCGACCAATGCCTTAGACCAATTCTATATCCTGGTTGCCCAGAGCGCCATGTTGAGAGTGAGTGTAATCTTGTATCCAGGCCCAATGGGAATGAGTATCAGTCAAGAATGATTGTTGAGGTTAGCCATAGGCCCAGTACAAGAAGCATATTTATGTCATCCTTGGTCCAAAAGTTAGGGGTTCACCTTGATTATAAAGGCAAGCTAGAGGGTACAGGGACAGTGGTAATAAAGGAAATTAAGGAAAGTAGGGCCACCGAATCCTACTTTTCATGGAGATCTCACTCCTGTAGGTGACCCATGGGCAACGGATAGCATCATCTCCTCTCTGCAGTAGATACAGTTGAACAACTGTGACATTTAAACAACTTCAAATTGATTGCTGATTCATTCAACCACCACATTCACCCCTGCATACATACACCCTTTCTATTTATTGAACGAGAAATCAAGTAATTTGTCATGAAAATCCAGGTCACCTTGCTTCATTGGAATTTTAGATACATGTTTATCATCCAGATATTTTTTTAATGTTCAATAACATTGGTTATTAAAACATTTTAATGAAAAAACAGCCATAATAATTTTTAAGTGATTGAACATGTGTATGTCTTACCTAGCATGGAATACATTTTTAAATGTGAGTAATAAGCCACTGGCATGGAAACAGCAGGTTTCCACCAACAAGCCATCTTGAAATCACATTTTGCACGTAAACAGAAGTCTCTCGTCAATCAGAATTTCCACTTCAGTTAACAACATTGAAACAATCCACTGGTCTCTGCTTTAGTCCAAGGTCTTTCTGTGAGCAAGTGCCCCCAAGCTAGATCCCCTCAGCGAATTAAGGGTCTATGTATGGGAAACATACAGAGCTCTGTTGTAATGTACATGTAAACATTCACAGAAGTTGATTTATTGTGACCCCTGTTTTCTTTTGAATTAATACCAAATGTAAAAGAAAATGCTTTAAAATTAAATGTTTCATAACAGTCACTCATTGAAAACAGTACTGGCAGATGTGGGCTGAGTATTATAACGTTGGTTCAAAACTGTGAAAAGCATCAGCCAGTAACCTCTTTACAGGAGTGGAGGTTTAAGACTTGAAGAATTCTCTCCTTAGGCTGCATTAATGCAAACAGAGTGTCCATATTCTGCTCTGAGCTCTGCGGAACACACTTGTTATATATACTTTTTACTTCTGGTCCCCCAGATATAAAAGGGACAGTGACACATTAGCACAGTATTGTCCAGAAGAAGACCGCTGTGAAGGAAGGGGGTGTTTGGAAACCATGTTTTATGAGAAACAGTCAGAGGAAATAAATGGGATTTTTTAAAGAGTCTACGTTTACTAGCGCTCCTTCTCAAG
Source organism: Eptesicus fuscus (assembly GCF_027574615.1). Lineage (NCBI taxonomy): Eukaryota > Metazoa > Chordata > Mammalia > Chiroptera > Vespertilionidae > Eptesicus > Eptesicus fuscus. The sequence goes on along the minus strand of NC_072484.1, from coordinate 39,260,070 downwards.
TCTTCATGTAATTATCAGAATGATTCAGGAAGGAGGGACAGCTTGCTCTTTGATGCTCCCTAGAGCAGAACAAAGAATGGGTGGAGGTATTAAAAAAGCAAATTTTGCCAAAATATGAAGTGGATATTTGTAAAGAGCAGAGATCTGGTTTGCTCATCATGAGACTTGTTTCCCCAAAGGCTGGTCTCTGTGCGGCAACTGCTTTAAAGGGCTTCCCTGCCCTGGGAGGAAGGGGGGATGCCCTTCAAAGGACTCTCAAATTCTCTCATGCCTTCGTATCACTCTTTGATCTGTCAGTTTGGTTCCATTCAGCCTCATATATGCAGTTTATCTCAAAACAATCAATAAATGGATCCATTTGGAAATGGTGTCAATCAAATCTCTTTGTAGATAAAATCACAAATGCACATAGGTAACTCACTATTTAGAGGAAAACAAAATGCTAATCTTTTGTTAAGAATCTATTTGCAGTGCAAATAATTATTTCTGAAATGAAACATTTTTATTTTCTTGGATGGGTTTTTCTTACAAGGAGACATTGTGTATCCCAGCAGTGGAGGGTGCCCCATAAGTCATTAAATTGAGGGAATGCTGATGCCTCGGTGTTGTGGATAAGACAGAAGGCTCCACCCTACTCCTCCTCTCATTGAATAAACACTTCATTAAAATGTTTCACACTGGAAATATTAACACCAAATTAATGAAATTCGGTGCCATCAGGGAGCTACGATGTTAACTTCTTGTGCCTTCGGTGGGAGTTGAAGGCCTCTTTACTAGTGCTCCTTCTCAAGTGTCCAACTAACTAGCAGTGGGACCTGCTTCACCTGCTTGAACTTCAATGTCCTCATCTGTAAAACAGTGCTAACAGCACTGTATGCCCTTGGCCAAGAGTACTGCATCCAACTATGCTACCACATGCAAAATACGGAACTTCATGATGTGTGGGTGGGGGGGCAACCTCTGTTCTGCCTGGGTTGACCATATCAGAAATATGTGAAGACAGAGGGATCTTTTAAAAATATATATATGTTTTTATTGATTTCAGAGAGTAAGGGAGAAGGAGAAAAGGGGTAGAAACATCAACGATTAGAGAGAATCATTGATCAGCTGCCTCCTATACACTCCCACTGTGGATTGAGCCTACAACCTGGCAAAACCGTGATCTGGTTCATAGGTGGACATTCAACCACTGAGCCATGCCAGCCAGGCAAGACAGAGAGATCTTTAAAGGAATCATTAATCCAATGTCAAGCAGCTCCACAGCTGCCAAAGTACTAACTAGCCACATACTTTGGGACAGCCATTCACTTCTAGTTTCTCTAAAATGATTAGGAATTAAGAGAGATAGTCCAGTTTCTTGGGATATATTCCTAGAAGTGGGATCACTGGGTCAAATGGGAGTTCCATTTTTAGTTTTTTGAGGAAACTCCATACTGTTCTCCACAGTGGCTGCACCAGTCTGCATTCCCACCAGCAGTGCATGAGGGTTCCTTTTTCTTGGCATCCTCCCCAGCACTTGTCATTTGTTGGTTTGTTAATGATAGCCATTCTGACAGGTGTGACATGGTACCTCATTGTCATTTTTTTGCATCTCTTGGATGATTAGTGACTTTGAGCATGTTTTCTATATGTCTCTCAGCCTTCTGTATGATCTCTTTCGAAAAGTATCTATTTAGGTCCTTTGCCTATTTTTTGATTGGATTGTTTATCTTCCTTTTGTTAAGTTGTATGAGTTCCCTGTAAATGTTGGAGATTCAATCCTTATCTGAAATAGCATTGGCAAATATGTTCTCCCATGCAATGGGCTCTCTTGTTGTTTTGTTGATGGTTTCTTTTGCTGTGCAGAAGCTTTTTATTTTGATGTAGTCCCATTTGTTTATTTTCTCTTTAGTTTCCACTGCCCTAGGAGCTGTATCAGTGAAGATATTGCTTCAGCATATGTCTGAGATTTTGCCGCCTGTGGATTCCTCTAAGATTTTTATAGTTTCCCATCTTACGAATATATCCCAAGAAAATAGAAAGTATATATGCACCCCTATGTTCATAGCAGCACAATTTACAATTGCTAAGATTTGGAAACAGCCTAAGTGCCCTTCAGCAGATGAGTGGATTAGAAAACTGTGGTACATCTACATAATGGAATACTATGCTGCTGTAAAAAGGAAGGAACTCCTACCATTTGAAACAGCATTATGCTAAGCGAAATAAGTCAGTCAGAGAAAGATAAATATCAATGATCTCATTCATTTGTGGAATATAATGAACAACATAAACTGATGAACAAAAACAGATCCAGAAACAGAGAAGCATCGATCAGACTGTCAAACCTCTGAGGGAAGGTGGGGAGGGTGGGGGTAAGGGGGAGAGATCAACCAAAGGACTTGTATGCATGCATGTAAGCCTAACCAATGGACACAGACACCAGGGGAGTGAGGACACGAGCATGGGGGGAGGAAGGGGGAGACCATGGGGAGGATAAGGACACATATGTAATACCTTAATCAATAAAGAAAAAATAAAATGTCTCACAGACTGCTGCAAAAAGAGAGAGAGAGAGAGAGAGCCAGAGAGAGAGAGAGAGATTCCATCTGAAGCAACAAATGACCAAAGTAGATGTTTAACAACACTCATTTAAAAGGATTTATATAAAACTAGAGGCCCGGTGCACGAAATTCGTGCACAGAGGGGGGTTGTCCCTCAGCCCAGCCTGTACCCTCTCCAATATGGGACCCCGGTGGGATCGGGCCTAAACGGGCAGTGGGACATCCCTCTCACAATCCAGGACTGCTGGCTCCCAACTGCTTGCCTGCCTGCCTTCCTGATTGCCCCTAACCGCTTCTGCCTGCCAGCCTGATCACCCCTTCCTAATTGCCCCTAACCGCTTCTGCCTGCCAGCCTGATCACCCAACTGCTTGCCTGCCTGCCTTCCTGATTGCCCCTAACCACTCTGCTGCCAGCCTGTTTGCCCACAACTTCCCTCCTCTGCCGGCCTGGTTACCCCTAACTGCCCTCTCCTGCAGAGTTGATCACCTCCAACTGCCCTCCCTTGCAGTCCTTGTCCTTCTCAACTGCCCTCCCTTGCAGGCCGGGTGCCTCCCAACTGCCCTCTCCTGCTGGCCATCTTGTGGTGGCCATCTTGTGTCCACATGGGGGCAGGATCTTTGACCACATGGGGGCAGCTATATTGTGTGTTGCAGTGATGATCAATCTGCATATTACTCTTTTATTAGATAGGATAGAGGCCTGGTACAGGGGTGGGGGCCAGCTGGTTTGCCCTGAAGGGTGTCCCAGATCAGGTGGCGGTTCCCTTGGGGTGTGGGGCGGCCTGAGCGAGGGGCCTGTGGTGGTTTGCAGGCCAGCCACGCCCCCTGGCAACCCAAGCAGAGGCCCTGGTATCTGGAATTTATTTTCCTTCTACAATTGAAACTTTGTAGCCTGGAGCAGAGCCAAGCCTGGGGCTCCCTCCGAGTCCAGCAGCCATTTGTGTTGGGGTTATAATTGAAACTTTGTTGCCTTAAGCGGGTGGGCCCGGCCAGGGTGTGTGGAAAGCTTTGCTTCTTCTGTTGCTGGCGGCAACCCTGGCCTGCTCTCTCAAGCTCCATTCTGCCGCCATTTGTTTCAATTTGTTTACCTTCTATAATTGAAACTTTGTAGCTTGAGTGGAGGCTTAGGCCTGGCAAGGGCAGGCAGAAACTTGGCTTCCTCTGTTACCTAGGAAACCTTGCTCTCTGTGGCTGTAGCCATCTTGGTTTGGGTTAATTTGCATGCTCTCTCTGATTGGATGGTGGGCGTGGCTTGTGGGAGTGGCTTGTGGGTGTGTCAGAGGTGTGGTCAATTTGCATATTTGTCTATTATTAGGTAGGATTAGAGGAAATTACATAAAACCATTTGATAATTTACAAAATCTTATTTTCAGGGGTCAAATCTAGGAATTTTCTTAGGGACAGAATCATATTTTGTATGTTCTTGGCACCATTTTAAAAATGAACTCTGCTAAAAGTTTTGCCTGCATGATCTTGAAGCTGCTATCTTGGTGAGGTTTCTAGTGAGTGGTGGGTAACAGTATTCCCATAAACATGAATAGTATTCTCACAAACAGATCAATGCCCAATTGGTCTCTGGAAGGTCCACAATCACAAGTACATCCCAGAATGTACAATTATGTTCTCCCATCCAACACTTTATATGTTCAACAATACAACATTGAGAGCTATTCTCTATTAATGATGTTTTTTCTTTCTTGAAATGAAATGAAAAGAGCAAGTCTGGTCAGAAAAAGAAGTGTCCCTGACATTTGATGTGTAACTTTAGGCAAGTCATCCCCACCTCTAGTCTCTGGTCTGTGTTTGTAAGTAAGGACCTTGGATGAGGCCAAGAGGTGGCAGACTACCGGTCTATGTACAAATCGGGCCAGCTGCTGGCTCTGTGTGATCTGGAACATGACTTTTACATTTTTTAGGTCATTGATAAAAGACTGAAAGAAGAAAAATATGTTGTGAGATGTAAAAATGATAACTTCAAATTTTAGTTCCACAGATAAAGTTTCATCGGAACACACCCACACCCAGGTATTGTCTGTGGCTGCTTTTGCACTGAACTGGCAGAGTGGAGTAATTATAACAGAGATACAGTGCCCAAAAGCCAGAAGTATTTGCCATCTGGCCCTTTGCAGGAAAAGTGTGCTGACCCCCTACACAATTACTAGGGTTGTTGCCAATGTAAATCATTTATAATTTCTTTCCACTAACTTGACCTTAACTCCTTTTCCTCCCCTAATCTTTAGACTTCAAGAATTATGGAAAGAAAATCTGAAATAAGTGAAGTGGTCTCAACAAAGTGAAATGGCAAAATCAGGGATGGAATGCGGGCCTCATCTGAGCTCCCAGACTTTTGCTCTTGTTATCTCCGTGGGGACAGCTTTTTGTCTGAACCTCTGCTCCTTCCCTTTGACCTTTCTTGTTTAGACTCACCAAGGTCACTTCTGTCTACCTCCCCTACGGTATTGCATTGATGATAGACCTTAGATTTATATTAACATGTCAAACAAGATAAGGGAACATTACTTGATTTCATAAATATAACAAACAAAAATGCCAATGGATTGGAGGTAGAACTAAAACCCTAATCTTATGATTCTTGATCTGAAGGTATTACCCTTGGTTCTTTTGTCCGTGGCCCCTTCCAGCAATTCAGGTGATTATTGTTAACATTTATTGAGCATTTACTCTTAAATGGAGACAGTCTTGAGCCTGAAAAGCAGTTATTTTAGGTGTTGTCACGGTCACTGCCAGAGAAGCTTCCTCTCTTCTATCACCTTCAATCCCTCTGCTGTTTGCTTTATCTAGTTACTAGTACTGCTGCCTACAAGGCATGCTCTTGTAGCATGTATAATCAAACACAAACTATTGCCTAGAATCTTCTATTTTCTGTTATACACAAAAAATATACCTAGTAATTCTCACATTTATAGGCTTGCACCCTGAAAATAAGATTTCATAATCTATCGAAAGGTTTTAGGGTAAGTTTCTCCAAATATCAACTCCTATTAAGGCTGTGTTAAACATCTATTCTTAATCACAGTCTTTGAGAGCATTTCTGAAGTTGTTGATAAACTCGGAAAATGTTAATTTGTACCTTCCGGGTTCAGAATACAATGCCAATACAATGGAGTGTAGAATATATAATACACACTGTAGAGGGCAGGGCAACGAGAGACAAAGAGGAAAGTCACACCATAACTGTGTGACTTTAAGGGGCCCAGTGAACAAATGCATGTGGGAGTGTAGAGTTCCATTTTCTGGGTTGTACACTGATAGCTTCTTGGAGAAGATGACATATGACCTGCACCTTGAAGACTTAGGAGCACTCCATTGGGAAATACAGGAGATATTATTGCCCTGGGTAGAGATATAAAATCTGAATAGAGGCAAACTGAAATATATTTCCAAAAATTCCTCTAGCAGATATATTTTCTGGGTTTATCACAGAAGAGAAAAAGGTGAGGAGAGGAGAGGAGAAAAGAGGAGAGGAGAGGAGAGGAGAGGAGAGGAGAGGAGAGGAGAGGAGAGGAGAGGAGAGGAGAGGAGAGGAGAGGAGGGAAGGGAAGGGAAGAGAAGAGAAGAGAAGAGAAGAGAAGAGAAGAGAAGAGAAGAGAAGAGAAGAGAAGAGAAGAGAAGAGAAGAGAAGAGAAGAGAAGAGAAGAGAAAAAGTGTAATTTTGAAGTCAGGATTTTTCTACGTTGCTCTTTCTCACTTCATAGCTTAAAGTTCAAGTGCCCTTTGAAGACACTGCTCTGAAGCCTTTACAACTAATCTGAGAACATTTGTACCTAATTTAGACAGAGACGATAGGTTCTTGTACTACACACATGGTCTGCATATTCCGGACCAGTAAAGCCATTCTGATGACTATTTTTATTGGTTTTATGATGGTGATAAAAAGAAAGTGTGTTGCATTTGCAGAAGTTTTTAAACATTATTTATACCTAGGCTATCGGGTTGCATGCCCCTAAATAATAAAAACAAATGGATTTGTCTAAATTTGTGGCATAATATGGGAGTAATAGAAGAACCTTTGTCTGTCATCATGAGTGCTAAGGCAAGAGAATTAAGGTGGGGGGGGGAACTTAGAAAATCAGAGTTCTTATTAGTGCTCTTAATGGACTAACAATTTAGATCTAATTGATCACAGCTTTAATTGTCCATAATCTCTATATACCAGGGTAGCCTTGTGGGATATTACTAGTCAAATTAAAACTAATTCAAAACAATCTCCAATTACAGAATGTTTTGTGTCTTTTTCAAGCTTGGGGAGTCAGGGGCAATATCGTGTTGATGACAGGCTGAGCCACGTGCCTTCACAGTTTAAATGGTGTTCAAAGACTCATTTTCATGGAGCTGCACTGTGTAGTGGGCTAACGCAACTGAATTTAACAACAAAATAAAGGTACTTTTAAATATGTTTAATTAAGAAAACTTGATGACATGCTTATGTTTCAGTTCAAATATATGAATTTACCAAACTTTTTACACCCAGTTTCTATGGTGACACCTCCTTCATTAACAAAACACAGAGTCAAGGAGAGTTTTACAACTGAATGTCGGTGACCCCAAAAGTTCATATGTTGAAACACTACCCCCCCCCCCACCCCCCCACACCACACACACACACACACAACGTAATGGTATTAGAAAGTAAGGTCTTTTAAAGGTACTTAGAGGTAATGAGGGTGGAGCCCTGATTAGTGGGATTGGTGACTTATTTGCTTCTCTCTGCCATCCACCATGTGAGGAGGAAGTGAGAAGGCAGCCCTCTACAAGCCAGGAAGGGGCCCTTCTCTAGAACTCTGATCTGCTAGCACCTTGATTTTGAAGCTCCCAGACCCAAGAACTGTAAGATATAAATGTTTGTTAAGTCTCCCAACCTATGGTAATTTGTTATAGCCGTCTGAACTAAGACAGGGAGGGATGAAAACCCTTGTGACCCCTAGAGTAGATATTTTTGCTTCTTGTCATTATTGAATCATGTGATTTTACCGTGTGAGTTATAGACCAAGGAGAAGAGGAGTGGGCTTTCATGACTCTTCTTTGATGGAACAAACCTAAGCCTAAAATCCCTCAGTCACCGTCATGAGAAAACACAAGGAAAACAAATCAGCCTTCCCTACCCCTACCCAATGGCCTAGTCCGTCCACATACCTTCTTTGGGCACATAGAAGATTCCTCCCTATTAAAAGCACTTTTTAACCAACACGGTGAGGGACATTATTTTACAAATCTCCTCTGTGGTTGCTGAAGGCTGCTAAAAAATGTCAGAAGAGTGCAGATTTGTGCCACCCATCAGCTAAGTCTTCTTTTGGGGCTAGTTGCGATTCTTCTATCGGTTACTGGTTGTTCTGATACGAGATAGCAATTTTAGAACATCAGTCCCCACAGGCCTCCAAATCTACCACCAACCTCTTTGTTTTCAGAGAGGCTCCCCATGTAGATACAGTCTCTCTCGACTTCCGGCCACTAAAGTTCCTGCTTCTGTCTGTTACTAGGGGAGTGGCATCCTTCACTGATGTCCCCAAACACCTTGTATTTTTCCACTTCTTAACCCTTCATGAGCTGTATTAAATTTGCCTATTTATGTGACCATGTTCCCCACATGACTGTAAATTTCTTGAGGACCCAAACAATGTCTTAGTCTCACAGTATCTCCAGTATCTAGCACAGAGTAGGCACTGAATAAATGTTAAATGAATTTGTAATGCCTGTGTATATGGTTCATTCTGAGCAACCTCTGTTCTTGCCCTGCACCTGGTTTGAAGCAGCATTCAGAGCATGAGGGCACTTTAAAACTCCAACTACAAAATATATGGGACAAAAGTTTTAACTTCTAATGTAGAGGTGGGAAGAATAACACCACCCAGAGCACAACATTCTTATTCTGATTAGATGTCTCTGTTCTTACCATCAAATTAGGTTTTCTGCATCAATTTTTCATCTTTTACCACCTATTATCCTCACAGCCTCAAAAAGCTCCCCACCACCCCTCACTGTCCATCACCCATTGTCTCTGCAATTCAGCTCTTCTCTGCTTACGTACCCCATTCAAAACAAGTTGGCAAATTAGCTAAACAAGGATGATCTCTCCTTTATATGCAAATTAGAATGTGTTATGAGAAAGGAAGGAGAATTGGAAGGGGTCTGAGTTGACCACAAATAATGAATTAATGAATGACCAATAGTATGCTAGAAGATACTTCGAGAACACGTTATATATTCAAGCTACTTGATCTTTTCTTTAAAAAAAAACACACCACAAGAGTTCCACTTCTCGCCTGTTCTCTGCCTTCTTTATTGTAAATTTTCCTGATCCTCAGCAAATATCGTGAGATATCTGTTAACATTTCCTCTAGTTGGACACTTAAACAATTTTAAAGAACTAACTTCTTTGAAATTATTTAAGTTATTGCTTTGGATAGTAGCTTCTAAGCGTGGGGACCAGTCTCTTACCAAAACTCTTTTGCTCCTTAATGAAAATGAAAGATATTTTTTTTCTGTAAAAAACCAACAGTAGGCATTCTGGTGGAAGGTCTGGCCACAGTAATGTACAGGCTTAATACCATCTTCCTCATAGATTAACTATGAGGACAAAATGAAATAGTACAGTTTATAACACATAGGAAATAGATAATTAATTTTTATTAATGATAATATTAAATATTGCAACATTGATCACTGATCATTGTAATCTTGAAAAAATTATCTAAAGAATGTTGTCCTTATGAAAATGGTATAGAAATTATCATTAATTATTAGCATACTACACCAGCAACTCAAACTCATAGCCATTTTAATATAACTATTAATAATCCTATATCCTGAGGCATCTTGCCCTAGATCTTCTAAAAAATGCTTAATTGTAAAATACATCAATTTCTCAATTCTCTAACAAAAATTCAGTTGTTATTTTTCTGTTAAATAGAAAAATCACATGGTTTTCTTTCTTCCTTCCTTGTATGCTATTTTATTGTAGGCTCAAAAGCAAGGATGAGAGTTTTAGAAGGAATGGGTGCATCAATAGCTAATCATGTTGCTATGGACATGACTAGCTTTTTGCAAGAAACTTTGGGAAGAAAATTAGACAGAACGTTGAAGAAATGAAGAATTGAGTTCAAGGACAAGATGTTTCATAGTTAATCCTGCAAAGCTAAGAAGGCCTAGATGTAATGGAGATTGCATTTACAGAAGAAAAAAAATGACCAGTGCAAAGGTAGAGAGTTTCAATTTTGTGATATTGCATCACAGCAATGAAGCCAAGGAACATCTGGGAGACGTTCCCTGGGAAACCCAGGACGAGGAATCCTGAGTTTGTTATTTGAGGCTAAAATGCAGCGGAGAACCATACAAGATGAGACAACCTAGTTCAAGGAAAGAAGGCACTTTAAAATCCCATAAACAGAAGCGTCCCAAAGCTTCTAGGAAATCAAGTAGCACTTACCAAACATTTGATGAATTAAGTGCAAATGATTCAAAAACATGTGTATTAAATTTCCTTTCAAGTGCACATGGGTTTAAAAGTTAAAAGGGAAAAATTTGCTTTGTGGAAGTCATTTTGGGTTTTGTTATGCCAGATAAAAGGTGGTAGACCTGGTTCCTCCCATGAATGTATTAAGTACTCCAGTAATAATCAGTTATTGTTCAAATTCTACATTACTCCTTGGGGCATAGATGAAGTTGAAATTCTGTATTATGTATAAGGCAAGGCTTAAGGGGTCTCTAAACTGGCCACTGGCCGATTTGGGTTTCTCTTATATATATCAAGGGATTACAATAAACAACAACTTCAGGCAAGTTCTGAAATAGCGTAAAAGCTATATATTCTCCTTTTTAATCTTTTGAAGAGTGATTGTAATGGAAAGAATACAAAATGTATAATTAAAGTCATAAGATTAGCCCTGCCCAGGGGCTCAGTTTGTTGGAGTGTCATCAAAAGGTTGTGGTTTTGATTCCCCATCAGAACACATACCTAGGTTGCATGTTCTATCCCCAGTATAAGGGAGGCAACAGATCAGTGTCTCACCTCTCTCTCTCTCTCTCTCTCTCTCTCTCTCTCTCTCTCTCTGTTTCCCTCTCTTTCTCCCCCCCCCCCTTCTTCTCTCTCTAAAATACGTAAACATATCCTTGAGTGTGTGTGTAAGGGGAGGGGGAGAAGGTCCTGAGATTAGTTTCTGGCCTCTCCTCTTACAAACTGTAATCTTGGGAAAATCACTGCCCATCTCTGAATCATAATTTAATGATATCTACATAAAAGAGTGTTGTGAGGATACTAAGTGAGAGAGTGTGTGTAAAGGCACTGGGTAAGCTAACATTTAAAAGTGCATTTTTCCCCTGAAATCTCAGTGATACATAAAAGAATCTAAATATATACCTAAATGTAATAGTAAATATATAATTTCTGACCCATTAGGAACATTTAACCTAAAACCAAAGAGGGGTAGTTTTCCTCACAAGTTAATGATCTAGTAAAACCTCACAACATTCTCCTTTGAACTGTTCTGTATTTATCATTTTTATCTAAGAGCATTTTCCAAAATGTATTTCTTGAATGTGATATGGTCTCAAAAGGACACTGTGATCAGAGAAGTTTACAAAATACTGTATATTCTTATAGAGAGTAGATGCTCTATAGCATTTCAAGGTCACTGTAAGTGAATGCCAAATGGGTGGATCTTGAGTTCCCTTTTTTAGCCTGAGCCTTATTAATGCCATGGAACACAACTTGACAAATCCTTTAGGAAAATGGGTGTTTAGGTACACATTAATGTGTGTAAATAAGTGTTTCTCTTTATTTTCCTCAAATAATTGCTTCAAGCTCCAAGAAGTGATACAATAGGAGAAAGTGTTTCCTATTCGAGGATTTAGTGTGAAAACTGATGTTCACTATGCATATTTTTAGGATTTTATTTTAGCTCAAGGCCTTCATATAACAAGTATTTTCTAAATATTGACATATATTTTTGGTCTTCTTTTAATGTTCTTTCTCCTCTAAGTATTTTTTTTTTCATTCATGCCTTACACAAAGTTGCTCAATACTATTGACAATTCCAATTACCTTCTTCTCGGTCTTCTCCTGCATTTTCTCTCTTCCTCGCATTGATAGATCAGAACAGCCCTTGAAATATTAAAATTGTGGATGCACTATATGTGAGGTAAGATTTGCTATTCTGCCCTGGATGGGTAGCTCATTTGGTTACAGTTGTCCCAATACACCAAGGTTTCGGATTTGCTCTCCAGTCAAGGCACTTAACAGGAAGCAACCAATGAATGCATAAATAAATAGAACAACAAATCAATGTTTCTCACTCTTTCTCTCTCTCTAAAAATTGTCAATCAATCAATCAATCAATCAGTCAAAAGAATTGTTATTTTGCTTCTGATGATGACCAGCACCTTGTAGACCTTCTTGGTGTAAAATCAGGAGGCAAGTGAATTTCCATATTGGACGCTAGTCTGTAATTTACAGCTGCTTCCGACTTCTTTTGTATTGAAATATTATATTAAAAATGAGGCATATTGAGATCCAATATGCTATGATTTAAGAATACTCCGTAAAATTTCTTTTGGGGAAGTTTTTGCTACATATTGCTGTGACTGTAACTTGAAGCAAACTTTTGTAAAAACTTTGACTTTACTGATCTGCCTTCTCAGAGTCCAGCTCATTCCCACTGCCTTCTGCCTTTTGGCCTTTCCCCACACCTATTTAAAATTCTACTGCCTTGATCAAATTATTCCTCCCTTTTCTTTCATTTCTAGTTTCTATTGTATTTCCAGCATTCCCTTGTATATTTAATTAGACATTATTCACAAAGATAATCCTCAAAAAAAGGTTCCACATTATATAAATTTTGAAATTGCTACAGACTATCTCTCTTTTTTAAGATTCCTATACACATAAGTATATTTAAAGGCTCTGAGAAGTCCTGCAGAAAAAGAAACCTGGTGAGCCCAAGGATTAGACCAGTGTTTTCAAACAATTTGATCATTGTACGCTTTTTCTTAATTAATATCCAGTTCAAGAGGAGACCAGTTGGAAAGACTTTGTAAGTTTATGATCTCCTAGTATACAGCACAGTTCCTGGCACCCAATAAACACATGTGGAGCTTTTCTAAGTACTTCTGGAGTTCAGTGAGGACTTGAAGCAGCAAGTGGAGGACCTGAACCATGCTTTCAATGGAAATCAATGGAAATCAACCTTGTTAAATTTAAGCAGCCAAAAATATATGTAAGGATAGTGACTAGCTTCCAGCATCTCTTGGATAAAAGTTTGGAGACAACACAGGCAGGAATGCCCTAGGATGACAATGCTGATCTCTAAAGCTGTGATTAAGAGTGGATTTTTGTTGTTAACTTTTTTTTTAATGGTAGGACTTTGGTGCTATGGCAGAGAGACCTGGGTTTGAATCCCAGACCTTCCTAAACCTCTTGACCTGGGAAAGTCAGCCATCCTATCTGGGCTTTATAAAAAAAAAAAAAGTAAGAAAACTTACTTTGAAAGGTTCTTATGAGGTTGAAATAAGGAAATACATGTTAAGCTCTTGGTACACATAAATGATTCATAAAAGATAGCTACTTTATATTCGAAAGAGAAATGTGCTAATTCAGGAAACAACCCTTTAATCACTTGGGGCCCTGAAGGAAGAGGGGATAGGTTAAAGGGCACAGGCTTTTGCTGGGCTGCTGCACTTGCCACCGCATCTGCCCTTGACCCAAAGACAGTGCCTTGGAGGCCGAGGTCTCCCCTTTTACCCAAACCTGAAGGAGTCTTCATCCATATCTCTCCTTTCATGGGAATGGCTCAATGTTTGGACTAGAACACTGATATTATTTGTTTAAGTGATTTATTGATTCTAATTTTAAAAATTTAAATGTATGGCAGAAACTAGTTAACTTTAATTTAGGACTGACATTTACATCCTGCCTAAGAAGTGGGTATTCAAGGTGGACAATTCATTTTCATTATGGTGAAAAGCATCATTTAAATGTCAGAAAACTGCATATTTAACATTTGCAGTAATTAAGGGACTTTAATTTAATAATAAATCTCTCTGTCGTTATCTATTTACACACTTTCCTCTGTCCTGGTCTGGCACTTTCCTTAGTGAATCAACTATCTCTAATTACTTCTTTTTGAAGTGTAAATATGTTTTAATTCTTCTTACAGGCCAAGTAGCACGTTTACTATTTAATTGGTAATTACCTTTTCCATGAATTACTTCCTTTTGGGGGCTCCTCTCAAGGGAGCAGAGAATTTTGTTTACACTTTGCCACCATGGAAATCAATCTTTAATTCTAAGGGAGGCAGTTCCATGACATCCATGGCGTGGTGTTATATTTTAGCTCAGGGAGGCCTGAACTCATGTCAACTCCACATGGGGACCATATAGCATCCCATAGGGATGTGCTGTGGATGAGGACTGAAAGACTATGAAAATACTTTCAGATGTTAATTTGCCTTAGTGTGCTGTGCATACATGTTTAATATTTTAAAATATTTTGTTGAATTATGGTTGATTTACATGTAATCAGGGTTCAGGTCCTTGAAGTCTGTCCTAAGTTGGATGAACCAAAATGATGGTTTCCATAACCCACTGTTAAGCAACTCCAACTTCGAATGAAGTCATGGGGAGGAATAGAGCTTGGATGCTATTTGGAGAGCCAAGGTTAACTTGCACATCCTGGATACAGCACCTGCACAAGATGATCCTTCATACTAAAAACAAACTTATTAAATATCAAGGCAGTTTATACACATTGTTTTCTGATATTCTGGGATATACAATAAAGGAGGAGTAATATAATTTAGTCTAGTGTGACCATTACTCTTTAGGCTATTAATTTACATGATTTTTTCTAACTTGATAATGCATACATATGACACAAAATTCAAGAGGAGCAGACAAATGTTTTGTGAAATTAATCTCTGGCTGAAGTCTCACAGCCACCCAGATCCCCTCGCCAGAGCTAACAACTATCCTGTTTTCCTCTGTACTTTTCCAGGGATAATCTTGATACATATAAGTATATATGATTGCATATTCTTTTGTTTTTCACAAATGGTAACATACTACACACATTGCCTCATGTCTTTTTTCTTTTTCCACTTGACAATGTTTCTCAGCTATAGCATTCCATATGGACTATACTCATTGTTCTAAATGGCTGTCCAGAATGCCATTGCATGGACTTTACATAATTTATTTAACCTGTATTAAACTTATTAAACAAGGAGATCATTAGACTGAAGGGGCTCTAATGCAAGGTGGCCTAAGTACACAAATCAACATCTAAGCCTGTACATGCTTCAAGTCCTCAAAATTGAAACGTAAGAATAAACAGCCAACTAGGCTTTAAGTTTAGTCAATAATTTCCTTACTTTGCTTCTGCCTTTTCTCTATAAAAGTCTCTCCCCAGCCCAGCCATGGTTGGTCAGTGGTTGAGCATCAACCTATGAACCAGTAGTTCACGGTTCGATTCCTAGTCAGGGTACATGCCCAGGTTGCAGTTTTGATCCCCAGTGTGGGGCATGCAGGAGGCAGCCCATCAATGATTCTCTCTCATCATTGATGTTTCTATCTCTCTCTGTCCCTCTCCCTTCCTTTCTGAAATCAATAAAAATATATATATTTTAAAAGTCTCTCCCCAACTCCTGTTGGTAAAGCATTCATAACCACTTCTTGCTCCCCTTCAAATAAACTCTTAAAATATTTAATATGCCTTTGCAAATCTTGTAACAACTATTCTATATCTTGGAAATTCACATTATTTCCAGCCAATTTCTATTAAAAAATACTATAGTAAATATTCTTGATTATAAATTAAGTCAAACCTGTGGAAGTGTATCTACAGAATAAATATTCAGAAGTAGAGTTGCCGGATCACAGGGAATATGCTTTTAAAATTCTGATTGATATTGTTCTATTGCCCTCCATGGAAGTTGTTGGCATTTATACTCCCACTAACACTTTTATGCTTCTTTCCCAGCAAGGGAACCTAGCTGTTAGTCATGTACTGTTTTTTTGGTGTGTGTGTGTGTGTGTGTGTGTGTGTGTGTGTGTGTGTGTTTTCAAGAAAAACTATCTGAAATATAATATTACACACAGTAAACATTAATATTTCAAGAAAAACAGGATTTTAAGTATAATAATATTATCAAAACTGTACTAACATAGTATGATATCATAAAAGTTGTAGGAAATATTAAAAACCTGCAAATAACAGGATTACTTCTATTAAATTCTAAAATATTTCCCCCCTCTGGCTCTATTTTTGTTCATCAGTTTATGTTTATTATATTCCACAAATGAGTGAGATCATGTGATATTCATCTTTCTCAGACTGACTTATTTTGCTTAGGGGCAAATTGGAAGTCAAGTATGGGCTTTCAAGTACTGGCAGTGCTCAGCCTCAGAGAAGTGGGATCACTGGGTCAAATGGGAGTTCCATTTTTAGTTTTTTGAGGAAACTCCATATTGTTCTCCACAGTGGCTGCACCAGTCTGCATTCCCACCAGCAGTGCACGAGGGTTCCTTTTTCTCCACATCCTCGTCAGCACTTGTCATTTGTTGGTTTGTTGATGATAGCCATTCTGACAGGTGTGAGATGGTACCTCGTTGTCGTTTTGATCTGTGTCTCTCAGATAATTAGTGACTTTGAGCATGTTTTCATATATCTCTTGGCCTTCTTTATGTCCTCTTTCAAAAATTGTCTATTTAGGTCATTTGCCCATTTTTTAATTGGATTGTTTATCTTCCTGTTATTAAGTTGTATGAGTTCCCTGTAAATGTTGGAGATTAAATCCTTATCTGAAATAGCATTGGCAAATATGTTCTCCCATGCAGTGGGCTCTCTTGTTGTTTTGTTGATGGTTTCTTTTGCTGTGCAGAAGCTTTTTATTTTGATGTAGTCCGATTTGTTTATTTTCTCTTTAGTTTCCATTGCCCTAGGAGCAGTATCGGTAAAGATATTGCTACAACATATGTCTGATATTTTGCTGCTTATGGATTCTTCTAAGATTTTTATGGTTTTCCAACTTACGTTTAAATCATTTATCCATTTTGAGTTTATTATTGTGTATGGTGTAAGTTGGTGGTCTAGTTTCATTTTTTTGCATGTATCTGTTCAATTTTCCCAACACTATTTATTGAAGAGACTGTCTTGACTCCATTGTATGCTCTTGCCTCCTTTGGCAAATATTAATTGAGCATAATGGCTTGGGTCAATTTTTGGGTTCTGTGTTTGGTTCCATTGGTCTATATGTCTGTTTTTGTGCCAATACCAGGCAGTTTTGAGAATGGTGGCTTTGTAATATAGCTTGATATCTGGTATTGTGATCCCTCCAACTTGGTTCTTCTTTCTCAGGATTGCTACAGCTATTCGGGGTCTTTTTTTTTTTTTTATCCCAGATGAGTTTTTTGGAGAGTTTGTTCTAGGTCTGTGAAATATTCCATTGGTATCTTAATGGGGATTGCATTGAATCTATAGATTGCTTTGTGTAGTATGGACATTTTAATGATGTTGATTCTACCAATCCATGAACATGGTATATTCTTCCATTTGTTTATGTCTTCCTCTATCTCTTTTTTTTCAGTACCATACTGTTTTAATCATGGGGATTGATCATTGTATCTTTGCCTTGATAACTAGTAAATCTAGTCTTCCTTAATTACTTTTCTTTTCCTGCCTATTCATGCCAAATCTTTTTTTTTTCATACAAACTTTAGTTTATCACATTATTTGCATATAGCCCATGTTGTACATAACTGGCAATCCTATTTGGGGAAGGGAGTGAATGCAACAGAATGGTTTTGTCCTCTCATCAAGAGGAAGACATTCAGATAAAGGGTCAGACTTCAAAACGTTTCTTTCAGACTTCAAAACTTTTCACTAATAATTTTTAATAAGAAAATAATCAGTCCAAGAGGAGGTATGCCATTAAAGCTGAAGAATGTCTTGCTCAAAGCTAATCCCAACTGCCATTGTCACAATAATTTACAATTACTTATTGGTCATCTTTTCACCCCATTTAAATTTTGAATTTGGAATAGAATAAAAGATCGGGGGCTACAGAAAAATCAAGATGTATACAAATTTATCCTCAAGAGCAATCCACCATTAGAGCTATTCAGAGATTATAATAGCTTTATTGTCTTAAAGGAACTTCACCAAAATGATATGATGCTTTGCTGTCAAAACCCATTTATTTCCAAAACATGACAGTACTATCTGAGAGATAGAAAACCCTAAATTTTCTCCTGGGTAAAGATAGGACTAATTCCACCACCAGATGGGAGGCCCAACTTATCACACCAGGATAATTAAATCATAATCTCAAAGATATTTCAATAATCTAATGTAAATAAGTACAAGATGGATACACACTAATTTCCTGGTATAAATTTCATAGTGTGGAAGTTATAATTATGAAGTTGATATATTTATTGGGCAATGACCTTCAAAGAGGAGCTCTAAAAAGAGACTTGACTTCTAGAAATGCTTTCAGGATTTCTATGGAGCAAGGGTGGGGCTCAAAACTCAACTGTTGAAAGTCTAGGAGAGATGGAAGAATGGGTTAGGATATGCCATTGTGTATAAGAGGATGTTTTGAATCTATTCTCAGAGTTGATTAATTCCATCTTTGCTTTCTGCCTATGTAAAATGTTTCTAAGACATAAGCAACATATTTTAGAAATTTTAACTTTGCAGAAAGTTATTTTATTCATCTTCTAGTACAGTTTTGTAGAACTAAAACTGTTCTGGAACACATATATGACAAGGCATGGTGTTGCATATGATGCTGCTGGCAGATCTGAGTAAATGAGAACTGACTCTAGCTACTGGCAGAGTGGCCATAGAGCTGTGAGGCCATATTTCCTGCCATTGTGCTGAAGAACAGGCTGGCTAACTTACAGTCATTCAATCAGAAGCACAGGTAACAACCCAGACTTGCAATTGGCATCTGAAATGGAGGCCAGTCTTGTAGGACTAAGGCCTTAACCTGTGCAATCTGATGCTGTCTCTGGGTAGTGTCAGAATTGAGTTGTATTCCAGGACAGCCAGCTAGTGTCAGAGAATTTCTTGGTGGTATGAAGACCGCTCTTCCCCACAGCCCCCGCCACACACACACACACACACACACACACACACACACACACACGTAAGTTGAAATTGGGTGCAGAAGCCTTATAGGCACATGTTATACACATTACATATTCTTACTCTCTATAAGTATTTCAATGTTTAACTTCTGTGATAGTTTCCAATGGATCCCACCATTCTCTATAGTTGCAACACCTTCTCAAATCATGTATTTATGGTACCTAATGCCTTGAAGCAACTCAAAATAGAGTGTTTTTGATTAATGTATATATTTATCGCCTGGCCCAATAAATACTCTTTCAAAATTGTAACTCACTTGAGAAAATATACAGAAGAAATCAAATAAACCACCACAATGATTGTTCATATTACCAAAGAACCTATAGAGCACATTGTATGTATCATGGATGCCACCAATGAATATGTCATCACCCATTCACTTATTTGTTCACTCAGAAAACAGATATTGGCTACACAGACACAGTGCTCATGGTAAAGTTCTTAAAATGACCTAAATGTTTCTGAATTATTTCTCTTACTAGCCTATCCTGAGAATAATTTTTGAGCAATAGTCAAAGAAAAAGAATGGAAAAAGGAAAAAAGAGGAAAAGCAATAGGAAGACAGAGAGGAGGGGAAAGAAGGACAAGAAGGAAGAGGAGGGTATACAAGAGTCTATGCAAATGTGTCTCTGAAGGTTCCTAGTTGTCTTCATGAGGAAGTAAAAGCTGGAAGTGGATCCCTGAACTAGTTTGACCCATGCTTCTCTATCAAACTGGCACATTACTGCATCAGATACATTTAATTGCTAATTATGTAGATTGATTATGGAACCAAGCCACAGTAAACCGATTAGATCATATTTAACTGTCTGTTCATTAAAAATTGTCCTTTATAATGTATGCTTGGTGTCAATAGTCAAAAAGACAAAATCTATTATTATAAAAAACTCAGTACCCAGAGTGGGAATCCAAATAATAGGTGCTGGAAAGGTGAGTATAAGTAAACTATAAACAGTGACACTTCACAAATCAGACCATTGGCAGGTGAAATTGATTTATTATTAATAGACACACTCGCCTTCTTAAATCATTAATCATTAACCATAAAAAGAGTTTATATTATGCATTTGCTTTGGAGTCAGATATTGCCTTTGCAACTTGACATGATTTTATTGTCTTCAGTTATTGATTTATTAATCCTGAGCCTCAGTTTCCCTATCTGTAAAACAGAAGTTATAATATCTACTGTGAATGTTTTAGTAAGAAGAAAAGATAAAAGACTAAGAATGCCAAACTGAATTAATGTGGAAGGACATACCCTAACCTCTCCCCAAATCCACACACACTATCCTAGCTAACTCATAGAAATACCAGTTAAGGTATTATTTGATTAGCTACAATAAAAATAAATTATTAAAACATAGCTTAGGGACTTCTGGTTAAATATACTAGTAAAATAATGGACATGTGCATTTCATGTCAATTCTTCCCAAAAATGTTCCCCAAATTCCATCAAATAAAGAAATAAAATGATATAAACATTAAAGACAAATTGATCAGGAAAAGGTTCAACAAAGAACAAGAAGTGTCAACAAATGTTAGAACATAGAAGATACGATGGTGAGAGCTGAGAAAATTATAGAGAGAAAATTACAACATAAATGCAGGAGTGTGATAGCATGCAAAGCAAGTTCATTTGTCAGGTAGCAACCTAGAAGGCATAAAGAAACACAAATACCCGATTTTTGGTGGAACATGATAGGAAAGGAATGAGGCAAGGGCTAAAAATAGGAAGATGGGTTAAAAAATATGTATATCCAACAACCTTCCCCCACTTGCCCCAGCCAGACAATGACTCCATTGACACATTAGGCATGAATTCATGTCTTGGGGCTTGGGAGGAGGGAGAGGTTGAAAGGCTTCAGAGACCCAAGGCTCAGTAGAGGGCAGTGAGTTCACAGAATAGTACTATGCCTACCCTATCCCTCCTACCCTTTTCCCAGAACTTTAGCTACCAGGTAGAAGACTAGAGGGTTCTTCTTCCAAGAAGCTGAAAAACCTCAGAGGAAAAGAAAATAAATATATGCTACCATTTGGTGATCTCCCAGAAGCTATTTTACCCTCCAATCATATTATAATGAAGCCCACCTTCTAAGTATGAAATCATAGCCAAAGGTCCCCAGAAATTTAATGATGACTAGTAACATGAAAGATAGAACCTAAAACAAACAGGTTAGAGGAACTTGGAGGTAAACAATGGAGGAAGCAGGAGTAAACATAAAAAAAGCTATAATTAACATTCATTATATGATAAAGACAGTGTATACATGAAATAATAACAGGATTCTATAGTTCAAAAAGGAAGAGAGAACATGAAGGAGCTTTGCAACTTAAAAATGGGATTGTGAAAACATAAACTACCAATAAAAATGAATAAAATATAAAGTCCCAGAGGTAGAATAAAAGGATATGCACCATGACATTTTACAATACTGATATCTTCTAAGAAGGTAAAAGAACTAATTGAATACAAAGAATAAGTCAGATGGCATCAGGTTTTCAGGAACAACACTGGAAACTAGAAGACAGTGGAGTGATTCAATATGCAAAGGGACAATGATTTCTATACTCAACCAATCAATCTAACAAGTTAAAATAAAGCCATGTACCAAATAGCTTACCCCTTACATGACTGTCTATAAGAAGCTACTGAAAGATACAGGTCAACAAAACAAGGAAATAAATTTAGAAGTAAATGTGACATCCAACAATAAATAAATCTTGAAATTTCCATTTATAAAATAAAGAAAATTAAACACAGATGAGAGAAAATAATAGGTGTGTAAAGTAGGGGGGTTACCTGGGGGAAAATTTGGTTGATGACTTGCTGTGTTTAAGAGCTTGAATTAAAATATAAAAAACAAACAAAAATATGTATGCTGGTCAAATAAAATACTTTTACAATAAAATAACACAAAATTTCAAAATAAGAGATGATTGTTAAAGATATTTAACATAAGTTGAAAGAAAACTGCTCTAAACATATTGATAGCAAACAAATATAATTATGGCCAAAAAAAAGTACCAAGAAAGGGACATGCTAAAAAATAAAAGGTGAAAAAAATAGCCTATCTAATAAAGAGGGAGTATGCTAATTGACCCTCACGCCATTGCAAAGATGGCAGCGCCCACAGCCAATAAGGAGAGAATATGCTAATTGACTGTCCTGCCCTCAAAGATGGTGGCACCCACAGCCACAAGATGGTGGCACCCAGTCCCCCCAGCCCCGCCAGGGCGGCAGGCACGCGGCACAGGCAAGCCTCGGATGGTGGCTGCCCAGCTGCCCAGGGCCGGCCTGAGGCACAGGCAAGCCTTGGATGGCAGCTGCCCAGCCGCCCAGGGCCACCCAAGGCTCAGGTAACCAGGGCTGGCTGTGGCTTGTGCTGCCAGCAGTGGCAGCAGCAGAGGTGTGATGGGGGCATCGCCTTACCCTGATGGCCAGGTCACCTCCCGCACCCGATGGCTCCCAGACCGTGAGAGGGGGCAGGCTGGGCTGAGGGTCCCCCCTCCAGTACATGAATTTTCATGCACCGGGCCTCTAGTAAATACATAAAAGGTGCTTTTCACTGATGAGCTGTGAAAATCATGTTTGTGTTCACTTAAGGCCTTAACCTAAAGAATTAAAGCAAAAATGAACAGAATTCTAAGCAGAACATGATATATTCATGGACACTTCAACACATGTCTCTCAGAAACTTTCTCAATCAGACCAAAAATGGGTAAGACTGTAGAAAATTTAATAACAATTAACAAACTAATTCAGGCTAATGAATTTTTGTTTGTTTTTTTCTTCACTGTTATATCCCCATTACCTAGAAGAGTGTTTGGCACAAAATAGATACTAAATATTTCATGAATGAATAAATGAATATATAGACCCCTGAACCCAATAAACAGAAAATATACACTTTTAAGTATATGCAACACATTTATAAAAATTGACCAGGTACTAGGCACAAAGAAAATCTGAAATAAATGAGAAATGATAGAATCCGTGTCACATGAGAATGACTGATATACTGATATACAGTTAGTTAGTTGGTGTTTATAGTCATCATCTCATTTCTTTGCAGAGAATGTAAATCAACCCCTTCTGAAATTTTTTAAAGACATCTGTATTTGTGGGGAGTGAAATATTGTCATAATAGAGAGGAAACATGTTGAAGTTCTTGGTAGTTCCTGCTCTGCTGATAAGTAGAATTATGAGCAGGCCCAAAGGAAGCAAGTCACATAACTCTAAGCTTCAGGGCCCCCTTTTGTGAAATTTGGGAGTGAGATTGTATCTACAATCTATTCCAAGTATAAGACTTACCTGCATATCAGTAAAAAAAAGCCCCGTACATTTTTCCTTCTCTTCCTCCCTAAATTTGTTAACTAAATGGCTTATTTGTAAGTAACAAGAAGCATCTTGATCCATCCTAACATGGATTAAAAAGGTATTGTCGGCAAGTTTTCACATTGAGTGTATACGAAAAGTTGCCAGGTGCAGAGTGAAGCCAAAGGGCGAGGAGCTACCAAGTGAAGGAGAATCCATAGCACGGACTTGTGTACGTGGAATACAGATGTCAACAGAAAGTAATTTCTGAAATGCCACTCAGTCATTAGAGATGGCCTCGTGTGGTCTGTGATTTCTCCAGAAGGTCAAGAAGTATCCTACCGTGGTCAGGAATAGTCCTGGCACTTGCCCATGCTTCCTCCCCAAGTTTAAAGCCTTAATATCCATCTGAACGGTCACAGTACTCTAATTATCTCTGGTACAAAACACACCACAGTTCAGCACTGTAAGACATTGTATGGCTTATAAATGCCTAAGTTTTGCCCTGACTGATAACATTTTCCCAAAGTCAAAGACTCCACTTTTGTCTCCCTGCTTTTCTCAATATAGCTGCACTTTATTTCAATACTTCTCTTGTAATTGAGCAATTCCATAAAATCAAATAAAATGATTTATAATGGAATGATTACTCCAGGGTAACATTTCAAGTGAAATTAAGATTGAAATCTAATTTAAAAGCTTTAATGTAAATGGGTCATTAGAGGAGGCTCTCTGGGGAATTTGCAATTAAACTAAAGTGACAAGGGTTTTGGAGGGGTGACAGACCTAAAGGTGTTACGACACTGATACATGCTCATTTCGGATGCAGCTAGCCTTATCGCACTGCTCAACAAGATCAGAGTTGCTAAGTGAAAGCTGCACTCAGAATCTAACAAAAACATTCCAATCACGACAAGAATATCTCATGGAAAAAAAAGTTCTGATTTATATAAGGGCTTTAATGAATTCAGTATGTTTAATTGACATTAATTAATCTAGTTAACTACTGTTAGCCATCTCCATATTATTTTCATATCCATATCCTAATTTTATTAACGACATCTATTCATTGAACAATAACTAAGGTTTTTACTGATGCAGTCTTTGGTATATAATTTGCTACTGTGTAATCTCTACACACAAAAAGGGAATTCTCCTTTCCTCCTGGTCTTTTTGAATCTTGCACATCTTCTTTCTGAGGTTTCCTTGCCAACTCTGGTCCTGTGACAATTAATCATTTACTTTATTTCTAAATTCCTTGTATTTTTTGTTCTTAGATCTTCTATTGATAGTTAACCTTCCATATGAATAGGTCCCAGTTCTCCCAACAGAAACTGTTGAATTCTTTTCGAGTCCCTACAGTGCCTGGAATACTGCATTGCACATAATAAGAGTAATGACTGTTTGATTTTATTGACAATAATAATTATATTAATAGTAAACTTGTATTGATCACTTAAAAGGAGTAAGGCATTGTTAAGTCCTTTAAATGATCTCATTTAGTCTTCACAATCATTCTAGACAAACGAAATGTTATCATCCTCATTTTAAAGTCCTATAAACTTAAGATTAGAAATGTTTCAGTAAACTGTCCAAGGTCACAGAGCTAATCAGTGGCAGATCCAAAACCTAAAACCACATCTATGTCTCTCCAAAGCCCATTGTTGTACTTATAATGCAGTACAGCTGAAGGCCGATGTTGGATATGATCAACAGGAGAACCAAGGTTATCATGGTCTCTTCCTATTGTGTATATCTATACATCTGACTGATTTTGTATATTGCTAGATTTAATTGGTCCCAGTTCTTCAAAGCTGGACTCATTCAAAAACAATAAAAATAAAATTCCTGAGCCGTCCAACAGATGTTTTCAAATGTTTAGATTTATTTTTATGAAGGTTTTATAAAAATCAATTTCAATTTATACGCTTTATTTTTGTGGATGACAGAGATTTGAAGAGCTCTATTGAGAGAGGTGGCTGAAGTTTTACTTATTGGTTTTGAGACTCTCCAATTTTATATATATAACAGCTTTTTCAGAAGAAGCAACAGGAATGGCTCGCAAACCACTCTTTTTTTTTTTTTTTTTTTGCTATCACATATAAGACAAGGTTTCAGTGATTCAAGGATTTGAGAGGTATTCAGATCATAAACTATATAGCTTCATAGCAGAAAATTAAGAGATTGCATAAACCCCTTATAGAAAGGGAATTTGGAAAGAAAATAAACAGTCTGAGGTTATACACATTCTTGCACTTCTTTTATAAGAGATACAATCTTTTCTTCAGACCATGGGAGTAATTATATCATTCATTTTAATGTGGTCATGTTTGGCAACTTGCATAGATTTGACTGAAAGAGCAGGCAGGGGGTGATGGTGGTGGTGGTAGTGATACATTAGACTAAGGTAATGGTTTCCAGGGGCAGGGAAAGATCCAGCAACTAATAGATCATCAAGCACTGAGACAGAAATATTGACGACTCCGTTTAGCTTGTTCTGCCAGCACCTCACATGGCCAAGGAGGTATTGTTAGATTCTCTCAGAGATTAGTAGGGTATCTGCCTGCCCTCTCAGAATGAGCATGGATTGGTTCTGATGGTCAAAGAAATGTTGTCTGGACAGGAGTAGTTGTTGTTTAATACCATTTGTGGAGGGTTATGCTTTATATTGTGAAAGACACAAAGGAAATCTTTTAGGAAATGTATTTCATTTCCAACCATGATTTCCAAGCCACATATGATCTGGCCCTTGTCTACATCTTGGACCTCTTTAAACTCTTCCCTAACATCTCCTCTCTGGCCACTTCACTCCGTGCTAGCTTTCCATGGCCCATCAAATACATCAAACTTCTTCCTGCCTCCCTGCCACAGGGCCTTTGGATATGCTTCTCCTTCTAACTGAAATCATCTTTCCAAAGATGTCTTCATCCCTTGATTCGTATCATCATTTAAATATAGGTCTCTGCTCTGATGTCACCTCCAGATAACCTTCCCTGACCATCTTGTGTACACATACAAGCATGCATGCGCGCTCGCGCGCGCGCGTGCGCGCACACACACACACACACACACACACACACACACACTGGTTTGATACATATATAGAATTGTCTTTCCTTTTCAAAGCTAGCTGCTAGTGAAAAACAAGTAAAGATGGAGAAACTGTCCCAGATTGGAGAAGACTAGAAGACAGGACTATGTGCAGTGTTATCTCCCATACTACACCAGGGAAAAGAAAAGAATATTAGCAACAAAGCTGGTGAAATACAAATAAAGCCTTTAGGTTAGTCCAAAGTATTTCGACAATGCTCATGTCTTAGTTTTGACAAATGTGCTATGGTTATGTTAACATATTAGCATTAGGGGGAACTGGGTGGAATGTGTACAGGAAAGCTCTGTCCTCTCTTTGCAACTTTCCTGCAAATCTAAATTATTCCCAAATAAAGGTGTATTAAACACTAACTTCTACAGGTTTGAAATAACTTCTAAAACTTCCTGTGTCATGAAGCATGACATTAATCTAGCCTTCCCATTGCCTTCATTTTCTTTTTCTTTCCTTGCTTTTACAGTGTCTGAAGCTTGGTTTTCCATCGTAAGACTTTCAGGTGAGGACTTGCATCCTTGGAGGTCTGATGGGAAGCACCGTGAGAAGTTACAGCTCCACCTAATTCCAGGCCCTGGCTCAGTGCCTTCATTCATTTCCAGCGTGTGCTCTCCAGACCTCTCTACACAGATGTGAGAAGACTTCCTTGCTCCCTCTCTCAGATGGCCAGGTGTTTCAACCTACTCAGACACTTACTGAAAACTGTAAACATCACATTCCTGGTCATGACTTCTGCTCTGTGTGAATGGACAGACATTTTCCCACTGGACATAAGAGAAAGTAGGATTTGCTTATAGTGACAATTATGGGCAAGGTACTCGCTTAGCCCTTTGGGGACACAAAGCTGAATCAGACAGAGACAGTACCCCAAAGAGCCTATGAGGGAGCACCTCTCTATATCTAGAGAGGGCCAGCTCTTGGGAAAGAGAAAAGCTATGTTGATGACACAAAAATCATAGAATGAGTGACCCTCTCAAATAACTTATATTTTAAGTAAAAGTTTTGCAATCCAGACTCTGTAATTTACCAGATGAATAATGTTGGACAAGCTTCTTGTGTACTCAAGTTTGTTCATCTGTAAAATAGGAATAATGATGGGATAGATCTACATGTGTGGATTTAATGAGTGAACTTTTATATAGTACCAACAACGGTGTCTGGTATATGATGAGGCCTCAATCAATGTTAGTTATTATTTTTATGACTTAAATATGTAAATAGCAAGTAGCAAATGTTGCTAATGGTAAAAATTAGGTTGGAAAACTACCATATATTACTGCTCATCAATAATTTATTGTAAGTTATTCTTCTTCCACAAAATATTTGATGGAACCTACAATTAAGAATATTGTTTTGTCTGCTGCCTTGTTCAAAGAGTAAGCAAAAAAGTAACATACACATATACACTGAGTGGCCAGATTATTATGATCTCTGAATGCATAATAATCTGGCCACTCAGTGTGTGTGTGTGTGTGTGTGTGTGTGTGTGTGTATTAGAGGCCTGGTGCATGAATTCATGCATGGGTGGGGTCCGGCCAGCCTGGCCAGGGGGAGGGGACATGGGCAGTTGGCCGGCCTGCCTGCTGGTCGAACTCCTGGTTGAGGGGACAATTTGCATATTAGCTTTTTATTATATAGGATATACACTGAGTGGCCAGATTATTATGCATTCAGAGATCATAATAATCTGACCACTCAGTGTATATTTTCCCAATAAAATACAATACAGGTCCCTCACTTTGCCCAAAATATGTTTTTCCAAGTAGAGTGCAAAATAATTTTGTAATTTGACAAAAATTATCATTAATTTACCCTATTCATTTCATATTTGATTAATCTTAAATTGGCCATCATTCTTGAGATGTGAAATTTTGGTATTTCTTGCTCTGCTTAGCTTTGATATCAGGTAGCTAATGATATATACAATTTTATAAGGCATTTGTCCACTACCATTTTATTGATTCC
This sequence comes from Eptesicus fuscus, assembly GCF_027574615.1. Classification (NCBI taxonomy): domain Eukaryota; kingdom Metazoa; phylum Chordata; class Mammalia; order Chiroptera; family Vespertilionidae; genus Eptesicus; species Eptesicus fuscus. Next base: position 39,231,982 of record NC_072484.1, on the reverse strand, counting down.
AATCTCCTGGATCAATGAGATGGAGGAGTTGATGATTTGTGATAATCTCTGTGTATTGTTAGGTAAACTTTTATGTTTTAATTGGTAGGTTATTTCTGATGATGTTGATTATAGGATGGAGTGAAGCTAATTATTTCATATGAGACAGAATCTCTCAACATCACAGTGCTATTAGAAAGAAAACAAGATCTCTTCAATTGTAACATCCGTCTGTCAGTCCTGCCCCCAGCATTACATTCTGCCATCTAACCTCATATGGGGGCTTTAAGGAGGAGAGAACAAAGGAAGAACACAGAGCAGAAGATTGAGAGGGCTTTCTGTGCTGGTTTGCCTATGCTCAGAACTGCAAAAGTAGAGATTAAGTCTCCGGAATATTGCCTTTCATAAACACAATCCTTTACTTTAACTTCATGCTCTAACTTCTTGATTCTGCAAGAGAGTTCCACATTGCAGATGGAAAATTCTCCAACAAAGAAATAATACCAGTTCTCATAATAAGGTATTGGCTCTTGACAATCTTGACAAAACTATCAACATTTCTTTCTTGTTCTTTGTTTTTATTTTTTGCATTCACTGTCTTCTTAAAAAGCAGTAGAAAGAACATGAACTATTTCGTCAGAGGAGTCTAGTTCAAATCCTTGGTGAATTACACTTTTGTGACTTTGGGCAAGTTACCTCATCACCTGTAAAACAGGTGGCATTGCATGTATTAATGCCTCGAAGACCCCTAGGTGCCACAGTTAGGTGACGCGATGTTTACATAATCCTCGCAGCAATTCTGAGAGGACTTCTTTCTAAGAGATGAGGACATTGAGGTTGAGGAGGGGAGGGCTTTGCCCCAGCTTGAGCTAGCATTCAAATCCAAGTCTAGTCTGAATTAAATCAATAAAATCAGTGACACCTACTGTGCTCCTATACCCAACCAGTACAGTACCTTATATGTATTAACTAATTTAAATGTTGCATCAATTCTAGGAGACTAATACTATCATTAGCCTTATTTCACAGACTATAAAATCCAATATGCTGTTTTTCATTGTGGACACACTTCTCATCATGTAATCCCTGCATTCATATGTATATCCATGACATTTTCCTAATTTCCTTGTGACACATTTAAACTCAAAATGCTAATGAAATCCATGCACATGTTTCCCTAAATGTTTTGAGTTGCTCTTCCCTTTCATTGTAACTTCCAATCAAACGTGCCTTCTCCAGGCTCTCTAGTGGCATATGGAGAAGGATATAATTTAGCCTCAATTTATAGAGCTTATTTTAGTCTATGTATATGTGGGTTAAAATGCCAGCTGCATTTATAATTTATAAGATATCACCATTAATTTAAAAACCTTTCTAATTTTCTCCTAAAAAAAAACAACACAAAACACACCCCATAATATTTTATTGTTTCAAAAGCCACCAAACAGCTACAACTTTAATAAAAAATTAGTGATCAGAATTATTCAGTCAAATTCTGAACCAAGTTGAACCTTAGAGTTTTAAAATGTTCATTCAAATATCACCGTTCTGGTGTGGGAATTTTTTTTTTTCTTGGCACCATGTAACTTCCCGTTTCTAAGAAAAAAAGGATTAAAGTGTCCCATAAAAAAAATCTCCAAAAGCTTCTTGGACATCAAAGAGACCTTACACAACAACATTTTGATGAGTTAAGTGTAAAGGAATCAAAAACACATGGATTAAATTTCCCATAAAACCCACATGTGTTTAAAAATCAAGGGAAAACGTGCTTGGCCAAATGCGTTTGGGGTTTTGTCAAACCCCAAACATTTGAGGAATAGTGTGAGATGTTTAAGGAACCCAAAACACAGCTGGGTCAGCCTATATCATTCCAACAGCATATGCCAGGGGAAGACGATAAAGGAGATAAACCCACAAAACTGTAGTTAGGGCCTAAAACCACATCCCTGTTTATTGATAAAAAAAGTTGTGCCTTTCCAATATATAACTTCTTAATTGCCTCCAAACTTTAAAAAATATAATTTCTATAACCTGTTAGAAGTCATATGTTAAAGAGCTCTTGTATTTCTTACAAAAGGAAAAAGGAGTCAACATTTCCAGCCCTGAGATTTTTCAACTTAGCCAGATGGGATCTTTGCCACAGCTTTCAAACCTTGATCAAGTTGCCCATGTTTTTTATTATCCTTGATTTAGCTTTGCTAGACTAAGCACATTATTAATTGGTTCTCCTTTTATTTACAATACTATTGCTTGAAATATATACTAGGGTGTATAATTGAATTTTGGGTTTACTGTAATTAAAAAAGTCAAAAGAGTAATAAACATAAGGGTTCGTAAATAATTGCCTCTGAGAACCGGCATAAATCATCAAGATTAAATGGTTTTATATCATATTTAAACTCCTTAATTTTAATTTATGATTGCCAACCTAGTTTCAGTCATTGTTGACTAGAATTACTTGTCACTGCTTTACATCTTTAGAGGTGATGGCAAGGGACTTCAGAAGAGTCCCTTTTTATGGGGGTCTACATTATTAGGCTGAAATAATTGATCCACGGCTTTTCCTTCTTATCACTATCCTGGTGCACTCTATTTATTTTTAAAATTAGCCCAAGTAGAGGCAAGGGCAATTTGATCATGGATTTAAGTACTTTTCCAAATCTACTTTCTAATTTAATAAGATTTTGATCTTTTGGAAAGATCTACTTTATAGATATATAAATAAATGGATGTTTCCTGTAGCTAAGCAATACTGCACATTACTTTTGGGGGTGATAAAAGTAATTTTTGCTAGCACTGTCATGATTTCCAAGAGGGTACAGAGGTTAACGAAACCATCACTGTGCCTCCTTGACTGCCCAAATACTAATCAGTAATATTGTAAAATCCTTTTTTCTCCTTTCCAATATAGACAACATACAATCTCCTGCAAAAGTACAATGCAGTGAAAACATAAATAAACAAAAATATTTTTCCCTAATGAAAGTGGCAATGATATGGAAATGATGTATATGTTTTTCCACTCTCAGCCTCAAACACTGCGATATGAATTTACAATTTCTGCACACTCAAATCCAAGCTCTGGTCACCACATGGTAATTTATGATGCATAGCAAGGTCACATCTCAAAAGCTAATGCTATACCTTAGTAAAAACAGCAATAGCAACCCGAATACCATTTATTGGGGCCCATCATTTGCTTAAGTCTGAGTCAGACATTATAGTCATTACCCGAAAGTTCACAACAACCTGGACAGGTAGATTCTGTTGTTCCCATTTTACCACTGAGGCTATTGAACCTTGAAGAGGTGAAGTCACTTGCCCATGAGTGCACAGACAGAATACAAAGCTGGTACCCTCACTTCAACCCTGTTGCATCATATATATAAACAAAACAGTGACCGTCTCAGGAGACTGAAGAATCAGACCACAGGAGACAGAGGAGTTATACATATAATCCTGTCTTAAGAGATTGGCAGGCTCTCACATCGATATGGTTTGTAGTTCTTGAAATCACAGATCCAGTTCTGTTGCCCACCCTAATGGCTCTTCCGTGTCCCAACGTGATACATCTTTCACTCCAGACATGACTTGGATTGGTTTGCTACATTTATACTCTTTTAAATTTCCTTCGTACATGCTCAGGGCATCCTTTTGGAGAGCAGTCAATTGCTCATGGAGCTGATTCTATGATGCTTTCAAGGCCATCACCTGCTTCTCATTATTTCTTTCCTGAGCTTAGCTAACAGACATGACTGTTATACCTTGGGAATGAAAAGTCCGAGGCCAAAAAAACCAAATCACATCCACCATTGCTGTGCTCTTCCTGTTATAGTTTCATCTCAGGGGGCAGTGTGATGTGTTGGGATGAAGAGAAAACCTGCTAATTGGCAAGATTTTATATTCACCTCAGCCTACAGATCTTTCCATTAATGCCTGGGGTCAGTAACTAGGTTGATGGGTAACATTAGATTGTCAGTGCAAGGTAAAGTAATCAGGAGGTGATCCTACATTCAAACAGGTGCTGTCCTGTGAATGAGAACTACAGATAGTTTACAGCAGGCCGAGACTATGAAGAATATTGCCAAAACCCCACATCACTAGATGAGGACAAATCAGCAGAATAAAGTAATGAAGGAGGTTCAGCTCCTCAAATAGAGACAAGAAAAAAACTAAAATTGGGGGAAACGGTAGAAGAGAAGATGGAAAAAGCAAATATGTTCAACTTATTAAAGACTGAGTACATGCATTTTAGGTGATGTAAAAAAATGGAAGCAAACATTTTTAAAGCCTAGTATAAATAATTAACAGATAAATGAACAAATAGAATAGATAACTTACAAAGAAGGAATCTTTTAAAAATCCCTTCTCAGAAAAGGTATCCATTACAGCATAATAATCAAAACACAGAAACAACCCCTAATTGTCCTAAAATAGAAGAATGGTAGATCGCTTCAAGAAAATATTATTGCAAAAGTGATGATTATGAAGACTAGCTAAAGACTTGGGAAATGCTTTTGCTATAATATTAACTGAAGAAGAGCAAGAAAAAATTCTATGATAATAACTATGGGCAAATAAAATTCTGTATTAGTAAAAAGACTGAAAGGAAATATACTAAAAGAATAGCTGGGATTGTACTAGCATGGTGGGACTCCTGCTGATTATTTGTTTTTCTTTATTTTTCATGGCTTCCTCAATGGGATTGCATTACTTTTTTAATAGAATTTTTAAGGAATGTAGCTAATATTTAAAAATCAACATTTTTAAAATGAGTTATTGAAGGGTCAGACCCCCAAACACTGCAAGACAATAAACTAGACAAATGCAAATACACATGGCATTCATATTTTAGAGAAAGGTGACAGGAAAGCATAGGTTCTATATCTGATGAAGATATGAACCTCTTTTTTTCTAGAAGACAATGATATATTCAAAAAAGAGCAATTTATGCCAAATGAAACGAGTTTCCTTCTAAAATAGGTTGAAGTGTCCAGAGATAAGGGAGGAAAGAACAGATTTCTATGAGATAGCCTGAGCCGGAGAACTATGTTCTTGCCACCTTAATCTACATGAAGTCAATCAATAATCCTATTTGACAGACTTTCAGAGTGTCTTCCCTGAGGCCAGAAGGCTCTACTATACTTCTTGAATACTCTTCCAACTCTATAATTCTACAAACTGTATTAAATAATAAATAAACAATAAAGTATGCCAGCAAGCTGCTCTGATATTTGATTTCAGTTGGTGAATTTAGTGAGACCCACTCACTCACTGAGGGGGAAAATCCTTTTTTCTTGCTATAGTCCAGTGATGGCGAACCTCTGACACGCGTGTCAGTGCCATTTTTGATGACACGCGGCCGCTGAGGCGGCTGCATGCCGAGGATGAAACATTTCTGTTATTTAAACTATAAATATCGTGAAATAATGTTTTTTCCTCAAAGTGACACACTACCCGAGTTATGCTCAGTTTTTTGGCGAAGTTTGACACACCAAGCTCAAAAGGTTGCCCATCACTGCTATAGTCTGATCACCGCTCATTAAAATAATCTTTCCACAGCCGAAACCGGTTTGGCTCAGTGGATAGAGCGTCAGTCTGCGGACTGAGGGGTCCCGGGTTTGATTCCGGTCAAGGGCATGTACATTGTTTGTGGGCACATCCCCGGTAGGGGGTGTGCAGGAGGCAGCTGGTGGATGTTTCTCTCTCATCGATGTTTCTAGCTCTCTGTCCCTCTCCTTTCCTCTCTGTAAAAAATCAATAAAATATATATATAAAAAATAAATAAACAAACAAATAAATAAATAAATAAATGATAATCTTTCCACAGGTTACTCACTGGTTGCTCAATCAAGAAACAAACAGACCCTTTTTACTAGCAATTTAAATTTGTTTATTGGGCTTAACTGTTTGTAACTGTAGAACAATGACTACTCAAACAGAGACTACATGGCTACATGGCTGTGAGGAGACCAGGAAGCCTAGGCTAAGGTAATAGTGATGAACTTGCCACAGATGGTATAAATAGTTTCTCTCTATTTGTAGTTCCCATCTTGAAGAAAAATTAGCCATTTTTGTACTTTCATAGAACAATAGATTAGGATTTAATTTTCACACTTTGGGTAGCTCATTTTGAATAGCACCACATTCCATGTTATACCACGTATCTGGCCTTTATACATTTTGGCTTTCCCTGAAGGGGTTTGAGATGTCACACACTGTCATATTGGGTAGGTGGTACTGGTGGCCTAGTGAAGGCAGGCAGTAACATCTCTCTCCAGTGCTCTCAGAAATACCTCCCTCCTGTAGTGTAGAGCCCACATCAGGACAACATTCCATCTGGTTCCAGAAATTGGGCACAAAAACACAGGCGTTTTCAACGGAGGTGGAGCAGACAGGAAACAGAATCAGTTTTATGGAGTGTGTGCTCTTTGCAGAGCATGCCATTGTCATAGACAAAGGTCAGTGAGAGTTTAGATATTGCCTATTGTCTCCTGAAGACCTAATGATGTCGATGGGAAGACAAGCATACATGGATAAAGAACAAGAGACTTAATTTCTATAAAAAATTGAAGAGGAGCAAATGAGGAGGCAAGAAGCATAATTTAATAAAGACCTTGGTTGGTGTAAAATTTTTCTCTGAAGCATACAGTCTAAGATCTTTGTAAAGGAAAGAACTACAGAAACTTTACTGACAACTGCAAGATTTGCCAGTTGGGAGGTCATTTGCTGCTCTGGTTGCAGGCATTTGTTCATGAAATACATACCCAAATGATAAGGCCCTCTTTTATTTTTTTAAATATATTCTTACAAACATCATAACTCATTAATTTTACATCTCTAATGGTGTTTTGTCAATTACATTGATAAGATTCAATATGCTCTTAAGAAGTTGCATTTCACAAAAACTACCTCAGTGCTAGTGTCAATAATTTCTCTTTGGCCGATTATGGACCAAATCAGGGGATAACAGAAACTCTGAGATCGAATGCAGTAAAGTGCAATGCACTTCTCAAATTCACAGGGGGACTCATTAAACTGTGTTGTCCATCCTTGACTGAATGACACATAATTTAGATGGTTGGATAGGAGAAATGCTGCATAGGAATAAAAGAAGAAAGGTTGACTTATAGGCTATTTCTTCATAAAGCTGGTCTATTTGTTTGCTTTCTTGCTCTTAAATTTCAAAATCTTGCATTAACTGGAATGTGCTTAACCATGTGGTGACCAGAGGGAATTAAAGCAATAATAAAAAGCCACCGAGATTCAGTCTGAAGAATGTCTGCCTGTGTTGGCATTGCGAATATGTTGCTTTATGAAAATACTAGAGGCCCAGTGCACAAAATTCATGCATGGGGGAGGGGGGGTGTCCCTCAGCCCAGCCTGCACCCTCTCCAACCTGGGACCCCTCGAGGGATGTCTGACCACCCGTTTAGGCCTGATCCCATTGCAGTTGGACATCCCTCTCACAATCCAGGACTGATGGCTCCCAACCACTCACCTGCCTCTGCCTGATTGCCCCTAACCGCTTCTGCCTGCCAGCCTGATAACCCCTAACCACTCCCCTGCCAGCCTGATCAATGCCTAACTGCTCCCCTGCTGGCCCGATTGCCCCTAACTGCCCTCCCCTGCTGGCCTGGTCCCCCCTCAACTGCCCTCCCTGAAGGCCTGGTCCCCCCCCCCCAACTTCCCTCCCCTGTAGGCCTGGTTGCCCCCAACTGCCCTTCCCTGCAGGCCTGGTACCCCAAAACTGCCCTCCCCTGCAGACCTGGTTTCCCCCAACTGCCCTCCTCTGCTGGCCTGGTCACCCACAACTGCCCTCCCCTGCAGGCCTGGTCCCCCCCAACTGCTATCCCCTGCAGGCCTTGTCCCCCCACAACTGTCCTCCCCTGCAGGCCTGGGCCCCCCCACAACTGCCCTCCCCTGCTGACCTGGTCTTCCATAACTGCCCTCCTCTGCCGGCTCTGTCACCCCTAACTGCCCTCCCTGCTTGCCTGATCGCCCACAACTGCCCTCCCCTACAGGCCTGGGTCCCCCTTAACTGCCCTCCCTTGCTGGCCTGGTCTCCCACAACTGCCCTCCCCTGCTGACCTGGTCTTCCATAACTGCCCTCCTCTGCCGGCCCTGTCACCCCTAATTGCCCTCCCTGCTTGCCTGATCGCCCACAACTGCCTTCCCCTACAGGCCTGGGTCCCCCCCAACTGCCCTCCCTTGCTGGCCTGGTCTCCCCCAACTGCCCTTCTCTGCTGGCCTGGTCACCCCTAACTACCCACAACTTCCCTCCCCTGCAGGCCATCTTGTGGCGGCCATCTTGTGTCCACATGGGGGCAGCCATTTTGTGTCTTGGAGTGACAGTCAATTTGCATATTATTCTTTTATTAGATAGGCTATGCAATCCCCATTGCTTAAAGATGGTGTGTTTTGTTATGAAGGTAAATATTCCACCTTTTCATGTGGGCCTGCTGTTCATTTGCTTAGTGTGTTAGCAGGGAGGACAGAGTTTACTTTCATCCCAAGGATAAAGTCCCAAATTCATAAGACTTTGCAAATGAGACCTTATGGAAGTCTATTAGAAATATTGTTATTGTCCCTGGAAATAGGAGTAGACTACTCCTCTTCATCTAGACCTTCAAAGCATCTATTGTCTCTGAATTACTCTACTGGCCTAGAATTTACAGGGTCTGAAGCTAGTGATTGAATGTGCTGCAGCCACATCTGCAGTTCTAAGTAAGGTGAAAGTAGTATTTCCAACAAACAATAATGGGCTTCAACCATTCACACTGCCTTCCACCACCAAAGAATCCTCCTCAGAGAAGAAAATGTACTATAAGATATATCAATTAATTGAATATATACTAGAATGATATATCTATGTATAAGCTGGTCACCTACCTTCTAACCAAGCTTGCTTTTGTCCAGAAAATGTCATAAACAATTATGAAACTTGGGCCAGAGTAGGCCCTTCATTTAATCTATATCAAACATTATTTCCTGAAATCCAAGTGGTAGGAACTGGCATTTGCTGGGAACTCTGTGACAGAGGCTGTATCAAGTAATTTATGTCTATTCTCTCAGTTGATCCTCAGGGCCTATCTATACGATGCTTCATTATCCCTATTGTACAGAAAAGAAAAGTGACACAGAAAAAATTTATGTAATATTCTTAAAGTCCTTCCACTAATAAGTGAAGAATCCAATATTGAACCTCAACTTTATACCATTTACTATATCCTGTGCAATAATCATCATGTAAATGTTGGTAGCTTAAAGAAATTATTAACCCATCTTTCCTTTAAGACAAAATTATGAATGTCTGAGCACAACAGTGGGAATTTTTAGGAGATAAAGAACAAGGATAATGAATAAGGGAAAAGCCAGCAAAAGATTCCTAAAAAGGCAGTGGGCAGGTTTAGTAGGTGTTAGGGCAGGATGCAATTAAGACATACATTATGATAAGCACCAACTATTGCATTTTTGAAACATTTCAGGAAATGATTTACCTAGATTAAGATATTGATAAGAAAATTATTTGTATGAGGCAAGTTATACTGAGATTTCATTTTGAGGCCTTTCAAATATATATATATTTCATGCACCGGGCCTCTAGTATATATATCCTATATAATAAAAGGCTAATATGCTAAGTGTCCAGTCATCTGGTTGACTGGTCAACCGTTCAACCAATCAAAGCATGATATGCTAATGATATGCTAAGGCCGCTCAATTGCTCACTGACATGCACTGACCATCAGGGGGCAGACTCTCCGACTGGTAGGTTAGCTTGCTGCTGGGGTTCTGTGGATTGGGACTGAGCAAGATGGCGCCAGACACGCCCTGGAGCCCTCCTGAGGTCCCTCCCCGGCCCCAGTCATGCACCAGTGGGGTCCCTCAGCCTGGCCTGCACCCACTCACAATGTTAGACCCCTCGGGGGATGTCAGAGAGCCACTTTTGGCTGATCCCACAGGCCACTCCCCTCAGGAGGGCACCAGATGCAGGGCTCATAGCTGGCAAATGCTGCTGCAGCGGCGTGAGCCTCTTCTGATCTGGACTGACTGGGCATGAGCCCGCAGCAGGCGCAGTGGGGCCGGGATGAGCAGGAGCAGCAGGTAGGAGCTGCAGGTGGCCTTAGACTGCAGGTTTTGGCCTGAACCCCACAGGCCTCCCCGAGGGACCCCGCCTGTGTACAAACTCATGCACCTAGCCTCTAGTGTATGTATATATATATATGGTGATGGGTTTTATTAAAATGGAATTTTTCTGCCACTGACTGTCTGAGGTCACTGCTTGGGGCCAGAGAACACACTTGATTGATTTTTGATAGAGCAACTGATAGACTGATAGGGCTATCTTGTTGATTTTGGGGGCAGGCCCTGACATGATCAGCCAACCACGGAGAGACATTCCTTTGACTTTGGGATTTGGTGCAAAAATGTCTGACCTGAGAATGGTCCTATTCTAAAAGTAAGAGACATGTTGGGCCTGATGGCCTTGTCTCAGTGTCAAAGTCAGCTTCTCTCTATTTTTCTGTGTTGACTTCTGCTGCCCTGAATCCTTTCCTAGCTTCAAACAAGTGTCCATCTCCTTGGTGAGTGCTGGGTCCTAACACTGCAGTCTACTCCTATCCCCTAGTTCCTCCCCTCTCCCCAAGTTCATGTTTAGACTGTTATCCATTTCTGACAAGCTAGGCAGCACACAATCCAATGGCATTTTAGGATATTTCTCTGCCTAGATTATGCAATTCATAGCAAGATGGGTGTGGAGGTGGGGGGTAGAAGTGGGGAAGCATTCCTATCATTCTCTTTCTACAGCACCCTTTGGAGTTTCTGGGGTTTTTTGTTGTTTTGTTTTTACATTGTTGTGACTGATTATAAATAAGAAAGCTTTCTAAATATTTTAACTTACATTTTCTTACACAGGGACTGTCACAATGTGTTCGATGACAGACGGGTTTTTTCTTTTTCTTTTTTTTTAACGATAACTTCACCCTTTTCTCTAAACCACAGATAATCATGAGCAGGGTTGGTGGTTTTTCAAATGGTTGCAAATCCCCAGCCCATGTGATAAAAGATGCTGACATTAATATTTTGGTGTGCAGGCTAATTCCTTCAGCCCAGCTGTGAGGCAGAGGCTCAGTGACCAGGGTGAGACCGGCGCAATGTGCAGCGTGTGCAGGGTCCTCCGAAGGGCTGATCTGCTTCTCGCGCCGTGTGCAAACTGTGGGAGCCTGGCTGTGCCCATGGTGAGCAGGAGTGGCTCTGTGTTCTCGCCACTGCGTTCAACGTACTGGCTGCCTCCCAGGCTCAGAGGGGGCCCAACGCTTGACTCTTCACTGTTTATATCATTTCAGTTTCCAGACTTCATCCATTCTTAAATCCCAGGGATTTGCAAAGGGAGATGAGAAAACATAATAACATGAAATCTGACAGTACTTAGCTTCCCTGTCTGCAGTGTGTTCATTAAGCAAACCTCCATCTTGCTTCTGGCCCCACTGAGCAGCCGGTGAAGAATAACGCTGGGTTATGGTGCAGACACTTCTTGTTACCTACCCACCTTGCTACCTTCAGGATATGCCAACAATCAGCCCTGTCCTTTCTTAGATCACCATCTGCTTCATTCTCACATAGTTTCTTATCTTCCCACATAGATTTCCAGGTCCTTGAGTTTAAAAATTAATGTCTCCTTTGCATCCTTTCCAGCTTCTAAACAGACCGTCGGTGAAAGCACAGCCCTTCCTGCATGTGAAGAGTCAAGCACAGTGTCAGACGCACAGTAAATGCTCCATAAATGTTTGTTGTTGACATTCAAAATCAGAGTTATTGAAAAAAGCAACAAGTGCTGATATGACCGAAGAGATTCGGGGTCACTTTGGCACAGTCCTCATTTTCCTTCCCCCTTCTGGGCCCCTGCATTGATGTGGAGACCCAGGGCTGCCCTGGGCTCTGGCTACAGCTAAACAAGGTCCTCCACAAACAGCTCTGCCCGTCAATACCTCCCACCCAATCTCTGTGCCTCCACCTGCCAAGAGCACCTTGTCCTCCCGCTGAAACCAACTCTGCAAGTTCCCGCTGCCGGGCATCTGTGCCAGGTATCTGTGCCAGGTCTGCTTCCTGTTTTCATGCTCTCACGGGAATGTCCTCCCAGCCCATATCTCGAAGATACCTCCAACCACCCCTGGCTGAAGGCTTTCCTGACCTACTCCATAAGTTGGTCACTCCTTTTGTATCTTCAGGGTAGTCTGTATTTTCTTTGCATTGTTGATATTATTTGTTTATATAGCTTTCTCCCCTAGCAGATATAAGCCCCCAGAAAACAGGGCTGTGTCTTGTTTATCCCGATAGCTCAGTGCTTGACCTATACAATGTGGTAAATAAATGTTTTTAAATAAAAGCATGAACATCTGTCCCCATGTGTCCATTTCTAGGGGACACTTGTCTTGCCCCCAACCACGTACTCCACCCCAGCTTCTGTCCATCCTCACCTGGTGGCCTGGCCCTGGTCTCCTTGAATGGCACTCTCCTGACCCCTTTATCCAGAAAAAGTCACTTTTTCTGACTTTCTGGATTTACTCTCTAACTCTTGATAGAGATCTGTTCATTATTGTTGTTTTGCACCACAATTCTTTCTTCATTTGAGAGGGAGATGTGTTTCTAAGAGGTGCTGAGGGATAAAATGAAAGTTAGTAGCAATCCTAAGATAATGTAGTTCAATCCAACTATCTAATACTGTGTTGTTTCAGATTGACAAGAGGCTGTCCTGCCTAAAGGAGCATGGAGTCATAGTACAAGACGGGGAGGATCTGTGACAGTGAAGAGCCTAGCATAGGACATCACAACTTCTGAAAAGAGTGAGCTGTAAAGTGTGAAAAATAAAAAGCTGCATGTGCTGGCCAAGAGAGGAGAAACAAAAAACAAACATCTGATCCCTTAGCTCAGAGATGGTCACCCAGTATATAGCTGGCTAAACCTGCATCAGAAACAAGGTCTCATATTGCCTCCGGAAGACTTGTGCTATCAGCCTTTAGTCTGAAAGAAAATCCTGCACTGCTGAGCATGACCATTCTTCTGCTTATAGACATGGTTGTTGGGTTTAGTCCTTAATGGCCTTAAGTCTTAACATTGGCCCTTATGGGTGGAGAGAAGAAGACAGAAAAGTTTGTTATTGTTGTTTGGGGGATCTAGTTGTTGTTGTTTGATAGCCATGGGCCAAGGAAACAGGATGGCTAAGAAAGAAACTCTGGGGCCACATTGCCTAGATCTGAGTCCTGGCTCAGCCCCCTGTTAGCTGTATGAACTTGGGCATGTTATCAAGCAGCAATTTCCCCTTTTGAAACATGTGGATAATAATGATACCTAACTGCTAGATTTGCTGAGGGGATTAAGTAAAATAAGGGCTACGATGCTTTTAGCACAAAAGCTGACATGGAGTAAGTGCTCAGTAAATGTTATCTATTAACAATTGTCACGTTTTATTTGATTTCCTAGAAAAGAGATTCCCACATTCAACTGCTCTTTCAGATGTATTGATATCTCTACTGAATATTTAAGACCACTGTGATTTACAAGATCCTGCAAAGAAAATATTCTAACGTATCACATTTATTCACTTCCATAAATCTATATACATACCGCTTTCAACAAAGATATTGGTAATTGTACATATAGGTGAACATACACCTTCCTCTAAGAACAATAAAGGATAACTTGCTCTAACAGCCACAGATGAAGTAGGACAAAGGCAAATGAGGCAAAAACAGAAAAAGAAAATACTAATGCCTGTGGAAATAGGACAGGTATAATGGGTTAAGAAGGGTCAAGCACAGAACTAATCTGCCTCTTGTTACTGCTCTGTTCATCTAATGTTAGTCCATTGAGTAGAGGGACAGCCTCTAACTGGGTGTTCTTGGGCTCCTATCCTTCTAGGACAAGATAATCATCACTCTTCAGTGATGATTTGGCAGATTGCAGTGATTTGGCAGATTTGGCAGATTCAGAGTCAAGACTCTTTGAGAGAAGACACTTCTGGGTTACCATTTGCAACAGCATGGATGGACCTGGAGAGCATTATGCTAAGTGAAATAAGCCACTCAGAGAAAGATAAATATCACATGATCTCACTCATTTGTGGAATATAATGAACAACATAAACTGACGAACAAAAATAGATCCAGAGACAGAGAAGCATCGATCAGACCGTCAGACCTCAGAGGGAAGGTAGGGGAGGGTGGGGGTAAGGGAGAGAGATCAACCAAAGGACTTGTTATGCATGCATATAAGCCTAACCAATGGACACAGATGCCATGGGGTGAGGGGGCAATGGGGGTAAGGACACATATGTAATGCCTTAATCAATAAAGAAAAAAATATGAAAAAAAAATTTCTCATAGCTCTACAGCATACCATGAGCAGAACAGATAAGTAATTCATGTGTCTTATGGACTGATGGAAGGAATGAAGGGAGTAAGTATAAATTCATGAGGGGAAAAAGCCCCCAGGCCAGAATGATAACAGAAAGAAGAATTCATATGGTAACTTCCACAAGGATACCAGCCAATCTTGAGGGACACAGCTATCCATGGAGGTCTGATAGATAATTACAGTCAAGTCCAACATAAAATACTCTCAAATTGTATCTCTGGCCCATCTTTACCTGATAAAGTTCCATAAGCAAACTCTTTATTAGTGATCATCCAGACCCTCTGAAGAATAATCACCTTGGTGTTTCGTGCCTTTAGACAGCAGGGTTCCATAAACAAAAACAGGAAACATCTCAGCTTCCTCGGAATGGAGTAGCAGCAAACTAGTCAAGGAGAAAAACCTGACTGGAGATGACAGTCAGGCTCTTGCAAAGGGCTCTTCTGCTGGGTAAATCAAATGAGATTTGCTTGAAGCAGAATCACTGCAATCTGCCAAATCTGTAGAAATGGCACAGTACCACACGTGAAAAAAAGTGCTGGCAATATTATGATTGCAACTAAAAGATGAGTTTTAATAAGATGTTAACCTGTTATCAGAAGAGCTGATGCTTTCTTATTGGTAGATTAGAGCAAGAGAGATATAAAGCAGAATGGCTTGTTATCTCCGTGTAATCTTGGACAATTTATTTTATTTTATTTTTCACTGTTAGATTTATTTTTAAAAAATATATATTTTATTGATTTTTTTTACAGAGAGGAAGGAAGAGGGATAGAGAGTTAGAAACACCAATGAGAAAGAAACATTGATCAGTTGCCTCCTGCACATCCTCTACTGGGGATGTGCCCACTACCAAGGTACATACCCTTGACTGGAATCGAACCTGGGACCCTTCAGTCCACAGGCCGATGCTGTATCCACTGAGCCAAACCAGTTAGGGTTAATTTTGGACAATTTAATTAACAACTCTGACACTTTCTCATCCAAACAATGAAGATCATTCCATCCACATTGTAAGGTTCTTACAGAGAATTAAATACCAAAAAATATGGATTCAATGAATGTTAATTCCCTTCCTTAACCTCGTCTTGAGTTTCTGCACTATCAACAGACATTGAGTGGAGATAATCCCATTGTTAAAGGGATTATTAAAATGATGACTTTGTAGATGGCCTGCAAAGTATATGCTGTGGGCACACTGTAATGTTCCTTGAGAAATTTAATGATACTCTGGTAATATACAACTTTATCAGAATTTAAGATGCTTTTTTTAATTCAATAATTCAGAGAGGTTTAAAATTAGTCGTTGTTTCATCTGAAAAATAATGCTGCATCTATCTAAACCTCATGATTTTGATCCAACACAAATCTGCATAGATTAGCTGTGTGGGAATACTTCATGTCAACTCATCCTACTTTCACAGATTTCCATACAATGCTTCATCACTAAGTCAGCCAGCTGTCACTGAAAGCCTTTTAGGTACCAAGGCCAAAGGGTACAAAGAGGTATTGTAATTTCTCAGAGACTACATAATCTCATTGGAGAGAAAAATATTACAGGATAGCTAACAACGCCAGGCTATGCAGGATGCGTTCCCAATTAATGACAAAGACCACTGGTGCTGTAGGAGGTCAGAAGAGAGCACGGCCCCAGTGTGCAGCACTGCAGGCCCAGGTTACAGCAAGAATGGGAGCTTTACATTAGACCGAAAACGAGAGATAACCTGTAAAGAATGGCAAAGGAGAAGGAAGGGCATTACTAAGAAGCCAGCAGCGTGAGAGTGGGTTTGCATGGGGATGTATAAAGTTTCACTCAGACACTGCAAGAACGCACATCTGCCTGGGCCATGCATTACCCTCAAGCATTAAAGAGAGAGTCAGGGTACCAGGCTAGGAATCCTTGAATACCTGGAGCAACAGGCCTCAGCTAGAAACTACTGGGGACAAAAGAATTTGGGATCCAGAGAATGACCTGTGTCAAATGTGCTAGGTGAATCTTGATTTATTGCACCACCCCCATTAAATGCACCTTAAATTTTGGCTTAAACGTGACAGCTCCTGTTATGAGCAGATTGCTGAGCACCTATCACAAAACCCGGTGTAGTGGTGATCTGTAATTTCCTGTCGAGCTGAACTGAACAGTAATATGACTAAAACAGCATTCTAGAACTTGTCTTGCCAAGCCCTATCAAAGAAGTTTCTAACAGCCGCCATCATTTTACTCCTCTTTCTAGAAATGTGATTTCTTTTCCCCTGGGCCAAGTTGGGAGACCAAATAGTGGCCTAAGTCATCAGTGAAAAGGACCAGAAAAACATGCAAGTTAATAAATGAAATTTTAATATAAATATCTTCCTCATTCATTGATATAAGAAAATTTGTACAAAATACTGAGAAACGGGGAAGGCACCCTGTACATAGATTCCTATTCTGCCTGTGACCTGAGGCAATTGAGAATCTTCATCACCAGTGTAGGCCCTGCATGCAGGGTCCTGGACCCTTTTGCACTGAATCTCTTTCAATCCGAGCAGACGAATTGACTAAATGTTTACTCTTGAACTTCTCTGAACACTAACTTCTGCTTTTCAGTTTCTCGTGTCAATTTGTCTAAGCACTGAAATGGAAAGCTGAATAGTTATTTCAAAAGTACAGATGGAGCCCCTTGTTTATAGTATAATTCTTTACACCAAATGGAACTGCAGGAGGTTCAAAATTTGTAAAGGTCTTCCAAAAATCCAAACACATTATTCATTTCAACAAATCTGACAATTTTTGAACTACATAAAATTTTGAACAATTTTTTCAGTCCATTCGTGTTAACTGAGGTTAATTTGAAGATACTGCTACTTTCCAAAAGAAGTAGTTGAATTCCAGAAAGCAATTTATGCCAGAACATAATTCAGTTGGACTCCTCTATCTTGGGTGAACAAAGAAATTACCTGTAGGAAGGACATTAAGTTTAAAAAAAAAAAAAAACTAGTCTAACTCATTTTACAGTTAGCAGATAAATGCTTTTAACAAAGTGGTAATGGGTTTTAATCCCCTTGCATGAAAGATAAAATACAGACATTAGCTTTTCCAATCTTCCATTAATTCTTATACTGTTGTAATTACATTTGTTATAAGCATTTAGTTTTGTGCTTAAAAAAACATTTTTTTGAGATGTGGAGAGTGATATTTAATGGGAAAATATAATGATTTTAATTTATTTGAGCAAACTGTATTGGCTAGGGAGATTATGGCTTAAACTAGCTGGTGTGTTGACAATTCTCCATTAACAAGGTCTTCCCATTATAGGTGATTTTTCAAAGCATGCTGTCAGACAGAGCACTGTACATGTATGTTCTTCTGGTGTATTTTTAAGTCTTGAATGCTAAAATTGCTACCTATAAAGAAAGATGAACAGAGAACAGTGAAAGCTGGAAGTCTGGCCAATTGTTGGGCCTTTAGACTCTTTTTTTTTTCCAACAGAAAAATACAAATCGCTGCTTGAAATAAAATTAATTTCTATCTTTGGACACTCTCAATGAAATGTTAGTATTCAATTTGATTTAGATAGGGGTGAAATCCAAACCTGGGTTTTCCAAATTAACTTTGCATTTTACTGCTGATTGACCCTGTAAGAGAGCTGTGCCCCCAAAAACAGGTTCCCAAAGGAAAAGTAGATGATATGCAAAGTGATTTGCATAATTAGGTAAGCTGGCCATCCAAGCACCCCTTTCTGATACCACTAAAGATAGGGCGAAGAGGACAAAATCTAACCCCTCTCCTTTAAATAATGAATCTCCTTCAAAACAACAAAAGAGAAATTTGGAATTTCATGAGGATTACTCAGAATCCTCCCAAAATAGCCTTAGCTTTGTCAAATCTGGATTTAAATGTCAGTAATTTAAGGCTAGCTTTATGAATACAATGCCTATCTCCTGCAGCTGGGCCATATTATTTCAGTGACTTTTTTTATGCTGAAGTTGGCTATAAGTTCTATGCTTGATTTATGAAGCAAAACACTCTATTTACTGTACAATGCTATAGTGCTGACATGCGGGGTCACTCCATAATGCATTTGGAGTGGAGCGTGGGAACAGGGTTAAATGAGCAACATGCAATGGTTTATGAATGTAAAATGTGGCTTTTACAAAAAAGAAAGCAAAATTCTAAGGTCCCAAATGAAAATTGTGACAAACAGTAGCAAGCTGTTTGAATTTATTCGTAAGCACAAAGATTACATTTGACTAGGCAACTTTGGGCTGAACTGAAAAATACAAATTGTAAAAAAATAAATAAAAATAGAAGTACAGACTTTCTAGCAAACCTGAAGGTGGTAGGGTTCTATATACCTAGGAACTTCTCAGGTTCACATGGATCCTCCATTACAATGATTGCTGTTTTTCAGGAAATCAGGAATATGGGACATAAACAGGGAAATATTTACAATACAACTATTTTTAGAATTGATTACCATTGTCAAATTTGGATGATTCATAACCTGAAACTCTCAGACAAGAGCACTGATACAACACAGAGGTAATCTCATCATATTCTAAATTTTAATTCTAAAATGAAACCTCAGCATTCATGTAGGTTCTTATAGAATCAACAAAAGACAAAATAAATGGATAACTGGTAGAGAGGGCAAATTATTCCCTCTTCTGGTAGATTTGCGGGGGGTGTGGGGGGAATCAATTTTCCACATTTTATCAACTGGTTATGAACACCATGTGGAGTTCAGGTGTAAGATGGAGAATAGAAACTCAGAAAGAACCAGTCAAGTGATTTGCTAGTTCTTTAATCAATCTGTGATTCCCCCCACCCCCAATTTGAATCCTTCTAAAATCACTTTTCTAAGTAGAGACAGCAGAACTTAAGAATGAAACATTGCAAATTTGTGCCACGCAGGAACTGTAGAATGCTTTCCCTCAAGTGTCGCATGTTAGAGAACATACATACCAATAGTGTCTTAACTTTTTTAAGACTATGCCACGGGAAGATGTGAGTCCCAGATACTCAACAGGGTAAAAAAGAAAAACGGGCAAGAATCATGCCAGGCCTGAGTGACAGATGGAAAGTAATTGGTGAAAAGGAAAGATAAAGTGAATGAGAGAGACACATTAGGAGAAAGCAATCATTTTGGAGGCAGATTAATCTTCGTGTTTCCATTTAAGATTAGGCTGCCACTACTATTTAACACCTGTCGGAGCTGGATACGCTTTTACAGTTAAAACAATAGCCACTTGAAAAAATAAAAGTGACTGCTTTTGAGAAAACATTCATACAATTTTTTCCAGATTCTCCTCTGACATTAGGGGAGACGTGGCAGGGTTACCACATGACCACAATGATGCCAATCCTGGAAGTGGAACAGCTGTGTAAAATATTAAAGCCACCTTGAACATGTTGATTCTATGAAAAAAGTGATCTAAAGGTAATGCCCCAAAGCAACTGAATACTGTAAAGTTATCTTACAGGGAGATTGCTCTTAGATACTAAGGGTGAGACCCAAATGCTTCAGTGAAACTTAATTTCCTGCTAGCTAGGGAAAGAATGACAAATATCTAATTTGATTAACTCAGAATGAGAGCTGGTAGGTCCTGCCACCCTTGTGACTGATAAGATTTCAACTTAATAGCTGCAGTCAGGGACTATCCCCTGCCTTTATTTGGGGCAACGCTTTTGCTATCAGACCGATGGAATATTTTCTCAGTCTAAGAGAGGAAGGGAAATAAAATTATTTGTGCTCCCAAGAGTCTTGGAAAGCCTCCACATTTTGACTTGAACATAGACGGTTTGCTTTGGCGGGGTCTGAAGCATCAACAGCTCAGTAGATAACCCGGTATCAATGAGACTGATGCTAACCCAAGCCAAAGGGCCATTACATAACCGTTCTTTCTATTGAAACAAAGTAGGGAGTACAATGACAATTTTGTAATATTAAAATATGTGATTGCTGTCCCTTCCTTGACTCCCTCCCCCCGACATTATGAAAAACTATTTGGCACTTTGCACGGAGTGAAAGGAAGGTTGAAAGAGTTCAAACCCACAAATTAGTACAATTCAGGGCAATGTGAATGTTGACTCTGCTTAACTGTGTATTACCAAGTGTCAGTACAGCAAAGTGCTAAGAGAAGGAGTTCAGTAAAATCCTACCTTTAAGGGGATATTAGGAATTTCAAAAAGAAAAATGTTTTTTAAATGAGAGATGAAATAATATTAGATAGAAAAATGTGAAGGAAAATACCAACTCAGGCAATACAAATAGAAATAATTGTCAAGGGAATTCAACTCTTTGTCTTTGTCCCCCAACCACCACTGCTATCTGGCATCAACTCACTCGCCTTTACCAAGGCTTAACCTTGGAGTCACCTTTGACTTCTAGTTAATCATACTCTCCATGTCATGAACATTTTAAACCACATTCATTGCTCTTGTGCTCCCTCCTTTTTTCCTACTATGTTTGTTGAGACTCTCATCACTTTGCATCTTGTCTCCTTGTTTCCTGTCTCTTTTCTATTTTCAGTTCAATTCACGCTATCAACTAGTGCCAGATACACATCTGAGTGTACCATGCTCCTGCTCTGAAATCTTCAGTTACTTTGCCTAAGAAATGAGACAGCTAACTCCCCATTAGTGCTTTCATGGGTCTGTACACTACAGCTCCAGCTTACTTTGGAGCCTCCCTCTACTGTAGATTCCCCAGTTCAACAATATTTATCACAGTTCCCTGAACCTAAAGTTTAATGCTTATAATTGTTCAATTTTATTCATTATTAAGATCCATTTCAAACATTATTTCTGACTTACACAATTCTTCCTAGTCATCAGTTAGATGCATATCCCTTCTTTATTCTATTTGCTTTATGGCAATTATTTTATGTTACTGGTCCTTAAAGCTATTTGGCACTTATCTCATTGAACCTAAGTTTAAGCTCCTGGAGGGCAGGCATTCCCTCCGGCACTGTGAATAGTGACTTAGACACAATAGCTACTCTATAAAATGTACTGTTTTGCATAGAAAAAAATACATAATTCAATAAGGAGAAAAATAAAATTTTATGTCTTTTCAATTAAAAAATAGGTAGATTTTGAAAGGCATTATATTCCACAATTGCTTATACAATTTGTAGACTATTCAGTACAAAAAAGTAAGTAGAAAAACACATTTTCAGGAAAATCTTAACAAATACACATCATTCACATTCTAGAATGAGTAGCTCACCCTTCAGAAATGGAAAGTATTACCATTATTCCCAAACACAAATTCATAGAAATTGTTCTTCACCCTGTCAACTCAAGATCTCTATTTACTTCATCCCAATCTTCACCATGGCTGGAAGAAAAAGTCAATTTTAGTCTATTCTCCAGTTTTCTCACACATGGTTATTAATTGATTTTTCCTAAGGATGTTAGTTTCATCAACAGGTAATACTTGACTCTGCTTGTGAATAAAATCTTCTAATATTTTAGAGGCCACTAGTTGCACAGTGGAGGTTGGCATTATAACTGTGCTTCCCTTGAATGAATTGGTCTGGTTTTCAACCCCATCCTTTCTTTTCTAGAACCTATAGAATAAGAAATCTTCAAAAAAACAAACAAACAAACAAAAAAAAAAAACACCTTGAGATGTTCATCTTTGAGTGGTGAGTTTTATTTACCTCAAGATGTCATCTTTAGAAAAATGTTAAAAACATATTGCTTCATACCTACTGGAATTTTGTGCCAGTGGCAACTGTGAAGTTTTGTGCCAGGGCATAAGATATCAGATGCATCAAGAAACTTGCTAGGGTGACAGACTTGTTCTTATTTGCTCAGGGCATTTTAGTTTTAGTACTGAAAGCCCCATGTCCCAGAAAACCCCTCAGTCCAGGACAAATCCTATGGTGTTGATCTTATTGTTAAAGTAGTGCCTTGGGACAGTCCTTTTCATAGCATACCCTTCTGTAACTCTGAATATTGTATTGTACATTTAGTACTTATTCAAAAAAGATATACATATGCCAGGTAATAAAAAAATAAAAAGTTGGTCGATTCCATCTTTGTCCCAAGAGAAAAGGCCCCCCTAGACCGGCACTACTAACCTGGGGATTCCAGGCCCTTCTGGAACTACAGAGTAACCAGAAGGATCCTGCAGATCCATATGTACACCAGACAGTATCTGCAGACAGAATGTGACTCACACATATATGTATCATTGCTCTTCAAATATTTGTAAGAACTACTCTCATAAATAAAATAGGAATTCATTTACAATATTTAAAAATTCAGTGCATGCGTCTTAGAATTACAGACTTTCAGAGCTGGATGGGACCTTGGAGATTGACTCATCCAACCCCAGTCTTTTACAAAAGTGGAAGCTGAATTGCACAGCTAGTTAATGGAATGTGTGCTCCATGAATGAATCTACCTCATGGTGCTAAACTAATTACAGTAGGGTTTATATAGCTTTTATAGAATTGTGATTAAGTCCTGTGGGGATATGTGATCACTGATTTGCTATCTATCTTCAAGGGCATTAAGCAGTGACTCCCGCACTCTTGAGTTATACAGTGGCAGCATGGACTACAGTGCAAAGGGACAAAGACCTGAACCTTAGGCCCAATTCTGTCACCAACTAGTCTAACGACCTTGGGCAAGTCATTTACCAGCTCTAGGTTTCTAAAGCCTCAAGTAGGGGGGCGGGGGGTGGGGAAGGACTGGTCAAGATGATACCTTAGGTCCCTTTTCTCACTAACATTTTATGAGCCTGTAAACTATTAAGAGAACTTCCTTGGTCAAAGCTTAAAGAAAATTGGCTCCTGGAGGTTTAGTGGAAGCCAAGATTACACAATTAGTCAATGGCAGAGTAACAATTAGAATCTAATTCTCTGGACTCCCTGCCTTTTTATCTACTTTGGTCCCCCCCATAGTATACATAATTAAGCTCACAATGACTTCCATCTGCCCCAAGGAAGTGTGGAATCACAGATCAACAAAACTATGGAAAAGAGACGAGTAGGAGATAATGGTAAAGTCCAGGCTTAGTAACCTGTGATTTTCTACTTTGTGGGTTATGTCCAAGCAGTGACCATTATTGGTATCATTCTTGCTGTTGTTCTTATTATTAAAATTAATGACTTATACTTGATGGATGCCTTAGAGCTTATAAATCACATTACAAGGGATATGCCATTTAAACCTACAGCTATACTATGAAATATTTTGAGGTTGTTTTTATCATTATTTTATAAGCATGATGGTTGATGGTCTAAGAATGACTCTCTAAAAGTTAGCTATAAGCCACATGTGGCTATTTAAATTTAAATGTATTAAAATCAAATGACATATGTCTCCTTTTTCCCCCCAATTGACCTTCCCCCAGCCTCCCCTACCCCCCGACATATGTACTACTATTTGCAATACTTTAAACAATAAAAATTTTTTTAAAATGAAATTTAAAATTCTGGTATTTGATAGCACAGATACGTAGCATTTCTATTATTGCAGAGCATTTCATGCAACCCTAAGAAGTTGTGACTTGCCTGATTCCACATAGCTAGTAAGTGGCAGAGCCAGGGCCTTAGTTTCCTGGCCTCAGGTCTAGTGGCCTCATCTGAGAACAACTTCTTCTTGCCTTCTAGTCTACATATAGTTCATTTGCCCTTTAATTAGTTGTGTCCACTAAAAAAGTCCAAACCTTATGGCATGCATAATGAGGAAGCAACATTCTAGTTTACAGAATGCACTACACTCTCAGGTGAGAGAACAGACTAGCGAAGTCTGAGCAGAGAGCTAAATCTCAAGCATGTCCATTAAGTATTTGTTGCTCTGTGCCTTTTAAACATCAAAGAATCCTATCTAATAATAGACAAATATGCAAATTGACCACACCTCCAACACACCCACAAGCCATGCCCACCATCCAATCAGAGCAAGTATGCATATTAACCCAAACCAAGATGGCTACAGCCACAGAGAGCAAGGTTTCCTAGGTAACAGAGGAAGCCAAGCTTTCCGCTAGCCATTGCAGGCCTAAGCCTCCACTCAAGCTACAAAGTTTCAATTTTAGAAGGTAAACAAATTCAAACAAATGGCGGCAGAATGGAGCTTGAGAGAGCAGGCCAGGGTTGCTGCCGGCAACAGGGGAAGCAAAGCTTTCCGCACACCCTGGCCTGGCCCACCCGCTTAAGGCAACAAAGTTTCAATTATAACCCCAACACAAATGGCTGCCGGCCTCAGAGGGAGCCCCAGGCTTGGCTCTGCTCCAGGCTACAAAGTTTCAATTGTAGAAGGAAAATAAATTCCAGATACCAGGGCCTCCGCTTGGGTTGCCAGGGGGCGTGGCTGGCCTGCAAACCACTACAGGCCCCTCACTCAGGCCGCCCCACGCCCCAAGGGAACCCCACCCTGATCCAGGACACCCTTCAGGGCAAACCAGCTGGCCCCCACCCCTATACCAGGCCTCTATCCTATCTAATAAAAGAGTACTATGCAGATTGATCATCACTGCAACACACAATATAGCTGCCCCCATGTGGTCAAAGATCCTGCCCCCATGTGGACACAAGATGGCCACCACAAGATGGCCAGCAGGAGAGGGCAGTTGGGGGCACCCAGCCTGCAAGGGAGGACAGTTGAGAAGGACCAAGCCTGCAAGGGAGGGCAGTTGGAGGTGATCAACCCTGCAGGAGAGGGCAGTTAGGGGTGACCAGGCCAGCAGAGGAGGGAATTTGGGGGCAAACAGGCTGGCAGCAGAGTGGTTAGGGGGTGATCAGGGTGGCAGGCAGAAGCGGTTAGGGGCAATCAGGAAGGCAGGCAGGCAAGCAGTTGGGAGCCAGCAGTCCTGGATTGTGAGAGGGATGTCCGACTGCCTGTTTAGGCCCGATCCCAGGGATTGGGCCTAAACGGACAGTCGGACATCCCTTGAGGGGTCCCAGATTGGAGAGGGTACAGGCTGGGCTGAGGGACAACCCCCCTCCATGCACGAATTTCGTGCACCGGGCCTCTAGTTTACAAATATTATCAGTGTTAAGCCTCTACTTTTCAAAGACCAATTCTGATTCTTGAATTAGCCAAAAAGAGACAAAAGCAGGACTGAAATTCGTATTACTTGGAATTCCAGACAGAGTGACTTTACCCACTTTTCCTTAAAAAAGAAAAGAAAAGAAAAATCTATTAATAAACATATATTAAAGAAGAAATCTGAACATTACCATACTTCTGCTTGTGTTGGTCATCACAGTTGTCATAGAAAGACTAATAGTTATCTAGTTCAATATCTACACTTAATTCAAAACTGGGAGAATATATTGGAGCTATTACCAAAAGGGCAATGAAACCTAGGGCCTTGTTTGCAAACCCACTTTTTAATAGATCAAGGGTGTATACCCTACAAAGGAAACAGCATATCTGCAAAGTCTGAGCTTTGAGGCCACACTAGGACTTGGTTATAGTCTTTGCTGACTCTTTCCTAATTTGTGGCCTCTAGTGAATCCCTTAAATGCTCTGAGATTCAGTTTATCCATCTGGAAATGGACAAAATATTGCCCTCCTTGCTCTGAAGACTGATAATAATGCACGCATAATATCTGGCATAGCGCCTGGTGAAATGTGGGTATTTAATAAGGAAGAGGTATTATTATTAATTTCCCTCAGGAAGAAACATGAACATACTGCTTGGTATAGCCACTTTCATCATTACTTCAGTTGAAAACAAAAACATCAACCTATTAATAAGTGAAAATTTTCACCTAAGAGAATTCTGGGTTACCAATCTAAATTGTTATCTAATTGCTATCACTATCCCATCTCACCCTAACTATATCTATTTATAATACACCTCTCATTGAATGGTTAACAAAACAGTAAATCCAGAAAAAGCACAGTTTGGGATATCTATTACATATGTGCATGTTTATAGATTTCACCTGGGGAGAAAATACAAATACTCATCTTGTATCTATGTTTTATAAGAACAAATTCTATGGTAACTTCTAAATTCATTATTAGCAAAGGTTGTATTTAAGATTCCTATGTCTACTGCTTAGTAACACCCAAATTAGTCTCGATGGAATTAGCTGTAATTAAGGACATTGTGAAATATGGTGGGGCAAACAGAATTACACTGTATTACTTTATTAATAATATTCTTTAACTACACTGTAAATTGCTATTAGGCCTGCATATTACTGCCTGGATATGGAAATAGTCTTTTGCTATGCTAATCTAACACAATTTTCTTTTAAATGTAAACAAATTATACTCTATTAATATGCTGTTCTACTTGCATAGATAATTATTGTAACAGTAAGGAATAAAATTGTTCTGCTTTCTCTGTTTCTGATGGAAAAGGGGCTACATAAATAGTTTAATAGGGAACTAATTATGCAAAAAATTTAGATGCCTAAAATGTGTTTGTAATTACATTAAAATGGTCTTCTGTTCAAATATTGGAAAGCCTGCTAATTGGAGGCTAGCTGAAAATTTAAATATTGTGAATCAATGATTTAATACAGTACATGTTTAGTTGTGTTTCTGTTCATATTTGTCTTGAAAATGAAGAGAATATTTAACAGTGTTTAATAAGAAGGGGTCTGAATTTCATACCAATGAAGTTAGTCTATGGCAGACTGGAATTTTAAACATGTACTTTACCGCATTATCTTTAATTTACTCAAGGGTATGGGCAACTTTTGGCTCAGTAACAAGAACAACAAAAGTTTACTGCTTGGAGGTTAAGTTGATATGAAAAGAAAATCTGATATAGACCAAATCAAAGAGTTCTGGAAAATGCCCCACGACAGGAGAACCAGAATTGATACGGTGTAAATTGCTAAATTGTTTTAGATAAATAAACACATGTAGCAGATCACCTGCCTACTCTCCAAGGATTTCCAAGTGTGTCACCTTATCCAGTGGTAATTAAGGAGTGTTAAAGATGGAGCACCTTGTTCTAAATGATTCTTCCTGGCATCCAAGCTTTTATTTTGATGTGGAACGGAGGTTCTAAATCTGAGACAAATGCAATGCTAAAATAAGCCCACTCTTTTGGAGAGAATTTCAACAACCTGTCCTGAATTTTAAACTATTTTGGAAAAAAAAGAAGGGCAAACTGTTCATTATAATTTTTAAGACAATACAAATGAGAGCACTGCATATGTAACCAGGATTAATTGCACAGATAATTGGGAGCCTAGAAATAACTTTATAATTTAAAATTCTTGCCTACTTAACAGAGCAGTTGTAAGGATCAAGAGAAATAATGTATTTGAAAGCGTGTTGATGGCTATAAAGCCCATAAGGAAGGTAGCAAGACCATTGCCATGCTTATTAATAATGATGAAATAAAATGTAACTTGTCCTATAACATAATCCCCACTGAACAGTTCCTTCCACTCAGACTCTATAGCTGGCGGACCTTTGTGGTACAAGGCGGTGGTTAAGATCCTGCAATGGAAGTAACAGACCACAGTGTGACTCCTTGGCTCTACCTACTAGGGCCTGAAGGACTGAGAGACGATGCTCCATGGATCTGTTTCAAACTCTACTCTAGAAAACAGTCACAACCAGTCAACTCATTTCTCATAAACCACTGCCATGCTCTTTGACCTAAGTGATATCTTTACTGCTTTTGAAAGATTAAAAAAAAAAAAAGACTCCAAAATCAGTTGTAAACACTTTTGAAGACACTCACTGTTTATTAGGCAAAGCCCAAAATCTTAGCCTGGTTCAAGACCATCTGCCCTTTCAGCACTACCTACCTGTCACCTCTGTGAGCTCTCTACTCGGCCTGGGGGATCCTTCCCCCTCCCCCAGTGCCATGCCCCTTTCCACATCCGGGCCACTGTGCCTGCCACTCGCCTTCCTGGAATGCTTCCTCCTCTTTCCCATTAGTCTTCCTTTCAGGCCAAACTCCAATTCTCTCACTTCCTCTAACAACCTTTGTTGAACACTCTAGTGCTCAGTGACATCTCCTTCCTTTACAATCCCACTAGCACGTGATGTCTGTGCCTTTCCCTTGGTACTTGGCCTTTTTCTTATTTATTTTTGTTGTTTATTTTTCTTAGTATTTTACTCTAATTTGATAATACGTTCTTCCAAGTAATTGATACACCTGCATGTTTCTAAGAGTACACGTATTAGGCTTTGTACAGATGCTTGCATTTATGTGAGGGCAGAAACACAAGGCACTCAAAGAATTTGTGGGAATGTTCTCAAATCAGCTTGGCCAGTTCATCACAAATCATCCATTCGAATGTACAAGGTGAGGCTGGTAGTCTGAACATATTGACAGTTCTGTCTGCCACATCATCAGCTGCTGGGTTTTCCTGAAAAGGCTTCTTGGATTATGGTAAAACAGAACAGTTCATAACAAATACTTTGGTGAGGGGGTACCTGGTCTAATTCTAGCCTACCATTAACCACAGTTACCCACCCCTGTCTATGTACAGTACTGACACTGGAGCTAGACAGAAGACATACCTGAAAACTCTCAATTCTGTTTTTGCTCTACTAAAACTATTTCTCATGTCTATTTTCTAAATAAAAATGTCAAAGATACAAGATTTCTATTTCCTATAAATGTTTAGCTGGGGTATTTATTATGCCTCATAAAAGCCAGATGACCATCACATTCTCTGCTAATGGGGAAGAATAATCAATCACAAATGCAATCCCCGTCTCTTGTTGGTAGTTCTGCCACCAGTATCTACCTTTAAAAAAATACCACCAGGACTTTGATACTAGTGGAAAATCATATATTGATTGAGGCAGTCATCGAGTAATGTATTCCCTTTTTCTTCCCATAATTATTAATGAGCAGTGAAATGCCAACATGGTAGAGACAGAAGGGAGAAGAAAGAACAGCAAAGACACTGATCATTCAAAACTAAAGAAGCAGCTCATGAATAATGGAGAACTATGTGCATGCAAATTGCCAGGGGAAATAAATTCTAATTTTCAATGATATTGCCCTTAGTCCTCTCTACTGCATTCAGAAAGGTTCTATTCCAAAGGCCAAGAGGATACAATGTGTGTATTCTACACAAATACTCATGAGAATGAAAAATGGCTATATTCTCTTTGATAAGTGGAACAGTCAACCTAATAGAGTACTTTCCCTAAATTAAAGTTCTCATTACAGAGAGGAGACCATTCTTGTCCACACTTAGCCTTTATTCTTTGCCATCTGCTATGTTCCTAGCTGCAGAAACCTGGAAGAACCTCATTCAATGTATTGCCACAAAGAGAACCCAAAGGTAGGTCCAATGGAAAGTGGGTCACTGGGAGAAGCCGGGCTCGCTAATTTCTCTTTCCTTTTTCAATTGAGATATATATTGTGCTTTTTTGATTTTTGCTATTTTTTCCACTGGTTGTAATATATCTACCATTAAAGATGACCAGTAAAAATATCATTATCTGTGCCAGACTAGTTCATTGTCACATCTTCTGATCTCCCAGGATATGATTTACAGCCAGATTATTAAAATCCAAGAAGGATTTAGCTCAGTGCACATGTTGTCACTGGTAACCCACGGTAATAAGGTAACCTTGTATATTCACAGTGCCATATGTCACAAGCATAAATACTTATGTAGACAGAGAAACTGACTTTTAGAAAACTCATGCCTTCCAA
Source organism: Eptesicus fuscus (assembly GCF_027574615.1). Classification (NCBI taxonomy): domain Eukaryota; kingdom Metazoa; phylum Chordata; class Mammalia; order Chiroptera; family Vespertilionidae; genus Eptesicus; species Eptesicus fuscus. The sequence continues at coordinate 39,201,989 of NC_072484.1, read as the reverse complement.
TAAAAAAAAATGTATTCCCTGGAGTACTTTGCCAGAGCTTTAGGTTATTGATTCAATTTACTGTCTAACTTTCAGAGCTTTATTTCTGGTTTTACAGGAATTACCAGAAAACCAGGTTATAAAAGTTTTCAGGAAACAAAGAATGAGTATTTACTGAAAAGTCCGAGTGAAATGAAATCTATCAGTAGAAGCCCAAATGTAAGCCACTTAAAGATTTAGATTCAAGACAGATAAAGGTGTGTTTTTTTAAAAAAGGACATTCATTTTCTAATGTGTATGTGTGCGCACACACACACAATCTCTAATATACATTTTTCTATAAAATAAGGTATTATAACCACTAAAAATGATGATGTAGTTCTGTATTTATTGCCTTGGAAATAATGTCCATGATATTTTGAGTAAAAAAAACAACAAAACATGTTTACAAAGCTGTATGTAGACTATGATCCTCATTTTTTATTAAAAATTTGCATATGTAAATGAAACAAAAGGCATGAAAAATATTTGCCTCCATGTGATTATCACTAGAGTGAGATTATGGCTAATTTTATGTTTGTTTTTATGTCTTTCATCCTTTCTCCATAAATGGGGATGTAGACATTAAGATCAATATTAACCATAGGATGAAATGCATAAAAATCAGGAACAGCTTAACTGCATTCCCTGAGCATGGTAGGTACCAAAACCTATCAATTAATTATGTGTTTGATTGATTGAAAAGGTGTCACTAAAGGGAAGTGAGAATAAAGCTTAAGGAATTGCAAAGGAAGAGTGGTGTGGCTAAATGCTAAAGTTGGTTTTATTTTGTTGGCAGCTGTAGAATGAATGATTCCTATTCTGCTTTCTATAATTTAAGTTGTGGAGCTCTAAGTGGCTACTCTCAGTTTGTTACAGAGATAGTAATAACAGCACCTTACAGTTTACAAAGCACTTTTTTTTTTTTTTTACATCTCATTGGAGACCTACAATCCTACAATTCTCCTGTAGGAATCCAGGGGCTAATATCCTCTTTTCAGATAAGGAAACTAAGCACTGAAGAGTGAATGACATATTAAAAGTCTCCGAACTTGTACACTAGTTAGGGTTATACTAGCGACTGTAGCAAAGTCTACTTAGTACAATAAATCATTTTTATTTTCTTTGACACCCATCCAGGTGTTCCTGACTGGTGGAGAGTCATCCAGGAGATGCTATTTATTCAGAGATCTAGGCTCCTTGCATCTTTGACTTTGCCTTCCTCTAGTCTTGGAATTGTCTATATCCAGTAAGCAGATAAGGAAGGGAAGAGTGGAATTAAACGTGTGCATTTAAGCTCCTTGGTTCAGAAGTGACATCCATAATTTCTGCTGGTAATCTATGACTAGAACAAGAGACATGGACCCCACTAGGACACAAAAGGATGATGCTGAAAAATAATCCCAGCCTGGGGAGATGCTTTGCAGTGCAAGTCTCTTCCATGGAAGATGAAGACAATACTACAAGCCTGTAAGTACAACCTCTATGACTATAAAACAGACAAATAACCTTGAATCCAGTGTTCTGCTTACCCCCACACATGGCATCTGCATCCACAGTTGACTCAGCCTGCATCAGAGCTCTTGAGGTCATCAGAGGCTGACACCAACACTAGGAGAAGGGATTGTCACCGATGGAAGACTGCTTGAACCAACCATGAGGAGAACCAGGCCGGAGCCCTGGCCCTGCCATAGCTGACTGAATGGGCCTGAATAAATCACGAAGTCTCTCTACATTTTTTTTTTCAGATGCAAACCTGTGTTTCCCAGTCTGTCCCACTCAAGTTTCTGGACTCTTCTATTATTTTTTCCCAAAGATGCTCAAACATTTCTATAATGTCATAAGAGTCCATGAGAACCCCTTAAGAATAAGAGGCAGCCAGTAAAACCACGTCATTGATAGGTTCCAGGCAAATGTGTTTGTTTTTTTTAAAAAAGGCAACATTGCTTAGCCTTGGTAGTACAGGTTTGAATAACTGTTTCATTTCTATTAGGCTATTAGAAAAAAAATTGTTAGTTGCCCACTCCTATTAACTACCTCTGTGGATCAATTGGGAGACGCAGAACTCCATCTCCCGAAGCCCCACACAGTTAATTTGAAAATGTCTTTTGTTTCTGTAATCGTGACAAATGAATTCCAGTCACACACACCCTTCCTCTAAAGACAGTGTGCCTGGAAAGACTGTTTTTTTCCTTCTCCACTTGTCTGATTCCAGAAGTGTATATTGAGCTGGAAGTGGCTGGAGGTGATGGGCAGGGAGCGCCACTGAAAAGCACACGTGGTGAAGCAGAGCAACAAGTCAGTCAGGAGCCTTGATGTCTGTCATACTGTTTCCCAACTCTATCGCTTTCTTCATCGTTAATAAATGCACACTCGGCACTCCATCTTGAACAGCTCACTCTTACCCTCTTCTCCATCATCTCCATGAAATATATCAGAGAGAAAAAATACACAGAATTAACATAAGGAACGCCCATGTACCCCTTCCTTCTACCAACTTTGTCAAATCTTAATACTTTCGTACACTTGTTTCTGGTTCTTTAAGAAATAATATAAATGATCTTTTAAATAGCAAAGCCTGACTAAACACTGTTTCTCTATTCCACTACCCTCTTTCCTTTGCCAGAGGTAACCATTATCTGAATGTTACTAACCTCAGTATTCCCAATCTAGTGTTTATCATTTCCATGCATAAATTTCCAATGACTATAGCACTTTCTTTGCATAATGTCAAACTTTATGGACTTTATATATAAATGGTATCTTACTATATATATTATTCTAAGTGTACTGTACTCTAGCACATTCGTTTTGAGAGCTAGAAAGCCACCTTTATGGATAAAAACAGCAAATTTTAAAACCCATTCTCCCTGTTAAAGACATAGGTGACATGTAATGTTACATTAACATTCTTGTACATGTTTTTTGTGGAAAAGTATGAGTGTATTTGTGGTTATACATATGTAGAAACGGGTCAGATATGGCATTCTGGTTTTAAAGAGACCTAAAAATTCCTGTTATTTCACTGAACTTGCCAAGTGCCATTTTAGCTATCTGATTGGTTTTTATTTGTATATCATTAATTCTTGGTGTGATTAGTATGTTCCCATGGCCATTTGGGTTACTTATTCTGTTAATTCATCATTCATGACGTTTGTCTATTTTTTTTATATTAGATTGTATCATTTTGGTGATTCACAGGACCTCATTATATGTCCTGAGTAACAATTCCTTATTAGTTTGAGTTGCAAATATGTTCACCCAAGGCTTGCTTAGTTATTTATTGTTGTTGCTGTTTTTACTTTGGGGGAGGGGTTCTTTGTCTATAATAATTTTAAATTTTAGTATAGCGAAAGTCATAAATACTTTTCTTTACAATTTATGCTTGTTGCATTTTGTTTAAGGATAGTATCTGTACTCACAAAGATATTTTCGTATGTTTTTTTTCTCAAAGTATTTGTTTTCCTTAATCCCCTGGAATTTGCTCTTAAGAATTAGTATGATTAGGCATTTAATATTCTGGAAAACTAATTATTCCAGAATTATTTATTGAACTATTAGAGCTAGTTCCACTCTTATTATTCTTCCAAATTACATTAATTTTCTTGGCTCTTTGTATTTTAGTAATAACTTTAGAATCACATGGTGAGATATTTTTTACTGAATTTGCATTGAATTCATAGATTAATTGTGGAGATAGAGATTAATATCTTTATAATATTAACTTTTCTCACCCAGGATCTTGGTTTATCTCCTTAGTCTGGCATTCTTTTTTGCCTTCCAGTAATGTCTGTAACGTTGTCCACAAAGATCTTGCTCATTTTTAGTTAAATTTGTTTCCAGTGTCCACATAAGAATGTCCAACCCTGTAGAGAATTTTTATGAGTTATTTGAGCCAAACTGATGACATGCTGGGAAGCAGGATCTCAAATGCTCCAGAGAATGACAGCTTTGCACATCCTTTTATGTATTTGGAATTAAGGAGGGAACTAATGAAGGTGGAGGAAAGCAAGGCAGGTATGTCTCTATGATTTGACTACAGGATCCTTAACAAAATTATGTGCTCCCTTGAAGGTGTTGACACCTCCAGGGGTCTGAAAAAGTGGATTACTCTTGACATTTCAAAGGTGTTCTATGCTAGATGCACAAGAACAAGGGCTTGCTTTAGGCAGAGATAAACCTATAGGCCTGGGGCATTATCACCATGGCCTGCCCAGTTAGGGAGTTAGGATATGCTCACCCTGTGAAGTCACTAAACTTGTTGGATTATGGAACCCCCTTTTTTGTTGTTGTTCACAATAGGTGCCTTACAGCATTTAATATTTGGAACATCTCACTTTTAATATTTTAATTGGTTATTTCATGTGAGGAAAAACACTATTCAATTTTATATGTTGATGCTTTATCCAACAACCTTTCTTAATTTTCCTATTAGTTCTAATTATTTGTCTATAGAGTTTCTTAATTTGTCTATGCAAAACAATAATAATATCTAAAATAAAAACAGGTTTTTCTCTTCATTTCAAATGTGTTTACTTATATTTCTTTTTCTTGTCTTATTGCACTTGCTAGGACTACCAATAAAGAGTACTGAGGAATACATTGATAGTGGGCATCCATTCGTGTCTTTTGCCTAATCAAAATGGGATGCTTCTAATTAATGATGTTTGCTCCAAGTTTTTCATGGTTCACTTTTCAGGTTTGGAAAAATTTTTTCTATTTCTAACTTGCTCTGAGTTTAATATTTTGTTCTTGTTTTTTAATTATCAAGTTTTGCCCAAGTTTGTCTGCATATATTAAGATAATCATATTCTTTTTCTCTGTTCATCAGCTAATGCAAATTATATTAGCATATTTTCTGATGTTAAATTATTCTTACATTCCTAAAATAAACCCTATTTGTTCATGTTTTTAAAAACACACTAGTAGAGATAATTTGATATTATTTTATTTAGGCTGATGCAACTATGTAAGTATGAGTAATCTATATTTCTTTCTTTAACTATCTTTTTAAAATGTTTACCTAAGTTACAGTTTTTCTTCCTTCTCTATGCTCTGAAATAGAGAAAGAAAGACATGATACAAGTGTTTTCTAAAGCTTTGGTTGGTACTAAGATATGGGATATTACTCAGTATTATAACCTAAAATATTTCTAAATATTACCACATTTTATTAAGCTCTTAATAGTTATATTTTTATTTCTAAGATGCCTATTTTTATAACTTCCTATCCCTGCTTCAACTCTACCTGCCTATTTCATAATCTTTTTCTTTTCAATTAATATAATATTTTCATTTATCCCTTTAAACATTCTAAATATTGTCACTTTAGTCTTTTCTGACTACACCCTTTTGTTTAGCATTAGATTTTTTTCTCTTGTTTTAGATTTTCCTGAAAAATTTTTCTATTCTCTCTGCTCCTATCTCCTTTTCTCTTTTTATCTATCCTCCTCGGTTTTCCCTTCTCAATCTGTGACACTCGGTCAACATACAGATCCTATAAAAACATCAGTTTTCCTTCTCCATCATCATTTGAGAGATATCACAAATCCAATCATCAGATGGTTGGCTCAGTTCCTTGTTTTGAGGCAGTGTTTTTGTCTGCTTGTCTGCCTGGGCCCACAGAGTCCTATAAAGCTCTGACTTCAGGCAGTGAGTCAGCAATAACTTTTTTTCAAACTCATTTCAGGAGGTGGTGGGCCTACCTCAGTTCCTGGCTTCAAGCTGTAAGCTTGGCTTGATCTGCCCTCTGTCTTGATAGAGCAGACTCCAAGCTGCCACTGCCTGCTTCCGGGGTTGGAATATGCACTTTCATCTCTGCTCACACTTCATGTTCCTGTTTTAATGGTGATCCACAGATATGTTTACTCATTTCTGTACCTAGCTACATCATTTTTGTTATCTCTTTTTTTAAAAATCCCATCTGTAGCTGTCAAGTATTTAAAATAGAAGATTTTGTGAAAGCATAAATTCACTTAGCAATTTTACCAAAAATTGCTGAAAATTCACTTTAAATTTATTTTTCACCTTTCCTAATGTTTGGTAAAAGCTATGCACACTATTGACACTCATGTAATCATATTAGTGAACAAATGAATAAGTAAATGAATGAGGAAGCAGATCATAAAGTAAAGAATGGAAATAATTAAAGGAAAATGAGTACATATAATGCTGACTCAAAGATCCTTAAATGATTAAAACAACTGATTCAAAGTTCAGAGAGAGAGTAGGCTTTAGGCAAGGTCCTACCAGGACTGCAGTTTTATTTCTCCGTGTTTCCCTATTTCAACCTTTCTCTGACTCCAGAGTTGCAGGATACCTACTAACAGAAACCAAGACAGCTTGCTTCTTCATTCACATTTAGTGAGAGGAAAGGAAAATGGTTTTCCACAACTCTCTCAGGAGTAGAAAAACATTGTTGGAGGCTTCCAATAACCTTTAGCTGGGTCTCATTATATAAAACCACCCTATACATTCATTCCCAAAAGACTAACAAAAAAGATGGGATTATTTTATACCAACCCATTCTTTAAGCAGTGGTCAATTTCTCTAACTACACCGCTGCCTCTTACTGAGAAGGTATAGAATGAGTCCTGGAGAGTCAACAATATCCACTGTTAGATAATTAACTTGTCCCCTTTAATGCCAGTGGGTAAGTTACTTGATTGAGTACGGAAGAGAACAGAGGTTTAAGTTAAATTTCATTATCCAGAGTAGGAAAAAGAAATGTGTTTTTCACAGTTTGGCCTGCTCATAAAGTAGTAACTACAGATGTAGAATATTCCTTAAAATAATGAAAATTATTTTACCCATTTGATATATTTTACTTTTTTTAAAACAGCCCCTTTTTAAAGATCTGATACAATCCTAAAGTAATCCTTTGAAGTAGGCATTATTACCATTATTCTCATTTTACAAGGAAAAATTGAGCATATCAAGTAGAAGATGACAACTATTGTGGGAAGATGGTTAATAGAGAGTGTGGCTAAACAATTATATGATTGTTTGGCAAACATTCACTCTTTCCTTGCACCTCCGTGGGAGGAGCATGATATCCTGTTCCAATGATGCTGGGTGTGGTCATGAGACTTGACTTACTCAGTGAAATATCAGCAGACATGAAATTAAAAGAGGCTTGAAGGGTACTTGTACAGATTGACTTGCTCTTTTGCACTTCTGCCATCATCATGAAAATAACATGCCCACTCTGGCTCACAGGGGCCAGCAGCATGAAAGGCATAAGGAACAAATGTGGACTAACTTCCAGCTTGGTGCCAACACCAGTTAAGCTTAGCCTTGATCTACTAAACACCTGCAATTTGGACAAACTCAGGTGCATGGACAAGAAGTAATGATATATTGTCACTGAGTTTTGTAGAGGTTTTTATGCAGCATTCATGAGTTGGTAGCTAACAAATACAGAGAGAAAGAGAAAATGAAAAGGCAAGCTGGCAATTTAAAAGAAGAAAATAACAAACTCAAAAAAAATATTTTTAAATGCCCAAGGTCACTCAGAAAACGGTAGAGCCAAACGCAAATCTAAGTCCTCTGCCTCTAGATGCTTTGGTTCTCTGAGACATGCCTTGACTCTGTATAATAACAGAAATGTGGCAAGGGGGTTTATGATTTGACTGCAGCCCTGTAGTTGCAATGAGTAATTCAGCCTTGTTATAGCACATGGATCATTATTACTCACCTCATTACATAGATTTATTAATGAGGACATATCAGACAGTTATTAAATATAAGAAAAATGGGAAATAAGTATCAACCATTTAGAAAGCTTTTGTTCCAATAACATTTCAAACACATATTTATTAGAAAGCTGCTCTGTCCGGTATGGCAGTCACTAATCTCATGTGACTATTTAAATTAAATAAAATTTAAACTTCAGTTCCTCAGTCACACTAGCTACATTTCAAGTGCTCAGTAGCCACATGTTGCTAATGGTTACCATATTGGACAGCACTAATATAGGATGCTTCCATCAGAAATGTCTATTGGAAAACACTGTTATAGAAAATATGGAAAGTAACACCTTCTTTTCAATTAAGTCCCGTTGACTCATGGATGGAGCTTTATGATACTTTCAACATACTGCACTTCACCGGGAATCCCTGGCTAAATAAGTCTCTCTGGAATTAGGACATGTGGAGCCATACAATCCTGTCAGCAGGGCTGGCTGGAGACGTTAAAGAAAATGTGTACAGGTAGTCCTGACCTCTGGCCCCTGATCCAGCTGGAGCTTACAGGATAAAAGAGCTTCTGTCTCCATATGAAAGCAGCTGGTAGCATGCTCAGCAGTCATGCAGCTGTGCTTACCTCCCACTTGCTGCCAAGCTCAGAAGGGAACAAAATCAATTAAAGGGATAGATCACAGTGTTTACCAAGGAGGAAACCCCCACCCCCAAATCTATAACAGTGAGAAGAATGAGCTGGTAATAAAAAAAAACCAAAAAACTGGGCATTGAGAACATTATAGCTCTTGGCCCAAATGGGCCCCTGTCTAGAGAAGTTATTTTCATTCTCTGGATTTTGTATTCCTATCTGTAAGATAAACTGAGCATGAGTGCACACTGCCAAGTGCCATAATGCAGAATTTCCAGGACGGTAAGGCTAAAATAATCCTCCATTTTTACCTCCAATGTCATCAGAGAGCTCTTTTCCATTTACAGGCCAACAGACAATGTCCACCTGCCTTTTGTTGAAACTTGACATCAGACATGTGCTGGAATAACTCCTTGGGGCACTATAAAATTTTACATACAGAGTGAGACTCTATATGTAAAGTGCTTGGGGCTCTTGCATCTTGGGATGGAGCCACCAGCCTATACTCAGAATCTTAGCCTTAGTCACTCACACACACACACACACACACACACACACACACACACACACACACACTATTTAAAATATTATAGTTGCAATAGCAACTCTTAAAGTGCATGAAATATAAAAACATGAATAAATGCCTGGTGTGAACAGTGTTTTACAATTTCTCTTCCAAATGAAAGAGACCCCCTGTTTCTTTTCATTTGGTAGCTTGGCTTAAACTTCCATTTTTACAGTCTAGACAACCAGCAAAGTTAAATTCAAGCCTAATTTTGTTCTTTACAAAAGGAGCTTGTTTCAAAATAAAAAGGTTAATAAAAAATAAAGAAAGAAACTTGTTTGACCTTTTCTGAAAAAGTAGATTATTGCCATGGGGAATGAGGTCATCACTTATCCACAGGTATTATACTCCACCTGAGTTTCCAAACTTAAATAAAAGCCCCAACACTAATGGTATTATTATACTTACCCATGCAGACACTGTTCAATTCTAAACTGTCTTTGATTCCAAAAAAGAGTCTAAAGTTTAAATATCAAACTTTTTCCCCTCATTAGTCAATCTATTGTATGCAGAAAAAATTAACAGAGATAATTCATTCAAATCTGCCAACCATACAATGCTTCATCAATTAAACACATTAACTTATGATTCCTAATCAGAATTTTCTGAAGTTATTTATTTATCCTATGAATACAATTCTCATTAAAGTATATTATACATCCGAAGGTGTGATTAAACTTATCATAAGGCAATTAACTGGTGAGTGAAAAGCAATATGAGAAGACACGATGCAAAGAGATATAAACATAATGGTGACATGGTTTCCATTTTCAAGAAGTACACATGCAATCTGGTAGGACCAAAAATACAAGCTACTCATCATAGGTCTAGGCACAGTGAAGTAAAGGGGTACCACAAAGATACAAAGAAATGCAATACATTCTAACTGAAAGGATCAGAGAAGGCTTAGCAGAGAATTTAGCAAGGGAGCTGAGCCTAGAACAACAGAAAGAATTTGATAGGCAGAAAGGGAGGAAGAATACTACTGTCCGTAGCCTTTTCCCGATGAGATGAAATTTGTCATGAGATTGAGCGCAGGGCATTCGGTGGGAGGTGAGAGAAAAGGGAGCTAGGCAGGTACACTGAGAGCAGATAATTAAGAGCATTGAATGACAGCCTAAGGCACTTGAATTTATGTGTAAACCATCAGAAGTTCACTTTGGGAGTCATCCAAGATTTCTAAGCAGGCGGTTGACATACTCTTATCTTCATATTAGGGAGATCAGAGGTCATTGTGACAGCCTATGAAAGATGGGATAAAGTTGGAATCAAAGAGAACAGTTACAAAAAAATGTTTGCTGTTAAGAGATGGTGCAGGCCTAACATGGGGCAGAAAGGGCAGGGGCAGGTATGTATGACATTTCAGATACATTACTATGGAAGGGACAAAGTTGGCATTTCTAGCTTTGATGAATATGAAGCCTGACCCACTAAAGCAAATCAATTTTGCTTTCATTATACTTTTTTCCCCAAAATGTTATTTACTTTTGAATTGGCTAAAATTTCTAAGGATATAGTGTTAAATGTATATTATGTATCTACATTACCAGTTTTCTGTGTCATAGTCGGTTATCTCTTGCTGACCCAAATAGAAAGTATAAATCCCAGTACAGCTGTCTTCAGTAGTAGATATTTCTTCATTCATCTATTTCTGTGATCCATACACCTTCATTGAGTACCTCTTTAGTATACAGCACAAGGATAATACAAAAAAATTATTTTCAACGTTCCCGGGAAAGAACTTGTTTCTATAGGGAGGAACATTTTTTGGAGGTGGTGGTATTTGAACTGAGCCTGGGACAATGGGAAGGATTTGATTAAAGGTGGTTTGTGAGAAAACACAAGAGTGCAGGTCAGTCAGGTGTGCATGAGAAATGGCTGGGAGTCTCGGTTCGCAGTAGAGTTCATAAAGAGCAGCCGTGAAAGCTGCAGTAGGAGAGGCAAGCTGGGGACAGATTTTGGAGCACCTTGAAAATTAGGACTTTATCTAGAAGACAAAAGTCACGACTGAGGATTTTAATCAGGGATTTGACATCTTTAAAATATTATTTGAAATAAAGCTAGAATCAAATTCTCACATATGCTAGAAAGTTTGTCTTCATTTTCTGTTTTAAAGCTATCATAAAATATAAGGAAATTTTTCTCTCTCTAATTTGAGTAACTAATTAGCATATGGAGGATTAAAATGTTTGGGGTGTCATCAATCCTAGCTTCCATGTCTGCCACAGAAACATCATCACGCTGTTATGGATAAAGGGCAAATGAAAATAGATTACCGAGGTATTAACTACTGTCTCTACTGCTTCTGCAAAATGGCCAAACTCTACTTAACAAAGGAAACTTTCACAATTATCACTATTAATTTGCTTTCATTCATCCAGAACATTTAAACTCTGTTTATTAATTTAAAAGAAGTAAATACAAATATCTGGTTTGGGAGCCAGTCCTAGAATTTCATAAATGATCCTGTCTAAAAATTGTTATGGCTGAGCAATAAATCCCTGGAAAATGATGCTTATATTTGTAATAGAAATGTCACCAGAGCCTTAAATATAGCAGTGCAACCTGTCTCTGTTACTGTGCAGCAAAGTCAAATTTGTAATTGATTTTGACTTGCACCTCCTACAATGTGTGCGTGCTGAGTTTTGTGGCACTGGACAAGATTGTTTTAAATAGCAAAATCCTAATTATAGTCTAATTAGATTAATCTGCAGATCAGTTTTCCCCTTTTATAATTTTTACATTTCCACCTTTCTCTTTTAAGAGCAGATGAATGTCTTCTTAGCTCATTTTATTAGTAAATAATGGATTCAGTAGTTGTTACAATAGTTATTGGCATTCTTAAGATCTTCCAGCTACATTTCGATGATGAGAGGTAAAAATGCAGAAACCTCCAAGTCAAATTTTCATTTATACAGAACTGTATGTCTGATTGTAAGGGCACTGATGGACATTGTACAGCTGTTATGAAACCATGTGTCAACATTACTTATCAAAGTGATGTGATGGTAATTGTGGTCTTCATGATGGTATAGAAGCAAGGAAGCCAAACAGACACACATACTTAATGATTTTAGCATCCAACATTCAAAATCTAGTTATTTGTTGATGGAGACATGTGGAAACAGCAGTGCAGGCTGCCTGTGCAGAGTACAATAATAACTGTCTTTGGCAGTATGGATTCAGAGTTTAAAAAATTAATTTATAAGTGGTTTCAGAGATTCTACTAGAAGAGAGAACAACAGAGCCATACTTAACCCTTGATCTGGCAGACTATGGTAGGAACATTGCCAGCTATAAAAAATAATAATCAGAGGCCCATGAACTGCTCTTTTAAAATGGTTACATTAAAACCCAGACACCTGTAGTTTTACTAGTTGCTAAAATGGCTTGTAATCGCACATGCATGAAACAGATGTGTAACCAGAGCTGCAGTAACTGGTTTCCATTTGACGAACACAGGTGAATGGTAGACAGAAGGAGGGATGGAAAACTAAGATGTGTACACATTAAACTCTAACATTTGTATACATTAAAATGTAACATTGGATATTGCATGTAAACCACCATCAGCGTTTTTTATTAAATATACATATTGGACTGTCTCTTGGCCATTTTTAAATAATGGGTAATACATGTTTCCCAAAATGATCTGTTTAAATTTGGGCAAGATAATGACTGATATCCATTCCCTAAGACCTGTTCTTCAAAACACTAGTCTTACTGAAATGATTACCAGTGCTATGAGGGAAACTTAGCAGACTTGAAAGTTTTAGAATTTTTTTCTGGGGTATATTTTTTAAGCAACAATGGTTAAATATCTTATAAAACTCAACATTAAGGTATGCTTCCAGAACTTTAGTGTCTCAACCCTCCTTCCCCTCCGCAACACCCCCCCCCCAAAAAAAAAAAACCAAAAAAATACCATGAAGCAGGGCCTCATTTCTCGCATCCTGGTGTTTGGTAGTTATAAAATTTACAATATGGTGGGTCAGTACATTGGGGACTGAGTCACGCAGGCCAGGGTGCAGTGCTCCGAGGAAGTCATGTGAACCGTTGCACAAATACATTTTTGTCAGAGTTTGGTTTGAGAGTTGGGACTCAGCTAAACCATAGGGGATTGAATTTTAGTTCAAATGTTCCAAAATTCTGGTTTACAACAACATCTGGGATGTGGAGAGTGGATCACTCGCTTTGGAATTCCTTAGAAAGGAAAAATGAAATGCAGACAATAATAACATTCAGCAAGAACTGTCCTTCCAGAAATCCTCATCACACCTGGGATGGAAACTTTGAGCCAATGTTTCCTCTCAGATGTCTTAGGGAAAGAAGTGCAAACAGAATGAACGAGTTGGAGCAAACAGGCATCTATGTGAAAACCTCTCTGAATTGAGAAGGAAAACAGGATATGTGTTCATGCTCCCATAACTCATCAGGAAAACTCATTCCAAGTCATTCCCAGGGATGATCTACTCCCCCAGAAGACCTTATCTTTCCACATTTTTTCCATTCTGAAAACATATTTTTTTAAAAACCAAAAGTCGTTCTTGGACTAGGATTGCAGCCTCTTGCAAAATGTGAATGAAAGACATTTTGACCTGAAGGTTGGTATAGTGTTTTTAAAGGGCTATCTAGCTGTTCATTCTGCAGCCCCAGCACTTCTCTGGACTCAAATGTTTCTTCAGGGACTTAAGTGCCATTGATGATGAGGAAATTGAGGTGTAGAAAGCACCTGCTAAGTCTTCAAAGCAGAGAGTCAATGGGGCAAAGCTGTTTGGACAGATTGCAAGATCATTTTGGATATTTACACTCTATCTGTTAAATATTCATTTATATCCTGACAACTATGTTCTTGTTTCAGGAGCTTGCAATTACTGGGCACCCCTAGGAGTGTTATTAATTCTTTGTGACAAATGGTGTAGCATTTACTGCATGAGTGTTCCATGGTCACTTGGTGCATCAGAGCACCAAAACAGTCAGCCCTCCCATATTTCAAGGTTGTGCATATAGCTGGTTCTGGAAGCATAGAGGGGAGTAGTTCGGAAGTCTGGCTGTGCATCGGAGTGACCAGTAGGGCTTTATTAAAATGCAGACATATGGGCTTTATCCCCAGATTTTTTTCATTCAGTTGGTTTGAGGCCTCTACATCTGAATATTTTCTAAGATGTGGATTCACAGGTAATTTTCAACATGTAACCAGGAATAAAAAATACCGATGAAGAAGACCTAAGTGTTTATCAAAAGTCTATTCAAGGGCACTTGAAAAATTAAACTTATGGAGCCATGCAAATGCAAAATTATTGAGTTCACTGCAGCTCTGTAGGTCCTTACTGGCTTGCATGTTAAAAATGTGTAGGAACTGAGAGCAAAGGACATAGTAGGTAATGTAGGGTTGGCTTCCAAAATTCAGAGAACATAGTAGGCAATGTAGGGGTGGCGTCCAAAATTCGTTGTACCGGTGGCTCTTTTCCTCTCTCACAGATAATATTGTGATGCTCGCAGTCACAAAGATATGATGGCAACTGGGGCTCAGGAATGCTCCTGGGAAGGTTTTCCTTTGACTAATCCCGAAGCTATATTTCTAATAGCAATGATTGTGAGATAGCATTCAACAGAGTCAGAGAACTTGGGTGCACCCGAAATGGATATAACTATTGCCAAAGTAGGTGAATGAGGCTTCTTCAAAAATAATCACCAAGTCAAGGTCATCCTAGTTAAAAATATTATTTACTTCTGTCAACAAATGTCCATTTTTAAGTCTATATCAAAGGCCAAAAGAAACCATGAAGTATCCTACTGATTTCAAGAGTAAAAGTTTCACTTATCCTTATAATGCTCTTCCTGCATTAGGTATATGTACTAAGTGTTTCATGGAGGATTTTTTTTTTTTTTTTGCTTGTGTTACTAGTAATCAATTACGAAGCATTTGTCCCCCCTTTCACAGCTCCTGGTAGAAATGAAAGAAATCCAGGTTAGATCTAAACCAAGAACCACCTTTTCACACAGTAAGGAAAGCGCTCAGCCAGGCTTGGGATATCTGGTTTGCAGGCTTTTCTTTCTTTTTTTCATTTATTCATCAGATACTTTGACAATTTATAAAAACATCAATTTTATAACCAGCAAAATCACTTAATCATGACTTTTTAACCCACATAAAAAGGATTAATGGATTAATAATTATTTATAGAAATAATAGAAAACATCTTGAAAATCAAAGATTCCAACGTTACCCAATTCCAAATTTTTTTTTTCCTTTTTGGCCATTAAAGGATAGAGAAGCCCCTCATTTCTACTTTATATTTTTTTTTTATGAATACAGAATGTTTATATCAAAATCAGATTGTCTCAAACTCTTTTGCTTCTGTGAAAAAAAAAGATTCATTTCAAAACTGGAGCTTAATAATATTTAATTATTGTTAAATTGGAGGCATAGACTATTAAATTGAAAGCTCTTCTTATAAATTTGCTTATTTTTATGGTATTGAATATTTATCTTCCAGTGAAAACAATCTTTTTAAAGCTCTTACTTTGTTGAGGTGCTATGGTGAAGACCATCTTTCTATAAATTTTAGAAATGTAAGGGGAAAAAGAAAAAAGAATCTCTGATCACAACCTCTGAGAATTATCTGGCCTTGCAACGTGACCCATTCTCATTCCATACGCAGCAGCTCTTTCGTTATTGTCTCACCTTGAATTCATTTTAAAATGCCAATTTCTATAATAATTCAATGCAGCTGTTAAGACATCCTCTTTCCTTTGATCATTGTTATTAATGATGTGCCATAACATATGCAAGGCTGGCAATCCTAACTACTCTTCCTCCTACAGTCCTCGAGCATCCTCTTTCCAGACCCTGCTTCTCTGCCCCATTCTCCTGGCCACTGCCGGCCTCAGCCCTCCCAGCTGAGAGGGCTCATCTCCTGCAGGAAGTTCATTTCAGAGCTCTTCGTCCAGGACGTAGGAACTCCGTGGGCAGTTCTTCTGTGGGGGACACAGTCGGAAAAGAACTTGTTCTTCATTGTCCCCAGAGAAGCAGCTGGACCTCACTGCAGCCTTCTATTTGCTGTTGAATGGTTTATGGCAGAATCTCAATGCTATTTTATTTTCTTTTTTTCTTTTTGGTAACTGTTATTCTCCTCGATGTTTTGAAATCGCTACTCCATAAGTGGGTTTTCCTTCCCCAAATCTAAATATATTCCCCAAATCTAAATGTGTCCAAATTGGTGAAATCCTTAAGGTTTTAAAAGAAAAAATACATTAATCATAAGTAATATAAGATAATTAAGGGTCAGAGATAAAATGCTTGTTATAAGCAACTTTGTAAGAACAAAAGAGTATATAATACCAGAAAATCAGACTTTTACCCTACGGCACAGCCTCCAATAGCTTATTCCTCCCCATATTTTTCCAGTAGATAAAAAGCTTTACAATTCATTATCACTTTTGTGTTATGAATACCTCCTCCAGCAGATAGATGCTCATTCCGGAGGACTTTATTACTTTTAAAGTTTTGGGGGTTTTAGTGTGGTTTTCTTTTTTTTTTCTCAAAAAAAAATGTTATTTAAACAGATCAGCTCATTAATAGGTTAATGTAGAAAATATTTTACCTTTGGGAAGAGAGCTGATGACATTGCAGTTAATACAAAAGTTTACAAACAGGTTTATATGGTTTTCATTTGAAGACTTCTTCTTGACTTTTAGTAAATTATTTGGTGTAGTGCACACAAGTGATCGTTGGAAAGATTTACTATTTGGGAAGTCTTTTTCAATGAAGTGAAAGACTGTATGCTCCACAGTGAATTCTGGTGAGAAATATACTAAAAAATTTCAGGCTCTGAAATAAGAAAGTTCTTGGAATTGTTTTTTCCGGTTAAAGCCCGTCCAAAAATTATGTCATGTTTGAATCGAAAAGCATTTAGATAAACGACATAAGGTAAACGTCTCTGCAGCAGCCAAAACATTATCTTAGTTCTTGATTTACGAAATATTAATGTCATTTTCGTGGCAAGAAACCTTTTTTTTTTTTTTTTTTGCTTTAAGCATCTCTTTAGAAAAAGAATGTCAGAAAACAGAAGACGTTAACAGTGTTGTAAAAGTGTTTTTTAAAGGAGCATGCCAGCCATGTCTTTGAACTTCTGTTTCTGGAAGAAGTCAGCCCGGGCCACGGAGGTGGGTTGGCGAGGTTTCAGAGTCTGTGCAGAAGGTCACTGCTGATCTTGCTCCTCATTGGCATTCTTTATTGACAATGACATTAACGCCAAACATACTGCATGAAAATAAATAAGTCCAAGGAAACTAGGGGGGGGGAGGAAAAGGAAGAAATGAAGCTCAGCTTTTCAGGAGGCTGATCATTAGAGGGAGACGGTAATGGCATCAGAACAGAGACCTGCAATCAGGAAACATTCTCCTCATTCTTCTTGCTTTAATGTGACCATTTCAACGGGTCTCGTCTCCTCAACATGGAGGAGAGGTATAAGGATTAGAGAAAAGAGCAGATGACATTGCAGGTGTTTTCTGGCCTTGACTTTCACAATTTTTCTCGTAGGAAATAAGGAAACCAATGGGTTGTCTAGGAGTACTTTTTGCCAAAGAATGACTTGCCTTATGAATTGCTGATACATAGTTACTAGTGAATAAGAGTTATTTTAAAAGATTTTCCACTAGAAAGGAAACATGAATGAGAAACTTTTCGAATACCTTCTAATTCCTTAAGAAGAAATCGCCGCACTGCATATGCACGGGAGCCCGGCATCAACAATGCTTTGCTCTGGGAATGACAACCCAGATGAAGCCAATCTCCCATCCAACACTAAAGACGGGAAAGCATGAACAGGAGCATTTTCCAGTTAGGTTTATGAGGAGCTTCCCAAAATAGAAATAAGCCACCAGCCCCAAATACATGGCGGCTGGCCACGGCAAAACTCCAGGCCTGCGGTATCAAGATTAATTCTGATATTTCTCTATGTTGCCATCCAACTCCTGAGGTTAAATCATGTTTCAAGTCTTGAAATACACACACACACACACACACACATACATACATACATACATACATGCACACACAGGTGTATGTGCATAGAAATCTGTAGGTATATGTGCATATATATGACTATGAACACAAGCACATCGTGTGCTTAAGAGAGTGTTTTAACGTTACATACACTTCATTTAAATAACAATGCCCCTGGCATAGGGCATTTCCTGGGGTTTGATGACTGGCTAGTAGCAGATGATGGTCTTTGCACCATTAATTCCAAAATTTTGTTAATCTCTAGGACATTTCCTTCCCTGAGATTTTCACTGCCATTATGTTTTTGTCAAGTTTAAAATACAATATCTTCAAGCCCCAAGGGCACAGATTAGTTTTATGGGAGGTGCAGTTTCAAATGGGACCTTTCCACTCTCCTGATGGCTTTTTCCCCCCATTGAAATGGCATGAATTCCCTCTCAAGAGATGAATCAATTTGTAATTATTGTTACTATATATTTTGCTTAAACTGCAAGGAATCAATCTAGTCAGCAAGGCCTTATATACAAAAGTTTCCTCTTCACCATTTTCTTCCCAGGTTTCAAAAGCAAAGGAATGGGACATGAATGAAAAAAAATTCCATGCTGCAATTTTTTTAAATTGCTATACAGGCAAAACAGGTGCTGAAATGCGAAACCCTTTGGAGGAATTTTCTCTGTATAACAAATCAGAGCTCACGCTAACCTAAAGTGGAGCTGGCTTTAGCGTGGAATGTTCTACAAAAGCAGTGCCTATTGACATAAGATTCATAGACAACTGTCCCAAAAAGACAACCCCCCCCCCCCCCAAAAAAAAAGTATACTGTCACTTTAAGAAAAAATAAACTAAAATATGAACTACCCAAAACCCTGCCATTTCCAGCCTGGGCTTGATTAATGATTTTTCTATCTAATAAAAGGTTCACAAACCATCTGTTTTTCTCCCTAATGCCTTGCCCAAAGGTTTTTCGTTCCTATTTCAGGCTCGGGGCCAACTGACATTCCACTCTTTTTTTTTTTTTCCCAGCCTTGTAAACAAACCCTTCTCTCTTTTTAATCTTCCAGTGCTGTTTCCTACCCATCGTTATGCATATTCATTGCGAGTAAACATTTTTAGTGTCTACACTTAATCTCTTCCACTGGCAATTACTGTTCTATGCTGTTTTGTAATGCAGAAGGGCCAACGCTTTCCGTTCTAATAACAGCTGGGCCGCAGATGGGGCCTGCAGTCATTGTAGAAAATAAAAATTTACAAGATGCCAGTGGAATTTATTTCAGTTTTATGGAGTCACAGGAGGAACCTTTCTGTTATCCGCCTTCAGTGAAATCTGTAGGCACAAGGCAAGCTTTTGACATTTAATCAAAGGGGGGTTCAGGTAGGGTCTGGAACAACGCAAGGAAGAAAGCAGGTGGATCGTATTAGGCAGTGCCATGGTTAATTTATTTAGAAGTGATTGGCTTAGATGTGCGCAGCCAATATTTGACATCATGTATATATCTTGTTTAGCATCATGCCTCTAAATTGTTACCACTGGAGAGACAGTGAGCTGTCACTGTGGACCGAACCAGGTGTTCGGTCGGGTTGCTACTTAGAGGTGCTGATGGAGATGGCAGGGTACTCACCAAAGATGAAGCGTTTCGTGTGGTGCCTAAAAAATTGATCCATTGTTACTTTGTAGCACCGTTCTCGGAACTTCTTCTTCCGCAGGACCCGGGAGTGTGCGAATGGGCTTTTGAGTACGCGCCGTGACCTTTAATTTAACAACGTGGCTGACCTGGGATTTTCTGTTCTGTGGCTGGAGTACGGGGAAGTGGGTTTATCTGAAAGGCCTGAGTGTCGGGGGTGCGCCGAGAGGCTGGCGCGGGGTGGGATTCCGACTGAGCCGGGACACACGGAGCAGCCAGTGCTGTGCGTGAGTGGTTGCGCGCCAACTGCGACTCCAGCAATGAAAAGGACATGGTCACAGGCACACTAGAAAACTGCATGCAGCCCAATTGGAACACGGCGCTCGCTCTGGTCGTGTGGACCGTGGTTCTTGAACCCATCCTCCTCGGTCCCCCCTTCTGTATCCCTTCCTTCCTTCCTCTCAGCCCTCTCCCCAAAAATGTTTGAAAAGGGAACCCATGAAAGTCATCCAAGAATATCCCGCATTTAATTAAATAAATGATCATGGGCTTCTACACTCAGTGAAACCTATGCCAAAGGTGCTTATGTTTTTACATTTGGGGCCCTCCTTTGCCACACACCTTCAGCTGGTTGCCTAGCAACCATGAGAGACCCACTGAGCATGCTCACTGAGAAGCCTAATTGCTATCACAATTTACTTTTGTTGTTTTTTTTTTTTTTAAGCACATTAACCAAAATAGGATGTTTTCCTTTTCGAAGGACAAGTAAGGTCTGCATGAATTTGAAAGGCAAGATAGTATATGTCGATACCAAAACAATTCATTAAATGCTGATGCTAGGCGTATATGCGAGTACACATAACAAACATAAAAATTGGAGCAGATTGACATTAAATAAAGTATAAATTCCCATTTATTCAGATTTTATAGACTCATTTCTTTTATTCTCTTTATCTTTTTTGGTTGTGACTATTTTTTCCCCTAAGAAAATCATTGCATAAGAGAGGAGGGAAGAGTGAAATTTTATGCCATATAATCAAGCATAATAAACTTTATTAAAGAATTTAAATTTATTTATATATGAGATAGCATGTTTCTCCTCCATGCCCTTCCCTCCTTCTTCCTTCCTTCCTCTCATCCTTTTTTTAAAAATCTCCTAATTGTTTCAAGTCTACAGCTAAAATTTAGCTCCTGTAATATTTTCACAAAGGGCAAGAAATCATTTTGTGCACCTCAGAGAGAAAGGCAGTTTTTTCTAACTTCAAGACAAAACACACATCTTATGCTAGGTTAACCTAATCTGCCCACTTATTGAAATCTCTCCACAGTTGCTTAATCTTTTTCTAACATCTCGATTTGTAAATAAAATATGCTCAGAACTTTAAGTACCTATCGAACTCATTTTATTACACAACAGAATGCCTTTTTAAATAAAATGTTATGGAGTATAGATTTCCAACATTCTCCTTTTTTTCCTTCAAATTTTGTGACTCATTTTGAAAACTTAACGCGTTCTTTTTAACTTTACATCTTTTGTATAAATAACCTCCTACTTGCATGAATCTAGGGATTCTAATGAAGGCCATGCTTTCTGACTAACCCCATGAGCCTCTCTCAGGCCCAGTTAGTCCTGTGGAACCACGTGTGACACATTTATTTGTAATAACACTGCTTTTGAGCTGGGGAACACTTGCAGAATAAAGCTTTCCCGCTCCCCTTTAGGGATGGACATCATCAAGCAAAAAAGATGAAATAAGCTCATGGGTGGGAACCGGCTGCTTATCGAAGCCTTAGATACACCACGACTGCCTTCTCCTCCTCACTTTCCACCCGGAGCCCCCACTTTGGGCTGTTTTCCTTCAGTGATCATGGGATTCTGGGTAGAAAGTGTTGCCCTGGTGATGCTTCTGTCAATCCTGGAAGAGTACAGAGCTAACACTCAAAGCAGTGGTACTGTTTCCTTACAGATAAACGTGTGTGTGTCTTTTCCCCGAACAATGAGTCCTTGTTTCTGCCTAAGCCAGTAGTTTCACCATTTACCATTCCCTCAGAGACAGCCAGCAGAGGGAGCAACATTTAGCCCAGCATTATTTTCTGATGTCCTAGCTTTGGTAAGAATTCTGGAAGACATACAGAATAAGAAACTAATAAAATCAAAAGATTTCATTTGCTATGATTAACCTCCTTATGCAGAGAAGTAGGTTGAGCAGTGTGGGTAATGAAGAGCTAAGCAAGCTAATTGGTGGAGTCAGGTGACTTGGGAGCCAGTGATTATGAATACAATGATATAAGTGATAAAATAGCACTTACTCGGTTCCTTTTTCTTTTCAATAAACTACCAACAAAAAAACATAAAATACATACACACATACACATGTATATACAGCATGTGTGTGTGTGTTTAATTCTGTGGCTGGAAATACTTAGGTTCCATTTATATAGTTTCACATATGTTCTTTAATGCGAATATATATGCTCCTTAGGGAAATCTTTCTTCAATTTCATTCATGTTGACAACTTCCTTCTCTCTCTTCTCTCTCCCAGTCTTCTGTTTCATTGATACCTCCCTCCCTCTCTCTCTCTCTCTCTCTCTCTCTCTCTCTCTCTCTCTCACACACACACACACACACACACACACACACATAAGGACATACACATACACAGACACACACACAAACTGAAACAGTTTTAACCCACACTGCTTTGGAGTTACTAAAATGTTGGGAGAAGAGAGTAATTTTTCAATTTCTCTTGTATCCCAAACCTAACAGGTGACTGGCCTACAGAGAACCTGTCCCCATGCCCTGTGGCACGTGGCTAGCTTGCCACAGCTCTAGCTGCTCAGAATTTAAATTGAATATGAACATTTGGGTATAAAGTAACGAGTGATGAGAGCTTTTATGAACGTAAAGATTTGGAGCAACTGTTTGGTCTTTTTTCCCCTCTCTCTCAAAGTAGAATCAGAATGGATTGTTTCCTCTCGCCTGTAGTCATTTTCCTATTTTAGTGTATTGATGCTATCTGGACCCATGTTGTTTTTTAAGTTTTCTCAACCTTAATCTCTAGAAATCCTGTAGAGTGTGTCAAATCAGAACTCCATTCCAGCAAATACATCTTCACATTTCTGTGCTGTTAATTCAATGTACTCTTTAGAATTCAAGGCTCTTAAGGATATTTGCTGAAGTATATAGATTTTCTCCTTGCCCCCTGCTTTCATGCTTTGCTATATTTTTTTCTTCCCACCCCACTCTCCTGACATACTTCAAAAACTTATATTTTACATCCCCCCAAATATCCTATTGATTTCAACTTATAAAAATCTCTCTAATATAGCTATCTCCTCTTTTTTATAAAACTTGACATTTTAGCTTTGGATGCAGCAAAAGTTGTACACCAAACTCATCTGTAGAAATCCCAAGCCTAACAAAACAGTTATTAGAATCTAATGTATAGTACACTCTTCCCTTGGTTAGGAAAGGAAACTTTTCTTTTCCAGTCTTATGCAAAATGGCACAAAGATACAAATAACATTAAATTATCAAATTTCTATGTATCTGACTGCAAAACAGCAAATGGAAAATGGAAATTTCCTACTAGGTGTTTTCAAAGTCTTCAAGAATTGCAAAGTAGCTTTCTTTACCAAAGTGCCTCTGAGCCAGTCCTAACACTATCTAGAACCCGTATTCGTAGAAACCAAAAAGCCTCCAAATAATTGGCAAACATTTTTTTTTATTGAAAAGGGAGAAGTGCATGCATGCCTACTGGTTTATTACAATTGACATTCCTTTCGGATATGGAGTGCAATTAATATGCTTGTACAATCGTCAAAAGCCCCAGATAGAAAAATCTACTGACTTGATAGATAACACAAATTTTCATAGATTTGGGTAAAAATTGTCCATATTTTCCTTCTACAAGAGCAAACATTTATATGCAAATTTCATTAAAATAGACAAAAGAGTGCTTAAACTGGGAGAGATGAAGTCAGATGTTTTTTATTATGGGTTTGCATGCTATAGAATTGGTTACTGGATAGGTTTTTATGGGGGGTGTTTAGTAGGAAAAAAATCACAAAAATATTTTAATAATGCATACCTAATGTTTATTTTCTTATTAGCAATTGTTATGAAACTGGAACGCTTTGCCAGCCTATCTGACTGCACCTGTTACTAGATATTTCCAAGAGACTCACACACCAAATTTGCCTGCGTGCACTGGGTATATTTCCCGTTGTTTTGACTGTACAGTCAGGGCACAAGCAGTTTGCACTCAGAAAAGAAGGCACATTTTATTCAAAGAGAGGAAGTTTATGTCCTTGGAACTTCAACCTTAATGAAACACTTTTTAAAAGGACACACTGATTGGAATGGGAAGGGATCCAAAGAGAGGCATCTAGAGAGAAAAGGGTGAGTGCGTGCTAGAGAAGAAAGGAAAATGGATTAGATCAGCAAACCAAAACGATAGTTTCCCAAGAGACTTCTAAAAAATCTGTATGAAGTCATTACAGGCACACAGCATAATCTTGTGGGGTGGATGCAGGCTCCAGAGTGCCAAAAAGTTTGCCCTCAAAGCCGGGTTTCTGCAGAATTAATTCTAAATATTCCCCGTGGCCGCAGGAGTTTTTTAGACCCAAATTGCTTAAATGATGATTAGTTGAAGTTCCTCTGACTAATTCTGGCAGAAGCAACATTTCTAGCTGGTTGATTTGGGCATCCAAACAAACCAATGTCTTCGGACATCTGTACTATAGAGACACCCTTATGCTAAAACCTGACTCCAGCACTCCCCTTACAAAAATAGCACGTTTCCGCTCATGCAGAACGGTGATTAGACTTTCCCAACACAATTCAGAGTTTTTAAAAGGCACGTCAGAATTTTAAAGTGCATTAAATAAAGGGCATTGGCACATTATTGCAGCTCTCCTTGAGGAAAGATGCCGCATAATTTCCGCTGAACCGTTGCACAAACCTTCAATAAAGAAAGTTCTCAACAACAGAAAAAGCATACACACATGCACACATTCTTGATGTGGAGAACAGTGTCCTTGGGAATTAAATAACTTGTATGTATATAAAACTAAGCCTTTAAGGTGCTTTGTTTCACCTACTGAAGGCAGAGCGTGAGTCCTCAGGGGACTGTTGTTTTGCTAACTTATTTTAAATATCCTCTGTCCCCCGCAGCTGCTGCCAGCAGGATAGCAGTACACGGGATATTCTGCTCGGTGATTTTTAAAATAGGGATGTTACTTTCTCCTCCATCTAAGCAGGCATTTATAAGAAACAAATGGGTCTCTGTATCAAGGGCTTTCAGGAGGACTGTGGTGTTGTAAACAGGCTGGAAGAGTTACAGGAACAGTGTGACAGGTGGATTAGCCCCTCTTAGCTCTGGCTCCTGCATCCTCCTCTCTGGCAGAGGTGAGGATGTCGTTCATGCCACAGAAGATAAGAGCTCTGTGCATACAGAGCGCTGGCATTTTGTGGAGGACCCCGTCTGCAATTTTATGTCCCAATCTTCACGTCTGTTAAAAGTGACATTGAAAATGGAGAGTGGGTGGCACATGAAACCCGACCCTAAATTCCGCAGTTTTTCCAGGCTGGAAGAGACTCCACTGAAAGGCTGCAAAATCAGCCACAGCAGCTGGAGAGATGTGTTCGGTGCATTTTAATCCATGGTCAAGCATGTTTCGAAGTTTAAATTCTTAACAAAAGGAAATTGAGATGGGGTGGGGGGGTGCGGGGAATATTTCTTCTGAGGAAAAAGAGTGAGAACCAAACACCTTAAGAGTGTTTATAGCCCATTTGGGTTAGAAAAAAAAATACCTATTTCAGTTATACATCTTTTTTCTATTTCCTAAGTGATGTCAGTTATACTTATTGTCAGTTTGGAACACGTAAAAAACAAACAAAAGAACTTTGCTATGAGCAACGCTAATAACAGCTTTGGCCTTCTGGACTGTGGACCTGCTCCCAGCAAGAGGATCTGGTAGCTAAGCCTGCCCAGATGATTAAGCTGGAAAAGTTACTGAAGTTCATACTTTGAGTAATGGCTTTCACCTGTAGGCATCCAGCCACAATCAATAATTTTGCCAAGAAAAACCCACAAAGTGCTCAATGGGATGCAAGGAAGCCCCTTTCTAAGTCACAGGTGGTACCATCCTGCCTGGTCCTTCATTGATGTTCTTTTATGCCAGATAATTTCACTGGCTTCTTTCTCTTAAGAGCTGCCATCTCTTGATTCTTCTCTTTGTTCCATGTCATTTGCCTACTTATAACTGATCCAGGTTTCCTACTAAAATTGTAAACTGCCCAAACCTGAACCAACCAAGATAGGGTGAGAGCAGATGAGGTCACCAGAAATATTTACTGGGCACTAATGGTTTCCAGTCCTGGTTGAAGATTTAAAAAAAAAAAAAAGCTCAAAAAATTTTTTTCTAGTCCAAATTCAGGCATCAAAGACCAAAATGGTTATACCCGTAGGAGAACAGGTATCTTCCCCAACATAACTAAGGCAACATGGAAGAGCTTTTCTTGTCATGAAAACATGTCAATTTATAAGTAAACTGAGGGCTTTCATTCCTCATGTGTTGAGGTGATGTATAGAATTTAGTCAACACTGAATTCACAACATCACAAAAGAAAGTGCTATGGGTATTTTTTCAACCTGTTCTAGTGAAATGGAGATATTTAAAAAATAAAATGAAACATAAGCCTCAAACACCACCAGAAAGAGATCCTTTTGAGCAAGCCCTTTGAGATGTCAGAGACCAAGGCTCAATTTTCCTTTCCTGAGAAAATGAACTGCACATTTATCTCAAGGGACAGATTACAGATTTTATAATTCTGATATAACAACTGTAGCACAGCCTTCGCTTCCCACATGTGTATACGTTACCATGGGGGGAAAGGAGGGAGGGAGATGCACCAATCCCATTAATAACAGCCGTTGCATGCTTAATTTCATGTGCACTGCACTGAAGAATTACTTCTTACTATATAAAATAAGATTCAGGAGAAGCCTGAGACATCAGGAGCTCTACCTTCTCAGTCCCTATGTGAACAAGGAGCTGGAGACTAGATCATTCAGCAGACAATTACTGGAGGCAGATTCTGAGGTTAGTGGACACTTTCAGGGTGACTTTGATAAGAACAGCTCTGAGATCAAGGTTCTGCTCGCAACAAAGGGAGAAGAGTATCAAAACATTGTAAGTCTTTTCACTCCCAAACAGGAGGAACACTGGTTTTACCAAAACTTCTCCTTGTGAAATACGCAAGGATGGGGCCTATCGATACGCTGACCTGCAAAATGAACTCTTTTATTGTCCCTTTCACCATTCTTCGACACCGCAAATAGGACTGGTTAAGGTCGTCTTGGCTGTATTCATAGATTCATAGAATTTTAGAGCTCAAAGGTATTTTTGAAATAGTTGCCCTACTTTTAGGTGATTTAAATTTAATAATTAATTTAGGAGTATATTTAACTAAAATGTAAATTATTTTATTTTTTATAAAAATGAAAAGCAAAACCTGTTTCTTCCCTGGAGTGAACAGCTCACCCCAGGACTCTTTGTTTGTTTGCCTCTTGTTTGTTTTTGTTAATCCTCACCTGATGATAGTTTTCCATTTATTTTTATTTTTTTTAGAGAGAGTGGAAGGGAGGAGGAGAGACAGAGAGAGAGAAACATCAATGTGAGAGAGACACATCGACTGGTTGCCTCCCGCACAGGCCCCAACCAGGCCCAGGGATCCAGCCTGAAACCGAGGTATGTGCCTTGGATTGGAATCAAACTTGGGACCCTTCAGTCCACAGGCTGACACTCTATCCACTGAGCCAAACTGGCTAGGGTTCACCCCAGGACTTTTGACTGGGACCGTCCTGGTTTTAGCAGTGCAAGTCCTGCCTTCTAGGGAACCCCTGGTTTGTCTGAGGCAAACCAGGATGGTTGATTACCCTACATTGTCCCCTGGGTTCCCTATATCTACTATGGCACTGCATTATTTCTGGCTCCAAATCTCAAAGTCCTCTTGGCCTCTTGTCTCCCACATCCAAACACTCACAAGTTTCTATCCATTTTATGTCTGAATGTGCTCTTTTCTCTACCTCCTCCTTTTCACTCCCACTGTCCGATACCAGGTCAAGCCCCCTGATCTTCATCCAGAATTGCTGGGAGTCCCCTCCCTCTTCTTGCTGGTCCCCTTTGTCATTCAGCACCTGCTCTACCCACATCATCTTTGGAGATGACTTCACTGTACTGAAACCTTGTCATTCTGGGATTCAGTTTAATGACTCTTCTCCTGGCACTCAACACCTCATGGTCTCTCCCGAATCTATTTTCTAGCTCTATGATATAGGAAAAATAGGTAGCTGCTGGCAGAAGATAGAAAAAGAGTGTCCCGTTCATCACTCTTTATCACTAACTAACTATGCTAACAAGGTCAAGCCACTCCACCTCTCTTGGCTCTAGTAACCCCAGTTGTTCAATATTGTTACTTTCTTCAAGGAGACAGCTAGTCTAGTGGATTTCTTGAAGTTCTGATTTTGAAAACCTTTGATTTTATGACCCTCCCCCCCCCCCCCACCCACTATCACTGCTTGTAGACTATGTACTATTGGGCAGTTTTCTGTTCTAGGAACAAGCCCTCAGTATTCTCAGCTACATGCATATGGATTCGATGCCAAGTCCGAATGCTAGTTGTACTGCTGCTCTGATGTGTGACCTGTGTACGTTTACTTGGCCTCTATCATGCTCGGTTCCTTTAACTTCAAAATGGGGGAAGCCTAGAGCTACAGTGAAGATCAAGTAAAAATGCCTAAGAAGCTTGACTTTTATAAATATTAGCTATTGCTACCTTTTCATTTTTATTTATTTTGAAGTATTTTCCTTTTAATGTTTTCCCAAGTTTTAAATCGATATTAATAAATGAGTTGTATGTTTCAAACTTGCTCATAGAGCAGCACCAGAGAAATCTGACTCTAGCTCACTGGGTCTCAATTTTTTTCCTCTAATATAGCGCTTTCACATGGGAGCAAATTTGTCCTCCCACCCCACCCCAGGAGACATTTGGCAATGTCTTGAGATGCTTTTGATTGTCAGGATTGCCCTCTATCCAGCAGACAGAGGCTGGGGTTGCTGCTAATTATCTTAGCATGCACAGGACAACCCCCTACCATGAAGAATTATCCAGCCCCAAATATCAATAGTGGCAAGACTGAGAAACTCAGCTCTAAAGTAAGGTGATTAGGCCAGGTGATAGGACGAGGTGAATTTACTATTCCTTCCAACTCAACATTTCATAAGTTTCTTATTTCCATCATGTATTGTAAATGCCATGCTCTCAGGCTATTCATTTAATTACTTTTACCACTTTCTGTTTTTTAAGCTATGTGTTTTCCCCCCTGAATGTCAAGACAGTAATTACTTAAGATCATCTAACTTCTCTTAGACTTCAACCGAGTTCTCACTGTTGTACCTCTGGATTGCTTGATCCAAATGTTCCTATGAAAGATTTTGTTTCACTTTATTAATTAGGATACAGGCTTAGCACATGTGATAGAAACCCAAAATACCAGTCGCTTGAGTAAGATAAAAGATTGTTTTTATTTCACATTTCTTTGTCTCTGTTACCTCTGCTAAGAGGTCATCAGGATCAGCAGTTGCTATGGGGCAACATGGAGTTAGAGTCCCAGGCTCCTTCTCTGCTGTGGTCTGGTCATCCTGAAGGCTTTGCCCTCATCTGCATCACTCAAGGTGGAGCATTCCTGGGTCTAGAGTTCAGCCTTTGGAATAGAGAGAAGGGAATGGGAGAGCATGCCTTGTCCCTAAGGGCATGACCCAAAAGGTACCCAGAGACCAAAATTTAAATGGTCACATCTAACTTTCAAGAAGACTGGAAAATATAGTCCGTATTTTTGTATGACAGCAAAAAACAAAAACTCTTACTGAGTAAAAAGCAGAGAATATAGCTTCTACTATATTTTCCAAGGTTAAAATGTCAAAATATTGAGATCATGTTCTAGGATAGCAACCTACCATCATATCAAAATGTAAGTAAGAATGGGATAGGGCGGCTCTTTGGCCCCTTGAATGTGGCTCTTCCACAAAATACCACGGCCTGGGCGAGTCTATTTTGAAGAAGTGGCGTTAGAAGAAGTTTAAATTTAAAAAATTTGGCTCTCAAAAGAAATTTCAATAGTTGTACTGTTGATATTTGGCTCTGTTGACTAATGAGTTTGCCGACCACTGGGATAGGGTATCGGGATGGTGACTATCTAGAAAAAAAGCCACCTGATTTTCCCACTTCACTAGGGTGAACCTAATCTTACTGGAGAATCAAAGCATTCAAAGAAAATATGATTATCAGGACTCACATTCAGTGTGCAAAAATCAGGCTGCCAACCACATGCGCAGGTGCTAGAGAGATTATAATAATGCCTAGGTCAGCCTCTCCCCTTCCAGTGGACCTCTTTTGTCAAGGATGCCCCCCCCCACCCCTCCTTGTGGAAACAGACACTTCCTTTCCACTTTCTTGCTCTGCATGATTTCTTGTGTCTTAAAGACCAGCTTGTGCTCTTTATAACATGGACGTGGACAATGACCCAAGAGTATGAGAATATCTGTATTTTTAAAAATATGAGAGAGGGAGAAGGGCAAGGGGGTTAAGATTGTTGAAAAGGGAATGGTTTTAATGGTAGATCATGGAATCAAAGTTTGATGTCAGTCCCTAGGATGAGCTCAGATTGGCCTTCTTTAGGCAAATCTCCCCCTCCTGTCCCTGCCTCTGCCCTGGACACCCAAACTGCATCCGGGTCTGATCATTTCTCCCCTTTTCCTCAGCCTGAGCAGAATAACTAAGCAGTAGGAGTGACGGACCTGGAGCACCTGGTAACCATCCTTGCCAAAATGTGAAGAGAAAACATCTAAGAAAAATCCAACACACAGTTGAGAGAAATCCAACAGAGTTGAGAGAGAGAGAGAGAGACTAAGTCTGACAGCATTGTTTGCACCCCCGACCCAGAAAAGCTCAGGGATTGCCAGTTCCCTCCTTTATTTGCTCAGGCTGGTTTAAAAATGTGTTTCTGTCACTTCCACCCAGAGCACACCTCACTAATATAACCTTCAAGCAACTCTCATTCTGATGGAGGCAAAAAATGCACAAATTATTAAACTTCAACCAGTTCCACATAGGCTAAGGCCCTCTTTTCCATTACAGAGCTAGAATAAGTAGGTTTTTAGTTGTTCATATGGAAAATAATACAATAGTTAATAGATAATCCTATCTAATAAAGACAAAATATGCAAATTGACCATCACTTCACGACAAAGATGGCGGCACCCACAGCCAATTAGGAGGGAATATGCAAATTAAAGTGACAAAGATGGCGGCGGCTGGCCCAGAGCAAAGACAGGAGGCGGCTCCCGGCCCTGGAGCAATGGCGGGAGGTGGCGGCCAGAGCAAAGGCCCTGGGTGCTGGAGGGAAACTGGTGCCAGCAGCCAGGGGAAGAAGGCCTATTCTTGCACAAACCTTCATGCATCGGGCCTCTAGTAACACAATAATAAACTCTGGGTTTTGAGTACTCCCAACTGTAAACCTACTCTTGTCCCACCCTGTATACATTTCCAAAAAATGGTAGAATTTATGTTCTTCTAGGAAAGCTAAGCATTCAACTTCGCTTCTCCCAGTTCAGATAGATACTAATATTGGTATAGTGAACACTAATATTGAAATTCGTCACTGCATAGGCTAACCTAAATATTTTCAAAATGTCTTTGAAATACCTATTTTTAAATGAAATGTTCAAGGTGACTTTCCTTTTGTTTAAAACACTGATTAAATTTTTTAAAGAAAATATTTTTCTTGCAGCTCATATTCATGAGAGAAACTTGCCCATTGCATTCTTGGGTGGCCTTGAATCAGAGGTGGCTACTGAGGGCAGAATTAATACATCTAAGGTTGTTCCGATGCCTCATTGAAAGCTTCTGCTCCAGTGCCAAGGGCAGAATTCCATAGCCTTGGGCCTTGCTCAAGAATGTCTTCCTTTCAGCATGAGCCAAGACTAGATTAGGTGTCTGCAGGAAAATCAACTAAAAACAGACAAGATACTTGAGGCTTAGGGTCTGGGACTACTCAAGGCCTAGTTCCCACTTAAAAGTGCATTTGGTGCTAAGACTTCAGTTGGTTTGAAAAGGCTTATTAAAGCCAATGAGAGGAGTTTTGGAACTAGTACAAATGCTAAATTTTGGGTCCATGAGCATGGAAGATTGAGTTGGCTGGTGAAAGTCACCAGCCTGCTCTTGCCAATTTGAAAACACTCAAAGGGAGGCACCAGAACCTCTGGGCTGGCGGGAATGTCCCTGGCCGTTCCCTCCAGTTGGCCGCTCCAGAGAAGGCAGTGCCATGATGGTAATGTTCAGCTGTAAACCTGCAGGCAGCCTGCTGGGTCGGGCACAAGCTGGAGCCTACGTAAACATTTGCCCTTTCTAAGCCTGCGTATTGTCTTCCCCAGCAGTTGAATGCCCACCCTCCAAGCTGGGGCTTTGGGGTCTTCTCCAGAGTTTCCATCCCCTTTTCCCTCTCTGTCCAAGTTATCATCATGCACAGCACCCTCTCCCTCACTAGCAAAGCTCCTCAGGTTTGACCTCCTTCCCTCTTTCCTCTGTCAATTCTCTAGCCACCTGCTGGGGCCAAGGTGGCAGGTTTCTTTTGCTGTATTCATTGCCAGGACAAGTTTTATGCATAGATGAAATTGAGAGCTACTCATGAAGCCTGATTTCAAGGATGCACGAACATTTGCAGAGACCCAATACACTGTCATTCCTGCTCAACCATGTCTGACATTTTCGCAAATCTGTATAGATAAAAGGCTAATATGCTAAGTGTCCCTTCTACTGTCAGACCAGTTGTTATGATGCACACTGACCACCAGGGGGCAGACGCTCAACACAGGAGCTGCGGAGCTGCAGGGACTTGGCAGCGGATGTTCTCAGGTGATGCACCCTGAAAACAGAGAGAAGGGAGCCCGATTCCTCACTGGGCCGTGCTATTCCACCTTAGGCGGTGGGTTATATTGTTGCTGGGGCACTGTCGGCCCCAAATCTGGTTTACTGCACACTTGCGTTTGTGTTCCACACCCTGTACGATGGTAACTTTGCAGAATGCCCTCTCAGAATCCGGGACCCTTTGGGGGATGTTGGAGAGCTGGTTTTGGCCTACTCCCCGCAGGCCAGCCCCACCTGCGGGAGGGACCCTGCTTACTCCACAGACACCAAGGAGGAACTCCGGGAGGTCGAATCAGGGTGTGTCCAGCCCCTCTCGCCCACTCCCACCCCGCCCACCTTCTAATTAATTTCCTTTCAATGTGCACGAATCCATGCACTGGATCACTAGTGATAATAATAATGACTTGCATAACAGTTACCTAAGTGCTTGGTGCTATGCTAAGAGCTTGTATGCATATTAATGAGATGAGGTTTAAAGTGTTGAAATGTTTGGCAGAGGTTATCCCATCTTCTGTTTATACTAAGGTGTCAATGGCTGACTGCAGAATAATTCCTGTTAAAATCTTCCCTACATGTGCAGAAGATATGACTTGGAAAAGATGAATGCAAAAGTATCTCAAGGAGAAGTTGTGTGGGTCAGCGGGGAGAAGAGGCTGAGAAAGGGCACACAGCACAGAAACAATAACAAATGGACAGTATCGCCTATTTTATTCAAACCTTTTCTCCCTCATTTACCTCCACTTGTTCAAATAAGCCATACACACCGGTTTTCAGTGTTGTTCGCATTCTTTTCACATCCTCTTCTCATACTCCTAAAATGGCTCCCCCATGAACCTGAGAAATAAATGAAACCTTCACAAACTCTCAGCAGCCTCTGCTGAATCCCTCTTCACTTGCCAGGACATACCTCCTGAATATTACAGTATATATTGTTCATCCCTCCTGCTTGTCAGACCATTCTATACAATAATCAGAATGTGGTTTTGGACAGCAAACTCTATGCCTGATATAGAGTTCACAGAGCACAATATAAATATAATATGTAAGTATAAAATGTATAACCTTATATGCAAGCCAGATATTAATGTAATATTATTCTGCTATCTTCAGGATGCTTTAAAGGGATTAATTACATGATGTCTGCAAAGCAGTTTGAGAACCTCCGGAAAAGGTGCTATATAAATACAAGGTATGATTATTTTTAGGAGCTTCTACTGCTGACATTCAGCATAGCATGAAAGAATGAAAAATTATCTCCATGTTCCCCGTCGAGGTAACAACTTCAGCTTAGGGTTTAGAAAAACCCATTTATAGAAAGTGCTAAAATTAAAAAATGCATTCCTTACATGAGCTCATCTATGTAGCTTGATCTATGGAAGAAGAGACCTTTCTAAACAGAAACTTAAACTTCTTTTTTTTTTTTTAAACATGAGACTCTCTCTAGGCCAAAGTAAGAACTTTCTTTTCATTGAGCTACTCGGGCCCATGGCTCCAGTCCAACGCCCTGTCTCCAGGAGAGACTATATGTTTAGATGAGTGTTGACCACCCCATTCCTGAAGTTTCCCAGCGGGGAGAGAGTCCTCAATCAACTTCAGCCACCTGTTTCTGCTTAACAACCATGCTACTGGGAAGTTCTTCCTGGTGCCGTACTTAAATCGCTATACTGGAAATGTACCAGCTTTCCTCCTATTTATCTTCAGTGAGTGACTCAGCACAGCCAGTGAGTGACTTTTCTGTGTAGTTCATATGTAGTTTTCCTTTTATAGTCCTTCATGTTTGCTGAAAATGGTCACCTATTTCAACTTCGGACATAAATTGTTCTGCCCCTGGAATCATTTTCTTTAATTCTATTTCCTCCACATGTATCACTGAGACCTATTGATCTCATGGAATAAAAACGGCATGAGGATAATTATTTTGTGTCTAGTTTACTGCTAGATGCCCTGTATATAGAACAGAGTGCATGCTCATTAGTATATATTAAGCAAATGAACTGAGTTGTTATCATGATTAAATGAAGTATTAGAGTGCTTAGCACATTGGCATGGAATAAGAGAAACCTGATGTTAGCCATTTCCATGTCCTTGAACTGTACCACTTATTTCTTGCTATCTGGACTTGGGGATAGTGTAGCAATGATCACACAATGGTGTGTCTTGATCTGGTCCATATACTTGGATTGCTTTTATTTCTCAAAATTTAAAAAAAATTTTAAATAGCTTGCAAAAATTTAAACATTGGAAAATATATCTTAAAATGTCCATTTCTATCTTCTCCCGAAAACTCAAAAGACCTGCCAATAAGATGACCCCATTCCCAAATAATAGAGGCCGGCGTGAGTAGCAGCTACTCCTTGAATAGGACGTTTGCTGTCTGGTAGCTCCCATCTCCACCAGGTCTGCTGCCACAGAGGCTCCACCCACCTGCCCTTGTGGGTGGACCAGGTGAAGCACAGTTGAAGATAAAACATGCAAGTGATCAACTGAGGTGTCTGTCCACTTCTCAGTCAGATATGGTACCATTCAGATGCACCCATAATCAGGTCATCTAATCCTCGTAACGCCCTGTGAGATAGGCATCATCATCATCAACAACAACTACAACATGTGACAGATAATTACCTGCCATGCACAGGTAAACTGAAGTTCACACAAGCCCAGTAGGGCATCATCCTGTCTTCTAGTTCCCTCT
Organism: Eptesicus fuscus; assembly: GCF_027574615.1. Classification (NCBI taxonomy): domain Eukaryota; kingdom Metazoa; phylum Chordata; class Mammalia; order Chiroptera; family Vespertilionidae; genus Eptesicus; species Eptesicus fuscus. The sequence continues at coordinate 39,166,759 of NC_072484.1, read as the reverse complement.
TCAGTGAACAGTTTCCTAGTCCAGGAGTCAGCAAACTAGACTTAGTCATCTCTGCTCTTCCCCTTCCCTTTTGTTATTCATCACAGCCACACCCATTCATTTACATATCACCTAAGGTTGCTGCCACGGCTTTTGAACTACAATTACAGAGTTGAGCAGTTGTGCTATAAACCATATGACCTGCAAAGTCTAAAATATTTACTATCTGGGTCCTTACAGAAACAGTTTGCTGATCCCTGGCTTCTGCCTTCATGTAACTTGAATACTTGAAAGGGGCCTTCAGAAGCCATTTAGCATCTATCTCCTCCATCCTAGGCAGGATTAAATATAAACCATATCACACTAATCATTACCCAACTAATTCAGAAGCATACTGTCATCAGAAACTTTACCTTGGTGTCAGTGTGACCATGTTGTAATTCTAGTAATTTGTAAAAAACATACTTAGAATAGTTGCATGATTTACCCTAGGGAACTTCATCTAAATTGGGATACAGAAAAATAGACAGTGACATAAACATAAATATCCTATATAATAAAGAAGTAATATGCAAATTGACCCTCACACAAGATGGCCACCCCTATGTGGTCAAAGATGGCCGCCACAAGATGGCTGGCAGGGGAGGGTAGTTGTAGGCAATCAGGCCAGCAGAAGAGGGCAGTTGGGGGGGGCAGTTGGGGTTCCCTAACCAGGCCTGCAGGGGAGGGCAGTTGGTGGTGGCCAGGCCAGCAGGGAAGGGCAGTTGGGGGTGACCAGGCAGGCAGGGGAGGGCAGTTGGAGGCGATTGGGCTGGCAGGGAAGCAGTTAGGCATCGATCAGGCTGGCAGGGGAGTGATTAGGGGGTGATCAAGCTGGCAGGCAGGCAAGTGGTTAGGAGCCAGCAGTCCCAGATTGGAAAGGGTGCAGGCTGGGCTAAGAAACAGACCCCACCCCCCAGTGCATGAATTTCGTGCACTGGGCCTCTAGTATATACATACATATATACACACATAGATAGCATGTATGTGTACTAGTACATTATATGAATACGTAAATTAAACTGATTAAATCTAAATGAGCAGAAAATGATTGGCAGAGAAAGACTAGAATTGAGCAAATCCTGCTAAAGGATGGGATGTATTTTGGCTATGAGAGTGTGTGTGTGTGTGTGTGTGTGTGTGTGTGTGTGTGTAAATAAATCTATCTTGGAATAGATGTGGGACAGCAAATACAAGGTACATGGGTTGCCACAGACAACTCCCTGTTCACTCCTCATGACAATAATAGGCATTGAGAAACCAATTACTGCCCTTTTACCTGCTGAGCCTTAACATGACTTCAGAATCCTACTTAACACAGTGCTCCAGAGAGCTAAGTTGTATCAACTGAGCAGAGCTGACACACCAGAGACAAACTTTGACATCTCTTGAGAAAAGAAACTAGTTAACAATGGAAGGCAAGAGATTTTGTTCTTATCTCAATCTTATTTTTAGAACCAAGTCATTTACACTATTTTTATCCCTTGACAAGGTGTGGGTAAAATGAGAACAAAGGAGTTAATGAGCTCCTGCTAAGTTACTCATGCTGAACAATTGTAAAGTATTATTTTTATGGTGTAAGCACTTAATGAACATAAAAATATGAGAAATAAAATAGCAGGAGCTAGAAAAGGAAGGCTATTCTGAAATAAATAAAGAGTTTAGCAAGACATTTCCCAGAGTGAATGCCTTTTATAAATTTGAACCATTATCATTTTAACATTTTCTACTTGAAAAAAATAGAAGTGACCACTTGGGTTCAATAATATGAGATATGTAAGGCACTGAAGGAAGACAATGTTACTGATGTTGAATTTAACCTCTTTAAAGTTCACTTAACAGACATTTATAGAATACCTACCACCAGAGAAGACACAGTGCTTGTGGCTTTTGTAAGTACAATGATGTATAAGGAGAAATTAGCAGTTCCCTCAAATCCTTTTTTGTGAGTTTGGAATTGAGGTCAGGTGCTAGTACAGATTACAGTACAGTGGATTAAACACACAAGAGTATATTTTTGTCATGTAACTTAAAGTCTGAGTCAACAATTTTGATGTTAGTTCAGCAAATGATTCAGAATGTCAGGCCAAAGACCCTCCGATTTTCTTGGCCTTTCTCTTATGGTCCCAAAATAGCTGCTGAAGCTCCAGCCAATACATTCATATCTTAAGCAAGGGTGGGGTGTGTGTGGGGGCGGGGGGGGAGAGAGACAGAGAAAAGTGGAAACAAAAAAGTAGATGCCTGCCATCTGAGTTAGGCCTTTTTAAAAAAGTTTCCCAGAAGCTCTACCCAATGATTTTGACTTACTTTTTAATGACCTCACCATCTGCAAGGCATGCTGGGAAATATGGTGTGTGTTTTATGCTTTTTTTTTTTTTAACTGGGCTCATTGTCCCAACAGTTTTCTTTATTGAGGAGGAAGAGAAGAATGGATATTCAGCAATAATTAGCAATCTCAACCACTTGTATAAATTAACTTAAATAACATACATTGTTAATTGTTGTAGGAGATTAACTTTTCTTTCAAAGAGCTTCATTCTAGTAGGGAAAATAAGATACGCTCACACAACAAAATAAATCAAATAGAAAGCAATTTATCATTTAGATAAACTACAAATTATCCAAAGGATACAAAACTGTATTATATAGACAAAAAAATGTCACAAATGCTTTTAATTAGGTAAAGAGACAGTGGTTAATTTTTATTTCCAAATGTCCCACAATGAATATTTACAGAGGTAGAGAGAGAAGGCATCATAAAGGAGGGATGGCATGATTTTGTTTTCACATCTATTATTTCATTTTATCGTTATAACTGCAGCATTTAGAAGAATAAGAGGGCATAATTGGGCATAATGAACATTTAAATAATGAATCCATATGAACTCAGGTTTTTGGAAAAATGGTTAAAGAACTGAATGCCTAAACTGGGTGCGGGGCTCGACCATAATGATACTTCTCTGCACTCGAAATATATAGAATCATAGAATGTTATGTGAGCTGTGAAAGTAATGACAATCTGGACTGTCATTTATGCCTGTGAGTCCAATTCATTTCCCATTTTCTAAAGAAAGTCATTAGTGGAAGGATGCCAGAAAATGATTATCAGCAAAATAAGGTGGTGCTCTGGCACCGTGTGCCACCCGAGCTTTGTGGTTCCAAGGATCTGGGCACCGGCACTTTCCCAATACCCTTGGACATGCGTACTAAATAGTCCTTTTTACATAACTTTTAATACCATAGTCTACCCTGTCCAAATTGCTAATTTGCACTAACTCACACACTAGTCAGTTAAGTTTCTCCTGGGCCTACTGGTACTTTAAAAATACATGAGGAGCAGTAAGAGCAAAGTGGTGGACAAAAGGAGGCTGGGAACCAACCATGTCCTAAAGTGCCCTAGCTTCCCCAATTCGTTGGTTATGGCACCAAGTAGCCAAGAAGGATTACTTTTGTGTGGAGATGTGACCCAAAAAGCCATGATCTAAGGAAATGTTCAAACATGAGCCATTTCTGTTTCTTTTCATGGTGAGGTCATCTTTCTCTTTTGGCATAATAGAGTTCTTGTCCTATCCAGCTAGCAAAGCATGATCAGTGATTTTACAAGAAGAGGGAATTTGAACACAGACATACACAGAGGGAAGACGATGTGAAGATACGGCGAGAAGGCAGCCATTTGCAAGCCAGAGAGAAAGGGCTCAGAATAAACCATCCCTGACAACACATTGATCCCATATTTCTAACCTCCAGAACTGTAAGAAGCTAAATTTCCTTTGGTTAAGCTACCCCATCTATAGTACTTTGTTATTGCAGTCTCCGCAAAGTAATACATACAGTATATGCTTTTTTTTTTTCTTGATCTAGTTTCTTTCACTCAGTATAACTATGTTGTGGTATGTGTCCATAGTTTAATCTTTTTTATTGCTGTATTCCATCATATGAATATACAGCTTCTTTGCCTATTCACTACTGATGAATACTTGGATTATAATATATATATATGCTTTTATTTCTTTTTAGGTACTATATAGGAATGGAATGGCTGGGTCATATGGTAAATGTATGTTTAACATTATAAGAAGCTATTTGTGCCATTTTACCTTCTTATTAGCAGTGTATAAGAGCTCCATTTCCTCCGCATCATTGCCAGCACTTGATAGAGTGAATCTTTTTAATTTTACATTCTGATGGTTGTGGTTTTAATTTGCATTTCACAATGACTAATAACATTGAGCAACTATTCATGCGCTTATTTTCCATCCATATATCTTCTCCAATGGTGTCTGTTCAAATATGTTATAATGGCCTTTTTTAGATCATGCTAAAGAGTTGCGGGTTTGTTCTGTTTGTAGCAGGAAACCATGAATAGGTTTGGAGCCGTGGAGTAACATGGTAAAATCTCTTATCTAGAAAGATCACCTTCATGGCCGAGGATAGCAGGAGTGAGAGTGGATCACAATTTCAGATAGGAGGCTGGGACAAAAGGGTAAGTAGGGAAGATGAGAGCTCAGAAAAGTGGAGATAATAGAGCCTGGGCAGCAGGAGGGGCCAATTCCAAAGATGTTTGCAGGCAGAGTCAGGACTTGGCAAAGAACTGACTCACCAGTTGCTGTGGAGTGAAGGAAAGGAGGGTTCATATGTCTCTGCGGTTGCTGGCTTGGGTGACAATAAGTAGTCTTATGGGAATGGGTCATGTCTAGTGAATTTGAAACAGGGATCAATCACGTAGTCAGTGCCAACTCCAAGATTCTGACTGAGTCAAAACAGAGGCATGAGAAGAAGGAGACTAAAACGTTGGCATTGGTGGAATGAAGAGTTAAGTCACCTCTTTTTAGCAACAGCTGAACCTACCATCCTCTTCTCATCACTTGCCAGTGTCATGAGTCACTGCCTCCCAACTGGCCTGGCTGGGTGAGCTAAATTCCCCTCCGTTGAGTTGAGGGCTCCCCTGGCAGGCCTCTATCCCTCCGGTTAATACTTTATATCAAAATTATTTATTCCTCACACTAGGCAGTAACCTTCTCAAGGTCAAGAATCAAGCGCTATTTGTGTACTATCAATGTCTGGCAGGGTCCCCAACAATGGGCAGGCACCCAATAGAGTACATCCATGGAAACTTATAGAAGGGAAGTGTGGTAAGAGAGTCATGGGACCACAACAAACCTTCTGTTATAACTCATGCTGAGTGGTCAGTGGAGGGCAAAGCGCCTTCTCCTTTGCCCATTGTAAGGGGACAGCTTTGAGGAAATGGGGAAAAGTTGAAACAATAATGGACTGCTTTAGCTTCCCTCCAGTCAGCCCTCTGTGTTTCCTCCACCGCCATGAGAAACCAGAGGCCCACCTTCACCTCTAGATCTGAGTCACAACCCTGCTCTCCACAGTCTAGTGTTCCCACAGCCTGCACCCAGACCCAGGCAGCAGGAGAGGTGTCCTGTGCTTCCCAACACCACCTGCAACATAGTTCTGGGGTCCTCTTATCTCCCAGCAGAGTTCTTGGTCTTTTAGCTGTTCATTGAGAGGCAAAGAGGAGATACTGTGGGCCCTTGTGTTCCTCCATAACACTTCTGCTTCCTCGGGCTGGCATCCTGTTCTTCGGGAGGTGATATTTCGTTGGAGAGCTCCCCAGTGTCTGTTGTTATGTTTGAGACTGATTTTTGTTCCAGACTAGTGGGCTGGGGAGACAAGACTGCACTAAGTGACACAACATGAACAGAATGCTTCGCCCCACCCCCTGCTTCACAGAGCTTCCAGAAAACTCCTTCCTTTGTGTCTTCCCCCTATCTTCTCATCCATCTACGTAATCTCAGATTCTGCGTTGCTTTTGGAATTGTGTTGTGTAGGGAAGTGTCAACAAAGTGACCACGATCTCCTAAGTCCTCAGCCTTCTGCATCTACCTCCCCCACCTTCCATAGACTCTCCATTTCCTTCCAACCTTTCCTTCCGGACATGACTTAAAAACCATCTCATGATTTAAAACACATATTCTACTGTACTCACCCATGTCACTTTCCTCCCCAAAGACAAATCATAGATGTATGGCAGAAATTTTTCAGTTCAGAACACAGGTCTGTTTTTCTCAGAAGAGAAAGTAAAAAACTTAACAGCTTAAATAACATGGATGTTGTGGGTGCATCATTTTCAGTAACTATGGCACCACAGTCCCTACTCCCTAATTAGGCCAATAACTAGTACTCTATTTGGGGCCCTAATTTCTTTCCTTTCTCATGTTGTAAAAAAAAAAAAAGTCCAACAACAGCTCCTTTTGAACCAAAAATTATTGTGCTTTAGTCTCAGGCCAACGAAAATTTTATTTTGGAAAGTTTGAATCAAATTTTCTGAGTTACTCATGAAGGAAAGGTCATGAAAATGTAATATTTCTGACTTAGGTTTTTAAAAAATTCAACCTTTGGAATTCCCTTCATTCAAAAATCACTTTAAAAAGAACAACCCAAACTTTTTATGCTCTTGGATTCCCATAATAAACTAGTCATAAGCTGTACTTGAAAGAATGTTAAAGTACATGAATATAAACTCATCAGTTGTATACTAGTCAGTTCATAATACTAATTAGCCATCTCTTAGTTCTGTATATTATTAGCTAGGGATACAGATAATATAAATAGTGGGAAATTCCACAGTAATGTTTATTTACTATCTGAGTATCTTACATACTGGAAATCTATAATTCTTCAAATAAATAACAGAGCCAATTATAAAATTGAACTCCATGATGCATTTCATCCTTTTTCAAATTTTCTGTTGAGAATAACTTAATAAATGTTATTTAAAAGTTGACTTAGTGATGTTGTTCAAGTGTCCCTTTGCTTTCCTGTTACCTTTATTAAACTATCTCATTGCACGATGGAAACAAGCAGAGGAGACAAATTCTGAACCAAACATGTGCTTTAGTAATCTAGCTATATTTGTAATTTCACATTCCTTTAGGTTACAGGAACTAATTAAGTGCTTTTGCTTAAAAGGTCACCTGAGGGCTGCATGGAGTTCAGAAGGAAATTGTGAATAGAGCCGTCAAATAATATTATTGGGCTGTTTAATTCTATCAAAAATAATTTAAAATATGAACCACGGCAGGTAACTCACAATTAGAAAGCTCCGCTTACAGAAAACCAGGACGAGGTTTACATAGCTCCGTATCTATATAAATCTTCATGTATTAGTCACTTGGGTTTGGCTTTAAGAGCTGTCTCAGACACCAGGCATGATGTAGCCCAAGAGAAAGCCTCAGAATCAGAACTGTTCATTCCCAGACCCAACATTGCACGGGTGCAGCTCAGAGGAGGACGTGGGATCTCCTTTGGGGAGATACATTCTCCCTCCCCTAGGCACGTCCTCTCAGGCTTTCTCAGTATAAGTGAGCTCTGTGGCTTACTTATTTTCCAGACTCAGTCTTCCAGATCGCGCCAACTAGTGGACACCAACTAACCAGGATATTTCTGGAATTGCTGCATCCATTCTGAAAGTCCTGGCCAATCACAGGAAGCCAAAGTCAATTTGATTGATATTGAAGTCAGAGCAGACAACAGTCACCAAGTGCACCAAAGCACAGCAGGACATGGAGGACCACACCCCAAACCATCCCAAACTCCCAGCGTCTGGCTTCAAGCCAGCTCCAGTGCTATACTAATCTCACACTCACAGCCCTACATTTTACAGGAATGCATAATCACATTACGGCTGGTGAACGGATATACTACTCTCAGTACAGCTGCACGCTCAGAAGACCAATGAGGCTGACCAAGTAACAAAAATTAGAGAAACAAGCCTATCTTACGGCAATAGGGAGTGGTGGGGACTGGGTAAACTGTAGAACACACACTACACCTAAAGAAAGCAGCTGGTCTCAGTTCCTACCAGCAGATACTTTGCAGGAATACAGGCCCAATGCTGCTTAATTCTTTTTTTTCGAGAGAACTAAAAAGGCTGGAATTTTATGTGAGTGCTCCAAATTTTTAAGTGTTGGTAGGTAATAAATTTTTTTTAAATATTGGGTTAACCAAATAAAACACAACTGGGTACCAGATGTGGCTCAAGGACCAACAGATCGCAATGTCCAATTTATGTAATTCGTTGTAATTATATATAGCCTATGTTCCCAAATACTTGAAATATTATTTTTAATGTGTTTTTATAAGACAGCACAATTTTTTCTGCCTCAGCTAAATGTTATTTCTGGTTTTGTTCGTGTTGCACTCTCAAGTAGAATTCAATGTTTTAATTGTGAGTTTTGATCTTCCGTTCTTGGTTACATTCTCTTAGCAGTTTGGAAGAGTGCTTCTTACTGTTTTACAACACAATCTTCCACTTTTAACAACAAAAAATGTGTTTTACTCCTTCCCCCCAGCCCCCAGGATTGAAGGGGGGGAAAAAGTCCTCCTCATTTACTTTCCTAACAATGACTAGCATCATTGCTGATGTCAATGGAAACATGAGGGAGGAATAGGGGTTAAATTAAATTTCCTTTTATGCTTAGTTTTTTCCTAAAAAGAGAAGTGAATATTCTGGAAAATGGTTAAACTCATTTAAAAAAATAAAGAAAGAATGTTGTTGTTGGTTCAACACCAGGCGTTTTGGTGAAGTGATAAGATTTTTAAAAAGCAAAGCTTTTCACCAGGTGTATGACACCATTTCACATAGCCATTTGGGTTTAAATGGAATGAAACTGGGAAAAGAATGCATTTTGCATTTGTAATTCAGTTAAATAGCTGCAACACATGAATTGGTCTGCTGGTAGTTCCCCATATGTTCCTTTAGTCATTTCAACATTTTCTGCAAAACCAGTAAAAATGATCACTTTCCTATGAGACTTAACCTCTTAACAGTTAGGCTTTTTTGTTTTTGGATCTAAAATTACTGTTACTGGAGTAATTATAAACAACACTATGAAAATTATTCATCAAGTGATCATCATCAAATAATATTTATGTGCACCTGGTGATGATATGTTACTTTTTCATGGCAGCGCCTAAAATCTTAAATACCATGCAAATTCTCACTTAAGAAAGAGAAATGCAATTTCCCCTTTCTGAGATATCCTCTGGACTCTAAAATGATAATGTAGTACCTTACTCACATCATCAAACCATGAAGGAAAAATGAGTACATATTATTCCATGTAAAATCACTTTTATTCTTTTTACCTCAGTTATTTGTGGCTTTCTTTGAAAAATTCAACTTTTGATGTTATAGATAAGATATCCAAACTGCTACTTGAATATTCTATTTTCAACCCATATATATAGAGAGAGAGAGTGAGTCTCATAAATGTGGACATTACTTTTACACATGATTGCCCTTGTACCTGCCTTCTTAACACCTATAAAAACAAAACACTCTGTCAGTACATCATCAGTAAGGGTATATTCATAGCTAGTATTTGGGCTCCAGGCTTCAGGAGCAGACCCAACTGGGAATATAGCATATAAAGTTCTTCTCGTTTTTCCAATCACCAAGGTCAACACCTTGAAGTCAGATTTGAATCTTCTCTTCCCTGCTTCCCACATCTAATCAGTGGCCAAGCCTACTATCTCTACTTTCACAGTATTTGATGCATTTATCTCTTGCCCTTCTTCACTGACATTTCCACTACACTAATACAGAATCTCAGGGGCCAATTAAGAATGGAATCCATGGGCATAAGGTCGTTTGCTATGTCTGGATAGACATGCCCAAAGCCAGGCTCCAACCTCAAGTCATGACTAAGTGACGGGTAGTAGAGTCACTTTTAAGAAATCTCCAGGCTCAGAGTGGAGATGATGATGCAAAGCAGTGGTTCTCAACCTTTCTAATGCCGCGACCCTTTAATACAGTTCCTCATGTTGTGGTGACCCCCAACCATAAAATTATTTTCGTTGCTACTTCATAACTGTAATTTTGCTACTGTTAATGAATCGTAATGTAAATATCTGTGTTTTCTGATGGTCTTAGGCTCTACAGTAGCGGTTCTCAACCTGTGAGTTGCAACCCACAGGTTGAGAACCGCTAGCAGGGTCACCTAAGACCATCGGAAAACACAGATATTTACATTACGATTCATAACAGTAGAAAAATTACAGTTATGAAGTAGCAACGAAAATAATTTTATGGTAGGGGGTCACCACAACATGAGGAACTGTATTAAAGGGTCGTGGCATTAGAAAGGTTGAGAACCACTGATCCAAAGGCTCCTCAAGAGTTTGAAATGGCCGTCAGTTTTAAGGAATGTCTGAATAAGAAATCTCATTTTTTTCTAAGACCTTGCCCTAGATGACCTCATCCTTTAAAAGAATCCACATGGGCTGAGATTGATTGACAGGGTGGGGTGGGCATAATTTCCATCTGAAATCACTGGGGGAAGGGGATGGTATGTTAGATAAATTGAAGAGAGTACTAAGGGCAGGGGTTTTTGCCCTCCTTTCTGCTTTAGATCTACTTATAGTATAGCCACCTCAAAATCAACCTGTGGATCCAGCAAGAATGGAGCCCAGAAGTTCCTGAAGCCCTTCTAACGGGGGTTGAAAGCTTAGTGGAAAAGGATGGCATGTCCAGAGATCTGGCATGATGAGATGGAGAGAGACCTTGCAGTGAAGGTTGGGAGTAACCACCCAGATGGAAGCCAAAAGGAAGGTATGGCAATGATGCAATGGGTTTGCAGCACCAGTGAGAAGCAAGGAAAGACCATGTCAACCAGTAAGGTCTGTAGATCCCTAGTCGAGCTCAGACCCAAAAGCCACAAATCAAATCAACCATTAATCCCATTCCCAGAAACCAGCAGAGAGACAAAGGGACATCACCCCAAAGACCAGAAGATCTGGAGGACACTTCTCCTCTTCAGGGGGCTGAGTGAGCCAAATCCTCCCCTAGTAGACTCCAGGGGAGTTGAGGACAGGGCAGAAACAACAATATTAATGAGAGGTAATACCTTTTGAGACCTTACAATGCCAGATCATATTCTGAGTATTTATGTTAACTCATTTGATTCTCCCAACAACCTTTGAGGGATTTTACTACATTTTATTCTGACTTCACATATGTAGAAACTGAGACACAGAGAGAGTGAATAATTTGCCTAAGGCCACACAGCCACTAAGCGACAGAACTGGGATTCACAGCAGGCAGTCTGGCTGTACCGCCCTCACTCATAGCCATTCTACAATGATGTCTCTATTTTAAAAAAGAAGAAATGAAAAAAACAAAAAACAACTCATAGACACAGACAATAGCATGATGATTATCAGAGGGAAAGGGGGCATGGGGAAGTAGGAGCGGGTATAGGGAAGATAAATGGTGATAGAAGGAAACTTGACTTTGGGATGGTGGGGGGAGGAGGTGAACACATAATACAATATACAGATGGTGTATTCCAGAATTGTATACCTGAAACCTATATAATTTTATTAACCAATGTCACCCCAATATAGTCGATAAAAAATAAATAAGAAGCAATCTTATCACATGGAATCTTACAAGATGGTACAGGAAATAAAGCATTTGTACAAAAGCCAGTAACCAGGAAATGAAGGAACCGTCCCCTTCCCCAGTAGATCCAGCCACCATTTTGAAGAACACTAAAGGGAGAGAGATATAGAGACGATGATAAATATACTATAATCTTTTTACATGCCAGGTACTGTTCTAAGCACTTTACATGCATTCACTCATTTACTCCTCAGTATAAGCTGTGATGTAGACCAGTGCTGCCCAACAGAACCTTATGACAGATATCCTATTCAGGGCTCTCCAGTGTGTAGCCACAAGCTGCACGTGACGACTGAATCCTTAAAACGTGGCTAGTGCAACTGAGGCCAAGAATTGTTACCCTCGTTTCACTTCAGTTACTTTACATTTCAGTTTAAAGAGGCGTGCGCGGGCCGTGCCTACTGAATTGGACAGCGCAGAGGTGGATTTTTTTCCCCAGTTAACCGATAAGGACACTGAAGCCCAGTGTGGCTTGGTAATTGGAGCTAATCGTTGGCAAAATCGTGGTTTTAAACCCAGACAGTCTCTGGAGCACACACTTTTCACACTAACATTCTTTCTTCCCTTAGTAGTTGGGTCCAGATCAGACAAAATAAAGACATTAATTTTCCCCTTAGAGTGTCTCAACTGCAATGCCTACTCTCCATTAAATGTGATGTGTGTTTAACACAGTGGGTGAGGCTGTCCTGTTTGGCCTGGGTACTCTTGCATGCCTTGAATGTAGGGGGCTGGCCAATTACTGTTACCCCGAAAGGTCTAAACCGAGAAGGGTACAGCTAATTTATGGGGCAGTGGAGCCTGTCCATTTAAGGATGCCAGGATGAGCTCACAGGGGCGAGCACCCTGCGGTCAAGCTGAAGGAATGAGGTGGGGGGAGGTCACCATCAGAAATAATGTCTCAGAAAGTAGAGTGCCGGGGAAACTACAAAGCACGGCTCAAAGCCCAGAGAAAGATACAAATGGGGGAGTCAAACTGGAAACATTTTCTTAAACCAGAGGCATAGCCTGAAATTGGCAGAATGCGCAGAACAGATACACAGACCACAACATTAAAGGCTGCCTGGCTCCCACTGACAGCTTGGATGGCTAAGCAAAAGCTTACCTCTCCATGGTTTAATGTCACCTGGGACCCAGTAACAATATTTGGCCCCTTGCTCTAAAGTTAAAGACTTGTTTGTAACCTGCTCTTAGCTACCCATATAGGAAAAGAACCAAAATATTCCAAGAAGCGTTTTACTGGGATTAAGTATTTTTGTTACAGTTTCTTTGATTCTATTTCATGCATGAAAAAGAATTTAATTGTGCCCAGTTTTGCTCTGATGTCAATTCCCTGTGTCTCACTCTGGGTTCCGGACAGTGAAGCTGAGAGGTCAGTTTCTACGGATCCCATCTTGAAAAATAGTTTTCACTGGAAATTAAATCAGGGATTTTTTTTTAAAATATTTTATTTATTTATTTACTTTTGAAATTTGGGTTGAAATAAAGCTGCTTTCTTTTTGGAATAAAAGACCGCATTACATTTTTGAGAAAGGGAATCTAATAAGAACACCGCGGAAAATAAGGACTTTTTAAGTGCAAGTTGTATCAAAGCAAAAGCAAGTCAGCCCACTACTAACGTGCTCCTGCAGGAATAAATAAAGATGGTTAAAGATTTTTTATAATGAGGAACAAAAACCTGGGGGAAACTGTGTGCCAAGGGGGAGAATTTTGTGATTTAAAATGTGTGTGTGTGTGTGTGTGTGCGGGTATGTGTGACATTTGTGAAATTTCAAAAAATGTTTCCATTTTGCCAGGCAGCGCTCACAAAGCCAAACCTTGGAGCTCCGCACAGCACCTAGGCCAAAAGCAATCAACAGCCCGAGCCCACACAACAGCACATTAGCAAATATGCCAGCTTCCCTCACATCACGCAGTCAAAGAAATGAAAATCATAATGCTGAATTGCACAACTCCCAGAACACAGGAAAGAAACAAAAATGAAAGAAAAAAATAATTTAAAGGGCAAGTTATTCTTAACAGTTGTGCATGATTGAGAGATAAGCTTCAATTTCTTTCAATATAAAATATAAGTGAACTGAGTTTCCAAATTTATATCAATATAGTCACCAGCTACCCTAAGGAAGTCAAGAGTTGCTCTTGTTACCTTCCTTGGCCTGTAGGATCACCGACGTGAGCCCTGCTCTTCAATACTGATGGATGTCGTAGAGCAGCAGTCAGCAAACATTTTCTGTAAAGAGCCAGATAATAAATATTTTAGACTGTGTAAGCCATGGAGTCTCAGTTGTAACTATTCAACTCGCTGCTATAGCATGAAAGAAGCCATAGACAACCTGTAAATGAATGAGCCAGAGCTGCTCCAATAAAACTTTATTTACAAAAAGAGATGGCAGACTTTAGTCCTAGTAAATCTGATAAGGGAAAGAATACATATTTTAGATACTAGAGCAAGAATAAGATTGATTTATATTTGGGGGAAGATATATTTATTCCTAAATCTATGCACTGCTAATCTACTCCAGATTTCTCTAATCTAATTGTATCTAACATCTATAATAATAAAAGCGTAATATGCTAATTAGACCAGACAGCTGAACGTCCGGAAGGATGAAGCCAGGGCTGCGAGGGCCGAGCCCCTTGCATGAATTTTGTGCATCAGGCCTCTAGTTTTAGTATAAGAACTAGAATATGATGTAGTTAAAATTGTAAAATCTCTAGCAAATTTCAGCTTTTGTTTCACTCTACAGTTTAAATGTTTCCTCTCCAAAGGTGACTACCCTAAGCAAATTCAGTTACTCAATTCCTCTTCCTGTCACAAACATTAATTTGTAGATCAGTTACCTTTTCTGAATTCCTATAGCATAATATTGTGCCTAAAATATATGTAAGTAGACAACTAAATAAGTGACTGCACTGTCTTCCACTTGAAAAATAATCAAAATTGGAACCCTAAAATATAGTAGAGAAATACTATCAAAGTTTAGAAGGAAAAAGATTTGGGATCTCAATTCCTAGGCCCAATTGCTCAATAAAGCAAATTACAGATATTCATGGACTCAGAAAATGTACTGCCTTTTAAAAAAAGTATCCAAGTGTTTGTACCAGAAAATTTAAAAATAAATCCAACAAGGAGAAAGACATCAGCTTCAAGAAATAATGACAGCACAAAACTTATGATCAGATCTAAATAATGACAGTGCTTTTAACCTTTTGCACTCGGATGTCGAGTGTGACTCGACACGGTTAGCATCGGTAGCAGCTCATATGTCGAGCCACACTCGACACGTAGTTTCACCGCGGTGGGGGGAAGGGGGATTTTTGTCTATTTTTCCAGTATCTTTTCTTGTTTTCATTAGCATGAAAGGACAAGTAAAATGTAAATGCCGTCTCAACTGATGCCACCACCTAAGCTTATCTTTTGCATAGGCAGCAATCTTGAGTAGGAGGGTCCAAGGCATGAGTCATTGCATCATGCCTTTTTGAGCTTGCATCATCTTCCCTTGGTAAAGAACCTTCCTTATCTTTTCGTCTCCTAGGTTTGTTTAGGTTTCTATTAGCATATCACAGATGTTGTCATGACACAGGGTTTAGTTGAATGATTGGTTTGCCCCCTAGCAGTCGCACGTTCTGAGTGAATTTCCCCTCCTCAGGATGGATAAGTTTTCCAAAGACATAGAAAGCAGCGATGATGAATTTTACTTCAAAAACGAAGAAAAAAGTGAAAATGTAATAGTGACGAAAGTGAGTTCTCTGAGGATGTGAGTGGAGATGATGAACAAATCGCTGGTCCTAGTGGAACTACAGAAAGGAAAAAGTCCCTTGTTTTGCCCAAAGATCTGGCTGAAAGTACTGACAGTGACAGTTACATTGAATTCATAAAGGCAAAACGAAGACGCACAATTGTTTATTCGAGTGAGAGTGATGGAGATATAGGTGAAATCATTGAGAAATTGGGTATAAGACCCAGTGAAAGTTACGTTTCTAGGGGCAAACAGGAAAAAGAAAAGTGGACATCTACATCTGTGAATGACAAAGAGCCTAGCAGAATCCCTTTCTCCACTGGTCAGTTACATGTTGGACCTCAAGTTCCTTCTGGATGTGCCACACCAATAGACTTTTTTCAGTTGTTTTTTACTGAGACGTTGATAAAAAATATAACGGATGAGACAAATGAGTATGCTAGGCATAAAATTAGCCAGAAAGAACTATCCCAGCGATCCACTTGGAATAATTGGAAAGATGTGACGATAGAGGAAATGAAGGCTTTTCTTGGTGTAATACTAAATATGGGTGTATTGAATCACCCCAACCTGCAGAGTTATTGGTCCACAGATTTTGAGTCTCATATACCATTTTTTCGATCTGTTTTCAAAAGAGAAAGGTTCTTGCAAATATTTTGGATGTTACACTTGAAAAACGACCAAAAGTCAAGTAAAGATTTGAGAACAAGAACCGAGAAGGTAAACTGCTTCTTGTCATACCTTGAAATGAAATTTAGGGAGAGATTCTGTCCTGGAAGAGAGATTGCTGTTGATGAGGCTGTTGTTGGTTTCAAGGGAAAGATACACTTCATCACATATAATCCTAAAAAGCCAACAAAATGGGGTAGTCGTTTATATGTCCTCTCAGATTCAAAATGTGGTTACGTACATTCATTTGTCCCTTATTATGGAGGAATAACATCTGAAACGTTGGTGAGACCTGATCTCTCTTTTACTAGCAGAATAGTTTTAGAGCTTCATGAAAGATTGAAGAACTCAGTACCTGGTTCTCAAGGTTATCATTTCTTCACTGACAGGTATTACACTAGTGTCACTCTTACAAAGGAATTGTTCAAGGAAAAAACACACTTGACAGGGACAACAATGCCCAATAGGAAAGATAATCCACCTGTTATCAAACATCCAAAGCTAATGAAAGGAGAGATAGTGGCTTTCAGGGATAAAAATGTAATGCTTCTTGCATGGAAAGACAAGAGGATAGTCACAATGCTCAGTACATGGGACACTTCAGAGACTGAGTCTGTGGAAAGGAGAGTGCGTGGTGGTGGGAAGGAAATAGTTCTCAAACCCAAGGTCGTGACCAACTATACAAAGTTTATGGGGGGGGGGGTGTTGATATAGCTGATCACTACACAGGCACATACTGTTTCATGAGGAAGACTCTAAAATGGTGGCATAAATTGTTTTTCTGGGGGCTTGAGGTCAGTGTTGTAAATTCCTATCTATTGTACAAAGAATGCCAAAAAAGAAAAAATGAAACACCGATAATGCATGTGAAATTTATTAGGAAACTAGTACATGATCTTGTTGGAGAATTCAGAGATGGTACACTAACTTCCAGGGGTAGATTATTATCCACTAACTTAGAGCAACGTTTAGATGGAAAGCTCCATATAATCACACCTCACCCTAACAAAAAACACAAAGATTGTGTTGTTTGTTCTAACAGAAAAATCAAAGGAGGAAGAAGAGAGACGATTTATATTTGCGAAACATGTGAATGTAAACCAGGTCTTCATGTGGGTGAATGTTTCAAAAAATATCACACCATGAAAAATTATAGAGATTAAAATTACTCTTTGAATGTATCAATAATTTGAAATATAAAAAAATCCAAATAAATAAGTTCGTATGAAAAGAAACTCCAGTTTTTTATTCTACTGCTGCGCTTTGTAAAATCTGGGGTATTTAAAAAATTAAATCCTGAGTAGAATAAAAGAATCGAGAAAAAAGCAAGCGAGTGCAAAGGGTTAAACTTAGTTCAATTATTGAGCAATCATTCTTTATAAAATAGGGACGAAACAAAATAAATTAGACACAAGGTTGAAATGAAATTTCTATCAACACAGAGGAGGAAGTAGACTGCAAAGTGGGGAGAGGCGGCCTCTCACTGTCTTGTCTTCTTTGAGGAGGTGAGAGACACTATGTTAGAAATTGATAAATGGGAACATATTCAACTATGTTATTTAAAAAATGAGCCCTCGATGAATAGTAGAAGTGTGTATAACCTTCAAACAAGTAGACAAAAAAATAACGGTAAAGAAAACTCAATCACTCCAGGAAAGGGTAAAAACTAATTTACATAAAAATAGGAAACCAACCAGGATGTCAGAGTGAGACCAAATGTTTCCATTTTCCTAGGAAATGGCAACAGATAAATTTCCCAATTCAAAGACTGAGAATTTAAGATTAGGTTTTTTTGTTAAGCCAAATCTAGGTATATCTGTTTCCAAGAGATACGCCTAGAACAACATGTTTCAGAAAGATCAAATATAAAGGGATGGACAAAGATATAATAGGCAAATGCTATACCATAAAGCAGAGTGGCAACATTACAGTTAGTCAGGGCAGGAAGCAATAAGTAAGACAAAGACAGTATCATCCATAAAGAAGATATAAACACAGTACATCTAACACTCAACTATCAAACTACATTTTAAAAAAATGTTAGAAATCCAAAAGCAACTGACAAATTTAATATCATAATGGGAAATGTTAATACTTTTCTCTCAGAAATTGATAGAAGCACACCAAAAAAAAAAAATAGATTTGAATAGCACAATTAACATGCTTGATTTAATAAAATAAGGAGAACTTTGTAACAAAAGAATAAACATCCTTTTTAAATACCCATGGAACATTTATAACACTGATGATACATTAGGCCACAAAAAGTATTCTCAAAAAATTTTTAATAGTAGAAATCTGCAAACCATACTCCACAACTAGAATGTACTAAAATAAACATTAACCAAAAAATGGTCAAATTAAAATCCATCCACTAGAGAGTTAAAAACATTTTCTAATTAGTCCTAGATTAAAAAGAAATTCATAATTTATATTACAGACTATTTATAAAGTAATAATGCTGAGAGCACTATGCATTAGAATTCAGGGGCACTTTATATTTCGTGGAAAGCAGGAAAGATTGAAAATAAGTGAACTGAGCCCACAATCTGAAAGTTTGATACAAACTACGTAGTGCGTCTTCCCACACATCCAAAAAAGATTAATAAAAGCCAAATGCAGGTATATAGAGATAGAGATACAGAAGAGAAAAGAAAATAGTTTACCTGGTCGGTAAATGCAACAGATTGTTACTTGAAGAGCAGTACAGCAAATAAGATCAGAAAAAAAAAATGAAAACAACTTTGGAAATGAAAAGAGGGGCTTAGCTATATATATAATAAATTTTAAAACCTTAAGAGAAAACCATGTAAGGTTTATATAAATATACTTGAAAATGTGGATGAGATGAATAATAATCCATGACCATGCAAACACCTTGAGCATGCATGAGTCTAGAAAGGTTAAAAAAAAGGAACACACACACAAAAACTGACCAGACAAATAATTGTAAGAGAAATTAAAAATTTAGTCAAAGATTAATTCTCTTCCTGTTGTGTTTTATTGATCCTTAGTAATTTATATTATTTAATGTTTCACAGAAAAAATAAGTGAAAGTATTAAAACATATTGTAAGGTTAGCAAAACACCAATATCAACATCAGACAGAGTATAGCGGGGAAAAACGATGTGTCAGTCTAACTCATGCTTTTTGATGCAAAAAATCCTAAATTATATATTATTAAGCTGAATCTACTAAGATATTAAAATACAAAACAAAGTAAATCAGAAGGTTTATACCAAAATCATGAGATTTGTACCAGAATCACAAGGATGATTCAAAATGAAGACAGTAAGAATGCAATTTAGCATCCTAATAAAGAAAAATAGTGATGATTATCTTAATCTATGCTGATACATTATATGACGTTTTGTTGGGGGAAAAAAATCTTCCTTAACTTAATAAAGACTATCAGTTAGCAATCTATAAGCTACCATTAAACTTGGTGGTGAACATTAGATACACTCCCACTCAGGAATAAGACAAGAATGCCTGCCATGACTTATTATCATGGAATGCCATGTGATGGCAAAAAACACCCCTGAAAGACCAACAGAGCTGGGCTACTCACTGGAGCTGTGTCCCTCAGCCTCCCACTGTGTAAGACTCTACCATGGTGCCTTGAAGGAGGAAGCTCTCTCTTGCCTGATGATGGGCCAGCAGCTGGCATTTGAAGATAGTGATCTTCAAGCTGAACTCTTGGGCCCTCTTTAAAACTTTGCCCTCAAACCTATGTTCATTTCATTGTCACTTTTGCCCCCATAACTTCTCAACCTCAGCACTAGAGCAGTCCCACCTTATCCATGGGGATAAGTTCCAAGATCCCCAGTGGATGCCTGAAACCTCAGATAGTACTGAACCCTATACTAGTATATACTATGCTTTTCCTACCCATACATACTTATGATAAAGTTTAATTTATAAATTAGGCACAGTAAGAGATTAGCAATCCTATCTAATAAAAGAGAAACATGCAAATTGACCGTACCACTGCTACGCCCACCAGCCAATCAAGAGCGAGTATGCAAATTAACCCAACCAAGATGGCGGTGGCCACAGAGCTGGAGCAAGCAGGAGGCTTGGGTTGCCCCCGGCAATGCAGGAAGCCAAGCTTCCCGCCCACCCTGGCCTGCCCTGGCCTCTGCTCAAGGCTACAAAGTTTCAATTATAGAAGATAAATAAATCCTAGATACCTGCTTCCAGTCGGCCCTGGCCTCCACTCAAGGAGGCACTGAAAAAAAAACAAAAAAGCAAAACAGGAGGGCCTGGGAGCTCGGGTCACCAGGGGCCGGGGCCAGCCTGCAAACAGCCATTATCCCCTCACCCAGGCTGGCCAGGCACCCCAGCGGGACCCCCACCTGGATCCGGGACAGCCTTCAGGGCAAACCAGCTGGCTCCCACCCGTGCACCAGGCCTCTGTCTATACTAATAAAAGGGTAATATGCTAATTAGACTGGGAGACCTTCCAAGAGACCTTCCAGATGTTCTTTTGGACAAAGCCATGGTGGCAGGGCCGAGGTAGAGATGGTTAGAGGCCAAGAGGGGAGGGAAGTTGTGGGTGATCAGGCCAGGATAGGACAGCAGTTGTGGGTGATCAGGCTGGTGGGGGGTGGGGCCATTGGGAGTAAGCAGGCCAGCAGGGGTCCAGTTGGGGCGAGCAGGCCATCAGTGGGGGTCAGTTGGAGGTGATCAGGACAGCGGGGGTGGGGCAGTTTGGAGTGAGCAGGCCAGCAGGGGGGCAGTTGGGGGCGAGCAGGCCAGTGGGGAGGAAAGATGGGGGAAAGTAGGTCAGCAGGGGGGCCAGTTGGGGGTGAGCAGGCCGGCAGGCAGAGTGGTTAGGGGCAATCAGGCAGGCAGGCAGGCAGGTGAGCGGTTAGGAGCCAGCAGTCCTGGATTGCAAGAGGGATGTCCAACTGCCAGTTTAGGCCCAATCCCTGTAAACTGGCAGTAGGACATCCTTCAAGGGGTCCCAGATTGGAGAGGGTGCAGGCCGGGCTGAGGAACACAACCCCCCCTCCCGTGCACGAATTTTGTGCACCGGGCCACTAGTAACTAATCCTATCTAATAATAGAGTAACATGTAAATTACCATCACTCCGCTATGCCCACGATTGGGCGGCGGGAGGCTGGGGGGCGGGACTCAGGGTGGCCTATCCGGCCATTGAGAGGCACGGATCCAATGCCACTGACGGGGGCTACCTGCTGTTGAGAGGCGCAGGGGGCGGGACTCCCACCCCCTGTGCCTCTCAACAGCCAGATCTGCGGCCGCTGAGGGGGCCTGCTGCAGACACCCAGCTGCGCCTCTCAATGGCAGGGTAGCCAGGTGTCCGCGGCAGCCCCCCTCAGCAGCCGCGGACCATCAAAAGCTGGGGAGCTGGGTGCCTGTCTGCTCCGGCACCAGGCCTTTCAGAAGCCTCCACCGAGCCGGAGGCTTCTGAAAGGCCTGGTGCACCAGCGGACAGGCACCCAGCTCCACCGCGAAAAGCGAAAGCGTGTAGGAGACCCTACACATGCATGATTCAATCATGCACTGGGCCTCTAGTAATAAAATAATTATAATAATATACTGTAATAAAAGTTATGTGACTGTGTTCTCTCTCTCAAAATATATTATTGTACTGTACTCACCTTTTCACTTGAAGAAAGCACTTTACTAGTTCCCTGTGGCATATCTGAATAGGCAGCATCACTACTCTGACACTTTGGAGCCACTGTTAAGTAAAATAAGGCTAACTTGAACACAGGCACTATGATGCTGAAACAGTCAATGTGATAACCAAGGTGGCTACTCAGTAGGGGGCGGGGGAGCATCTACAGAGTGGAGACAGCAGACAAAGGGATGAGGCATGTCCCTGAGCCCTTGAGATTTCACCATGCTAATCAGAACAGCAAGCAAATTAAAACTTAATCTGGAATTTTCCATTTAATATTTTCAGTCCACAGTTGACCTCGGGTAACTGAAACAGTGGAAAGAGAAACTACCAATACAGGAGAACTACTGCTCTGACATTTTAATGAGATAATTCTCTGTTGTGAAGGGCTACCTTATGCCTCTACCCACTAGATGCCAGTAGCACCCTCTCCCCAAGTTTTAACAACCAAACCATAGTGCCAAGTGTCCTCTGGGGGGCAAAACTGCCCCAGGTGAGAACCATTGGGCCCAATCACCAGGACCAGAGACCTTGACCAGGTACACTAGAGCTCTGAGTGACTGAGCTTTCACTCAACTACTCAGTCTGGCATCTATTGAGTCATAACATACAAAAGTGCTCTAGATTATTTTTGTTCCATCATTTCACATCTTTATATATATATATATTTTTTTTTAATTGATTTCAGAGAGGAGGGGAGAGGGAGAGAGAAATAGAAACATCAATGATGAGAGAGAATCATCGATTTGCTGCCTCCTGCACACCCCCCACTGGGGATCAAGCCCTCAACCCAAACATGTGCCCTGACTGTTCATAGGTTGATACTCAACCACTGAGCCATGCCAGCAGGGCTACATCTTATCTTTAGAAATAAGATCTTTGAAAAGAGGCATATCACGTTCTTTGTATTAAAAGTGAGAATAGAACCCCCTTGTCTCTTGGATGCTATCAATCAGCTCCCTGAGCACAAGAGCCCGCTGACAGGAAAACCTTTCTCAGTCTTTGAATCTATTGGAGTTGAAGAAGTAAAATCCTGTGTAGCTAAGAAAGAAAATATATATAAACTAGAGGCCCGATGCACAAAATCCATGCAAGGGGCTCGGCCCCAGGGCTGCAGCAGCTGCCTCTGTCTCGGCCCTTGCAGCCCTGCTTTGTCCAAAAGGTCGTCGGGAAGGACATCCAGTCTAATTAGCATACTACGCTTTTATTATTATAGACGCCTCAAAACCCAAACTCGGCATTTGTTACGTGCACAGGTTTTATAGATTGCTTCCTTGCCCGAGGACTAATCTTCAGGAATCACAGGAGAATTTAGAAGATGAAGTCCTAGCTATTGTGGCTTGCAACATACACAAACAACATAGAAAAGAGAAACGGTCACACACATTTTTAAAAGGCCCTGAGTACCAGAGTTTCAAAACGTTTTGTTTTCTTCATCACAAAGCAGAGGGTGTTTTTACCACGACCGTGGCACATGCTCCAGCTTCAGCACCACCTCCCAGCATCTAGGACAAGTGGTTTATTTAGTTCTTAAAGCCATCACCATGTATTTGTGAAAAACAGAGTCAAGGGCTATGAACTTTACAGGGTTACAGACCAGAGATGAGGGTGGGAGGAGGGGTAACATTTTAAAATGGAGAATGGTGATAAGGTTGCTCAGACTTACGGGAAGTCACAAGTTGTTTTTAAGCCCCAAATGGCAGCTGTTTTGGTTTTAAAGGTTTATTGAAAGTGGACATTATTTACACCACGTTCATACAAAAATACAAGCAGTGTTTCCCCAGCACCTGTGGCAGATGTTTAAGGGGAAAAACTGAGCTCACATAGTCTCAAGAATCATAAACACGCCAACCTCTCCCAAAATAAGACCTCCCTTAATGGCAAGCCCAACCTCTCGTTTCATGCCGGATCTCTTATCATGATTTGAACTTTGATGAACTGCCTCCTAACCCACCTTTGGCTATGAAACTGTCGGTTTTAAAAGCTAAATAGGTTCCACCCTGGTCAGTGCCCCAATGGACACGCTCCAAGGAAAATCCGAGTGTTGTCTTAGAAAGCAGTGACTCAGAAAGAGGTGTGTGTGGGCCTCTGAACTGGTCCAGGACCCCAGTTCCCAGCTACTGGGGGGTGGGGAGTAAATAAACAAAAAAACAGATTTGCAGATGACCCTGTCTGGACAGATAACTTACCTCAATGGGAGCCTGTTCTCAATGTGTCTCCCCAAGGCTCCTGAACATGACATGTGAGCTCTTGAAATCTTAGTGTTTATAAGATGCCAGTACCTATATTTTGGTTCCTGGCCTAAAATGATTGATTTGTTACATTTTTCTTTGCTTTCTCATTTAAAACATACTTTTCTTCCCATTTACTTAAATGCATTTGGTGTTGGTCTGATTGGTAGGTTTAGTTGATTTTGCTCGGGTGATTAGGAGTCCAGACTGGGAGAGGGAGTTCCATGAGTTTGTCACTTAGGGTTTGGAGGACAGAAGGGGGTGCAAGGGCGACTTGGCCAAGCAGAAGTGGTCTGCAGATCAATACATTTCTCCAGGGCAATGGAACTCATGGTGTATGAAACCTCTAGTATTATGTAATGGGACATGACATCATATCACCATGATAATGTCATGATGCATATATTGACTTTTTACAGAATCTTTGGTAGTGCCCAGCCAGTGTAGCTCAGTGGTTGAGCACTGACCTATGAACCAGGAGGTCATGGTTTGATTCTTGGTCTGGGCACATACCTGGGCTGGGGGCTCGATCCCCAGGGTAGGGTGTGCAGGAGGCAGCCAATCTATGATTCTCTCCCATCACTAATGTTTCTAACTCTCTTTCCCTCTCCCTCTCTCTGAAGTTGATAAAAATATATATTTTTAAAAAGATCTTTAGTAGTATCTGAAATAGGGTAGGCACTGCAAGGTGCATCAAAACACTCTGAAGAGCCCCTATGTTCCCTGAAGTCCTCAGTTTACCAGTGTGTCATGTTAGTGTCAAAGATGGCATATGAGTTGATGATGGAGGATCCACAGTTAATAACTATTCCCCTTTCTAGTCTCTGTTCTTAGGTAAAATCCCTTCCCTGGGCTTCCCTTCTCAGAATCCTTCCTTCCTGACAGGCTCACTTCTAGGTGAGGAGAAATTTTCCTTTGTTCACATTCAAAGAAGCTATGTTCCTTCTACTGGAAACTGGTAGTTCAACTCTGGCCCATTTCTGATATGTTTCAGACAGCAACTCAGAAAACACTCAGCTTGAACAAGAGGAAATTAACAGGTGTACCAGTTAATAATGCGGATTTTGTAATCAAAGAAAACACGATAATTTCAAGAGAAACATCAAAAGTGCTTTATTCAAAGTAATGTCCATCACTAGCTACACATTTCCCCCATCTTTCAGGTAATTTGTGGATACCATCCCAATAGAACTTTTCTTGTTTTAAGGCAAACCATTCAGAGACCCAATTTTCCACTTCTTTGTACGTTTTGAAGTGCTGCTCAGAAAGTGCATGTGACATCGATCAGAACAAGTGGTAATCTGAAGGAGCAAGGTCTGGTGAATACAGCAGGTGGATTAATACTTCCCAGGCAAGATCTTTTAACATGTCTTTAACTGGTTTTGAAGTGTGTGATGGTGTGTCATCATGAAGCAAATTTACTTTGCCGTGTCTTCTGGTCCATTCTGGTGGTTTTATGATCAAAGCGTGGTTCAAATTGACTATTTGTTGTTGGTAGCGATCAGTATTAATGGTTTCACCTGGTTTTAGAAGCTCATGATACACCACACCTTCCTGATCCCACCAAACGCAGAGCATTGTCTTCTTTGCAAAGCGATTTGGCCTTGCAGTCAATGTTGATGGTTGACCTGGATCAACTCATGATTTTGTGCATTTGGGATTCTCAAAATAAATCCACTTTTCATCACCAGTCACAATTCGATGCAAAAAGGACTTTCATGCCACTAAAGCAACATTTTACTGATGACTTTTAGGTTTTTCATTTGTCTTTTGTTCAGTTGATGTGGCACCCATTTTCCTTCCTTTAAAATCTTTCCTATTGCTTGTAAATGATCAGAATGTGTTTTCTGAGCAATGTTTAATCTTTCTGCAAGTTGTTTTTGAGTTTGACATGTATCTTCATCCAATAATGCTTGTAATTGTTGGTCTTCAAACTTTTTCGGTTGACCTGGACGTTCTTTGTCTTTCACATCGAAATCATTACTTTTAAAGTGTTTAAACCAGCGTTCACAAGTATCTTGAGATGGAGCATGTTCACCATAAGCTTCCCGAAGTATGTGATAACTTTTTCTTCAAAATAAAGTAATGAATTAAAACTTCCCGCAAATGTTCTTTTTTTGGCATGAAATTCAACATTTTTAAGCATAAAAATATCTATGATGTTAACACCTTCAGCATATTTGACATATAAAGTTTTGAAGCTTGCTGTCAATACAACAAAATAGCATACATATCAAATTGCATATATATCAACATATGTGTAACTCCATCTATTGAAAAAAAATCCGCATTATTAACCGGTACATCTACTAAAGCTGGAAAGGGTTTTAGAATCACTCCTAACCAGCTTTTGCATAAGGAAACTGAAGGGGAAAGGGGCCAAGTTCACTCACTCATTGGTGAAGGAGCCAAGACTGGAATTCACATCTCCTGGCTCCCAGAGCTTTTGATAACTGCATCTTATCTAGAGGTTGCTCATTGAGGAAACACACTTTTGAGTACCTTTCTTCACCTGGGACACATGAGGCAAATAAGGAAGGGATTTAGTGCTCTGGGTATAGACGTCTTTCTTCAAAACTGTTTCTCCTTCTCTGATTTAAGGAGATTTGTCACACAGTTGAGGCTATTTCCTTCTTGTACTTAGTGAATCGGTTATCTCTAGCCAATTGTAAAATAATATTTGCTTTGCTGCATTACAAAGAAACATCAATAACAAATTAAAAAAGAAAAAAGAACCAAGAACCTCCTTATCGTTTGATAATCACTAAAAATGAAAATACGTGTTAGATCCCTAATAACCTATGTAAAAGTGGGCAAGGAAATTAGCCAAGAGTTGTTTGCAAAGGAAGTTGGTAGGTGAGAAAAAGGGGACTTTGGCAACTACCACGCTCTATAAAGCCCTCAATATCACTGAGGAAATGTTGAATTTTCCCCACATGTTTTTCTCCATGTTTCCTTCCAAGGCCTCCCTAATATTCTTTGGAACATGTTTTTGCTCTAATATAATTTCTAGAAGAGGGGGCACTCTAGAGATGGCCCTGAGCATTATAACTCAAGTTAGGAATGTACAACTAATCCTATTCCACAGTAAAATGGCCCAAAGTCACCATATTTTTGCCTTTTGTGTGTGTGTGTGTGTCTTGCTTTAACTTCTCGCCTAACTACATTTGGTTTGCTGGAGGGAGAAGTCAGAGGCAGAGACTTTTGCCATTGGAGAAAAGGAACCAATGGGAGCCATTTCAGTTCAGCCCTACTACCTCTCTTCTCTTTCATCGTCTTTGTCAAAAGAGGTGGCAGGTGGCACTGCTGAAGGCCTTTGAGACTATGTAGAGAAGAAGGCACAAGATTCTTTCAGATCTATCACATACCTTTCCTTCAGGCGAGCTTCTGAGTTAAGTTTCCAGTTCATCCCAGAGTTGAATTGCAAACCATATGGAACTGTTACCTGAAGAAAAGGGCAAAACTATATGGGGGGGAGGATGGGGGGGAAGTTGGTCTGTATACCCCATGGGCCAGGAAAAATATTGAGTCCAATTACACCCGGTGAATTATTTACAGTATTTCTCTTTGCTAAATCTAAGCAAACATTCCACTTGCATCAAATCCACTTCAGGAGTTTTAACTGTTTATTGTAAAATCAAGTGCACAATAGCTCTTTCATGAAACATTTAGCTATATCTTTAGCACTAACAAATCGCACATTTGTTATGAATGCTTCCTTATTATAAAGCAAAATACTAAGTGCATGAAACTTTAAGCTCTGTATTCCAAATCATTATGAACAAGATGTTTCCTCTCAGGCAATTTATTCTGGTGATGTGGAATCTTTGAATAAATAGTGACGCTAGTATTTTTAATGGCTGTTTCCCACCACATATTGCAAAGGAAACGTTAACAAGGGCTGAATTCATAACTCAGCATTGTACAAGTCCCAGATTTAACAGCGTTTATGGTGAACTATAAATTATTTTACACGCAAATGTTCTGCCACTTGGGTAATTTCACTTGACTATATGTTCTCCACCTTATCATTTTGGACAGAATATCTTTTCTGAAAAATCCTCTATAACTGTGAGATATTCTAATTGAACCACTTCAGAGGGTAGAATGGCACATGACTGTCATAATTTAAGCAAGCCTTTTCGTTTTCTTTGATAAAACATGTTTCTGAGATAACAATAAGGCACTAGTAAAATACTTATTTCCCTTCTTCTTCCCTTCTGTCTGGCTTCCAATCTAGCGACAACCCATTCTTGTTTCATGCTCTTCTCCAAATGTTTATTAATATTATGAAGGAGTATTTGTTCTTCTGCTTAAAAGAGTGGCTATCCTCTCCCTTTTCTGATTTCATCAAGTCCTCCAACAAGGGAGATTATTACATTTTACCATTTTTCTTTAAATGATGGTAATAAATTATATTTTATAAATCTCTATGAAGACCAGAATTGGAAACATAATTGTGTTTTTTTAAATTAATGCCTGTGGTTCATTATTATCCTAACAAAATGTTTGCTACTTTGCTCTTTGTGAAGTATCACTTATACTCATTGCATGTCGTATTAGGAAGACATGGTAGGGGCTATCAGGATGCACTGAGTCTTAGGCAGGCAAAGCTTTTCAAACACACATGCAAAGCCCCTTGTTCATGAATTCAGGCTTAATATGTTTTTGTGTAGAAGATGTGTGTGTGTGGGGGGGGGGAGAGGTTAGGAATCTATCTTTTCAGCTCCAGTAATTTTTATATTTTAATCTAGGGCTGAAGAAGGCCTTTATCCACAAGTCACAAAAGTAAGAAATATAAAGAAAATGTAACATTTGGCTCCACAAAGGTTAACAAACAAAAACATCACAAAGCCAAAAATGATAAGCTGGGGAAAATATTTGCAAAAGGTATTTCCCATCAGAAATAAAGAGCTCTGACAAATCAATAAGAAACGAGTTTTCACCCAAACTTATTCATAAGAGCCGTACATTAAAACAATAACATTGTCGCATATCTAACTGTCAAAGATTGAGAAGTTTGGTAGTTTGGATTTACCCAGTCTCCATTGGTGAGGTGTATGTTGATGCTGCCATTTTGGAGAATAATTCCCAATTTGTAATGGAGAGTATTTCTGTGTAAAAGACAATGACAGTTTAAAACATTACTCATATCTATATGAGCTATAACAACTCTCAAAACAAAGTTTTAAAAAATGTATCAGCAGTGAACAGTCAGAAAGGAGTAACAACTTTATTTCACAATCTTCAAAATGTTGTCACCAATGAAATAAATAAGATATATTGATGCCACTCTTCATCACTCATAACCATACTTTTACTGCCCAGATATAAAACTGAGGGTAAAAAATACAAAAAGACAAAATTCAAAGCAATCTCATGAATATTCCCCAATTTAGAGAGCAGCATATTGAAGGGGTGGGTAAACAGCCTAGCGAAATGGTAGAAATAAAAACCCATGATACATTCACTCCCCTGCAGTAATGGAAAACGACGGGCACTATCTCTAGTAAGCAGAGTGAATGGGGAATTTAAATGTAGTAAAAGAAATTTAAAATTCCATGTGGAAAAAAACACAATGAAAAAATAAGAGAATCTAATAATAACATGAATTAATTTCAATAAAAGCTAGGGGTGGGGGATAATAATGCATACAAAATAAAAGGTAAGGGAAACTTATGGAACTGAGGGAAAAGTTGAGAACCAAAAAATAGGATTACATATTTAATAGAAATATTAGAAACAACAAGAGAAAAATCTACATGCCTGAAAATCAAATTGCTGCTAGGAAAAACTGCAGGTAAACTGCAGATGAAACAGATTAAAGCATTAGAGAGAAAAAAGTAAACATGAAGGACAAAAAAAAAAAAAAGATTCAATTAGAAAATTTTTACAAATCAAAGAGAAAAGCATTATAAAATATAAGAAAAACGTCCTTGGAATGAAGGAAGAAGTAAATATGCAGATCATAAATGTAAAATGTATTCCAAGAGAATATGATGGGAAGAAAAATTTCATTGAGACAGATTCAAATTAAATTAAGTTCTAATATGAAAAAATAAATCTTCAGGAATCTATACAGCAAAAGCAAGTCATTTTAATGGTGGGAAATGAAAGGGAATCAGAAAATTTCATTGTAACTCTCTATTCTAAAAGACAGTGATGTCTTGCCTGGCCGGCATGGCTCTGTAGTTGAGCATCAACCTATGAACCAGGAGGTCACAGTTCGATTCCTGGTCAGGGCACATACACAAGTTGTGGTCTCATCCCCAGTGTGGGGCATGCAAGAGGCAGCCAGTCAATGGTTCTCTCTCATCATTGATGTTTCTATCTCTCTTTCCCTCTCCCTTCCTCTGAAATCAATATAAATATAAAAAATAAGACAATGATGTCTAAAAAATTCTGAAGGAAAATGGGACATGGGAATATTATACTCAGCCAATGTGTTCCTTGTCTATAAAACAGCTAAATCATGTTCTCGCAAGTATTCAAGCCCCTACAAAAATAGTAATTTGATTCCTTTTTGAAAAAAATAATAATGTCCATTAAATCCAGGTAATTAAGAAATGAATCAAAATAAAGAACTCAAAATCAGGAAAGACATGGCTTTAAAAAGATATAACAAGTCCTGAAGCCATTAAATATAGAAACATGACAAAAATCGAGGTAATGATTATTACAGACTAGACTGTAAAATTTATAGATGTTAACAATTTTTTTATAATAAATAAATTCTGAAGTTGGGGGCCTCTGAAGTGGCAAAGTGGAATATTATGTAAGAGTGGACCTTTTCGTCCTCAATATTTTTGGAATCTTCCTTTTAATTTTAGAGAAAACTTTTAGAAATTAGTAGCTCTTGTGACAATAAAATATTTATCTAAAATTTAGAAATTTATTCAGTTTTACCTCAGTTTCTTTTTATTCTGTCATATCCAAATAAAAATTAATTGTAATAAAGTTTTTAAATTGTAATAAAGTTTATATAATAGTCCTTTTTAATGAAATTTTATCTATCTAGTTTTATAATAGGTCTGATATTCTATTCTCCTAATATAAAAAAGAGTGAGAATAGAAATAGTTGTGAATGAGGATATTTTTGCTTTCTTTTTTATTCTTGTTTATTCCTTGAATTTTTACAAATCTGTATATTTTCCCCCAAAGATGTTATTGCATTTTTAAAAATCAATTGTGTATTATCTTAAACTTATTTTTAAAAATTAATTTTGGACTAATAATTTCTTTCTAAGAATCTATTCTACATATCTTTTTGCCTGCATATACTTGCACTATTAAATATACAAGTGTGTTCACTGTGACATCCTTAAATGCCCATCAATAGAAAATTGATTAAATAAATTATGGTATATTCATACAAAAAATGTATGTAACCATTAAAAATAATGAGGTTGATCTAAATATGGAAAAATCTCCAAGATGTATGCCATTTAATGAAATTCAACTGAACAGTGAGTACAGTATATTCCCATTTGAGTTAAAAAGAAAACAAAAATTGCATATCACACACATATACCTCCCAACTGTTTGTAGAGGCAAAGAAAATGTCAACACACACAAAATCTGTTATTAGCTTTTGTATCTAAGAAGGACTAGGAGACTGGAATGAGAGAATCTTTTTTATTGAGTTCTTTTTATATCATTTATATATTTTTTCACTATATGTATATATCACTTTTCCCATTTTGGAGGAAAATGGTTCAAAAAAGGAAACTTCACTGGTGATTTTGTTCTTCAACCATTCTATTTTATGGAGGAGAAAACTGAGACTAGGAGCCAGTTAAGTGGCATGATCAAGTTCACATAGCTAACTGAAGATTTTAATTTATATATACTGCCTCACATTTAGAACAGTGTTGTCACTAAGATAACAACAACCATAAGTATCATCATAATACACAATTTACAGTCTCTCATTGGGATGCTTAGAGTTTTAATAATTCCAAAAGGGGCAAGTTATAACTCAATTAAACAAGACTCCTGGGGCAACCTGGGGCATGTTAGATGAAACTAAATTGCTAGGAGTGGAAATGAATGTGATCTCGTTCTCCATTATTGTCACCCAGAACCCAACACACTGGTAGGTGATATAGTAAAGGCACAGATGGTTTGTACCTAGTTTAATCTCAACAGGCTTTTAAGATCAATTCATCACTGTCTCAAAAAAGAAAGGACTTGAGAGCCCATATAGAAAGAAGCAATTCCAATGTGGTTTTGGAATATTTCCCTTTAAAGTCTATCCTCAAACTTCAGCAAATTCGGAGACTTCACAAAATTCTAGCATGGAGCATTGTCAAAAAGTGTCATATTCTGATAAGCATTTTAACACATGGACTTCACACACACATACACTACAGATAAAACAATCTGATTTTTTAAATTATTAGCTTGGTAGCCTCCTGTGAGGTATTTGCAAAAACTTTTGCCTGGAAAACAACAACAACAAAAACATAGTATCATTTACAAAAGAAAAAAGGAGGATGGTTTTGTTTGAATTCTGGCTCTGCCATTTCCTAATTAAATGATCTTGGGCATGTTGGTTTCTAGCCATCAGTTTTTCATCTTTAAAATGAGAAAAATCCCAACATCTCTGGACTGTGGAGAGAATTGAATGAGATAATGTGTGTCCAGTGCCAAAAACAGGCTGTGTCAAAAGGAGATACAAAATAAATGTTAATTTCCTTTCCCCCTTCCCTAGATAAAAACAAGTTTAAAGGAATGCAGACATGTATGCTTCAAGAAAAAAAAATCTGTATATTGAATCAAATTGGAAAGAAATCAGCCTGAAATGGAAATGAACTCAACTTATGAATGTGGTCATTCAGAGAATTGAAATGAAATACCCTTTTTAACGAAGCCAGTGCTATCAACAGAAAGAAAGGGAAAATGCATGACTGTAGTGCTCATGTATTTCTTGTTCTTATATTTGCTTCTTTGCTTACAATTATCAAATACTAATGAGGAAAAGTGATTTGGAGTTGTATAATTAAAATTAAGAAAAGGTAATTTTTGATAAATTATGCAGAAAGTATTTTGATAATGAGTTTGAGAGAAGTAAGTATTTTCCAGAGACAATAATTGAATCCTCATAATCTGAAACACGGTAACTGAAGTACCTCTCTGACTGTCAGATATAGGCAATCATATTAGAGCTAATATTCTATTACTTTCTAACATCAAGCAAGTAATAGTCAATAAAATCTCAGTACTGTTTACATCAAATATTTGATATGCTGTGCACACATATTGAGCACTACCTAAAGGCATATATTTTATATATATATATATAAGTACATATGCATATATATATTTGTCTATTACATCATCAATGTGTGCTCAGTAAACCAAAGTGTGTGCGTGTCTCAGAAAATAGGGTTCTTATCATTATATTACATTACCTCTAGTTGCATCGAGAAAGCACTGTACTAATGGGCTGAATAAAGTCTTATTTGTGTAGAGTTAACAATCTAGCAAGAAAGAAACATATGCATCTAAAAATAAAAAATATGGGCAGAAATAAAAGACGGAAAAAGAGAGGCACTAAGTATAAATTGAAACTATAATTATCTGTCTTTAATATATCAAATTAGTAATACGATATATGACATCTGATATCAAATGGTAATAATGGTATAATACAAATTATGATACAGAAGTGTCGCTTTTAAATTTTATCCCAGTTAAGGGGTCAACGTTAGACTCTCGTTGGGAAGGCAAGGCTTCAGACCTGAAGGAAAGACAACTTTACAATAATTTCTTCAGCAACACTTTTTTAGGCACCAAGTCAGTGAAATTCACGGCCCTTATTTATTATGGGAGATAAAACAAAAAAAGAAATAAAAGTACATGTCATCAATACTTGGTGTCTATAGTACTGGTTCATAAGTGTTGATCTATGAACTGAAGGTCACGGTTCAATTCCCAGTCAGGGCACATGCCTGGGTTGCTGGCCCAATCCCCAGTGTGAGCCATGCAGGAGTCAGCTGATCAATGACTCTCTCTCATCACTGATGTTTCTAGTTCTCTCTCCTTCTCCCTTCTTCTCTGAAATCAATAAAAAAAATATTTTTTAGAAAGTGTTTAATTTCTCTGCTACCAAGATGGAGACACTGAAGACTTTAATGAGATTTTAAAACTGAAATTAGAAGAATTTTAGGAAAGTCATTCTGGCAATTAGAATGATGGCTGGATTCAGGGAATGGAGTCTAGAAGTTGGAAGACAAAGTAAAAGACTTACGTGATTATCAGGAGACTAACTGGTCTGTTTGGTCCAAAGGAAGGCCCTGGAGATGGGAAGGGGGCAACTGGGGAGAGATTTTGCAGTGATAGGACTTGGGAGGGCACAGACACAATGGATATGGAAGCAAAGATAAGAAGAGAAACCAAAGGTGACACAAGGACTTTACTTCTAGCCATAAGGGAATGCAAGGTCCAGATTTATCATTCTGCCATAAAAAAACAAAAAGCACAGAAAACTGAAGAAGATATGTAAAATAAGTATGTTTAGATATCAGACATTTGCAGCATAGGAATAAGGTGAGTTCTTCAATTGCATGGACATTCTGCCTGGAAGTCACTGGCAAACTTCAAGCCCAGGAAAGCCCTTGGGCTTCATAGCATTACTAGTTGAACTGGTAGAGATTACAGTTCACAGCCACAGATGTAGCTAAAATGTACAAAGTAAGATATCAGAGAGGAGAAAGCTACATAGAGTAAGAGCTCCAGAAATTTGAGGAGGGGTCTTCATGAGTCTTTGGCTGAATACAGATCTATATCTCTCTATATATATGTGGTAAAACTCTGCAAGTTTGGGTGAGAACAACTGGGGTCGGGGGGAACAATACATACCAGGGAGTAGTAAGATAAAATTTCCCAGAGTTCACCGAGAGCCAGGACTAATTTTATCTCCCATTGGTTAACGTGGAAATACATCACTGAATACATATTTTTGTAGAGACTCAAAAAAGACCAGGCTTTAGAAATTAGCCTAAATTAGATTTAGAGCACAGGCTAATCTGAACTTACTCTAGAAAGAATTTTAAATTCTTAAAATGAACTACAAGAAGCTTAACTTCCCATTAGAATAAGGTCTAACTTTCTTTCAAGGAAAACAGCAAAATCCAGTAACCAAAAGTATAAATTAACAATGTCTCTCATCAATCAAATATGAGTAAGTAAAGAAACAGAAAAATGTGACTCATACCGGAAGAAAAACTAGCCAATAGAAACAAACCCAGAAATGACAGATGATAGAACTAACAGATAGGGATATTAAAACAGCTATTATAAATGTCAATATGCTCAAGGATTTAAAGAAAAACATGTACATAATAATAAATGGAAGATACTAAAAAGAACAAGTATAATTTCTAGAAATAAAAAGCACAAAATCTGAAATGAACAATTCACTGAATAAGATTGACAGATTAGACACTATAAAACAAAACAAAAAAATGAATGGACTGGATGATATAACAATATAAACTATTCTACGGGAAGGACTAAGAAATAAAAAACACATATCCCCCTCCCTGAAAAAAAACCTCATTAACCTGAGAGAAAACATCAATTTGTATAACATGTGTAATTGGAGTTTCTGAAGGCAAGTAGAAAGAGATGTCAGAAAAATCTATATATTTTTTTTAAAATGGCTAAAATGTTTCCAAATTTGTCTAGAACTATAAACCCAGAGCTCCAAGAAGTTCAAAAATTCCAATCAGCATAGGCAAGGAAGGGTGAGGAAGCCAAGACATATGACAATCAAATTACTAAAAAACAGTGAAAAAGAGAAACATCTTAAAGGCAATGACAGAAGAAAATTTACATTAAAAAAGAACAAAAGAGAAAACTGTCAGATTTCTTACCAGAAAATATGTAAAGCAGAAACCAGATTATGCACTGAAAGAAAATACTGTCAACTTAGAATGTCATACACAGCACAATATATTTTAGAAATAATGATGAAATAAAGATTTTAAGAAAAACAAAACTAAAAGAATATTTTACCAGTAGACTTTCACTACAAAAATATTAAAGAAAGTTATTCAGGCAGAAGATAAGTGATACCAGATGAAAACTGACTTTACTAAAAGGAAAGAACAGTGAAAAT
The DNA here is from genome assembly GCF_027574615.1 of Eptesicus fuscus. Taxonomy (NCBI): domain Eukaryota; kingdom Metazoa; phylum Chordata; class Mammalia; order Chiroptera; family Vespertilionidae; genus Eptesicus; species Eptesicus fuscus. The sequence continues at coordinate 39,130,855 of NC_072484.1, read as the reverse complement.
GATAATTCTGTGAAGAAATATAAGGGACTATTTTTTCTTGTGTTGTTTGTTTGTTTATTTATTTATTTGTTTATTTATTTATTTAAAAGATAATTGACTGTTTAAAGCAGAAATAACAAATACTCACTACAAGGTTTATAACACATAAACCAATAATATGTATGTAACAATAGCACAAAATATACACGGGATAGAAGTATACTGTTGCAGGGCAGTTGCATGACATGTGAAGTAGTATAATATGATTTGGAGGTAGAATGTGATAAGTGAAAGATGTATATTATAAAGTACCACTAAATATAGATAATAAACCAGTAGGGGGAATAAAATAGAACTTTAAAAAAATGAGCCAAAAAAGACAGGTAAGAAAGGAGAAAGAGAAACCTGATGGAAAAACAGAAACAAATAGCAAGATGGTAGATTTTATCTTGACCTTATTCATAACATTAAAAATAAATGGTCTAAAATCTCCAATTAAAAAACATATTTTGCTGAAATGAATGAAAAATCAAGACAACTATGTATTGTCTATAATAAACTAACTTTCAGTAAAAATACAGATAATTAAAAGTAACAGGATAAAAAAAATACCATGAAAGTACTAATCATAAGAAAGCTGAAATAGCTATATTAATACCAGGTAAAATGGACTTCATAATAGTACTATGGATCAAAAGGGATATTAAATAATGATCAGTAAAATGGGAAATTGACAAGTAGTAGGAAAAAATCAATGAAATCAAAGCTTATAATATGAAAACATTAATAAAAATGATAAACTACTAACCAGATTTATTAGGGAAAAAAAGAAGAAACAAATTACTAATATGAGGAATGACAAAGGGAGCATTACTACAGATATTACAAATAATAAAAAGATAATAATATATTAATAGCTATATGCCAATACATTTGACAACCTAGATGAAATAGCCAAATTCTCCCTTGAGAAAAAATGGAATAGCTGAAAATTTTATATCAAATAAGAAACTGACTTCATAATTTAAAATCTTCAATAATAAAAATAAGACTCCATCCAGATGGTATTATGGTGAATTCTTTCAAGCATTTAATGAAGAAATAACATCAACATCCCACAACCTCTTTCAGGAAATACAAGAGAAGGGAATACTTCCCTACTCATTTTATGAGCCGAACATTACCCTGATAAATCAAGACATAGACATTACAAAAAAGAAAACTAAAGAAAAAAAAAATCCCTCATGAACACAGGTACAAACATTCTTAGCAAAATATTAGCAAATAGAAGCAGCATGACCTAAAAAGTATATTTCATGAGCAAATGTAGTTTATCTCAAGAATGCAAAGTAAGTTTAACATTTAAAATCAATTAACATAATACACTTTATAATGGGATAAAAGTGAAAACATGATTATCTCAACAGATGCAGTAAAGTTTTGTTTTTCTTAAATCCTCACCCAAGGATTTTCCCACTGATTTTTAGAGAGTAGAAGAGACAGGGAAAGCAGAGAGAAACATCAATGTGAGAGAGACACATCGATTGGTTGCCTCCTGCATGTGCCCTGACCAGAACCCGGGCTGGGGAGAAGCCTGTAACCGAGGCACGCGCCCTTGACCAAAATCAAACCCAGGACCCTTTGGTCTGAAGGCCAATGCTCTATCCACTGAGCCAAAACAGCTAGGGCTGCAGTAAAGTATTTGACAAAATTTAACAGAAATTCATGATGAAAGCTCTCAAAAATTATGTACAGAAAAAAAAAAAAACTTTCTCTATCTGATAAAGGACATCTACAAAAAACCTATAGCTATTATCCTAATATAATTAACTAGAGGCCTGGTGCACAAAATTCGTGCATAGGGGGGGGTGTCCCTCAGCTCAGCCTGCACCCTCTCCAATCTGGGACCCCTCGAGGGATGTCCAACTGCCCGATTGCTCCTAACTGCCCTCCCCTGCCAGCCTGGTTGCCCTTAACTCTCCTCCCCTGCAGACCTGGTCATCCCCAACTGCCCTCCCCTGCAGGCCTGGTTCCCCACAACTGCCCTCCCCTGCTGGCCATCTTGTGGTGGCCATCTTGTGTCCACATGGGTGCAGCCATTTTTGACCACATGGGGGCGGCCATCTTGTGTGTTGGGGTGATGGTCAATTTGCATTTTACTCTTTTATTAGATAGGATGCTAAAAGATTAAAGCCTGTCACTACTTCTAAGTTGGGTTTAACCAAGGGGAGGCACTGGCAGGAAACTAGATAAGAGGGAGAGAGTAAGGTCAGTACATTCATTTTCCTAATTTCCTTCCTTCTAGAGCATCTTCTACCAATCACCACAGCTACTACAGGGCAGCTCTCTCCTGAGATAAAATGAACTGGTGACTGTTGCCTCCCTTCACACCTTCAGGACTTGGCCGCTCCTACTCATTTTTGCCCCCAATCAGGTTTCATGTAATTCTGCCCACATCTTTGTAAAGTGTCTTTTTGGAAACTCAGCCCAGTTCCCTGGTGAAGTGTGCCATCGATCCCCAGCAGGGCCCTGAATCTTAATTTAATATCCACCATCATACATTTACAAAATATATGAACAAACCCTTCGTGAGCAGAAAGTTTGTTATTTTCTCCATGATCTTATATTTCCATGCTACTTTTCTCATGGAATTTTATCTTAATGATATACATTTAATCATGGTTCTTTGCAAAAAAAATTTTGTATATAAATAGAAAGGTTTAATTTGTTTTTATTTCATGAAATAAAAATGAATTATAGACTACTACCAAAAATTTTCTGGATTGGCCCAGCCAGCATGACTCAGTGGTAGAGCATCGACCGACCTATGAACCAAGGGGTCACAGTTCAATTCTCTGTTAGGGCACATGCCCGGGTTGCAGGCTCAAGCCCAGTGGGGGGCATGCAGGAGGCAGCTAATCAATGATTCTCTCTCATCACTGATGTTTCTATCTCTGTCCCTCTTCCTTCCTCTCAGAAATCAATAAAGATATATTTTTAAAATTTCTGGACTGAATAAATTATCAGTGCAGTTATTTATCCACAATTAACCAAATAATGTAAATATATCATAAAGTTTTATTTTAAAATTATTGAATATAAAAAATTTCTTATTGGAAATGCACCTTTTAATGGGGCTTTTTCTCCCAATTATTTTATATTTCCATATATGAATATAATTTATGGGTAGAATGATGTGGAGTTCAGACTAAATCAACAGGAGAAAGGAAGGACTGGGTCACAGGAAGTTCAGAGCTTACAAAGGTGCATAAATTCTTGTTGTTAAGTCCATTTCTTTTAAGAGTAGAACCTACAAGACATTTCTGTAATAAGTACTCAGCAAAAATAAATAAATTAGCAAAAAAGAGGTTAGTAGGGGGCAAGACATTTGTGCTTATGCTAAAAATAAAACAGAAGTTTGTAGTATATAATCATTTGGCGAAAATTTTTTCCTGCAACCCTGAATAAATAGTCAAGAAAGTATAAACACTAACAACACAATATATGGTTTGTCTTCTGGAAAACATAATATCGCTATTTTGGAAGTAAACATGGAATTTTCACCTTCTCCTTGAAATTGTGGGAAAGAGGCAGCTCAGACCCAGGCTCGGGTCTCAGCTTTTGTGAGCCTCACAGATCCCAGCAGCCACTTTGTTTGGTGTGCTGGGGGGTCGGTAGGCCCTGCAGCAGAATTTGCTAGTGAGATCCCGGATAAGTAAGAGGTAAGATTTTCTTTTATAAGTGGAAGAAGGAGGGATTGCAAAAGGGGAGAAGTGAAAGGAGAACTTAGACACATTCTTAGAACAGAGAGGGAATGGGAAGCTGAGGATCTGAAATGCCCCTTCACACTGTGCAGCCCCATTCTGGCACTTCATGGCCAGGGAGAAGCCTTTGCAAGCCCCCAGGGGGAGATCTAAAAGGGTGGCAAGTACTAGCTGGTTGGCTCAGTGGATAGAGCAAAGGCCTGTGGACTGAAGGGTCCCAGGTTTGATTCGGGTCAAGGGTACATACCTCAGTTGCAGGCTCCTCCCTGGCCTGGGGCCCTGGTGGGGCATGTGCAGGAGGCAACCAGTCGATGTATTTCTCTCACATCTATGCTTCTCTCTAACTTTTCCTCTCTCTCCCACTCTCCCTAAATATCCACTGGAAAAATAGCCTTGGGTGAGGATTAACAAAAAATAAAAATGAAAGTATGGCAAAATGCAGGACAGTATCACCTGGAAAAACGACAGGAGAGTCACTACTTGAACAAATCATTCAGATTTACATGAATCTACTTTCCTTAAGACACGTTTTCTTTTACAAAGCTGCTAATACCGAACAGCCTAAGTATGAGACCTCGCTGAGAACGTGAAACCGGATCTTTTGTATATTCTAAGGTTGAGTCTACACAATAGCAAAGTGTCAGATGTTTTGTCTCCACAGTGCCAGACATCTGGATTGAATGAAAACTCAACTAAATGGATTTGATGTTCATCTCGCTTCCCTTCTTAAGGCTATCTTTTACCCCTGGCTGTGAAACACCCTTTGATATCAGTAGCAAATCTGAGCATGAAATCAACTGTCTGCACAGAAGAAAAGAAAGGAAGCCTCGCTCATTCTTCCCATGAATGTGCTTTCTTTCCTTCACTTTCTCTAAGCCCTCTCAGGGACTTTCAGGTACAGGCCACCTGCATCCCTGGGAAAAGGGCAAATAAGGGGCCGCCTTGCTGTCTGCCACCACAACAGTGGTCTCCAGCCTCCAATTTTGGCCTACCCCCCTTTCCTGCTCACTCTCCCTGGTCAAGGTAGGGAGCCCTGTTCGGGGCAATTTCTCCAACCCTCTGATCTCTCCCAAAGAAAGCGGGAAGGAGCCCCAGTCTATCTGTGAGCCACACATTCAACAAAGCAACATAATGAGCTGCATTTTGTTGAGGGCTCTCTGGGTCCCCCAAATCTTTCTCAAATGTGATTGTTTATAAAATGTTTGATAAAAATAAATGATGCTTTCAATTTAAACAAAATTTCACACTGTTACTGGTTTTAATAACAGTTTTGACAGATGAGATTTTCATCATCTGTTTTTTCTTTGTGAAGGCTTCTTCAATAAACTAAAAATGCTTTAAACTAACAGATGTGACTATAAAGTAAGGCTTGAGTGTGAGACATCAGGAACTAAGGCTTGTCAAATGCTTCAACATAGAAATTTATTCCTAGCGCAAGCATCTCCTGGGGATCAGGAAAGTCAGCAACCTAATGATTGCTGGCTAACGTGTGAAGCTTGTTTTAGCAGCAAGATGTCATTTATCCCAAACTGGGAGTGTATCTATGCCTGCTCCTCCCATTCGCTCTCTGGATCTAGTGATTTCTGCTTCTCTAGTTATCAGAAACCTATTGAAAAGTCAATCCAAATATGTTTGAGCTGCTGTTGACATTTGACAAACTGATAATTCACAATTTTTTTCCCATCATCTAAAAAATTGAATTTTCAATGATATTCTGTTTATCATAAAGAAGTTTATTTTTGCCTACATATATATGTGTGTGTATATATATGTGTGTGTACATATATACATATATATTCATATATATGTGTGTGTGTGTGTATGTGTATATATATATATATATTAACAGACTTGAGGCTAGGAATTGAGAATGTAGTACTCTAATTTCAAAATAGCTCACTTGCCTTCAAAAATAACACTTTGAAGGTTTTTTTTCCCTTTTTTGTGATGTCTTTATATATTTTAAACAGTTATTCTGGCACAGAGAAATATAACATTGTGGGGCAAATTGAAAAATTCGTTTAACAACAAAAGTAATCCTAAAGTTTAGTTAAATTAAGGGGTGATATGATATAAAGAACATTTTTCTTAAACCGTGTCCTATTCCAAATGAAATAGCCTCTCACACCAAAAGTATGTCAAAACTTATTAACATGATCTGAGAATTAAAATAAGACATTGAGAAATACTAACTTCCATTTCTTTCTCTTCCACTAACACTCTATGTATTCTATCATCTCATTTAATCCCCAATTTATACTTTTCCTTGAAATAAGCAGAGAGCATTTGGCTTCTGCGTGATGGGTTAATATGTCACTTATCTCACTAGTCTTCCTCTGGCCTGCAGGGTGAAATCTGCTAATGGCCCCCATTGTAGATACAGGCTGCCATGGGCATTATATGAAGGAAGGGAGAGTTTCATTAAGGAGAGAGGGGAATACTGGACTCAGTTACCAAGAACAGCCCTAAATGAGAGTAGTCAGGTAGTCCAAAGCCAATGTGCAAATATCATGACAAGATCAAACGTGGATTAGGCAATAGTTGGAACAAAGTGATATTGGGGTAGAGGCCAGTTGAAAAGACAGGGTTTAGCTATGTTTGGTGGGGAGGGGGCAAGATTCTAAGCTCCTGGGAAGGAGACTGGGAAGAACCAAGCAGAGCTGCAGAGCTCCAACCCTTGCTAGAGTATGGGGTTCTAGATAGAGGGTCCAGGCTGAGAGGGTCCAGTCTGGATGAAGCAGGAGGTCATTTCGATGTTCTGGGTTGAGAGGTATCAGGTCATGGTAGAAAAGCATCAGAAAAATGCTGGCTCAGGCTTTGGTGCTGGTGCAGCACTTTGACGAATAAATATGCATTTAGGCATGTGTCTCCCCTGCTAGACCGCTAACCCACATAGCATCTCCACATAACATAGTACATGCCTTTAAGTGAGTGAATAAATGAACCAGAGTGAAACACTGGGAAATAAACAAATGTGAAACCACTTGAACGTTTAAGAACACACAATTATATCTGGCTCTTTACACATGCTCTCATAGCAGAATTCTGTTTCCAGGTCATAAAGAGAATAATCTGATGATGACAGAGAATGATTTTCTAAATATGAATACTGAAAGAAGAAAAATATTACCCTATGACTTTATCTTTTATAGATTTTCATAACATCTTGATGATTTTCTTCCTGTTGACTCTATTGGACAAGTATTACAATCAGAAATGGAAGTATGAAGAAGATAAATTTAGAGCTAACTATGACTACTAAAGAACAAGTTTGTTTGTTTTTTTCAGCCCAACATATCGAAGACTCACTATCTATCATCTCATCCCTTTTTCCAGGCTACAAAGAACTTGGATTTATCCTTTACCCTTTCCTTCTCCAGTCACCTCTCAGCCAGGCTCAAATAATCATTCTTTCCTCTTTAAATATCTTTCATGTCTTCTTTGTCCCTCTCATTGGCTTCTTCTGAGTTCTACTTCTAAACATTTTCACTTTTATTTATCCATTGATTAGCCATCCACTCACTTATTCATTCAACAAACATTAATTAAGCTCTGTACCAAGCACTATCCCAGGTGTTGAGTATATAAAAGGAAAAAGAGATGATCCTTTTCCTCAAGGATATCCAAGTAGTGGGAAAGACAGACTCATAAACAGGTACTTAATGAGATAGCCTACTCCACGCTTTCCTTTTCCAGTGGAAGATTTCAACCTAGTTCCATGTATGCCACCTTGGAACTATTTCCTTTTCTTGTTATCACCACTTTGGGCCCCACCACCTAGGTTATTGTAAATTAGATGGGCAGGGTCTTGTAGAATACTAGTTCTACAGCAACATACTAAACTAGTAGCCCATTTGCAGGAAGAATCCTGCAAGCGGCCATTGTGACCACGTGCGCTGCCGCTGCCACCGCCTTTGTGGCCGCTGTGCCTGCACCCACCATGCCTGCACCCGCTCACCACTGCCGCCCGCCCCACTCCACCCCGCTCTGCCCCGCTCCACCCTGCTCTGCCCCACCTGGGCTTTCCCTTTGGCAGCCACCTTGCTTTCTGCTTTTTCTCCCCCTTCCTTCTAAGTTGTCTTCAGTCTTCACTCCTCCCTCCCTCAGCATATGCAAATTAACCGCCATCTTTGTTGGGTAATTTGCATACTCGCCCTGATTGGATGGTGGGTGTGGCTTTGGCTGGTGAGTGTAGCTTGGGCATAGCGAAGGTGTGGTCAATTTGCATATTACTATTTTATTAGGTAGGCTGCTGCCCAAAGATGGCCTTCACCAGTTGGCTATAGGACAACTGGTTACTAAGTGGATTTTCATGTACCTCCCTGCAGTGGGAGACAGAGAGCCTTCCCTGGTGGAGACCTATGGCTTCTTCCTCTCCTGCTCTCCATTTCTCTGGTACCTTTCCCCACCCTTCTACCCTGCCCTTAGGGATCTATAATCAAATCTTTGAACTAGATTAGTCTCTGAAGGTAGAAAAACTTGCTCAACAAGTATGCATCCAAATCTTTCTGACTTAGCCTAAAACCAGGGATTTTTCAAATATGTTCAGCCTTTGTTTTGGGTGACTCACTGTCTAGGTGTCTAGTCCTATGGGAGGGTGGGGATAGGGAGGAGTAAGGGTTGTAGACAGCAAGGATACAACTAAAGAAATGTATTTACCCCACAGCCAGAAAAAACATCTATTAATATACTAAATATACTAATATATATATAAAAGGCTAAGTATCTCTCCGACCAGTAGCTATGACACACACTGACCACCAGGGGGAAGATGCTCAACGCAGGAGCTGCCATGACACGCACTGGCCATTTAAAAATAAATGGCACCACGAACCCGGTGCCAACAAACCAACACTCAGCTTCCCCCAAGTAGGACACAGGCCCCGCCACCACCCCGGAGCGACACCCCACCAAATCACAGCCAATGCTGCCAAGACCCCATGGTGCAAAATGCGGCCCACAGCCCAGCCCAGCCCTGAAACAATCTCTGTGGGTGCCAGGTAATGATGTCACATAGCAACCCCCAGCTTTCTCTCCCTAGCAACTAGCCTCCTTGGAGTTTCTTCAGCCCAGGAACCTGACTTGCTTCACAGCCAGATGCAAACATTTTACAGTTTAACCAAATATTTGTGAAGCATTTTTCACGTGCCTCATCTCATTTGATTCTCACAGAAGTCCTGGAGTAGGTAGATAGGAGACTCAGTAGAATTCTATTTTCTTTTCATTAGCCGGAAAACAGAGATTTAGAAATTTTAGAAACTTGACCTGACTGAAAAGAAGTAAGAAATGGTGGAATCTGAAAATGACTTCAGGTTTTCTCACTGCGCAGAATATAGTCAAACACTGCTACAGTTAAATATTTTATCCTTTGTTCTCCCTGTGTGATCTATAATAATAATCTGCTTCATATTGATATTTACTGCTGTGTTGCTGACAATTACCTGAAAGAGAAGTTGGGGTGCTTCACTGGGCTGGAAAAAGTTTAGCTAAACCAGAAAGCATGTCTAATTAAGCAAATTTATTCTATCCTATATAATAAAGCGGTAATATGCAAATTAATCCTCATGCCCTCACAAGATGGCTGCCTACGACCAGGCCGGCAGGGGTGTTAGTGAGGGACAACCAAACGACTGGACAGCAGGTTGCATGGGGCGACCAGGCCGGTGGGGGAGACATGAGGGGTGACCAGGCCAGCGGGGGGGGGGCAGTTGGGGGCAACCAGGCCAGCAGGGGGGGCAGTTTGGAGCGACCAGGCCAGCGGGGGGGGCAGTAAGGAGTGACCAGGCCAGCGGGTGGGGGCAGTTAGGAGTGACCAGGCCAGCAGGGAGGAGGCAGTTGGGGGTGACCTGGCCGGCAGCGGGGGGCAGTTTGGGGCGACCAGGCTGGCAGGGGGAGCAGTTATGGGTGACCAGGCAGGCAGGCAGGTGAGTGATTAGGAGCCAGCAGTCCAGGATTATGAGAGGGATGTCTGACTGCCAGTTTAGGCCTGACCTATGCATGAATTTCATGCAACGGGCCTCTAGTCTACACTAATAAAAGAGTAAGATGCAAATTGACCGTACCTCCGCGATGCCCACCAGCCAATCAGGAGTGAGTATGCAAATTAACCCAACAAAGATGGTGGGTTAATTTGCATATGCAGGCACCAAGCGTCCGGGGGCAGGGTAGGGCAGGATGCTTGCATTGTCACCATGGCAACCACACAGGCATTCTGCACTGCCCCAGCCGCTCCAGGCCTCTGGGCAGCGTGGGAAGGCGGAAGGCAGCTCCGGCCGGAGTGAAGGCAGTGCCGGCAGCCAGGAGAAGGAAGGCTCATTCTTGCACGAATCTTCCTGCATCGGCACTCTAGTATATATATAAAAGGTTAGGTTGACTTGTGCATGTGTGATACATATAAAGCTCATAGCTGGCACCAATCGCATGTGTGTGTTTCGATCTGTCATTGTCAATTGTGAATTTGGTTGACACTTCTATTATAGAGAAAGGGCAAATAGCAATATTAAAATATTTCTTCTAATTAATTTCCTTTCAATGTGCACAAATCCATGCACCGAGACACTAGTATTAATATATAACCCCTCCTCCTTTTTAGTATAAATTGCAAAGTAACATACTGTGTTAAATGAGAGAGACACAAGAATTGGGGCTGGGAGATACAGAAGCTGATTCCCAGATCTAGTCTTCCAGGAGACAGAGTCTTGATCCTGCCCAAGGCTCTACTTCAATTTCCTTACATACTTTCATTTTCATATCTCATGCATAGCCAACACTTTCTCCTTATCCATTTTTTAAAAATCCCTGACACCTGCAGAATTGAAGCTGGGCTTTTAAAGGTCATCATTTGCTTTCTACTTGGCAAATCCAGGGGACATTTCTGAGTCCTCACCTTCCTTCATGTCTCCAAAGCTCCAGTCACTGTGTCACCTACAACATTTTATCTCCTACAACATTGGCTTACCTACTAATCAGGAAGATTCCAAGCCACATTACCTTGGTGATTTAGTTATGAAAACAACAGGTACTCAGAATGATTTCAATATGTGTTTTCAAATTATACTCACTTCTTCTAAATCATAATATACCATCCTGGTGGGGACAAAAAGAATAGGGAAGTTGTCTCCCTTGATGATCACTGGTCCGCAGAAAAAAACTCTTGCAGCCTGAAGACCTGCATCCTAATCCCATCCCTGTTATATGTTGTCCCTGCAACCTTGGCAAATCACCCTGTGGCTTCATTTTTAAGACAGTGACTACAGTGATGATGCCCCACTGCATCACCCTGGAGCGCCTGGGCTACGAGGAGCCTACTGTGCTGTTTCCAGGACAAGGCCACACCTGCCAAAGGTGAACCAATACACAATACACCTGAGGGCCTTAGGAGCTGCTGCAAAAAAAGCCTCTCAGAACAACTATGCATCCAGGGCAAGGGCTGGGAAAGAGAAGAGAAAGAATCCAGAAGTGAAAAGGTGGGCTCTGCATTGCAACAGCCTCTACCTAAACTTCAGTCAATTGTTGCATCTCCTGTTGCCTCTGAGAACAGCCAGGTAGCCACTGATTGGAAGCTCCTACCTGAAATACACAGCCTCTGGAAACCCCTGCTTACCATACAGAGGCATTCACCTTCAATTCCTTGGTAAACTTACTCCCACCACGGTAGTAATAAAAACACACCCAAATTTTCCCAACACTTTTCTCCTTAATTAAACACACCCACTACCCTTATGTGAGGAAGAAAAAGAACTCCTTTTTAGCTGAACACAGCTGGCTCATTTAAAGTTTCATTAAGATTCATTTTTATTAACACATCAGCTCACATACAACAAAATAACTTCACAAAAATCAAAAACACATACATATTATTATTGACCAACAATAGTGATCTCTTTTGCCTTTCGTCGCTCACAAATTGATGATTTTTTTTTATTACTGTCTTCTTTCCTTTTGCCTCTTGAGCCATAAATATCCATGGATGTTCCACCTGTAAGGTAACTCCGTGCTGAGAGCTTTCCTGTCTGCTCTCACTAGCAGAGCCCCTGCATGCTCAGGACTAGGCTTCTGACCTGCACACTGATAGCCTCCAGTGCTGGAGCTTACTACCAGGTGGTGCTCCAGTCCTGTAGCCCAGGACCTGCAAGATACCCTAGCTTCACCAGAGTCTAGGCTCTTATTCAATCCAATCGTGAAGGAGAAAGGAAAGTGAAAGGAGCACCTATGAATGGTCTATCCTGAACTAGTCTGTGCTGCTTTACAAATGCCAATCCTTACCACAATCCTTTTGGATACACATCATTATCTGAAGTTACAGAACAATGCCATTATCAAAGATCCCCACTGGTGTGGCCAAGTACTTGCTGTGATGTGTCTAATTCTCATGGTTATGAGTTTTTCTATCATGATATTTCCTTTGAAAGTTGAGCTTACAATCATTACTTGGTTTCTTTGCATTAAATTCAGTGTTCATGTTTTTTTGTGTGTTTTCTTTCTGAGTATTAAAAAGGTTTGAAAATTTAATGATGAATGTCCAAGAGTAATCTGTTAAATTTAGTGACTATGTTTTAAGAGCTTGCTCAGTACTGGTAGTTATTATATGCCCTGGCTGGCAGAAACAATCAAGCATATATCTGGTCATCAAGGGAATTATCGGGTGTCTTTTCCTGATTCCAATCTCTCCAACTCATATTTAGTACCACTTAAATTCCATATTCATACTAAATAAACTTTTCTTAGGTACCTACTGGATACCATAAAGTGTGTCCTATATTTGAGCTAACAAAGATATTAGGACAGCTCTAACCTCAAGGAACCCACATTCAAGACTTTCCCTTGTATAAAACATCCCTTCAGTGGTCGGCAAACTCATTAGTCAGCAGAGCCAAATATCAACAGTACAACGATTGAAATTTCTTTTGAGAGCCAAATTTTTTAAACTTAAACTTCTTCTAACGCCACTTCTTCAAAATAGACTCGCCCAGGCCGTGGTATTTTGTGGAAGAGCCACACTCAAGGGGCCAAAGAGCCGCATGTGGCTCTCGAGCCGCAGTTTGCCGACCAAGGCCTTATATCAACTATCTCAAGCCCAAGCTTCTCTGCAAAGCACTTACTCCAGTGCTCAATTGTCCTTTTCTACTCTAAACTCATAGACTATGAGAGCTATACTGTTTAGTCATTCTAATTATCTCTTATGTCTTAATTTTATCTCTGCAATGACACTATAATCTACTTAAGAGCAGAATCACTGCTTACAATCATTCTTTTCAGTCACACACAAGACAAGGGATTATTTCTTTGGCTTTAAACCCAAAGAACATTTTCATTTTGTGATGATTTAAAGGACTTTAAAAGACTTTTTGATTGATTTCAAGGATTAAATCCAACACCAGAGAATTTTCCTCCTAGTTAACAATTCTACTTAGTTCTTTAATACAAAAATCATCACTGGGATTTATGATAAAAATTGAGTTTTATAAAAGATGTTTGCATAGAATAAGGACAAAAATATTATTAATCATATTAGCATCTGAAGTTTCATCTTGGTTCTTCTTAATTATCAACTATTATTTTGTTTTTTCTTTCACCCAGTTACATCTGTAATTCTGCCATCAGACCAAGACTATGTTCCCATTATTTTGCTATTTCAGAGAAATGTAAGGCCAAATTCTTATGCAACTTTCTTATAATAAGAAATACCCTTTCGTCATAGTACTTGACTTTTAAGGATGAAAAAAATAAAACATCTCACTTTAAGCAAAGCTGAAGAGTAAAGGAGTAGCTATCCCTGCCCCATGGCCAACCATGAGCCAATAACCTGCCATTAGACAGAGCCAGCTGAGAAGATCGAGAACTAGAACTTCAACTATCCACTGGGGCAGGTAGGCAGCCACTGATAAGTTTCAGTGGCTAAGAAGTTCAATTTGTCCTACGGAATATAGCATCTGATGGGGAGGACAATGGACCTAGCATGGGCAAGAAGAGGTAGTATCTACTTCCTAGTATATGGTCATAGATGAACTGTAGTAATGGAGGGTCTAGGAACAGGTGAAAATAGAATTCCAGAGAGGTAGCTGGCACCGCAGAAGTTGGCCAATTAGTTGGATAGGACCTAGTATTTGGACTATTTTGTATAGACTTGGAAGTAAAAGGCACATCCTCCAGCCTAAGTGGACCAATGAGTCACCAGCCTGGGCACCAGATTAGCCCAGCCTGATCCAGGGAAAGAGGTTAAAAGTTCAATTAAAACAGGGTCTGCAGAAAGAGTAGCTTGGGGCTCCAATAATCCCTGGAGAATAAAGTAAGGTTGTCTTATCAGTGAGATGAAGTGGCCTTCAGGACACCAGAAATTCAGACACACGTGGACTATAGCTTCACTCTTGTCATTCTAATTCACAATGCAATAATAATGAGAATGTGTGTATTAATTCAAGACCCCACTCATATAAGTACATATTCTAAGTGGAGCCTTTCAAAGTCTGCAACAAAGATGTTTAGAGTCAAGTACCAAGGTTGGAGGTCATTTCTGAAGCTCTCAGTTGACATTGCTTTTACCTACTCAGAATACTGACAGGGTATGTAGAACTCCCAGTTTCAAAGTCATGTGCATTTAGTGGGTTTTCTTCGCCCTCAGGAGGCAGGCAGAATAGGCTAGTGCAGGGATCAGCAAATTATCACCCACAAGGCAAATCTGGCTTACCACCTGTATTTTATTAAATAAAGATTTCCTGGAACAGAGCCACACAATTCATTTACATATCACCTATCACACTATAATAGCAGGGTGGAGTCGCTGTGACAGAGACTCTATGGCCTACAGAGCTTAAAATATTTACTACCTGGCCCTTTACAAAAAGTGAACAGTGAGGTCGGACTGCTTTAGTTCAGTCCATACCTTCACTATTTACTAAGCAGGTGCTATGCTCTGAAAATCTTGTCCTCCCATAGTTCACATAGTGAAACCTACCCCCAATGTGATGGTATTAGGAGGTGGGGTGTTTAGAAGGTAATTAGGTGATGAGGGTGGAGTGCTCATGAATGGGATTAGGGCCCTTATAAAAAGTAGCTGAGAAAGCTCTTTGCCCACTTCACCGTGTGTGGTTACAACTAGAAGGTTCTCTCTGTGAATCAGAAGGTGGCTCACCAGACACTGAATCTGTTGGCATCTTGACCTTGGACTTCCTAGCCTCCAGAACTGTGAGGAATAAATTTCTGTTGTTTATAAGCCACCCAGTTTGTGGTATTTTTTTCTAGCCACCCAACTAAGATAGCAGATACTTTGGACAAATCACTGTAAGTCTGTATGGCCCAAATTTCTCATCCTTAAAAGAGTGATAATAATGTATTTTCCTCCACAAAGTAGCTATGAAAACCAAGTGCAATAATACATGGGATGTGCCTACTGCAGTTTCCGGTATGTAGTAAGCACTCAGTAAATATTACCCATTCTACTGTCCATCAGGTAAGGGCAGCTTCAGAACTGTATTCAAGTAAAATGGTTCTAAAACAGAACCTGTAAAGTAAATGTGCACCCTTGAGAAAGATGCCAATACAGAAATTAGCCCAAACCAGTTCAATCCCAATAAGGCACTTGGTTTAATGCTGTCAATATGAAAATTTTTAAGAAGATCACTAAATATTCTTTATTGCTGCGAATCTCTACAGTATCTTGTAAATTGCTTTAAAGGAGTACTTAAAGTTTTCTGTAGGACCCTGTCAAATGCAAATAAGGGTCATGAAGGAAAAATTTACACTTCATCAGCATTAACAATTTATTGTAACTCATAAAAATGTATACTATTGTGGTTTTTTGATGTTTTATATTACCATCCTTGGGACATACTTGGAAAAAAATTGTTTTGTAGCTTTAATCTTAAAATATCTCAAAATCTCTTTTCAACTCAGAATGTCATTCATTAAATTTCTTCTTCTAAGGAACCATAAATGCAGTAATCTAGACCCTGATAAAGGTTTTTAAGTTGTCCCATAGGACACTTGGGGTGGAGAAAGATGGAACATTAGTGTCAAAGAAGCATATTATTTGATTCTCAATATAATTAATAAACTCTTTCTCTTCCCCACAGGAATCTGCTAAATCTCCAATTCTTAGTTGTATTGAGAGAAAAGATTTAGTTACCTACTTAACAGAAAAGGGAGAGAGAGAAAAGATCTGAAAAAGGCTTTAAGTATTTAGTGGTTTAAACCCTGAATAAATTGAAGATTTGAATTAAAAAATCAGCCCTGGTATTTTTCTATGAAAATGGTGAACAGAAGGAATATATGTGCTCAGAGGAATAGCGTTTTATGCCAAACATCAATCAACCCGGCTTTAGAAGCCTATTTATAATACTGTGGGGGTCCTGGACAGTTGCACTTCACACTGTGAGGACCAATTCATGACATTAGATAGTGAACAATTGAAGTTTTTGCAAATAATTAAAACTCTGTTTGAAAATGGAGATGTTTTCCACAGCTTTCCTGTGTATGCACGATATCATCGATATTCAAGAGTGTAAATATTGACTAGTTATTGCTGGTAGCCAGAAGGAGCAAAATCCCCTTTGAAATAATAATGTGGAGTGTGTGTATATAACATATACATATGTATGCACACACATTTGCATAGAGATGTTAAATATATAGTCATATAGGGAGAGAAAATATAGATTTCACTTTATATGACAGTTGAATAGCTATACTTTAAACAACCCATGTTCACTGCCAGTACAGTTCTAGTGTGAGTGTGTATGTATGTGTGTGTGATATTTCTGAAAATTTTTTATCTGTGATTTTTTTTCTTAACATGATAATGAAAGATATTAGAAAGCATGCCTTTTATCTTTTAAAAAACACACTCTCCATTGTTTAAATTGGGATCTGAAATACTACGATTTTAGAGCTTGCAGGAACATAATTAATAATCTTACCTAGTTTTCATGATATTTTAAGCCCATCTTAAATCCTTTTGAGGTGAAGGCAAAGCACAACTAATTCATAAATTAAAATCCTGAAATTGGCTCATTTAAGAGACATGGGACTGAAAAATGTTTGAAATTAAAAAAATCCTTCAGGATTATTATTTCAACTTACTCCTTTATCAAAGAACTCTTAAAGATCTCAGCACACTCGGAGAGTGTGGAGATACAGAAGAAACAAGAGCCATTAGCCTTTTTCCATAAGGCTTTCAATTCAGAGCCAGGCGATAACATACACACGTTCTTTGTAAATCAGAGTTTGGGCTCTCTATAAAAAGAGCTTATTGTGGGGCGCAAATCGTAAGTGCAAAGAGTTAGAAAAGGAAGCACTTTGTACAGGTGAGAATTGTTAGGAAAGAGATGAGACTCACCCTAGACATAATAAATGGTAGATACTGTGTGGCTGGGGTGGAGAGAACAGAATAGTGCAGACTGAAGGAACAGCGTAGCAAAGGGGGGGAGAGCACAGTGTTGGGGGAAATAAAAACCAGAGAGCAGAATGAATCAGAGATTATGATCTGGATTAATTAAAACTTGCTGTGGTCTTCTGAGTGGGCTTCCATGTTTTGTGAGTCAGCTCCGAGGGAGGGAGTTCATCAGAGACCAGCAGAAGAACTGGGATCTTCAGATCCATTTCTGGTTTTACAACATTCCACTTAAGCAAAATCATACTTACAAAACTCAGTGACACAAAAGCTCTGTGTTCACTTATGAAAGAATCATGATAATATTGACCCGTCTATTTTAGTAAACACTGAGGTTTGTCCCCTAGCTGATTTGACCAGGTCTCAGCAGGGATTATGTTTCATACATCTGTATATTCCCCACAGTGTGAATCAAGAGCAGGGCTAGGGACATACACATTGGTAAGTTATTGAAGGCCAGTGGAATGAACTTACTGGTATCTGGTAGACTGCGTGGAATTTCTCCCATAGCCCTTACACGTGACCAGGGTCCACAGGGGTCTCTGACTCTGAGTGTTAAAGAGGCCATTAAGAATATACGATATTATTGGGATAGGAGATATGGTCTAGAATTAAAGGCCCCACTGGTTGAGCTGGCTCATACTAGAGCCCTATGACATCTTTGTGATATCTACATGAACAAAGAGATACGTGTGAATAACTGCCACATGAATAACTGTAGACTAGAAAGAGAACAATTCTGGACAAAAAGTAATCCAATTTGATTCCAAGAGTAATCCCATCCACTTCGAATCTTACTTTGTAAATATGTCCTCTGACAAGGCAAGGATTCCTCTCCAACTCTTGACAGCAGTGACATTAGCTAATAAAGCCAGGTCCACACTAACAAGGTGACATACAGAATCCAGGCCCAAATCCAGGAGATCTTGACCTCAAATGTTCCATCCATCTGCATAGAAATAGACCTTTTCAAAGGAAATGATTCTGATTATTTCCTTTCCCAATGCTTTGCATAGACAGGTTTCCCTGCAATTCCTCTCAGTCAGCCTGAATACAGGAGAGCACCAGGGGGAGCTCACACATCTTCCTTCTTTTCCTCCCCCTCTCAGGGAAGGTTGCCTCTTGTATCCCAGAGAAAGGATGGGTCACAACACCATCTATGAAATGATTCACTAATGTTAGCACAGGTAATTCATTCTGTAAAAATACTCGGGGTTCATTTTGAAGACTCTGTAAAGCATTCCTCATACCTGGCACACCTAAAGTCAGCAGCATGCGGCCAATTCATCTGGCTTTAAGATGTAGCCTCTTAAAACTCCTGAATCAAAAAGACAGTATAAGGGCAGATCCCTTAGATTCCCCCGTGTCTCCCCAATGTAAAAATGGGGGTGGGGGTGGGGGGAGTCTGCTTCCTTGCCATTGAAATGGCATGTTTCAGCACGCTCCAATTTCAAGCAGAGGGAAGGTAAATAGAAGGGAATGGGGTCTTTCCACATTGATTAATGGGATTGATTTATTTTATTATTTTTTTATTTTAAAGATGAGAACTGGTCGATTTTCTCTCTCTGGGATTGAAAACACAAGGCAAGGACGAAAAACTCAAAATACATAATTCACTTTGTGTTATTAGGGCAGAAGGTCAGTGGCCCAAGGGTCCTAAAGGACTAGATAACCCACATATATAAACTCCTGATTATGTGCTTGCGACTGGCTTTCGGAGTGTGGGGACCTCAAGACTCCCCAGTTGCTGACAGGGAGAGAAAAAAGACCCTCTGCGTCTGATACTTGATTCACAGATAATGCCCTTCACTCACTCCTTGCTTTAAAGAAATACTGTATTTCTAACCCTACATGTCAGATCCAGGGATCACAAAATCATAGAGATCCTAACCCAGGAAGATACATCATGAGGTCCTCTGACCAACTCTCTATGTTAAGGCAGGTGAGATATAATTGTTTTAAATTTCCTTTTAGAGATGAAATAGTTGAGGTTCGGAGAGGAAAATTAAAAGCCTGGGTCACGCAGTGAAATGATTTTTGTTCGTAAATTAAAAATCCACTCAATATCCTGTTCCCCATCCCCTCCTGTCCCTCCTTGTAAGACTGTAAATAACCTTTTTTAATATTCCGAGTCTAAACTTTGAACCACCCGCAACCCTGAAGAGGAAAGAGATTTATCATAAGGGAATGTAGAATAATTAACAATCGAGGTAGCTGAGCAGCTGGGGAAATGCTGGGATTGATCAAATAACCCATCAAATGCGGATGTCTCTTGAGTGGGAGGCAGGGAACCTCAGGGAAGCGCGGGGCCCGCCAAGGAAGACAGCGCCTTTTTGGTCCCCCGCGTCGCGCTGCGGCACGATCAGCGACGGGGCTGGATGAAGCAGCTGCTGATCCCGGAGGCCCGCGGGACAGCGCCTCGAGGCCGGATCCGGGTGCGGCTGCCGGGGGCGCCGGGTTCCCGGTTCCCTCGGACCTCAGACGGGACTGGAGGGGCTCCGGGGCAGCGCAGCCACCGAGAGTAACGCGCTCGCTGAGTCCCACTTGCAGGAAGATTGTGCCGCGCTTGGCAGGAGACAGAGGCAGCTGCGCTCCAGGAGGACTTAGGTGGCATGGGGGGGGGGGGGGCGGGGGGGGGGGGGGGCCCAGCAGGCCCAGGGGCCGCGGTCACCACCACCCCTCCACCTCCGCCTGCGCTGGGACAGGCTGAGACCAGGCCTCCACCGCCGCCGAAAGGGTCCAGACCGTGCGAAATGTTAGCAAAGATGCAGCAAGCGGAGGCTTCTGCGGCGAGGTGCAAATCCGAGCCATCTCGCTGGAGTGAATGCAGGGCCGGCCACAAAGGGACAGAGGGGCTTTAATCCTGACGACAGCCTGTGCATGGGTCAGGCTTTCTTTGCCCACGGGCTTCGATCGCCTCGCCGAGGTTTAAATGCCTGGGGCTCACATGTCAAGGCAGAGTTTCCTGGCGACTTCGGTGGCTGGGGACCCAGCACCTGCGTGTCGTGCCTCCGATAGGGACAGCTGCGCACATCACTCGGGCGCAGCCAACCGCACCGTCTGACCTGCGGGGGACCAAATCTGAGCGACGGAATCTGAACCGCCCCGCGGACATCCATTCTTCTATAAAACTAGAAGTGTCATTCTCCACTCAGAGATTATTTAAGGAGGTGTCCTGGGCGGCATAGGTAGACATATGACAGCCCAAGGAAGATATGCAAAACTTTAAATTGTAGACACTTAAGCACCAACTGTCTGGGGCCCTTGGCAAATTAAGAAAAAAAAAAAAAAGAAAAAGAAAAAAAGTTCATGAGAAACATCACACTTCCAGGGCCCTTGGCGTTTTCTAAATCAGTGGGTGTACTCACAGGAGGGTGTGGGGAAGTTTCCTGAACACAGAATTCATATTCCTTCAGCTTTAAGTCATGAGCTCTCCTCCAGCTGTAGGATTTTGGTCCCTCATTCTTTAACCACCGCGAAGAATTCCTTATAATCAAGTGAGCAAAAGCATTTCCATTAAATGTCACTGGATGGGAAGTAGTCCATTCCCTCATTTCACTGTATCATATTCACCGTAAACATTTCTGTGGTCCTTTTAGGGACGGGCCAGGCTTCCCTGGGGCCGAGGCCAGGTGCCAAAGGGCCAAATAGCACCTGACCCTTGAGCAGAAAAAGCCCCCCAAGGCTGTTGCTGCTGCAGGACAATGAAGAATGGGAGTCGGTTAGGAAAAGCCTCTTTTATTCCTTCTTACTTTTAAACTACTCTCTTACAAAACACCCTTTCTTTGACCAGTGAAGGAAGATTATTTAATTGATAACTTTTGGGGGCATTGTTTCTCTGTCAGTCTGGGTTTGTTGTTGTCACTTGGGGGAGGATTTGGGGTGTGTGTGTGTGGGGGGGGGGCGGGGGGAGTGAGTGAAAAGGGAGATGGAAAACAGATTGGATGCTGGCTTTATCCAAACCTTGTTAGGTCTTGTTTTTAACGCTGCGGGAAGAAGTTGCAGTCCGTACATAATTGAAAAACAAGGTCTCTTAGAAAAGAGTTAAGAAATAAGAATTTAGTGTCCTGGAGACAAAAAAAAAAAAAAAAGGTCAAGCAAACCCTTAGGAGGACACAGTGACCTCTACATAGAGAACACCAATATGCAAAGACAAGGGAGGAGTGGAGTGAGGAAGTACACTTTCCTGAGCCCCAGTATCAAGAACTTTACTTGCATTATCTCATTTAATTCTCCCACAACCGTAGGAGAAGGGTACAATTTTTAATCAGCTCCTCCTTTCACAGATGAGAAATCTGTAATTTAAAGGCCCCAAGTAAACTGCCTGAAGGCGTATAGCTAGTTAAAAGCAGAATCAGAATTGGTTAAGGGGTAAGGCAGAATTCCCTGAGAATTAGTATTTTAAAATCTGTTACAGAGGGAAGCTGGGAAATTAATTACCTTCTGAAGGATCTCTGGATTCGTGGGGAAATGATGGTAAGCTTGCAGAAAGACATGCCTGTGAATTTTCTTGTTATCTACTACGTGGTTTCAGAAAAGGTGTGACAATTTGAGAAAACGGAATGGTGCCCAAATTCACTTAGTAATAACATTCTTTTTCAGCTGATAGACCCACTAGATATAATTAGGCACATGTCCTTATTCTTCAGGAAACTATTTGAGGAAGAAACAGAAAAGCTTTAGACTCTTTCAAATTTAAGAATAGTTTGGAATTTTAGTTGGGAAATAGACAATCTGCATGATTGCGTTGAAAAGGCATGGAAAGGGTCCTAATGGTCCAAAGCCCGACCCCACCCACTGAGGAGCAGTAAGTACAGCTTTGGAATCAGACAGCCCTGGCTGTGAATTTGACACGTGCCAGCAGCGGCTAAGCTTACTGTGTGACCACAGGCAACTTTCTTAACCTCTCGGGGCTTCCGCAGCCCATCCGTAAAATGAGGCAAATAAACCTGCACAAGGTTATTGTGAGGATAAAATGGAATCGTGTGGGTGAAAGTCCTTAACTGGGTGCCTGGTGTACAGTAGATGCTCAAAAGCGTTATGTCGCCTAGCCTAGTGTGAGCAGAGCCTGGGAGAGCAGATTTTGAGAGGGTGGGAATGCACCAGACGCAGGGGCTGGAGGAAGGAAGCCATTAGCTTCAGCTCTTCCACAGTTTTGCCTGGGGCTGGCTCTGGGGGAAAGACAGGGGTTCTCACTAGTGTTCGGATCTACGTGCGAGGACAGACAGCTATAAACGCAAGATGTGGAGGTCTGAGAAGGTGGAGGAGAATGATCCTGGGAAGCGTGGAGCAGGTGATCCCATCATAAACCTTCTGGATCTTGAGATCAAATGATAATACTTTCAGAAACTGCAAGAAATGAGGCTGAAGCGAAACACCCCCCTGCCCGAAGTAGTTTTTAAACTAGTTAGTGATAACCTAAGACAAAAATGTTTGCGTTCTTCCTTAAACCGTGAGCTAAGGGAATTTTATTCTTCGGTGTTTTTTAATTGAGACATTTTAATCATTGTTTATAAAGAAAACTAAATATACACAATTTTTTGCCTCATTATTTACCACTGCTCTGCCAAAAAGAAAAAAAAAAAAACAGTTTATTACTTTGGGGTTTGTGTTTGAATAGAACTGTGAAATTTCTGTTTTAAGGAAGTCTTGCAAAACAATTCATCAAAATGTTTTCCTCTGGTGTTTTCTGTCATGGAAAAGCTAGATTAATTCTAGAGATTTGCTTTTAAGTTAATGTGTTTTTTCTGATTATGAAAGTAATACATATTCATTGTAGACAACTTAGTATAAGTAATACGAAGAATAAACTATAAAGAAAACAAGAAACCCTTTATTCCTACCAAATCACAGATAATATATTTCCTTCCAACTCCCGCCCCCCCCCCCCTTTTAACCTTTGTTGGAACTATTTTCCCCCATGTCACTAAAAATTATTTGTTACTTCATTTTGAATGACTACCTGATTTTACATATTAACAATATAATGTAATTCTCTCTTGTTGAATGTTTGTGGATTTTGGTTTTCACTATTGTAAATTATGCTAAAATGAAAATCTGTGTACATAAATCTTTGAGTTTAAGATTCTCTTGTAAGATAGACGTCTATAATTTTGTAGGATAGACAATTAGATCCATATACATAAATCTTTTTTAAGGCTCTTGAAATATAGGGTCAAATTGATTTTTAGGAGTAGTCGTAGCAATTTTCAGTCTTAGCAGCAATATATAAAGACTGCTGTTCTCTCTTAATGTCCCTAGTAATGACTAATATCATTGCCAAAAAAATCTTTTCTAATTTGATAGGTTAAAAAAAGGTTTTGTTGTCTTATTTGGATTTATTAGGGACGACTGTCATCAAACAGCTTTCTCAGATGTTCATTAGCCCTTTCCTCTTTTGTGAATTACCTATTAATGTCTTTTGACTATTTTTCTATTGAGGCCTTAGTGCTTTTTTAATCTATTTATATAATTCTTTATATGGGGCCTTCTTTGTAATTGTGGCAAATGTTTTTCTCCCATTTTATTCTTTTCTTTTTAATTTTGTTCATGATTTTATGTATATACAATTTTACATTTTTTACTTAAATAAATGTATCAAGCATTTCTTGCTGATTGTGTCCTTTGTTTTCTGTTCCTCTCCAGAAAACCAGATCTTTACCTAGGTTTTTCTACTTGTATTTTTATAACGGATTAATTTTTTTTTTTTTTTACATATACCTTTGTATTACTTCTGTAATTTATTGGGCTGCAAGGTGAGGATCTGATGTTTTCCTCAAACAGCTAGACAGGTTTCTCAATACCAGCAATTCAACATCCATCCCTTCCCCATTGATTCTCTGTGCCTGCGCCTCGGTGACCTCTTCGTTATAACAGCTATCAAAAAGTGTGTCCCAGCCAAGGACCAGCTTTGTAAACAAGAAGTTCCTACATGGGGGAAAAAAAAGAGAGAGAGAGAGAGAGAGAGAGAGGTTCCCTTTCAAAGAAAGATCTGTTTAATTGAATTTAACATATTTAAGAGGGGACTTTCCTGTAAATTCCATTTGGAGCATTTGGAATTTACTAGTAAAGTAACCCCACTGTGATCATTTGACAAATATTTGTTAAGCCTCTACTATGAGAAGGAACTATTTTAGGATCTCTCTATCTCTCTCTAAGATTGTCAACAAGTGCTACTAAGTCAGTAGTAGTATCGATTTCCTATTTTCTTTTTGCCAGACTTTTCTCCCTCCATTGAACTAACCATCACTGTTCCCTGAGATCCGCTCCTGGTCAGCTCCCCTCTTCTAATATGACACAAAGCACATCTGCCAGCAATTCAGTTAGCTTATCTGAAAAGTTGATAAACTTGTAAGTCTTCGGTTTGCCCATCTGTTCCTGTAGTTTGTCTGTTCCTACAAACTTGATATTTGCCACTTTCGAGGTGGCTTCGTTTTGCATGTATTTCTGGATTTTCTTTTTCATGATAACCATACCAGAAAGATGACCCAGTTGTACATTCTATCTTTCTTTTTGCTTTAAAGTTATTTAAATGACTTCAAGAGAGATTAATGATGAAATTTTGTTTCTATCAAACTCTTTGCACAATTATGTTACTACTAGGGGCCCAGTGCATGAATTCATGCACCTTGAAAGGAACTGTGGGCTTCAAGGCTGAGGTGGGCACAGAGGTGGGTCTCGGCCCATCCTCCACGCCCCTGCCCGGCCCCTCCCGCCACAACCCCCAGTTCCCTGTCTGCCAGCAGCCCTGCTCCTGCCACAGCTGCATGGGCCCTGCTCATAACGGCTGATGGCGCAGAGCAATTAGGGCCGGCGCCAGCAGCAGGTGCGAGCGGGGCTGGCACTGACAGTGGGTGCGAGAGGCGGCTGCCAGCCCCAATCGCCCCTCAGGAGCAGAGGGAGGTGGAGAAGCCCTGAGGGCCAGGTGGGTGAGCGCCAGGTGGGACCATGGTGCATGGGAACAAAGAATTTTCAGTAACCACTAGAGGATCGCCCCGATGACAGCGACTGGCGCCCCGCCTTGGTCTGGCCCCCCCCCTCCCCCACTCACCTGCTCCACCATCCCACTGTGGCCAATGCCCACCATATTCCGCATGCGCCCCCTGGTGGTCAGCACACATCATAGCGACCAGTTGCTCGGTTGTTCGGATGTTCAGTCTATTTGCATGTTAGGGTTTTATATATATATATATACTAGGTGTACTGGTTAATAAGGGCAGATTTTATAATCAAAGAAAACACGATAATTTCAAGAGAAACATCAAAAGTGCTTTATTCAAAGTAATGTCCATCACTAGCTACACATTTCCCCCATCTTTTAAGTAATTTGTAGATACTGTCCCAATAGAACTTTTCTTGTTTTGAGGCAAACCATTCAGAGACCCAATTTTCCACTTCTCCGTACGTTTTGAAGTGCTGCTCAGAAAGTGCATGTGCCATCGATCAGAACAAGTGGTAATCTGAAGGAGCAAGGTCTGGTGAATACAAAGGGTGGGTTAATACTTCCCAGGCAAGATCTTTTAACGTGTCTTTAACTGGTTTTGAAGTGTGTGATGATGTGTCATCATGAAGCAAAATTACTTTGCCGTGTCTTCTGGCACATTCTGGTTGTGTCATGATCAAAGCATGATTCAAATTGATTATTTGTTGTCGGTAGTGATCAATATTAACGATTTCATCTGGTTTTAGAAGCTCATAATATACCACACCTTCCTGATCCCACCAAACACAGAGCATTATCTTCTTTCCGAAGTGATCTGGCCTTGCAGTCGATGTTGATGGTTGACCTGGATCAACCCACGATTTTGTGCGTTTGGGATTCTCAAAATAAATCCACTTTTCATCGCCAGTCACAATTGGATGCAAAAAGGACTTTCTTTCGTGCCACTAAAGCAACATTCTACTGATGACTTTTAGGTTTTCCATTTGTCTTTCGTTCAGTTGATGTGGCACCCATTTTCCTTCCTTTAAAATCTTTCCCATTGCTTGTAAACAATTGGAAATTGTTTCTTGAGCAATGTTTAATATTTCTGCAAGTTGTTTTTGAGTTTGACATGCATCTTCATCCAATAATGCTTGTAATTGTTGGTCTTCAAACTTTTTCGGTTGACCTGGACGTTCTTTGTCTTTCACATCGAAATCATCACTTTTAAAGCGTTTAAACCAGCATTCACAAGTATCTTGAGATGGAGCATGTTCTACCATAAGCTTCCCGAAGTATTCAGCAGCACTTTTCTTCAAAATAAAGTAATGAATTAAAACTTCCCGCAAATGCTCTTTTTTTGGCATGGAATTCGACATTTTTAAGTGTAAAAATATCTATGATGTTAACACCTTCAGCAAATTTGACATATGAAGTTTTGAAGCTTGTTGTCAATACAACAAAATAGCATACATATCAAATCGCATATATATCAACATATGTGTAACTCCATCTATTGAAAAAAATCTGCATTATGAACTGGTACACCTAGTAGATACTTTCTGAGATCAAGGGAGGGAATCGGATTTTGTGTTGTTGCCCAGTCTAATAGAATATCAGCACTGTTCTTGTATAAGAACAAGACAGCAATTGGATACGTGTTGCTGTAAAGGAGGCCTTAAGGACTTAGGAGAGCCCACCCAGGGCAGACAGGGAGGTGAGAGAATCCGGACTCAGTTCGGATCTGACATATGGTATGACGTGCTGTCTCGAGGATTTGCCCAAGGGTCTGACTTTGCATGGATAGCCAGAGCAGAGTAATCTGCTTGGGTGGAACAAGGGGTGAGGAATTCAGGGGGCAATTATGACTCCCGATCCTGGCAAATGAGTGCCAACCACAAGGCTGCTGACAGGGCAAGACTCTATCCCAGAGAGAAGGCCTGGACAACCAGGTAGGTCCTCATCATGGGGCCTAGAGGAAAAACAGAGCCCCAAGGGGTCTGAGAACAGTCCTGGAGAGGGTAAAAAAAATTAATCAGTGAACAAGTAAACAAAGGCTGATCAGATTAAGTTTTCTGCCACTAGGTAGAATAGAAATACTAAATAAAATTTTAGTTTAGTAGAAAAATACAGACATTTCACTCTTCTTGCTATCCTAGCGGTGACAATGACACTAGGATGGGTCGTGGGCATGGGCATTTTTGTGGCCTGTAAACCTTGCTGTATTCCATGATGTGACTCCTGCCATTCCCAGAAAACTTAACCTGTTCTTGCCTGGGATTGAGCCCTCTCCCAATGTCCATTCCAAAATAGCTGTCAGCAACAATCATGGTGCCATCGCTTATCCCTGAAAGTCTAGATACCCCATTTCTCAGATTGCATTCTGTTGGAATTCAATGCTGGCCTTGATTCAACTCGAGTGTACCATTCCTCCTTCAACACTGTGGCTCAGACTTCTAGGTACTTTCCCTCTCAACTGAGAAAAAATGCCACGAAGGGGGTTGGAACCCTACTGCTGTTTTCAGGCACCCCTGGCAACAGTGGATTTGTATTGATATACAACACTAGAGGACCGATGCATGAATTCATGCATGGGTGGGGTCCCTCGTGGTGGCTTGCGGTGATAGGGCCCTAGCTCACGCCCCCAGCCTCGCAATCCCGCAGCCCTGCCTGGTACCCTGCCTTGAGCCTGGTGCCACCCCCTCACCTGCTCCACCATCCCACGTGCAGGGCAATCGATCGGGGCTGGGCCCCTCAATCGGGGCTGGGCCCCCCACTGCCACCACTGGTTGTCATCTGTGGGGCAATCGAGCTCCCGCTTGCATCTGCGGTGGCCTGGCACCACCTGCTCACCTGCTCCACCATCCCGCCGTGGTCCCGCTGGTCCCGCTCTCATCGGGGCCCATCGGGACTGGCAGCGCCTCCACTGCCGCCTGCTGCCAGCATAGCATCGCCAGTGCCCGCCATGTTCCACCCCGCCCCCTGGTGGTCAGCGCATGTCATAGCAAGCAGTCGAACTGAGCAAACTCCCAAACAATTTGCAAATTAGGTTCTTATTATATAGGATAATCAATCCCTGGTGCCTTTCTGGATGGCTAGGCCTAGTAATTTGTTTCAACAACCAAATTATAAGTGCCACTTATTGAACACACCATATCATCTCTACAGAATACGGTGTGATGTTTGTAGTACCACAGACTTAGACTGTGGGAAGTCTATTATTTAGCTTTGTTTTAGATAATGTAATATGACTTTGAGCTTGTGGTTCACTATCTTTCTCACAAGGATAGTTATGAAGCTATTGTTCCCCAGACCTTGTACTTACTCAGTTTTTCAATACTTATCCAGTTATTTTAAAAATTATTATTTTGTTTCTGATCAATTAGGTAATATATGCTTAGTGTAGAAAAACTGGACAACACAGAAGCATAAAGAAGCAAATAAAAATAACTTACTATCCACCTGCACAGAGATAACTTGTGAACATTTTGACATATTTCCTTTCAGCCTCTTCACTTTGCATACATCTTTTAACATTTGAAAACATATTGCATGTATTATGTTGTAATCTACTTTTTTACTTAGCAATATATCATGTCACTAAACAGTCTCCTGAAGAATGATTATTTTTGTTTAGTATTTTTTTGTTTTGTTTTGGTAATCCTCACCCGAGGCTATTTTCTCCATTGATTTTCAGAGACAATGGAAGGGAGGGGAGAGAAAGAGAGAAACATTGATGTGAGAGAGACACATCAACTGACTGCCTCCCGCACCAACGTAGGCACATGCCCCCAGCCATAATCGAACCCATAACCCTTCAGTCTGTGGGATGACGCTCTAACCACTGAGCAACCAGCAGGGCTTTGTTTAGTATTTTAAAGAAACAAACAAAAAATCCACTTCTGAGACTTTATCTAATAAATAACTGTTGCTATATAGCAAAGATTTAGGAACAAAGAAATTTATTACAGTTTCATTTATGAGGAAAAATTGGAATAATACAAAAATATAAAAAAAAAAACAGAATGAACATTCACCTACACAATGAAATACCACACAGCTGTTAAATTATATTTAAAAGAATATTTTGTAGTCCTAGATGGTTTGGCTTAGTGGATATAGCGTCGGCCTGTGGACTGACGGGTCCCAGGTTTGATTCCGG
This sequence comes from Eptesicus fuscus, assembly GCF_027574615.1. Taxonomy (NCBI): domain Eukaryota; kingdom Metazoa; phylum Chordata; class Mammalia; order Chiroptera; family Vespertilionidae; genus Eptesicus; species Eptesicus fuscus. The sequence continues at coordinate 39,101,642 of NC_072484.1, read as the reverse complement.
TCAAGGGCACATGCCCAGGTTGCAGGCTCAATCACCAATAGGGGGCATGCAGGAGGCAATGATTCTCTCTCATCATTGATGTTTCTCTCTCTCTCCTTTCCTCTCTGAAATCAATAAAAATATATTTTTTAAAAAAGAATATTTTGTAAAATGAAAAAAATTTATTGAGGATTTAGCTCAGAGGAAAAGCAAATTATAAGACTGCTTGTATGGTGTGATTTAATTTTTAATATGTAACCGTATTTTGAATGATTAGATGATACAACAGATACCACAACAAGAATAATGGTTACATTTAATTGGTGGAATTCTGGGTGATTTTAGAGTTTTGTTTCACTTTGAGACTATTTTTCTAATTGTCCAATGTGTATAATAATAATAATATTTTAATTCATTATTTTCATAAATAATATTTTGCCACTTCAAGGTGTGTGTGTTTTTTCCCTCATTGACACCTTCTAGCCAGCACCAACCCCCACCTCAGGCCTTCACCACACTATTGTCTGTATCCATGGGTCATGCATTAAAGGAAACTAAAGTAGCTGGAAGGTGTACCTATATTTCCTTTTTCCTTCTCCCTTGCTTCTCCCTGAAATATGAATGTTATAGTTCAAGCTCCAGCAGTCATCTTGGACTATGAGGCTACCTTGATAATGGAAAGCAAAGATGGTGGGGCAGAAAGATAGAAGGAGCCTGTGTCCTTGATGACTATGGAGATACATGTCCTTGTACTTTTATGTATGAAGTGCTTTTGACATTTTATTTATTTTTCTAAAACATGAGCTACCCCCCATCATTATATGTCATCTAGAAATTTGGTAGGCATACCTTCTTTAGCCCAATTTAATTTTCATTCCACCAAATTAACCCGTTATATAATTCTCTTTGAATATAATTATTTAACTAACTCTGAAATCCACTGATTATACTATTAACTAGCCAATATGTCTCTATATTTGCCACCAAGATGGAAAAATACTCTGTCATCTGTCTTGCTAGAGTTAAGATAGTTTAGATTTGTTCAATTCTCTCTATCTACTAGGGTACATATATGGATGGTATAATAAAGAATTTCTCTGGTCTTTGTCCCAGGTTTCTGACAGGGAGCTTCAAAGGCCCTTGGAATTTCCTGAGTGATAGGAGTGTCTTTGTTAGTTAATAGACTCCTAAATAGCTTCAGGACCAGGGCTGGTCACCAGGAAGACTAGCCCCATGATTAGAAAGTTGAGACTTTCAGTCTCTTCAACCTCCAGGGAAGGGAGGACGACTGGAGATCAAATCTAATCAGATGGCCAATAATTTAATCAATCATGCCTGAACCCCAACTAAAACCAAAGTTTAGTGGAGCTTCCTGGCTGAACACATTTATGTGCTTGGCAGAGTGATAGGTCCTGACTCCAAAGAGAGAGGGCATGAAAGTTCTGTGCTCCTGCCCAGACCTTCCCTGTGTGTGTTCTTTATAATAGAATTGTAATTGTTATTGCATTTTCCCGAGTTCTAGGAGTAGTTCTAGTGGATCATCAAACCTGAAGGGGGTCATGGGAATCTGCTGTGTTGGTAGTCAGTTTGCCAGAAGTGTGGGTGACCTGAGGACGCCACTTGGACAGACCTGTGGAAGACTGAGCCCTTAACTTATGGGAACTGATGCTAACTGCGGGTGGTTAGCATTCACTGCATTGCAGTACGCCCAGCTGGTATCTAAGTACTACCCAAGCTAGAAATGTGTCCAAAAGAAAAAAAAAAATTAAGTTGCTTTCTTGCTTAGTTCTCATAAACCCATTGTAGTTCCTATGATTACTCTTTCTTTTCTAAATTGAACTACCTGTTTAATGATAGGCTATATATTATTACCCGATATGGAGATGTCATGTGAAATTCCTTTAATTTGTAGGACATTTGAAAAGATTTAAAGTGTCCCAAATTCTTAGTCGTAGTCCCCTGACAGCAATGTTTGCTCAAGTTGGGAGCATGGTTATTGTAGAATAGTTCTGTATTTTAAAAAATATATATATATACATTTTACTAACTTATCTAATGCGGTGATTCTCAACTAGGTGATTTTGCTCTCCAAGAGACATTTGGTAATATTTGGAGATATTTTTGGTCATAACTAGGAGGAGGGTGCTAATGGCCTGCTGTGGGTAGAAGTCAAGGATGCTGCTAACCATCCTACAGTGCACAGAACAGCTGCCGACAGTAAAGGATTTGATGGCCCCAAATGTCAAACTGCCAATGTTGAAAAACCTTGCACTGAGGTTACCTCTGGAGTAGGAGACAAAGCAAGGATACCCAGGCTTTTTATGATTTAGCTCCAACATGTTATAACTTTTTTTTTTTTGTTGAGGTTTTTAGCACTTCCACATCACCAAAACTTTTTCAGTAATGAGAACAGAGTCTACTTTTTCATGAGATGGTCACATCAATGATCTATACTAATAAAAGAGTAATATGCAAATTGGTCAGGATACCCTCACAGTAACAACGGAACAGCAGGCTGTGTGGGGTGACCAGGCCGGCAGGGGGCTCAGTGAGGGGCAATCAAACAACCAAACAGCAGGCTGTGTGGGGCAACCAGGCCGGCAGGGGGTCAGTTGGGGGCAACTAGGCTGGCAGGGGGGCAGTGAGGGGTGACCAGCCCAACAAGGTGGGGGGGGACTTGGGGGCAACCAGGCTGGCAGGGGGGCAGTTGGGGGCAACCAGGTTGGCTGGGGGGGGCAGTGAGGGGCAATCAGGCCAGTAAGGGGGGCAGTTAGGGGCAATCAGGCAGGCAGGCAGGTAAGCAGTTAGGATCCAGCGGTCCCGGATTGTGAGAAAGATGTCCGACTGCCGGTTTAGGCCCGATCCCCGAGGGGTCCCAAATTGGAGAGGGTTCAGGGTGAGCTGAGGGGACCCCCTCCCCCATGCACGAATTTTGTGTACCGGGCCTCTAGTATTGAACATAAAGAATAATGTTCAATATACTTTATAGGTAATGCAAAGTGTAAACCACTATATACATGAGACATCATTGCCCTTTATTGTGACTTTTGTGTTTTCCTCTTTAGAAAATAAATTGCTTTCCAAACAAACAGACTCTCCTATTAAATGTTATCCCTATTTAATTAAGAAGATAAGTGAATAACAGTTGGTGTGTGGACAGAAGAGTACGTCGCGTCTATTTTTAAGAAGGACCAAGATATCACTTAGGAAAGTTTATCTTCCTAAAAAAAGGATGGATTCATACTATATTGGTCCAAAGACTAATGACTGTGGTGTGATGGGAAGAGCTATTCCAAAAATAATTGATGGTATTAACCTTTGGTTCCACCAGTCCCACCAAGGATTTATGTCAGACTGCTGCAGAATAAAGATGGTAACCCAAAATCTAAAACAGCTTTGTAGAAAGCTGGTGTCTGTTGGTCCTCCATGGGAGCACTAAGCCTGACACAGGAAGGAGCAGAGAATCTTCTCATAGGAGATGCTGACCCATGTCACCTGATCATGACCATCAGGTCCGTCTATTTCCGAGCCGTACGTGGAAGACCAGGAACCACAAGACTAGCCCCAGGAGCCAGGGGAAAGGAAAAAGCAGGTTCCATATGGAAGTCAATGGTATCACATTTGTAAGCACAGGTGAACTCTCCTGAGAGTGTGGAATCTGAAATTATTGAAAGGTCCCTGGAATTCCTCCAATCACACTCAAGGAGGATTAGCTGATGAAACAATGAGAACCAGGGAAACAGGTTATAGTCATTAAGAGTATGTAAAACTACCCTAGCTGGTTTGGTTCAGTGGATAGAGCATTGACCTGTGGACTGAAGGGATCCTGGGTTCAATTCCAGTCAAGGGTACATGCCTGGGTTGCAGGCTTAATCCCTGGCCCCAGTCAAGGAGCTTGCAGGAGGCAACCAATCAATGTGTCTCTCTCACATTGACGTTTCTCTCTCTCTTTCCCTATCTCTGTTTCTCTCTCCCCCTCCCTTCCACTCTCTAAAAATCAATGGGAAAAAAATATCCTCAGGTGAGGATTAACAAAAGAACCAGAATTAATCCAACTCCTTATCAATAATTGATCCAGTGGCTGATCCCTTTTCCCCCCTTTCCCCAGGCATGAAATTTTCTCATCCTATATAATAAAAGGCTAATATGCAAATCAACCAAACAGCAGAATGACCGGTTGCTATGATGTGCACTGACCACGAGGGGGCAAACGCTGGTGGTCAGTGCGCTCCCACAGGAGGAGTGCCGCTCAGCCAGAAGTCGGGCTCAATGCTGGTGACTGCAGTGGCAGTGGCAGGAGCCTCTCCCACCTCCACGGCAGCGCTACGGACATCCGACTGATGGTTTAAGCCATCAGTCAGACATCCCCCAAGGGCTCCCGGACTACAAGAGGGCACAGACCAGGCTGAGGAACCCCCCTACCCCCGAGTGCACAAATTTCATGCACCAGGCCTCTAGTTAGACTATAGGTTAGTACGTCAAAACGCTGTGGTCATCTGGAAACTTGTTGCAGGGCTGACAAGTGCAACCTACAGCCCAAGGACATGTCCTTGAAGTCAAACTGGAGTCAAACCTGCACATTGACTGCTGGCAGCTGTAAGTCATCCCAGGCTCCTCTGAATTTCCACAGACACTGTCCTCTTAGCCATATGTGGTATGATTTTTTAATATTTTTATTTATTATTTATATATAATTATTTATATACTAGAGGCCCAGTGCATGATTGAATCATGCACGTGTAGGGTCCCCTACACACTTTTGCTTTTGATCACGGGGAGCTGGGTGCCTGTCCGCTAGTGCACCAGGCCTTTCAGAAGCCTCCAGCACAGCGGAGGCTTCTGAAAGGCCTGGTGTCTGAGCGGACAGGCATCCAGCTGCCATGCTTTCGCTTTCGATCGCTGGTGCACCAGGCCTTTCAGAAGCCTCCAGCGTGGTGGAGGCTTCTGAAAGGCCTGGTGCCTGAGCTGATAGGCACCCAGCTCTCACGCTTTTGCTTTCGATGGCGGGGCGGGGGGGGGGGGGAGCTGGAGCTGGGTGCCTGTCTGCTGGTGCCAGAGCAGACAGGCACCCAGCTGCCACGCTTTTGATGGTCCGTGTAAGCTAAGGGGGGCTACCCTGCTGTTGAGAGGTCCGTGTCCGCTGAGGGGGGCTACCCTGCGCCTCTCAACAGTAGCTGAGGGGGGCTGCCGCGGACACCTGGCTACCCTGCCGTTGAGAGGCACAGCTGGGTGTCCGCGCAGGCCCCCCCTCAGTGGCAGCGGATCCGTGCCTCTCAATGGCCGGATAGGCCACCCCGATTCCCGCCCCCCAGCCTCCCGCTGCCTAATCGTGGGCGTAGCGGAGTGATGGTAATTTACATGTTACTCTATTATTAGATAGGATAATTCTCAGCTCTTCTCTCAGACCTTATTAAGGAAGCTTGAGGCCAGGTTCCAGAACTGCATGACCTTATGTCCCTTTTTATGCCACGAGTCCAATTGTTTACCGCCAACATGATTTGGTATATTTTGGTTCACTTATTGTGTGCTGCAGTATTGGCTACATTTACATGAGGTCTCTAACATAGTCAGGAAAAGGTAGTCAAATTATTTCATATGAACCAAATATCCAAATCAAATGATTACTTGCTTTCTCTCATTTTTCAACCATTTCTATTGTGGTGCCTTTTGTTGAATTAAATATGAAAATGCACATCAGAGACCTTTTGAGTGAAACTAAACCTATTTGAGAGCTTCTCCTGTCAGCTATCATTATTATATTTATTTTTGTAGAGGGTGAAAGATCACGGCAGGGTGGTGCCTCTATTGAGATACTCACACAATCGATTCCTACTTAACTTTATTCCTATATCAGTCATTCCATAGACATAGCTCTTCAAGCTTTCCTAAGTTCATTTTGACCTGGACATCAATGTGGGTCAACAGGATTTCACAGAATGGTAATGCCTTCCTTCTTCCCTTCCCCCCCTTTTTAAAAAAAATATATTTTTATTGATTTCAGAGATGAAGGGAGAGGGAGAGAGAGATAAAAAAATCAATGATGAGAGAGAGAGTCATTGATTGGCTGCCTCTTGCATGCATCACACCAGGGATTGAGCCCCCAACCCAGGCATGTGCCCTGACTGGGAATCGAACCATGACCTTCTGGTTCATAGATTGACGCTCAACCACTGAGCCACTACAGGGGGCCCCCTCCCTTCTTTTTAAGCCCCACCTATCCTCCAAGGCCTATTTCAACTTCATCCACATGAGAGCCCTTTCCTACCACTCCAGGCTACACCGAGCTGCCCCTTCCCTGAACTCTTGCTTACACAGTGTATCTCTTAATAGTTCTCTAATTGTTCTATGCTATATTGGTGTTTTCTCCCCAGGTGGATCATAAACTTTCTGGTATCTTTCCCTTACACATCCTAGCACAATGTTGCACTTTCTTTTGTGCCCAATAAACATTTGTCAACTGACTGGTTGGTTCAGAAACCACAGTATACAGTTGGGATGGGGGGACGAATTAAAAGCAAAAGGCAGATCTCAGATATCATCAAATTTAGATTAATCTAAACCTATATGTTTCTTTTAAAATGAGCATCCCAGTCCTTGGCGCTGGTGCTAGCAGATTGGTCCACCGAGCCTCAGATTTCTGGGTGTTATTGTTTATTTGGCTTTCCTGGGATATAACGTTGAGAAAATGGATTATAGTGCGCTCTTACTCCACTACACAGCCTATTGATTTTATATGTCATCAATGTATATTGTATGTCTACACTATTACCAGGAGAAGCAGGAGGTGCACGTAGTTCCGCCGCCGCCTCAGCCCCTCATCCCATGCTGTGCCCTATGGGAAGCCACTGATTCTTACACTTGGAGCTGGGACAATGCAACTTAATCAGACTGACAGGAAACAGGCAGCAATTACAGTGTGCTGCTACATCTGCTGGGTTCCACTTCACTGAAGGAAGAGTTATCTCAATTTTAATGTACATCCCTTTTTCATGTTTCATTTAACCTCTGCTGTATTATTAAACACATCAAAATATAATGACACTCGTTAAAGAAGAAAAAGAGGACAGTTGGGATATTTTGGACTGTATGCCTATCTTTGTAACTTAATTGTATCATTTTTGCTTCTCTTCAACATCTCCCCCTGGTGAATAACTAATTCAGTATATAGGTATTTAAATAGCGAGCTGGGAACTGGCTGTTTAAACACCTACATCAACACTGAGTTCAGCGACAATGAAATGTCCCTCAGTCATTTGTCTGTTTTCACTAGGAGTGTTTCTCTTTTCAAAAGCATTCTTTTGCAATGTGTCAAAATAGCTAGTTTACCCATTACGGCAGTGCACATAAACCACTTTAAAAACAGCTCAATGAAATTCCCCAAGAATGTAGTTATAATATGACTCAAGAGACCTCTGCAACTTAAACTAGCAGGTGTCTCACTCACCGGCCCCTCCTGACCTGAGATGCAGGACCCATAAAACCATTCATTCTGCAAGACAAATGTGATGTCGTACCAGATTGTCTCTCATCTGGAGGGACTTCTTTTTTTCTTTCCATTTTCTCTTATCCCCGGCCTTTCTTTGAGCTCCAGGTTCATAACTGCATCTGAAGTATTTAGTCAACCTCCGTAAGAATTAAGTGTCCATCAGAGTATAATTGTGACCTCCAAAACCAGACTCTCCCCCTGCACAAGTTTCCAGAGAAATAATAGATATATGACAGTGAGCTTCCACGTAAACTTTTAAAATATTATTTGATCAAGTAAAAACTGCAAGGTATTTGGGGCAGTTTGTTTGTATAGGGGAAATGGAGGAAAATGCTAATAGTTAAAGAAATGTTATATAAAAAGGTATGAAAGTAAAAAAATTTCCAGTGCCCAATTAAATTTTTTTTTAAGTTTTCTTTTAAAAAATTAATAAAAATATTACAGGCACGCCCTAGCCTGTGTGGCTCACTTGATTGAAGCATCCTCCCATACACCAAAAGGTGGCAGGTTCAATCACCAGTCAGGGCACATGTTTCTCTCTCTCTCTCTCTCTCTCTCTCAAATAAATTTAAAAACTTTTTTTTTAAAAAGAAGAACAAGTATTACAGACATGTCCACAATCAATAACAAACAGGTTGCTATGACCTAGAATGACAAAAAGTGGTACAAGAAAGATTCTGGATTTTCAAGGAGCTATCAATCTGGTTGTAGAATGAAAAACAAATACAGAAAAAGATAAGCCAGGGCCAAACAGGTTCCTGTCAGTATTGTGGGACTAATTACAGGGCAATACTCTAATGGCTTATGCTCCTAGTTATGTGAACAAGAAAGAGCTGAGGCCCCTGAGATCGCCTTTGGGATAAAAGCCCTGATGTTCAGCCAGTGAGCACCTCAACATGCCTCCCGAAGGTCTATCACAGCATCCATTCGGATGGTTCCTTCTCCTGCCACATGGCTGCTAATAGGTTAAATATCTCTGGGATAAAAGAGTTGAATAAAAGCAACACTCCTTAACCCCTGTTTACTGTATGTGCTCCCTATACAGTATCATGAACATCAACCTTAAAAAAAGACAATAAATATCAGCAAGAGAGAAAGAGAACATAAGCTTGGAGCAATGATTGCAACTAGCCTGAGGTGACCAGACGTCCCGCTTTTGGTGGGACAGTCCCGATTTTTAACAATTTGTCCCGCATCCCGCGGCAAGCTCGGGAACGGCGGGAGGAGGGGAAGGGAATATACGGTTTTCGGCGGCCATGTGGCTATTTAGCCAGGATATGAGTTTATATTATTTTTGTTAATTTTATAATGTTAAACTTTAATAATAACAAATAATTGTTGAGAACTGATTATCGAGAACTGCTTATCAAAGTTCGCATTGTTGATCAGTTGTTAGAATTCGACCACCATTGTTTGGACTTAATGAACAATGGCATTTTTTGGGATTGGCAACGACGAAAACATTTTGTAACTGTCTCCCAGATGATACACATCATAGTGCATGCTAGTAAGCTAGTTAAACAAGTGATGTCATTACAAATCAGCTATTCGGATAATTTAGGTAAGTAATTTATTTATTTATTTCATAAATACATAAATTTTCTTGAATTTAGCAGACAGTACTCGTATTATTTATATTTTATAGTGGTGGCAAAAAGTCTAGCGCCGGCCTTGAAAGTGACACTTAAGACTTACGTTATGGCAAATTCAGAGGAAAAAATAATACAAGTTAGTATTGTTATTATTTAGAAAGAAATATAGGATTAAAATAATTTTTAAAATATAGTTACTTTATAACAACCAAATTAATTTAATTTATAAACTAACAATAAAATATGTTCATGTAATTATGTACCTACTTACTGTGTTTTTAAGCAATATGTATATAATAATTTATAATATAACTTTAAATTATTTTTTTTATATTTTTAACATAATGAGTAAGAAAAGAGGATGCAAATTCAACGATGATCTAAGAAGTGAATTTCCTTTTATTAAAAAAAACAAAAGTGATTACAATATAGACCAAATTTTTAATCAAGAACCCTCCCCCCCCCCCCCCCCCCCCGGCTGAAACCGGTTTGGCTCAGTGGATAGAGCGTCGGCCTGCGGACTCAAGGGTCCCAGGTTCGATTCCGGTCAAGGGCATGTACCTTGGTTGCGGGCACATCCCCAGTAGGGTGTGTGCAAGAGGTAGCTGATCGATGTTTCTCTCTCATCGATGTTTCTAACTCTCTATCCCTCTCTCTTCCTCTCTGTAAAAAATCAATAAAATATATATTTTTTTAAAAGACACACACACACACCCCCCCGCCCCGGTCAATGGTGTCCCACTTTACCAATGTTAAAATCTGGTCACCTTAAACTAGCCATGCTGACAGTATTCAATTCTCCAAGCTCAAACAAATAATATACCAAAGTACTTGCAAGTGTGATCTCAAAACCAATGTCAAAAGTCTTTGAATGGAGAGGAGGAGAGATATCATAACCTGGGTTCGATTCCAGTCAAGGGCACATGAACGGGTTGCAGGCTTGATCCCCAGTAGGTGGCATGTAGGAGGCAGCTGATCAATGATTCTCTCTCATCATTGATGTTTCTATCTCTCTCCCTTTCCCTTCCTCTCTGAAATCAATAAAAACATTTTTTAAAAGAATTGACTTGAAGAGAATAACTTTGAAGAAGTGATCACTAGGAGCTAACATAGGTTCACTAAGAAGAAGTGAATCTAACGCTGAGATACCACTACACCCCTATTAGAATGACTGTAATATGAAACACTAACAATAGCATTTGCTGGCAAAGATGTAGACTGACAGAACTCTCAGTCATTGCTGGTGAGAATGAAAAATGGTACAGCCCATTTGGAAGACAGTCTGGGGGTTTGTCACAAAACTAAACATACTCTTACCATACAATCCATCAATCACATTTCTTGGCATTTATCCAAAGGAGTTGAAAATTATACCCACACAAAAACCTCCATATGGATATTTATGGCAATTTTATTTATAATTGCCCAAACTTGGAAGCAACCAAGATGTCTTTCAGTAGGTGAATGAATAAGTAATCTCTAGTACATCCAGACAATGGTATATTATTGACTACCTATCTATCTATTCTATTCTATTTATATATCATCCTTTTAAATAACTCTACAGTATACAACTGTGCAATTCTACCACAATTACTTATCCATTTAGATTATTCCTAATGTTTTGTTATAGCAACAACACAGTGATGAATCCACACACACATACATTTGCTGAAGGAAAAACTCCTAGATAAATTTTGCAAGTGGGATTTCTGGGTCACTGTGCACATTTTTAATGTTGACCCATATTGTTAAATTGCTTTATAGAAAAGTTATTTTTATCAGTTTAAGTCTCCCCCTTCCCAGCTGTGCTAGAGACTGCCCTTCCCTCCATTCATACCTTCATCATGCCAATACTGAATATCCTCCGAGTTGATTTTATTTTTACCGACCTGAAACTCACAAAGGATTTGTTACTGCTGCTTTTATGACATCTATTTGATTACTATTGGACTGAAATATTTCACAATACTTTTAGCCATTGGTATTTGTGTGTGTGTGTGTGTGTGTGTGTGTGTGTGTGTGTGTGTGTGTGTGAATTACATGTATATCCTTTGCCCATTTTTCCTTTTGGAGTGTTTGTCATTTTCTTATAATTTGTAAGTTATTTTTGTAGAGTAGGGCCATTAGTCCTTTTGTCAGTTTAATTCAAACAGATATTCACTATTAGCCTGAAAGAGTTAGCATTGGTGTCATCGTTGACTATGGACTCTAACAAGATGAGAAGAATGGAATTGGCTTTCGGAGCTACTGAATTTTTTGTCATTGGGAGTATTCAAATATAGGCTATTTGACCACATCACCAGGACATTGTAAGAGGTGATTCAACATTGAAAGGGTGGTTGGAAGAGGTTACTTTTATGATCCTTCCCAGCCCTGAGAGTGTAGGAGTTTGTGAGTGAGACAAATATTTAACTTCATGAAAAACAAGCCAGTGCACCTGTGATAACAAGTGAGGAATTGATTCCTATTACACACACACACACACACACACACACACACACACACCCTTGAGAAGAGAATAGTCTGAGCTGAGATGCCAACAAAAGGTGTGTGTCTGCATCTACGTGTAGACACGTGCCTTTATGTAAGCATATATCGGTACACATGAGGGAGAAAAGTACATGACAACTAAAGAATTCCATTTCAGAGTTGTAATATTTTTCAATGTAAAGAACATTTTAGGATGAAAAGTCAAAAGAAGGATAGACTTCTATTATTAAAGAAAAAGAGAAATAGATATATTTCCTGAAAAAGGAAGACCAGAAGAACAAACAAGACAACCAAACAAGCAAACATTGTTCTCCTTCTTCCACATGTTTAATTTGTGAATCATCTGGATAATTGCTTCAACTCTCCTTTGCTTCGTTTCAGAACGGCAGCAGTTATATTGGAAATAAAATTATGAGTAACTATTATTTATAGAGTAGAAATTGATGCAAGTGTATACGCACATGCATGAACACACACGCAAACACATTTTATTTTCCCAATTTCATAAAATAGTTACTATTATGAATCCCATTTTACACATAAATAATTGAGGCAAAGAGAAGTTAAATAGCTTGCTCGTCACACAGCTAGTAGGTGGTAGAGTCCAGATTCAAACTCAGGCAACCAGATTCCAGAATCCAGCACCCAACCAGTACTCAGTACTGCCTCTTACCCAGCATGGTGGGTATGTTGTATGTTAGGCTTTGGAGTCCACAGTCGACCTGGCTTCAGCTTCATGCCTCCACTACTTCAAAGCTGTGTGACTCTGGAAGAACTTTTTCCCTGACCTGAGCCTCAGCTTCCTCATTTATGCAACAGCACTAGTGTCTTGCTCACAGGGTAGTTATGAAGATGAAATGAGATCATGTTGGAATCAGAAACATAGGAAACGCTTAATAAATCGCAGCTGTTATTATTACTTGCTTTAGACATAAAGGGCATAAAAATTTGAGGCAAGAAATTTCCTAAAGACAATTAAACCATATTACAATACCAGGCCTTTTAGAAATGTTGCAAGCATATCAGGAAAAATACCAGGGTGGAAATGAAAGCCTCCCCAACCCTTCGAGTGCTGTGAGGGTGATAAGACCACTTGCTACCAGAAGGCTCCTGTTATCCTCCACACAGATCCCTAAAGCTCTGGTAGGATTGGGTAATCTTGGGTGATAAGAGAGATGTAAGGAATTAGGACTCCTGATAAAGCACTGTGGTTTTGTTTGCCCCTACTTGGAGGAGATATGGGTGGCACAGATAAAGTATTGGCAAAAGCCCCAGGTGGGCTTAACATGACTCCTCCTGCCCTGGAGAGTTGGAGTGCTGTGACATTGGGGCTGACCTGCTACTGTGTTTGTTCGGCTTATCTCGGAGCATGCTCAGAGCCACCAAGGGCAGGGTGAAGCAGGCAGACTGGAGTGAGGGCTTCAGGGCTTTTAGTCAGCTGCATTCTGAAGGCAGAAAGCACTCCTGGGTCTCAGAATGCCATATTATGTCATCATTTGAAGACACATTCACATGTGGGGGAATTACATCTGTAGATATGACATTCTTCCAACACACAAGGACCAGATGTTGTATGATGGAGGGGTAAGAGAGAGTCACCAGAGGTATACTGGGGGAACATCCAGGAGGGATGGCTAATGCTGACTGGATGAAATGGAGATAAGGGAAGAGAGGAAGTATTCCTATGGAAAATGACCCTGGACAGGTCCTTGAGTGAAGAATGAGTGAGGTGTTGATAGGTAGAACAGAAATAATGAATTCTCTAGGTAGAGGGAACGGCCATCGAACAAGTGGGGCGGCATTCAGCACCCAGGTCTGCGCACTAGTCCCTGAAGAATTCTGTAGCAGGAAAGCTTACAATTTTACCAGACTTTTCTGGGCCCTCGTTTTGCCCCTCCTCCCAAACTCCATACAACAGAAAACTAGCCATGCCCATTAACATATGCCATACTTAAAACAACTTGCTGAAGATTGAAAAGCATTTCTAAAAATCGTGTTGGCTAGAGGGAGGAGAACTAGGAATGTTAGCAGGGATGTCCATTGGTATGACTTCTGGCAAAGCAATCTGCCCCTCTCTTCAAAGGCTCCATAAAAAATTTAATGCATGGAGCCTCTGATTTGGCATGATTTTGTATGATTCTCTCCTTCAGGGAAAAAGATGTATGTGAGGGTCTTACTTGTTTGTTCAACAAATACATCCTGAGTCCCTGTGTGTGACAAAGCACGGGCATCCCTTACTAGGGATACAATAGCAAATAAGGCAGACAAAACCTGGCCCTCATGTAATCTACATGAACAAATGAGTACATATCTCACTTAATTTCAGATAGTGAGAACAGCTATAAAATAAATTAAGAAGAAAAAGAATGACAGATGGAGGTTCACCCTGAGAAGGTGACATTTGAAAAAGAATCTAAATTGGGGGGGTGGGGGGGAGCATGCAACGATTTAGCAAAGAACATATTTAACAGTAGGTATGTAAAATGGCAAAATAAACCAACAAACAAAAATAATGGAAACAATGTGATGTTCATACTTTCAGATTTGTTTAACCCAATTTATGTATCTATAAAATGGAATACTATGCAGTAAAGAGATTAAGATAATTCTCATGCATTGATAATAGAATGCTCTCACATTGGCCTGCGGACCAAAGCGTCCCGCATTCGATTCCAGTCAAGGGCACTTACCTTGGTTGCAGGCTCCTCCCCAGGATCCCCTGTGATTCTCTCACATGGATGTGTTTCTCTCACATCGATGTTTCTCTCTGTCTTTCCCTCTCTCTTCCGCTCTCTCTAAAAATCAATGGAAAAATATCCTCAACAACAACAACAAAATATAATAGAAAGCTCTCTAAATTATATTAAAAACTTATTTTTAAGTTCAGTTGTTAAAAATGGTATGATCCCATTTGTGTTAAACGAATGAACACAGCAAATTGCCAGAAGGATAGGTAAAAACCCATCTGTAGCAAGGACAGGTAAGAAACAACTGGATGTGAATCTGAAGCTTTGAGGGAGAAGGAAGACTAGATTTTCATTTGTATGTTTTATACTACTAATTTTTTATTAATATATGTACAACTTTTATAGATAAAATATTTAATTTTTAATAAGATTTATTTTTAAAACTCCCTACAAACAAACAAGCAAACAAAAAATGTCTTTAAGGTATCTCTGTTCTTCTACTTGAATGTTCTGAGAATTTATTTGTTTATTGCAATCCCTTCTGGGATAATAAGTTCTTTCAGAATTGTTTTAGAATGCTTTATCAATCAGGAAAACCACTCAACACTTGAGTTGTGAAAAGTGCAACAAAAGGTAGCCCCTGGATCCACAATTATTCTTATGTCCCAGGCTGGCTTCATGCAGTCACACAGCGCCCAGGACTATAGGGCCTCAAATTTGGTTCAATGAAATTCTTAATAAGTTTTGGATAAGAGGCTCTGCATCTGCATTTTGCACTGGGCCCACAAATTATGTAGCTGGTCTAGCTTAGTGTAGGGGGCCATCTGTGGAGACCTGAGATTTAGAATAAGCCACACTGATTGTCCCTGTCCCCCTCCCCTCCACCTGAGAGGTACTCTAAAGGACAGTGGACTCAGGTATCACATCTTCTAATTTTTCAAGAAAAGTTAGAAATTCAGATTTTAAGGGGGAAATCCTAACTTTTAAATGTTGCTAACTAATTTATAGGGAATATCCAAATAGAATATATCCATACATCAAATTTGTTTTTTATAACTCAAAGCTCTGTTGTCTTTCCTCAATACACTTGTCGACAACAACTGTAAACAAGAATTTGCTGTCCAGGGCTTGCATTTTCACACATGAACCAGACAGGGACTTTGCCCCCAAAATGTGAAGGACTGAACTAGCATGAAGTAGAGGTCACATCGGTGCCATGTCCATTTGTCCCAAAGTCGATGCGGTAGCCACGGTCTTACAGGATTTCAGTGTCTTTCACTTACTGTTATTTGCCCTTGTTTTGAATGTCCTAGCACTATTATATTACAGTGGAATCTGGAGAATGTAATACTTCCTTTATATTTTCAGAATGCTTCTCAATCCTGATGTGAAAACCAAACAAAAACCAAAAGAAATTCTGGTGTTTGTTTGGAAGGTTGTGTTTCTGAGCAGGGCCATGGGAGAATTTCACAAAATGAGAACCAGCCCTTAGACATTCTCTCATCACATAATGTACTTTGCAACTCCAAACATTCAAAGAGTCTTTTCGAATCAGAGGATTTGAAAAAGGGATGAAAGTAGTGCTAAAATTATAAACCGTGTAGCACAAATAATTTAATACATCTTCAATTCCTGGGTTTTAAACGAGCCATCCTTTAGAATCCTACATTTAAATAGTCTCTTAATGGATTTCCCCTCCAAATCCCAGGTTTTCTGTTTGAAATCGGATCTTTCCTGGATTTGAGATTATTTTTTTATGGTTAAAAAAAAAAAAAGAGCTTTAGTATCTTAAGAATGAAGACAATACTTTAAATGGCCAGGGAAATGCTCTTGGTCTATAAACGCCGCACCTCTCAATAGCACATTAGAGGCACATACCTTCTAAGTTCCCCATGTCCTTTGCCAACCCCAATAGACCATGACCACCAGTACAGAGGTCTCGTAAAAATGGCCTCTGCCCTGGTAATTAGCAATATTGCTATGGTGTCCTTATGCCCCTCTACCCACTCAGCAAGTCAGTGGTTGCTGCAAACTTTAACTCTTTATGTCCAGCAGTTCAAGTCTATCAGTTTCTAATAATTACTGTACCAGGGATGCTAACTACTGATGGTGAAAGGATTAAGCAATCTAAGGAAATGAGCTAGAGGACTCTTGAGTTTCCTTTGCATTTAAAGAGGAAAAGTTAGAGGGGTGGGGGCATTCTCTTCATTTGCTCCCTCATTATTGGCTAATGTTGCCTGTCTCATGGCTGGGAACAAGTTCAATGGACAGGCTTATTGCCTTTCCCCAAATGCTTTCAGTATATGAAAGAAGAAACTTGCTTTCCTCCCATTTTCTAGGGTTACATTTTACTGTTTGTAGTAAAAGTGAGCAGATCTATTTCTCTGCCTCCAGATCTGTTGATAGCTTTCATTGTAAGCAAGCCAGATTGCTTATGAGTTACCATACCTGAAATATTTGTAGTCTCCACAGACATAAGACTGCGATGACTTGATTGCAATAAACAACTTCGTTAGCTTCTTGTCAGCATTATATTAAGGCACAGAGTTGTTAGACAAGAATGTGTACTTTCATATTTTCCTTCTCTGCATATATACACACGAGTAATCATTTTAGAGGCAACAACATTATCTTGATTTTCCAGAACAAAATAACCTTGCATGCAAAAAGCCAAATAACTGACTATAACACAAACTTAACTTTCCTGAAGCAATCATGGCTCTTTACACATTTGTTATTCTGTTTGACATACACAATAAATCGTAATAGTTACCAAATTACTGCTCGGTTTCAAATGATGTGCACACATCTATAATCTTAGTTAGCTGGCCTGCTTCAGGAATGTCATTGCATCCTCCGGGGTAATTCTATATCAATGACTTTTCCAAATAAATCTAGTTGCTGGTTTATATTAATGAACTGTCACAGTTTCTATTGTTTTCCCATGGCCTTGCAGCTGTATTCCTTCACAGGTGCTTGGCAAATTAAAATGATGCTGGTTCGGGGTTTCAGCCTGATACAAAATCACTCCTTCAGCAGATTGTTCAGAAGTTATTCATGCAAGAAACACATCTTTACTCTCCACACTCAGCTTTCCTGCTTATCCAACACCCATGCCTTTATTGACGCTCTGCGTTTCTCTTTTCCTCACCAAAGAAGTACAAAGGGAGATTGTCTTTCTTGCTTAGAACATTTCTATTAAGAATCACAAGCAGTGAAAGCATTATTTTTAAAGTAATGTGTTCTTTTCAGTCAATCCTAACACTGTGTTCACAGATTGCAAACATTAATTACTCATGTTTGCAGATTATATTTCTTTTTGAGTTGTTTTTGTTAACATCCTTTACCCAAGGGATCAACAGACAGGAAAAAATTATTACATGCTAACTATTCAAAACCACATTAAAAATTCCCTTTTGTATCTACTGTAGCCTTTATTTTAAAATACTTTGCTCATGACCGACTTCTACCAGTGAAAATGAGAATGGTTAACATGTAAGGCCCTACTCAATTAAATTATCTGGCTTCTTGTTAGAAGAAGCACCCCCTCCCTGTGATGTGTCTCCCTAATTCTCCCTTCTTGACTGCTTAGATGCCATCACAGCATTTAACTCTGGGGTGTCCTGGGTTACCCCTCTATGGAGTCATCACACTGCTAATTCTCTCAGGTTCCCCAGCTTTGCATTTTCACAAACCTACTCACCTTCCAGTGGGATTCTATGTATATATTTACCTTTATTTTTTAATGTAAGACCTGCTGCCAAATTGCTGTATACTAAAAATGATCTATGACCTCTCAATTTCCATATTCACAATTTATTATGCTAGGGATGCAAATGTTAATGCTTTGGGGATAAGGCAAAGACATCTTTCCTTTCAACCTTCCTCAGAAACAAATGTGGCAGAGACTGTTGGAGGACTACCTACTGTCCAACATCCATTCTATCCATTGTCCATCTTAGAGAGGAAGAAAGAACCACATTTCCCAGCCTCGCTTTCAAAGCTGGTAGTCAAGGAGTTGCAAATGGCATTGAGTACACACAAGCCTGCCCCTAACATGTGGAGGGATGGGCACAAGAGTACAAGTTGGTGTCTAATATTTAAAAATTATAAATTAAGTTACCAAAGTGTTAAGTAAAATTGCTCCTATATTGCTCTCTTCACCAATGCACCCTCATAACGTCTGGGAGGTCTGGAATAGTTGGCCTCTTTCAAATTCCTAGCCATGGGGAGAGTTATCCAAGTGTCCTGTTTCCTTTCTCCTTCTACCCTCAGCTCCAACCACACAGCAAGGGAACTTAAGCACATACATGTGAACACAGACCAGCCTTGACATCCAAGCTCCATCCACATCCCTGCCTAACCACCTACTGAATACAATGCTCTCATAGCTAACTCTCAGGCCTATGGGTATGCACACCAGTGACACATTCTGCCGCCAGGAGGACAGACCCACAAAAGAGGCCCATATAGACCTAGAAGTGGTCGTGGGGGGATTTAGATTGAAATTTCAGGGTACTCAGAACATTGTCCAAAAGAAATGAGTAGGCTCTTAGTAGGTACTTTCCCTTGGTCTATTGGAGTAAACAGTTCTCAACGTGAAGAACACAGCTAAAGTAGGGCCAGAGCAGGCCCTATAAAGCCTGGATTTGACCAATCCTGGGGCTTCTCAGACAGGTTTTCAAAAGGGGTTTGACTGAGCTGGTAGGTTCATTTGCCTTTTTTCTTTCCTTCCTTCTTTATACATGGGAAAGCAAACATCTTCTCAGCATGAGGATAAGTTCTTTCCTTCAAGACTATAGAAAAGTACTAGAACAAACCAAAGTTGCTGTTGACCATGTTAGCTGCATGCTGCCAACCTTTGGATTAAGTGACCATAAGAATAATGGTAGTGGGGGCAGGGGATATGAAAATCAAGCATTGGGACTTGTTTCAATGAGCAACAAATAAGTACTGGTTTAATCTCATTAAATAGTCATTGAGTCATGAAGTAATAATGTCTAACAGGAAATTGGAAATGTGATAGTATTTAGTGTTTTATATATTTTTTATTGATTGGTTTTATAGAAAGAGAGGAGGGGGAAAAGGAAGAGAAGGAGAGAGAGATAGAGAGACAGAGAGAGAGTGACATTCATTTGTTGTTCCACTTATTTATGCATCCTTTGGCTGCCTCTTGTATGTGCCCCAACCAGGGATCAAACCCAAAACCTTGGTGTATTAGGACGACACTCTAACCAACCGAGCTATTTGGCCAGAGTCATTTTACCATTTTTAATATTGGTGAATTTGCATTCAATGCTCTCACTTTGCTTTTTGTTTTTTAAATTCAATCATCAAAACCCAAAATGTTATTTTCTCCATGTTATAAATGAGGGAACTGAAGCACATTGAGATTTAATCAATTGCCCATGGACAGAGAGCCAGTAAGGGGCAGATCTGGGATTCAACTCTGGAAGCTCAGCTAAATGATCATCCAAGCCAATCAACTTGAAGCTGTAGGGCTTCCTTGGTCTGCCCATTCTGGGGGATCCAGACTCTTGATCGCAGCAATCAGTGGAGTTCACTCAGTCTGTACTCTCATACTTAGAAGTAAATTTCCCACCAGTGATTTTCAAGTTTTACATGGCATTAATGTATATTGCCCCTCCAAAAAAGTGAGGGGTGGAGAGTGCCAGAAAGGTTGAGAAGTACTCAATTTGGTAAAATTATGTATTGCAGAACTTTTTAGAAACTTTAATATGCTAATAAGCAATGTGAATCACCAAGGCTAAGTAGAGCACAGAGCCTTCCCAGACTTCTTGACCAAAGAGTCCTTTATTTTTCAACATCTCAAAGGGCTGGTGTTCCATGGGACCCACTTTGGGAAGGGTTTCTCAAATCAGTACTTTATAAAAAATACAAAAGTTTTATTGAAGAAGCCTGAACTCACACTATAGAATAAAACAGAACACCCTTTACTCTAGAGTGGTGGCCCCCAATCTTTTTTGTAAGTCCTCACCCAAGGATATGTTTTCACTGACTTGAGAGAGAGAGAGAGAGAGAGAGAGAGAGAGCGAGAGAGAGAGAGATCAACGTGAGAGAGAAACATTGATCTGTTGCCTTCCTGTACACGCTTGGACCAGGGATTAGACCTGCAACCTAGGTATATGCACTGACCGGGACTCTAACCCACAACCAACTGAGCCACCTGGCCAGGGCACCTTGAAAACTTTAAAAAATATATTGAAGACCAGGCAACACTTTGATTTCACTGTTTTGAGGTAGGACCTGGGCATTAAGAGTGTGTAGGCTATTTCTAAAGTGTAGCCAAGTTTGAGAAGATCTGCTTTAAAATAATCTTAAGCACAATTATATGCATAAAACTACAAGTGGCCCACATTAAGGTTGTAATATCAAGTTCTAATTTCCTATCATTAAGGAATCATCACTGTTCTGATCAGGACCTGGACTTCTCTTCTCCTGCCTCATCCAAATTCTTCTATGTACTCCTCTTTCTTTTCTGTCATGCACTGATTCATGATGCATGCCACTTTCAACAATCACATTCCTTATTACATGTGTTGCATTACATTGCATTCTCTGTCCATTCAATTGTCCAGTGTTGACTGAAGTACAGTTTTTATTAATAGCAATAAAAGAGTTGGCTTCTTCCAACACATATTGTGCCTGACATCAGTTACTTAAAGTTCTCCCACTTGCACAATGCTGTAGTTCTGTTACATTTACTTCCCTCTCTAATCGGAATGAACTGCCTCACTGGTATCACCTGTTGCCTCTGTGTTCTGCCCATGCAACATGTCTGACAGCTAGAGAAGAGATAAGATGGGGGTCTTATATGGTTTTTATTTTTAGCTGTCAGACTGAGGTTGAGGTGGAAATGGATTCCTCATTTCATAAAGAAAGCATGGGCCCTAGGACATATTCTAAATGTGTTTATCAAACATTTTTTCTTTTTAAAAAATATTTTTAATTGATTTCAGAGAGGAAGGGAGAGGGAGAGAGAGATAGAAACATCAATGATGGGGGAGAAGCACTGATCACCCCCACTGGGGATCAAGCCCTCAACACAGGCATGTGCCCTTGACCAGGAATTGAACTGTGACCTCCCGGTTCATAGGTGAAGGCTCAACCACTGATCCATGCTGGCTGGGCTATCAAACATTCTTCTTAATTTGATCAGATCAGCAGTTCACTCTTTCAATGTTTTCCTACCATTTCCAGGTGGGTTACTCTACAGCAGGCGTCCTCAAACTACGGCCCCGCGGGCCACATGCGGGTGTTTTTGCCGTTTTGTTTTTTTTACTTCAAAATAAGATATGTGCAGTGTGCATAGGAATTTGTTCATAGTTTTTTTTTAAACTATAGTCCGGTCCTCCAACGGTCTGAGGGACAGTGAACTGGCCCCCTGTTTAAAAAGTTTGAGGACCCCTGCTCTACAGTCTAGGATGGTTGCTCCCATCCTTCTCTGGACCTCAGATGATCTGCCCTGCAGAAAGTAGGGGAATTTTGGGTTCCAGAGGTAGGCAAATTGCTCTACATCAGAATATTCAGGACCATTAAAACCTCAGCCATAACTCTACCCTTGAGAGATGTCAGAGACACAAAGTGATGCCCACAGAAGCCAGGCAGTCAGAAATTAAGGAGGGTTAGCAGGGCACGGAAGGGTGTAGAAGACTGGATAAAACTGAGAGCAAAGTGGGAGGAGACAGGAAACAAAAGCAAAAGGACAGGAGGGAGACGGTGAAGAAGACCCAGAATGGAAGAGAAAGAGAGTATGGGAGGAGGGGAGAGAGGGAAAGAGGACAGGGATGAGGAGGGGAAAGGAGGGGAGAACCAGAGCTGCAAGATATCATCTACCATGGCCTCAGGTGCCATTTAACTTCGTACTTTGACTAATCCTTCCCTAGATATCAACCAGTTCATACCACTGTAACTAATCCCTGTTCTTTGAAAGATTATGATCAACAGCAGTTTTCCGATGGTGGTGATATGTAGTTAATGAGAGCCACCATCATTTGACTGGAATTTAGATAATAGTCACCCAGTTGCCCAATTATCTGCAGAAAAGCAAAGCTCAAGTTTTAATTCAAGTAATATAATATCTCATGGAATTATTAGGAGGACTTTGAGGTTCCCAGTACAATTAAGATATGCCTTTTTTAATTGGTCAAGTGGAAAGATATCTCCTGTCTACAATGTCTTTCATGATTTGGATTAAGCCTTTCCCATGGACTTAATTGCTGGGGCTCTTTCATCAAGCTTCTTGTTAATATTCCTTGTAATATTCCCACCTGTTCTGATATCAGTCTGGCTCATCCATCACCCCTGCAGGGATATTGTCGCAAACAGGGCCACTGGTTCATTCTGCATCGTGCCAAACACTCCAACACAGCTGGAGATTTATTACTTACCTCTGATTCGATCATCCCAGACCGGGCTGGTCCAGGCCTTTGACTCACTCACTGTACAGTTTGATACTGTAATTATGTTTAAAAGTTTCCCTTCACCACTGGCAGAGTATAACTCCAAACAATGGAGGAGGAAACTATTTTCCATGAGACCTGGAACAGGCTCACCTACTATCGATCCCCCTAAGCAATTGGGACTCTAAGCAAATATGGAACAAATTTCAGGCACAGATGGAATGTGCACGCACAGGCACACACAAACCCACACCCTCCCTCTTTTCTGTCCCGCCCTCCTTCTCTCTGTCTCTTCCCTGTTTCCTCTTCTCTCACTTAGCCCAGCTATTGAAATGATTCCATTTTTCCTTACTTCTTCCATATAATGTGAAATCTCAGTTGCTATGAATTCATAATTCCCATTACCATTTCATAATGTTACCAAGTCACTTATGTCACTAGGAATGTGGTGTCTCATTAGGATGAATTCCTTAAAAAGTATGTCCACATAATTAATGCAATCTTCCTGTAAGGTTTGGCCTCCTCCAAAGATGCTACAAATTCTATGTTCTCAATGAAAAGAGATGGGCTGCTCTTCCAGCAAGACTGTGATATGGCTTTTTAGTGGCTCTTATCTGATCTGTGGGTGGCAGAGGAGTAAGACTCAATTATACCTTGGGAAAATATGATACCCCACTTCCATTCTGAGTTTGAACTCAGTTCAGTAGTCATTTCTTCGCCAATGTAGCCAGCAATAGTTTACCAGCTTTATATGGAACCCACATCCTTTATGTGTAAGCAGGCAGGGTGGAGAATTGTCCATGTATGTAGGCGGTCCATAGATTTTGTTTTAATGGAGCACCTCAAGGAACAGGTTCCATTGGGGTGGATGTTCTGCTGGCTGTTGATTCAGTCTCAGCTTCCTCCAGTGACGGCCTGTCTCAACACTGTCAATACCTCTTCAGCGTTGACAATAAGCAGACATGACGGCAGGCTGTTCTTGTCTGCTCACTTAATGACTTCACTGATGACATGCAGGTGTGCACCGCTGTTGTACCTAGTCTAGAAGCTTCGTGTTCTCCTGGGTATCTGGAGGGCTGGCTCCATTAGCTTCTAGCCTTGTGAGAATATACAAAACTGTTCTGGGCGCTTGCCAACTTGAGACGAGCAATGTGTGGTCATAATGAATCCCTGACTTATAATTTTCAAGACAGCATTAAGGAAATACTAGGTCACTTCATGTAACAGACTGAAAAGCATCAAGACCATGCTTTCTGTTACCAGCATTTGAGGAAGTTATTCTTCACCTGACATGTTACAATTGTGACATTGTTCAGCCTTTAAAAGCAAGGAATTTAAACATGATCTCAAACATTCAACAGCAAATTTGTTTCGTTCATTTTGTGACATTTCACTCGAACTTCTAGACGAGTGTTTATGCACAAGAACTCTGTAACAAAGCTGTCCTGATTAGAATCACAGCTTTGGGGAAAGTGCTTAACTTCCCTGTAACTCAGTTTCCTCATACACACCACTGGAAAAACTGATAGTACCTGCCTTCTAGGGTTATCATTAAAATCAAACCATGCCTGGCACATAACAAGTGCTCAATAATGCTGGGCTGTTATTAATGGAACTGAAAACAAAAAGGAGGTGAAATGATTTTTCTTAAGTTTACAGAAAGGATCTGAGACAGTCCTGGGAATCCAAAGCAGGTCTTGAGCTCACCTTTCCACAGCTGCATCCACCAGATAATATCCTCTTAGACGGTGCAGCTATCAATGGTGATGGAGTGATTGATTCCTTTATATGCGTTTGCTTGTTTACGCTGCTGCTCGCCACTTTTAAGGACACCTTTTCCCTGCAGTTGTTTGTTCTTTTTCCTAATTGTCGTCTTGGGTGTCTAGTGCTGACACTGCTGCTGAAGCTTATGCAGACTGTATCTGTCAGCACAGAGCCTGACTTGGCCCCTGATGAGCCAGTTACCAGTTGCTCCAGAATGGAAGGTGATGAAAGGACACTTGTGAATATGTTAATTTGCTCCGTTTCCTTGATTGAGCCTACAGGACTATGTACATTTATGTAGGACTAGACTTAACTTAGCCAATCGTCAAATATTAATAAGATATCTATTATATGCAGGTAGGCAGGGCAGAGGGATGACTAAAGAGAGGAAACAGGTGTTAATTCAGGGCCTTGCATGTTCTGGGCTCAGTGCTGGGTCGTACAGATGATGATTTTATTCAATTCTCATCCCATTTTACAAATAAAGAAATTGAACCTCAAAGAGCTTGTGCCAGAAACAATCAAACCTCAGATGGCTGATTCCAGAATTGACCAGGAACAAGTTTATGAATGGACATTACTGGCACATGAGTGAAAGAAATAAACATCACTTGGGTCCTTGAGTGTCAGCAAGACCCATTTGCATTCCCACTCAATGAATATCTTGTCCCTTCTCCTTGCTACATCTAATCTCTTCACCTGTACCGTGGATCCCATCCTTTCTAGGACATCCTATTTCTTCCAGTACCAGGTCACCCACCCCTGCCCTAATCCCACTCCAGATGTTCATCATTTGTAGGTGCTGCCAGCCTTCTTCAGCCCTGAGTCCACCCGCTTGTGACCCTGAAAAGTGTGCATCAAAGCCACAAGCAAGATGCATCAGGGGAGGCAAAATAATATAGAGCTCAAACATGGACACGGACTTTTAGAGTTAGCATCCTGGTTTCACCATTTACTATAGCGCTCTGCCCCAGATCTCCATCTATAAAAAGATGGGAACAGCTCTGCCTATGTCATAACGATGTCGTGAGAATTAAGAGTTAACACAGGTGCAATGCCTAGAACATCACCCACCGCTATAGGCATGATCAGTCAATGTTTACCATTCCATGTAGAGACAGGTTCTACTTTGTGTTCCTACTCTCATATTCAGCTTCCATGTTCTGGCCCTCTAACTAATAGTGAAAATGCCAGTGTATGCTCTGCTCAAGATTATCAACTTCAACTCCCATCAAAATTTCCAGTTCCAGCATTAGCCACAGTTCTGATGAAAGATTTCGTTTTCTTAATCAATTTATTTTTGACAGCCTCTGGCCTTACTGGCACTGCTAGCCAGGCCTCAGCCCACACAGAGAATCATACTTGTGAGGCTTTAGGTCCTAGAGCCCTTCACCCAATGGCCATACAACCAATGCTGTGGGATATAAACACAATGCCAGGAGTAAGGCTCACAATCCTCAGAGCCCAGCCAGCCGAACTAGCCATTTAGTCTTCCAAATGTTCATACCTTCCTGTTTTTTCATAATCCATACCCCTTGGAGATAAGGGAAGCCATCAGACTGCCCAGCTTCTTGCTGATATGGCAGCTCTTACATAGGAACAAATTGCTCATTGTTAACAGTGGAATCCTAACAGGTAAGAGGATTGTTGTGTGAGGACGGACGGTTGTCCTAACTGGTATAAAGAACATATTTTCCACCCACATAACAAATTCTGTCCTATGACCACACTCATCAAACTTCCCCTTCCTCTGATATATTCTGCTGAAGAAAAAAACCTAGCCCAAGCTTATACTTCATCCAAGGACAAGCCATATGGATTGACTGATTGGTGTGGTGGCATGGTGTGAAAGTGTGGCCCCCTCAGCCCAATGTGGGAAATTCTGAAAGGTCATCCCATCCTCCAAACTTCCCATAGGACTGGCTGGAGCCTACACTGAGCCTGCATCAGAACCCACATTCTTCTTCTTCCAAATACGGCTTCTTTCCTTTTCTCACCCTAGGTGTTGACCACAAAAGCAGTTCAATAAACTCATACATGCTAACCTCCATCTCAATGTCTGCTTCCTGGGAAAACCAGTCTGCGACACCCAGACTAATTCACAGTCATGCTTTGTGAAATGGGGCCCCATCGCTAATGAAAATGACTACGCCTGATTTCCCAGACAGAAGGGTAATCATTAACCTAGTGAGTATTTGTATCTGTTTCCTGCGTGAGGATTCACAGGAACCCCACATCAGAGTAGATCGGGACCAACTATAAAACCCTGGCTGTGGGCCACCCCAGGAATATAGACTTTCTCACATCCTCATTGTATCAGAATCCTGGAGTAGGAAGGCGTAGTCTATTCAAAAGATCTAGTCATTTCTAGGGTTACCAGGACTCATCAAGAATGATCATCTCCCACTTCTTGGTCACAATAACCCAATAACCAACTCTTCAGGAAAGGGAAGAAGGTTATGTGACTCTTATCCATGGTTGTATCTGTTCTCTCTCATATGCCAATCAACTTAACCAACCAACTTAATCAACCACTCTACCCAAACCTACCACTGAAACCAGAGCAACCATGTTCCTAGTGGGTAACTGCCAAACTTGGCAGAAGTAACATGTCATGGGCTTGCTTTATAAGCTGATACAGTTGCTGCTTTTTACAGGACTGAAACTACCCTTTCAAAAATCCAGTGGAATTTTCTCAGTACTCACATTTCAAGGCTTACTGTGGTTGGAATATATTCCTTTGAAATCTGGAGTGAAAGCTTTGTGATTGTTGGAGATGATACACTCATTCAATTGTTCCCCTCCTGATGTTAATCCATTCATGAAAAGAGGAGAGGGGAAAAGACAGAAGCCTTTCTGGAGAACACTGCACAGCTGCTCAGGAAATCTGCTCTTGGGACCCTCCCAGAATGCCCTGAAGGAAATTCACCATGGGAGTGAGGTCATATGCTCATGGCATTACCTTTGCTATTATTACATATTATTGTTTGCTACCAGGCTGTTGTTCCAACTAAAAGAAACAGCTTTGTCTCTAAGATGTTGTGTTTTCTTTGAGATGATCTGAGTCATCAAACTCCCACAGTCCTGTGGGAGTGGAGATAAGAGTTTGTGGTTGTTGGCAGCTGTTTATTTGAGGTGGAGGAGAGGACATGGAGGGCAGGTAATAGCTTTTTAAAATTTTGGTGCTGAATGAACAATAGCAATCTTCCAGGTCTGTGTGTGACATCTCTCCCTTTTATTCCTGCAGATTTACAGAAACAAACAAATCCTTAGCAATTCTGACTAAATATCCAGTAATTAAAATAGCATGTGAATGACACAAAAGGAGCACACGTTCTTGATACATGTGCTTTTTGGTCCAAGATCAACAGAAAAGCATCTGTGTGTGTTCCATAGAAAAGAATAGACCTGGAAACTGTAGAGAAATTCTGATTTTGTAAAATTCCCCAGACAAGGCTTTTCATATATAGATACCTCTATAGATGTATATCATGTCTTTGTCATCTGGCTGCAAGTGCAACTATTCGGATTTTGCACTATGAACAGTCAACATTGCCTTGGATTCAAAACTGAGCTCTCAATTTGTATGTTACAACATGCACTATCTGTACCTAGGATAGTACTTGTCCTCATCAGGTCATAAATGGAAAGTCACCTAATCATTGGTGGCTTGCTTACCATTGGTGGGTGTGATTGACATCTCTCACTGTTACCATGCCATCTGGCAATCTTCCACGACTACTCCCTTACTCCACTGGAAAATAATCTGGGAAGGGCAAGGAAAAAAAAGAACCGTGGATAAGGTTGCCTTTCTTAAAGAAAGTGCCAGAGCTAGAACTTTTTATCACATACTAGAGTCCCGGTGCAAAATTCGTGTACGGGTACGATCCCTAGGCCTGGCTGGCGATTGAAGCGTCTGGCATGGAAGGGCAGGTCCCAGGTGACCTCTGGGCCCTGGGAAGCACCTGGGCCCCCCGGACCCCTGCATGACCCCTCCACCTGAGTCACAGCGCCCGAGTCCCCATATGGAGATGCAGTGAGCACGGCCGGATGCCACGGCCGGGGCGCAGCATGGGCCTCTGGGCCATCCAGCAGCATCGCCAAGGAAACCGGTCTGGCAGCATGCTCTCTCCTGGCTGGCCTCGCAGACCAGCTCCTGCGCGAACCCATGGGGAGCCCGACCGGCCCCTGTGGTCCTGGCAGCTGTGGCCCAGGTCACCCAGAAGAGGCAGCGCAGATGTGGGGCAGGCTCCTCACGGGTGCCCAGCACCTGAGCACAGGGGCTTCTCTGGCGCTCAAACCCTGGTGTCCCAGGGGAGGGTAGGAGGGGGAGTGTAGCAGGGGGAGTGAGAGCGAGCTCAGCAGACACCCCGTATTCTCACCGCACCTCCATCCCTGTCACCCCCGCCCCCAGGAAGCCGAGAGGTCGCAGCGTGTCACTGACACCCACCATGTTCCACGCCGCCCCCCAGTGGTCAGCGCATGTCATAGCGAGCGGTTGAACTCCGGGTCGAACTCTCGGTTGAGGGGACAATTTGCACATTATATAGGATACATCTAATCCTAAAGACAAGAAGCCATTGAAAGCTAACTATGCCAAGCATTGTCTTACACATTCTATTTGTTATTGGATTTAATCCTGATTATGACAAGGTAAATATTACAATTCCGTATTTTTAAATGGAGAATAAAGAATTTATTAGGTAGAATTAGTGAATGTATAAAGCCTCATTAAGATAATAATCTATTTCTACATTTTCTAAATAATTTAATGACAAAAGTCTTTTTTTAAATCTAACTTTAGAATGAAAAGGACAAGAAAACTGAGACCCATATATCCAAGTAGAAAAGTAATTCTCTTCCTATCATTTCAAAACACTCCAGCTGCCAATGAAAATAGTAATTTGTGCTTGAAAGTTTGTAAGTTTTTATTGACCATTGTAATGGGTTGCTGGAAGTTCTCCTTTCGTGTGCTTAATGTATACACAGGAAGTAGTGTTGAATCCATCAGATTCACAGTCCTCAAAACATTTATACAACAATTAAACCCTTTAGGGCTGCTTCAAAGCAAGGAGAAGTACAAGTAGTTTAATGTCTTTCAGTAAAGTTGCCTTCTTCAAAAAGGGCCCAATAGGATTTATTTTTCATTGAGCTCGGTATCTGATTATTTTTACCATGTTTTCCTCCTTTATTATATTCTTTACTTCTAAAAGAACATCTAGTCCTCTGCACACAGTGGGTAGTTTTTAAAATGTCCCTGACTTGCAGTTTTTAATTTCTCAAGACTTTCAAAATTATATTAGTGGTTTGCCTGTGGGTGGCCTTTTAAGAAATTGTTCAGATTCGTATTCTTCTTTCCTTTTTGCACTATGCTGCCAGGCACACAAATGACATAGTACATATTACACTGATAAAAGCATGTTTAAAGATAGGGCATACTGATACATTAAGAAATTTTCTATAAGGCATTTTAATAAAAATAAGCCATAAAATGGAAATCAGATAACTGAGTTTTACACATATATGAGTTTAGAAAGTAAATTTTGTATTACCTATTTATTATGCTTATTTAAATACTAATGGGTAAAACAAATAGTAATTTATATAATGGTATAAGTTTTTAAATGTCAAATTCAGAAGGTGTCAAAATAATATTTACTCCTTCTTGTGGGGAAGAGGGTACACAAAAGGAAAATTTATTTGAGGAACTTTATAATTACTTATTTTTTGCAAAGTAGAGATCTTTTGATTAGTAGATTGGAATCTTTTCTAATTAGCACATTTGATGCTTTATGTAAAATAGTGTGACTAAAGGGATTGAAAACAGTGTAGCCAGGCTAAGTGTTCCTTTTGCAATCTTTATATTCTAAAAATGCTTACTGTTGAAATTCTTTTATTTTTCATATATAATGCAGAGGTAAGGCAGCTTCCACTCATTACCATGGTACAGTTTTATGGCACTTAATGCCTCCAGCAGCAGGTGCTTTAAATCACTATCAACCTGTGCAACCTCAAGTACCGTATTTTCCGGCGTATAAGACAACTTTTTCACCCAGGAAAATCTTCTATACGCCCAGTCGTCTTATACGCCGGAAAATATGGTAAATCATCTAAATTCTTGGGACCTGTTTCCTCATTCACTATAGGAGAACGTTAGAATCAGTGATTGCTGAGATTCCCATTAACTCTAAAATTCTAAGTCTTGAAGGGAATCAAGAGGTATGCACTTCCAGTTATAAAATCAATAAGGTAAAAGGATGTAATATATAGCATGATGACTATAATAAATAATACTA
Organism: Eptesicus fuscus; assembly: GCF_027574615.1. Classification (NCBI taxonomy): domain Eukaryota; kingdom Metazoa; phylum Chordata; class Mammalia; order Chiroptera; family Vespertilionidae; genus Eptesicus; species Eptesicus fuscus. The sequence continues at coordinate 39,070,922 of NC_072484.1, read as the reverse complement.
TATTGCAAATTTGGAAGTTACTAAGAAAGTAAATCGTAAAAGTTCTCATCATAAGAAAAAATTATTATAACTTCATATGGGGACAGAGAGTAGATAGACTTATTGTGGTGATAATTTCACAATATATGAAATGTTGAATCTAATGTTGTATACCTAAAACTAATACAAAATTGTATGTCAATTATACTTCAATTTAAAAAATTTTAAAAGTCTATCGCACAGAAATGCATGCTAAGGGCTATCTTTTATCATGTAATTGGTACTCTACCAAAAAAAAAAAAAAAAAAAAACAGCTAAGAATTTATATAAATCAAACAGACTGCTTAAAATATAAATCAAGAGTTTAAAAATGTAGAAATTATTTTTCACTGTCAGCCATGATTGAGTAACTGGTACCAAACTAACCCTCCTATGTTAAAGTGCCACAAACTGGACAAATATTTAAGACATTAGAAAATAGGAAATGGAGAGGGAACCAAGATGGTGGCATAGGTAAACGCCTGTACTCGCTGCCTCCCCCAACCACATCAAAATTACAACTAAAATACAGAACAACCATCATCTAGAACTGCCAGAAAGCTGGAAGAATGTAAGTCCTACAACTAGAGAAGTAAAGAAGAAAGCACACTGAGACTGGTAGGAGGTGCAGAGGCATGGAACAGGCTAGTCCAGCACCCACCTGTCCCGCTTTCTCAATCTGGAGGGAGATCTTCTCTGTGGAGGCTGCCCAGAGGAGCAAGGGGTCCCAGCTCCACACCAGACTCCCAGCCCAGGGTTCCAGAGCTGGGAAAAGAAGTCCCTGTAATTACAGGCTGTAAAAACCAGTGGAGCTCAGTGACACAGAGGCTGCTGGAGACCCAGCTGTTCCTTTCAAAAGGCCAGCACCATGAACTGAACTTACAAGGTCCTGCTTCTTCTGAGCTCCAGCACCAGGATGAGGCTCTGGGGGACACCTTTGTCTGGCATTGGGGCAGGAACTTGGGGCCAGCTTTCTCCCAGACGGAGGTACTCACAGGGACCATTGTTCCTGTGCTGGGACCTCTCTGGCCCTCTGCAGGGCTGACTGGCAGCCATTTCTGTTTGCTCCACCCTGATGATTTCCTAAGATGCTGCCTCATCCAATTTACAACTCTACCCAAGCTGCTTGCAGTGGCTTTTGCATTTGAATGGCCTCTCTTAGAAAATCTCAAACAAGCTGCAGCTGGGTCAGGGAGCCCCAAACATATCAATAAAAGGCCCAAGACCTGGCACCAGTACCAGCCTGCCTTGCTTCCTAACTGGGCCGCATCTGGGCACTTCCAAACCTGATACAAAGAGGATGAATCTGCAGATCTCTCTGTAGCTCCGGCTGGGTGGCTTCAGGCAGTGGCTGACTTTGGACCTCCCTGGAGACTCAAGAGCCAGTGTACCCAGTGGTCAGTGTCAGACCATACCAGATTACAACTCTTCACATCCATAAGTGACACACTCAAGGGGCAGACTCAGTGAGCACCAAAGCCCCACTGAAGCAAGTCCTACTCCATAGGGGTGTCTCCTGCATAGCAGATCACCCACTGTAGTCGCAGCTGGTCCTCACAGTTAATTTGCCTGGAGGTCAATTCCTCCCAGTGACACCAATAGCAATCAAGTCTCAACTACAATAAGACTGTGCTCACAGCCCACAAAGGGGTGCACCTAGAGTTCCTCGCTCAGGTAACTGGGGAGGCTGAGCCACTGGGCTCCATAGGACACCTACTACACAAGGCCAATCTACCAACTCAAGGAGACTTAGCAGCACTACCCAATACATAAAAACAAACACAGGGAAGCAGCCAAAATGCAGAGAGAAAGAAACATGTCACAAATGAAAGAAATGGAAGAAAGCAAACTACTGGATATAGAGTTCAAAACCACAGTTATAAGGTTATTCAAGAATCTTCTAGAAACCTTCAAGGAACTTAGTGAGACTTTTAAGGATCTTAGTGAGAATGCCAAACACATAAAAAAGGACCATTCAGAAATTAAGCATACACTGACTGAAATAAAGAATAATATACAGAGATTCAATAGTAGAGTAGAGGATTCTGAGAATCAAATCAACAATTTGAACTATCAGGAAGCAAAAACACCCAATCAGAAGAGCAAAAAGAAATAAGAATACAAAAATATGAAGATAGTGTAAGGAGCCTCTGGGACAACTTCAAGCATACCAACATCTGAATTATGGGGGTGCCATAAGAAGAGAGAGAGCAAGATATTGAAAACCTATTTGAAAAAATAATGACAGAAAACTTCCCCTACCAGGGGAAAGAAATAGACTTACAAGTCCAGGAAGTGCAGAGAACTCCAAACAAAAGGAATCCAAAGAGGACCACACCAAGACACATCATAATTAAAATGCCAAGGGCAAAAGACAAAGAGAGAATCTTAAAAGCAGCAACAGAAAAGCAATTAGTTATTTACAAGGGAGTGCCCATACAACTGTCAGCTGATTTCTCAACAGAAACTATGCAGGTCAGAAGGGAGTGGCAAGAAATAGTCAAAGTGATGAATAGCAAGAACCTACAACCAAGATTACTCTACCCAGCAAAGCTATCATTCAGAATTGAAGGTCAGATAAAAAGCTTCACAGACAAGAAAAAGCTAAAGAAGTTCATCACCACCAAACCAGTATTATATGAAATGTTGAAGGGTATTCTTTATGAAGAGGAAGAAGAAGAAAAAGATTTTAAAAAATGAACAACAAAATGGCAACAAATACATACCTATCAACAATTGAATCTAAAAATCAAAATAAATAAATAAGAAATCTAATGAACAAATAAACTGGTGAATAAAATAGAATCCGAGGCATGGAAATGGAACAGACTGACGATTCTTAGGGAGAAGGGGGGTGGAGTGGGAAGAGATTAAACAAAGATCTTGTATGCATATATGCATTACTTATGGACACAGACAATAGGGTAGCGAAGGCCTGGGGCAGGGTGGTAACCAGGTGGAGGGAGGCAATGGGGAAAAAAGGGGGACATCTGTAATAATCTCAACAATAAAGATTTAAAAATAAATAAAAAAGGAAATGCAAGACTGTGATCCTTGAAATTGAATAACTCACAAGGGGAGCTCCATAATCAATTGGGTACCCTACTGAGGGGCACCCTCCTATCTGTGGTACATAGAGCTGGAATAGAAATAAGCATGGTGGTCCCACTGAAGTGAGGAGGCAGAGATCAGAGTTTGGAATAGCTGAAGTGGCTGGAACGTACAAGACAGGGCACCAGAGAGGAGGCAAATGGGCCCTGTGAGAGCTCCAGAAGTTTGTGTGGGATTTCCTGACAAGTCCTTGGCCAAGGGCACAAGAGGCTTACCAGAGAGCAGCTGCTGTAGGGTGAAGAGAAAATCAGACACTAAAAGTTGAGTAATGCTGTAGAAGTTGAATTTTCGGCCCAGATTGAAGAGATGTCTTTAACATAATGTAATATCTTCTGGTATCCACTTTAAACATCAGAAAAGCTGTACCAAAGGAGTAAGGACCATAACCTAAAGTAAGTCCCATTTTAGATCCCTGCACGTAGGATAAAACTAAGTCCTGACAGGGTCTACAGGAGAGAGAGAGTCCTATCAATTAAGAGGCTTAGGAAATATTTTGGACTTTCCAAATATCAATCTAATAAAGTACAAAACAAAGTTATAATACAGGATGGCTGGCCAATGATTGATGTTGCTACAAGAACAAAGATCATCACTTTTCAGAGGAAGACAAAAAAATCTGGTATCATGTACAATGTCCAGAAATCAATAAAAATGACTAGCTATGCAAAGCAGAGGAAAATGTGTAAAAAAAAAATACAGTCAATAGAATTCAATACTAAACATGGTTCAAATGTTTAACTTATGAGATAAATGTATTAAAGTAGGTATTATAAATATGTTCAAAGAACTAAAAATATGTTCAAATAAGTAAAATATGATCTTATGATCATTGCAACATTTTCAGAAAATGCATTGAAAAAACTACAATATCTTTTCATGATAAAAACTTGTCCACAGAGAACTTCTTCAACCTGACAAAATACCTTCCAAACAAACAACACAGCTAACATAATAATAATAATTAATGATAAGAGATTGAATAGTTTTTTCTAACATCAAGAAAAAGCAAAATAACCATTTCACCACTTCTATTTAACATTGTATCAGCATCCTAACCAGTGTAGTATGGCAAAAATATAAATAAAAGATATACAGGATGGAAAACAAAAGGCAAAATTGTCTTTATTTGCAGATGACATGATGTCTATATAAAAACCTAAATAATCTACACAAAAAACTACTGGAACTAGTAAATAAATACAAGCCTAATGTACAAAAATAAATTCTATCTCTATATGCTAACTTCCATCAATTTGAAATCAAAATAATAACATATATAATAGCAGCAAAAAAATACTTAGAAATAAGTTCAACAAAAGGTGCACTAGAATTCCCCACTGAAAAATAAAAAATAATGGTGAGTTAAGTTTAAAGCAACCTACATAAATAGGAGAGATATAGCCTATTCATGGATTGGAAGAGTGAATATTAAGATGTCAATTCTCCCATACTGATCAACACTGTCAAAGTAATCCTGATCAGAGTCTCATCAGTATTTTTTTGTAGAAATTGACAAGTTGATTCTAAAATTCATACAGAAATGTTTAGGATCTTGATTTACAAAACAATCCTTAAAGGATTGGAGGATTTATACTTCTTGAATTTAGAATTTATAAATTTACAGTGATCAAGAGTGTGTAGTATAGGCATAAAAATAGATAAATCGATCAAACATATAAAGTCCTGAATGGACCCACAATTATACTGGAAATGACTTCTGACAAAGGTTTCAAAACAATTCAATGGAGAAATTGAAGACTTTTCAACAAATGATGCTAAAATATGTAGATGGAAAAAAGAAAAAAACCCCTATCATATATTGTATAGAAAAATTATAGATAATAAACCTAAATATAAAATCTAAACATACAAGCTTCCAGAAGAAAAACATAAGAGAATATATTTGCAACTTGGTATGTGCAAAGGTTCTTTAGATTGAACACAAATAGCAATAAATATAAAAGAAAAATGTACATATTAAACTTAATAAAAAATGTTTAATTCCTGCTTATCAAAAGATAGCATTAAGGAAATAATAGACAAGCCAAAACTTGGGAAAAATATTTGCAAACTATATCTCTGACAAAGTATTGGCATCAAGGACTATAAAGAATTTATACAATTCAATAAAAAAAGATAACAACCAATTTTTTTAAATAGCAAAAATTTAAAAAGACACTTCACAAAGAAGAAAAGGAGCTCGACAGCATCATTCACTATAGAAATGTAAATGAAAACCACAATGTAATACCATTACACAGAGACTGAAACTGCTAAAACTAGAGACTGACAACACCAAATGTTGGCAAGGATGTAGTGCAATCTCAAATTCCACACACAGTTGGTGGGAGTGTAAAATGTTAACACCGCTTTGGAAAGTGAGCCTGGCTGATTCTCATATAACCAAACATACACCTATCCCGGCAATTCTACTCCTGGATATTTACTCCAGAGACGTGAAAGCATACTCCACAAAAAGCCTTGTACATGAATGCTTAGAGTTTAACTCATAGCACCAAAAATTGCAAACAACACAAGTGTCCATCAATAAGACAATGGATAAGCAAACTGTGGTAAGTGTATACATACACACGTATATACACACAACATAGATGGAACTAAAAAACATCATGCTGATTGAAAGAAATCGTTCCCCAAAAGATTACATACTGCATGATTGTGTTTGTATAAAGTTCTAAAATAGGATAAACTAAATCTATCATTTTAAGAAATTAGAATAGCCTCTGGGAGTTTGGGAGCAGGAATTGACTTCAGAGGCAGATAAGACAACACACGTGTTATGTATTTGTCAAAAGGTATCACACAGTACACTTAAGATCTGTACATTTCACTGTAGGTAGCTTTTACTTAAAACAAATAAATTATAAACAGTCATTAAATTCCAATTAATGATACACATGCTGAAATGTTTGGGGCGAAGTATACTGATTTCTGCAACTTAGTTAGAAATACATTTAAAAATAAGATAAATAAGATAGAATAAATGGCTACAAATATGATAAAGAAAATATAGTAAAATGTTAACTATAGCATCCATGTGGTGCCTAAACATTTAATGTGGTTTTATTTAAACTCTTCCTTCTGTTTAAGATATTACATATTAAAATATGAATTTAACAAAATTGTAGGACACAAAGTCAACATATAAAAATCAATTGTATCTCTGTATATAAGCAAAAAACAATTGGAAAATATTTTTACAAAAGCATTAAAAAATAACATACTTAGGAATAAATTTAATAAGAGGTATGTAAATTTATACACTGCAAAGTACAAAAATATTGATGACAGAATTTTTCAAAGGTTTAAATAAATGGAGGAATATATTATGTCCATGGATTAGAAGACTTAATATTGTTACAATATCAATTCTCCCCATATTGATTGGTACTAGTAGATTCAATGAATTCCCAATCAAAAGTCCAGCAAGCATTTTTTTTTTAATTGACAAAGATGGTCCTGTGACTTAAATGGAACCACATAAAGCCTAAAATAGCCATTTTGAAAAAGAAAAACAAAGAATTGAAACATCCGATTTCAAAATTTATTATAAATAATTATTCTAATCAAGGTAAAGGAGTACATCATAGCATAAACCAATAAATTAATGGAACAGAATAGAGAGACTAGAAATAGATCCACATATATATATTCATTTGATTTTTGACAAAGGTGCCTGCCAAGATAATTAAATGAACAAAAGATGATCTTTTTAACATATGGTGGTGATACAACAGGATATATATTATTACAGTGAGGGATCACATCACACTCACTAGGGTGGCTGAGGTTAAAGGATTGGCCATACCAAATGTTGGTTGGAACACTCATACACTGCTGACTGGAATCCAAAATGATGGGACCACTTCGGGAAATAGTTTGGCGGCTTCTAGAAAAGTTAAATATAGACTTACCATATGACCCAGAAAGAAAATATGCCCACAAAAACCTATACATAAATGTATAGCATTTTGGCCTGTAATAATTAATATTATAAATGACCCATATGCCCTTCAATAGGTGAATGAATAAGTAAACTGTAGTACATTCATACAAGAGAATACTCATCAGCAATTAAAGGAACAAACTAATGATATACTCAACAATGTAGAACAATGTTAATAACGTTATGCTATGAGACAAACAGCCAACCACAAAAAAGAATATTATCAGGTTATATCAAGTTATAGAACCAGCCAAACTAATCCATTGGATGGGTGGAGGAGAGATTGACCTCTAAGGATAAAAAGGGAATTTTCTGGGATGATTGACTGGGTTGGTAGGTATACATAAAATGTCAGAACTTATCAAACTGTGTGAATATGCATCTTATCCTATCCAATAATGAGGGAATATGTTAATTGACCCTCACACCATCGCAAAGATGGCAGCGCCCATAGCCAATAAGAAGGGAATATGCTAATTGACTGCCCCACCCTCAATGATGGCGGTGCCCACAGTCAATAAGGAGGGAATATGCTAATTGACTGCCCCGCCCTCAAAGATGGCAGCACCCACAGCCACAAGATGGCAGCGCCCAGTCCCCTCAGCCCTGCCGGGGTGATAGGCACACTGCAAGGCCGGGCCTGCCCCCAGGTGGGCCCAGCCACTCCTCACGCCTGCCTCCAGAGTCCCCCAGTCCCCTCAGCCCCCTAGCCGCCCAGGGCCGCCCAGGGCCGCCCGAGGCTCAGGTAACCAGGGCCGGCCAAGGCTTGTGCTGCCGGCAATGGCAGCAGCAGAGGTGGGATGGGGCGTTGCCTTTCTCTGATCGCTGGGTAGCCTCCCATCCCTGAGGGCTCCCGGACTGTGAGAGGGGGCAGGCTGGTCTGAGAGACCCCCCCCTCCAGTGCATGAATTTTCATGCACCAGGCCTCAAGTTGTATATAAATAGTATCACAAAAAACTTTATTAGAAAATAAATATTAGCAGCAACTAAGACCAACTTTTTGAGACAATTTTTCTTGGTAATATTTGAGGAGACTTTCACAGTTTTAAATCTAATTTTTAAATGGGTGTTTGAATTGTACTATGTAAAGCTTAAAAGCTTATTAATGCTAACGTAACATCTTAACCTCTTCCACACATTAAAACTGTCAATCAAACTTTATTACATGAATGAAATACTTTTCCTTAAATCTGTCAAGATAATTGCTAACATTAAGTCAAATGGAAAGAAAAATAAAAGTAAGATGTGGAAAGTTATTTTTAAATAAAGAGCAGTTTCTATAAGAAATTATATGCCCAGTGGTGATATGGTATATTGGTCCTTCTGCCATATCTTTCCATCTTGGCAAATGTTAAGGAGAGCTTAACTCTCACAAACATACTCCAGAAACCAAATGTATCAATTACAGTGCCTTTGGCTGCAAGGAACTTGGAAACCCTGATTCAACTGACTTAAACAATAATGCATTTATGATCTCATATAACACGTTCTCCAGGCATAATGAATTCCCTGGCTCTACAGCATTATCTTACCATTCTGCATCTGTCCTCAGAACAGCCCCCCTCAAAGCATCAAGATAACTACATAACCATGACTGCATCCTGGGGAAAAGACACTGTATTTTTCTGCTTGTCTTGTTTAAATCATCAAGTAATTCTTCCCTGAACACTTCTCACATTTCTCTAACCAGAAACTCATCACATGTCCGCAGCTCTATCATTCATTAGCAAGAGAAATGGGACCACCAAGATGTACCTAAAACAGCTCTTGTTAGCAAGTGGCCAGAGGGAGGAGAAAGAGATCTGAACCTTTCACAGCTCTCTAGGTCAGCAATTTCCAACCTTTTTCATCTCCTGGCACAAATAGACTAATTACTAAAATTCTGCAGCACACCAAAAAGTACATTTTTTGCCCATCTGACAGAAAAAAATAGGTATAATTTTCATTGATTTACAGAAAAATAATAATTATCTACCCTTTTTTCTCCCACGTGACTTTTTAAAAAAAATCAGGTACCTATACTTGTATATAAGGATTTCTGTTATCAAGAATTAACCAATCAGACACAACATTGCTATGCAACGTGACCATAAGATACAACTCTATTAGATGACCTATATACTTATGGTTCAAGACAGGGCATTCACACTGGACAGCTATTGTGTTGGATGTTGTCATTTTAAAATTTGACAACCTAAGGGACAAGAGGTCAGTGCCCCTGACTAAATAGTCAGGTCCTGCATGTTTTAAAAATTCTTGCAGCATATAGGTTAAAAATAGCTCCTCTAGAGATTCCAATATAGCCATAGTTGATAACAAGTTGTTTAAAAGCTTTCTTAGTCCATGTCTTAGTTGGAAATGATCACAATACCTGCTCTTGGAATGAGGAACACTGGGTTGGTGCCACTATTGCCATCTCTTAGCAGATTCTCATTCTATAGTTGAGGAAGCTCATAAGATTTTACAATCATATTTTCTCTTCCACAGGGATAGACTTAAGGATAATTTTATGGTCTGGGTAGCTGAATACAGTGAAGCTAAGGTTTGTCCTAAGATTGGCTGAGAAATGTTTAGTCCAGGATATCAATAATAATGGAATGGCTAATACTGCCTCTATCATGGGTAAAGGATGAAATGGAGTGAACGGTCTCTCGCATATTGATTCAAACCACAAATCATTAATGTGTCACATTCATTAATGGCATGGGACACAACTTCATTTGCGTGTGAGTGTGAGAATTTTGCAAGGGTTTCATTTCTGTGCATGTAGAAGTGACGCCATAATGGGGGAAGGCATGCTGTCTCATGGAAAAGTTCAAGAGCAACACAAACATTTTACCAGGCAAAGGTTATTTGGACTTTGGCTAGTAGCCTGTATTATGTAGAGAAAAATACTACAAAGTTAAGTGTCTTATGCCACCGTGTAAAGTTGTTGACTGTCTGTGAGTTGGAAACAGCTACCCATCAGCAATCCTACGCATCATGGCAATCAGCAGTGGAGAAAAAGCCCACGGCCATTACCAGCATTGATGGTCATATAATATGCTCCACTGAGAGCAAAATCACTACCAATTTCAGGGGCAGGGAAGTTATTTGCTGCCTGGCACTTACTCTACAATCACTGTGCGACAAACCAAGAAATAAATATGGTTTAGTGATGTGGAGAACAGTAAATAGCATGTAAGGAGTGAGACTTGCTTTAATTTTCTCTGTGATAAGTCAGCAAATGCTCTTGAGCCCCTTAAAGGGGGCAAAGAATTTCAGAGACTGGCTGGAGCTGCTGGTGTTTCTCCATCTGATTTTTCTTTACTGGTAGAAAAAGCTCCCAGAGCGAGGCATTTGTGTGAAGGTAAAACAAAAACTTAATAGCATTTAACAACAGAATTTCTTTGCCTTTCGGAGCAGCGTGGCACTCACTTTTGACCGTCTACTGAGCTTCCCCTTCGCCTGTCCCTTCTTTCTTCTCAAGAGAACTCCATTGCACTATTTCTATTTCTACCTCTATCTCTTTGTCTCTGGAAAAGAAGAAGGAGAAGATGGGTGGAGAGGTGGATAAAGCAATTGGTGAGATTCTTAAGACAAGGAGGCAAAGCTTTTCCTTTTCTCTTGGTTTCAGAATATAGTCATATTTAAAATCCAGTTTTTCTTCTACATTATAATTCCCTCTAGTTACTCTTCTACTCAGTGACCTCCTTCATAGAAGCAACTTTGTGTAGCTGCATATAGGATCATTAGAGCTGAGGCAGTAACAGGACCAGGCTTTCTTTGCCTTGGTTGGACCCAGCCTGGCCATGGTAGCATTGCATCATGGGTAATTGTCTCAGCATTCCGGGAAGTAGACGTCAGCGGTAAAGCAAGCAAAGACCCCAGGTGAGCTGAAAATAGGAGGTAGGAACAGGCAGCAATGGTCAAGTGCCTAAGGCATCTGTTCACTTAGCAATTTGGGTAAAAAATAATAATAATCTTAACCCCAAGGGAAGGTATCTCCTGAATGTAGAGCATCCCTTGAGTTATAGTAAAGATAAGGGTAAATGGTGCTTTAATGAAAGGTGTTCTTTTGTCAGTTAAAAAAGTTCTAAATGTTGTATTATACGTCTCATGTGTTAGAATTTTTGTGTGGATGGTGTGATTTCCATTAGTTCCTCCAAGGCTGTGGTAAAATTTGGACTCTTTTTTTTTTTTTTTGGCGGTAAAAACCCATCAGAAAAAAAAAGTACAATTGACCATGCATCAACCATACATTCCCAACACCTATAAACTTTTGCAGGATTTTCTACATGTGCTGATGTGCTTTTTCTCTCATGCATTGTACAACATATACAAACAGAATTTCCAAAAGATAATAAAATGTACACATAAGTTAAAGTTCTAACACCTTATTCCCACACCCCAATATATCATCCAGCATAGCCTCTGAGGTGCTCACACTGAAACCCCTGACTTAGAAGTAGGAATAATGGGACGTTAAGTCAAGTCTAGATGAGAGTCTCAGTTTAGCCATTTACAGGCTGCGAGACTCTGAATCTGGTTTCTAGACTCCAAGGGGGTAATGATGCCCTTCAAATGGGTTTTTTAAAAGATTTGCATAAGATGATGTTTACAGGTCATTCCTTATTGTCCCTGTGCTTTTGTCCCTACCACACAGTACGGCTCAATAAATGCCAGCCATTTTTAATACTCATCATTACACATCTGAAGCCCTGCTGGGGTCAGAGGGACCGATATAATGTCTTTTTCTATAAAAACAAGTCAAAGGGACATGTTTCAATACAAGGAAAGTGTTAATGAAAAAATCTTCATTGATAGACAATAAAGAAAAACCCACCAGGACAGACAAAAGGAATGGTAAGGGATGGTAAGTAGTTACTTACTATATTTATTATCCAGAAAGGAATACAGATTATATATTTCATGAGCCAGATGGGAACAGTTATTTAATCCACAGTAACGAGTACTCTAAATGGTTCTATTGAATCTCTACTTGAAAGTGTACTTCAGAAGAGTTGCAGGCTATGAGGGAATAAAGCAAGAAACAAATGTAATGGTTAAAGGATATTTTTGCTAAAGCTTAATTAAACTTCAGATTTTGTATCATTCTGTGTATAATCTTCAAAAGATTTTTTTTCTGGAAAAGAGACCAGGAAGGGTGCTATAAAATTAGCCTTAGAGCTATGTAGATTTTGAAGGGCCCTTAAGGAAAAAGAAAAGAAAAAAAATAAAAGAAAATAAAAAAAAAATACAGATTTCAATTTGAAGCGAAGAATTGAAATTGCTTTCTGGCATCTCACACTTCCAGCAACATTGGTACCTACTTGAAATGAACAACTGCTAAAGGAAACAGCTGGTAGAAAGCTGTTAGTGCAAAGCAAAGTGCAATATGCATGCTGTAATTAGTTTGCAATCATTACTCAGTCCACTGTTGGAGGAAAACCTTCATTGGATCACACTAAAAGCATTCCTATCATTGAGCAAAATTCAGGACCACTCTTCCCCCCAAAACCAGATAAAACCCTCCTCTCCACTGTAGTTGATGATAACATGATTTTTTGAATGTGGTCAGAGTGACAACTGGACCATAGAAAAGGTTTGTTTACATGAAAGTGAGAAGTGTCCTAAAATAATACCTAAACATTTTTGAGTGTTTACTATATGCTAGATTGGTATTGTCCAAAGGAAATATAATGCAAGTCACAAATGTGAGCCACATAAAGTAAAATTTGCCCTAGCTGGTTTGGCTCAGTGGATAGAGCATTGGCCTGCAGCCTGAAGGGTTCCCGGTCTGATTCCAGTCAAGGGCACATGTTTGGGTTGTGGGTTCGATCCCCAGTGGGGGGCATGCAGGAAGCAGCCAATCAATGATTCTCTCTCATCACTGATGTTTCTCTCTCTCTCCCTCTCACTTCCTCTCTGAAATCAATAAAAATATATTTAAAAAAAAAGAGAAAGTAAAATTTACTAGTAGTCCCATTAAAAAAAGAAGAAGAAATTGTATCTTAGTTCAAGCTACTATAACAAAATATTATAGAGTGGGTGGCTTAACCAACAGACATTTTTTTCTCATAATCTGGAGTTTGAAAGTCCAAAATCAGGGTGTCTGTTGAGAACCCTCTTCCTGGTTTGCAGATGCCAGTGTTCTAACTGCATCCTCACAGGAGGGAGAGTAAGAGGGCTCTGGTCTCTTCTCCTCCTTGAAGGGCACTAATCCCATCATGGGGGCTCCACCCTCATGGTCTCATTTAAACCTAATTACCTCCCAAAGGCCCCCCTTCCCAGATACCATCACATTGGCAGTTAGGGCTTTAGCATATGAATTTTGGAAGGGGTGGGAGGTAGGGGTGAGTGATACAAACATTCACTCCAAAGCAGCAAGTGAAATTAATTTTAATATTGTATTTTATTTAACACAGTCTACAAAAAAACATTATCTTTTCAACGTTGATTTAAAAAAACTATTAATGAGGCTTGTTACACATGTTTTTCCTACTAAGTCTAAATCTGGTGTATAATTTACACTTACAGCACACCACAATGTGGACTAGCCACATTTCAAGGGCTCAATAGTAGCATATGGTTAGTGGCTTCCATATTGAATAACACAGTTCTAAATGATTTACATGGATTTTATCTTTTAATCACCTTCTGATATTGTAACTATTGTCTCTTTTTATAAACAAGAAAATGGGATTACAAAGAGAATAAATAAGTTAAGCTAAAAGGGCAGCCTCAAGAAAAATCCAGGTAATCTGATTTTAGAGCCTGTACTCATTAGCACTGTGGTGTCCCATCTCATGTGCTATTATTCTGGATAGCTAACAGACTATTATTCCTGTCCAGCAAGAGGAGTTGAAAATTATAAAGATTGCCATGAAAAGTTAGCAAGAGACAATAATAATAGACTTCATTTTTTAGCTGTTTCCATAACAGCCATCTTATAGGGTAAATACTATGTGTTATGCCTATTTTACAGTTCTGGAGACACAGAGACATTAAGTCACTTGCCCAAGATCTCAGAGCCAGGATGTTTGGAGTTGTTATTTAGCCCTAGATTTTCTGACCCCAGAAGCTAAGCATTACTAGTAACCACGGGTTTGTTTCTGTTAATAGATCTGATACCAAAATAGACATAGAAACATTCCACAGTAGGTAGAAATTATAACCAGGCCAGAGTAAAAGAAAGAAAATAAGCCCACTTAAATAATTCAAGAAAAAAAATTTATAAGATAACATAGAAGATAGCCATTTTTAGTGAAGATTAAAATTTTTTGTGTGAATTTGATGTGCAATAAATAACGCTTGGTACTAGAAAAGACAGGAGTTTTCCACATAAGAAGACAAGCTGTTACATACAGCTTGGCATTGGGAAAATGGATGGACAGTCCTCCGAATTTTTATTTCATGGCCTTCTCTTTCCATGCTACTTGTTCCAAAATTTCAACCATTAGAATTCGCATTTAGAATTAGCTGATGAAGACCACATCAAAGCAAGATTGTTAAGTAACCATTAAAGAAGTACACAGGGGAGGTATCCCATATACCGTATGTCAATAAAAGAAGTTACAGAATAGTACAACGTAGTATGATAACCATTTCTGTTGAAACAATAACAGCAAACAGTTAGAATTCCCATAGAAAACAGTGTGGAAATAATGTACATCAGTGGTTATGGGACTGTAGAGGAAGTTACATGGAACCTCAATTTTTACATTATATATTTTTGTAATGTTTTAATTTTTATAATCAGCATAGGTTACAATGGTAAAACTTTAGATAGAGATAGATAGATAGATGATAGATAGATAGATAGATAGATAATAGATAGATGATAGATAGATAAGATAGATAGATAGATAGATAGATAGATAGATAGATAGATGAATTTTTGCTTCTTTGGAAGACACTGAGGAACAGAAGCTGAAGACATGTCGGTGAAAAGACACAGTTCTGTGGAAGCAAAGGTTAGAGATGGAGAAAGGTGAAACAAGGCAGTCCCTAGCAGGAGAAATCAAAGGCAAGTCAATGGGAGAACAGAAAGGAAGGGGGGACTTCAGAAGGCTATTCAAAGTCACTGTCCTTCTGGTACATCAAATGCAATAAGGAACCGTATCTACTAGAAATTTCTTTCTCAGACTTAACTTTCAAATTTTGCCATGGCTCTGACCTAAATCCTTTGCACTATCTGCCTACCTAATCTCATGTCCCAATGACAAATCCTAAAGTTATATTTCCAGACCAGACCTCTCTTTTGTCTTACAAATCCATATAACAGCTGGTGGAAAGTCATTTGGAAATGAGTACATATGTGTGCACCAAAAGATGCATACAAGAATGTGTGGAGCAGCACTATTCATGAGAGCCAAAAATGGAACAACTTTATACAGCAATGAGAATGGATGAAGCACAACTACTCACAGAGAAATGAATAAAGCTTACAAACAAGATATTGGACTGAAGAAGACAGACATAAGAATACCTATTGAATGGTACTATCCATATCAAGTTTTTTAAAAGACAAAACTAATATTTGGTATTAGGAATCAGGGTACTGGTTGCCTTTGGGGAGTAGTTCTTAGAAGGCAGCAGGTGGTGGCCTTCTGAGGTACAGTAATGTTTTATTTCTTGATATGGGGTACATGAGCATGTTCAATGTGAGATAATCCATCATGTGATACATTCTTTGTGTACATTTCTATGTGCATGTTTTAGATTTATAAAAAGCTTTAAAAATATATTTGCGAGCTCTCACAAACTGACTGATCAACATATTTTCAGATAAAGATGTAAGTTATATTTTTAGATTGCCAAAATAAGAATTTTGCATACTCGCAAAGTTCCTCTTGGCCTCCTCTGGTCTTAAAAATTTAGGTCAGCAGACAACTTATCCATCTTCTCGGTGTATTCTTCCTAATCCAGTCATCTGTTGCCCCGACAACTTCAAAGTCTGACCATTGTCATATGATCCAGGTAACTGGCCTATTGTCCTTGTTTTTCCATTGAAACACCAGAGTCTAGCTGCAATAATTATCTGGTGGATTTGTAGTGTGTAAGCTAATCCATAGCACCAGGAACACAACAAGCACTCAAATATTTCTGATTGTTTACAGTACTCAAAATTCTGGATTTACATTTGTTGTCATATAGACTAATCTTGACTTATGAATGCTTCACTTACAAGGAAAAACACTCAGGTACAAAAACTAGGTACCATTTATATATACTAGTTATAATTGATTTAAGATTACTTATTTTAAATTTAGTAATATAAACTCTGAATGACATCCAGTAAAATTCTAGTTTTCTTAGGCACAAGAAAATGTAGTCTATTCTCATTCCAGTGTACTCTTCTGAGTTGCAATAAACAATTCTCAAGCACCATACACTATGTTTACTTGGATTAGCACAGAAATCAAAACAGCCTATTCATTTCTCATTGCATTATTATTTTAATTAATATAAGTCACACAGGTGCAATGTGTGATGGGAATTATTTATGAATTAATAAATAAACACATTTCAAAAGAACTATATAAAAAATGCCTTGCAAAAAAAAATGGAGACTGACTATTATCCAAAAGCTTTTGGGTTATTGGGATATAAGCAAACACGGGGGTGGAAATGACAGTGAGAAATTTCAAACAGTAACCTCTCTGGAGGGAAACAAAGCAGTTCAATAGAAGTTTACAGCTGTACAAAAAAGACCGAGTTAAGGGTAAATTTAAAAAATCCTGAGCAAATGATAAGCTCACTGAACATCCTTTCAAAAGAAAGAAAGAAAAATAGAAACCTGGGGTTGAAATAATATCTCGTGGCTTTAAAAAGCTTTTTATCCAAGGACCCATCCACTTCACAAAAACAAATTCATTACTTTGCTACACACACTTTTGATTGTGGGTAAGTGCTATGTTATTGCAACCTTTTGTAGGCAGAAGAAATGGAAGTAGAGAGAACACCCACAGCACAGATCGGTAATCAGCTCAGAATAGGGTGTCAGACGCCTCTGTCAAATCCAACTGTTCCAGCAACTCTCCTACTTTTTTGCCCCTTGCTTGGATGAGCACAGCCTGACGGGTAACTGAGATGAAAACAATGTTACCACAACGCTCAGTATTTAGAATATTAGCTTTCTTCCAGGCTGCTTTGCAGACATTACCTCATTAATCTTCATAACATCTTTAAGGAAGGAGGAGGGAATGGTCTCCGCCCTCATTTAATGGATGGGGTAGCAATTGCTTAAGGCCAATGATTCAATGTCATGGCTGAAGACATTCCGCAAAGCCTCAGGTGGGACACCATCAGCCACTTGAGGAGTAAGTGTAGCTCTTTGGGGTAGCCCACAGCATCAAAAGACAACAAATGTTTATCCAAGGCAGTCTAGGCACACTTTGCTGCGGAAGGGACAAGGAAAGGAAAATGGGGGAAAGCTGGAAGAATGACGATGACATGAGCCCTCCACTCAAAAAGTTCACATTCATTCATTTATTCATCACTTACTCAACAAATGGAAGCCTCCCAGGTATCAACCCAGGTGTGGGGGATACAAATACAAATCAGACCTTGCCTTTAAGAAAATAAGTCTAGTAGCCTGATCAGACTCTAAAAACTTGGAGCATGGAGTAATACATACGAAATAAAAGTTCTGACCAGATTGCTATGGAAGCGCACAGGAAAAACACTGAAGTCAGCTTAAGCGAGTCAGGGAAGGCTTCTCAAAGTACTTGTGGCTTGTCCTGAGATTTGCAGAATAACTGAAGTTTAATTATGGGGAGGGCATTTCAAAGTAGAAGCATGAGTTCTCAAGGGGTTGTTTTAACTTTAGCAGGTGGCTCTGCTGGTTGAGGCCCAGGTTACTGTGGAAGAGCACCAACAGACCTGAGAAAATAAAGGGGGTGATGTCAGTGCCTGAGGAGCTGCATGCATCAAGTTCAGGAATGTGGACTTCACCACAAAGGCTTTGGGGACCTACCAGGGTTATGAGAACATTAGTAGGATAGTTCCTGCAGTAAAATACTAGTATAGCACATGGGCTAGAATGGGAGGTACCAGCCATCCCCCTTGTTGTTTTGGGCCTGGGTGTTCCAAGCATGTTTACCTGGGCCCATGAATGCTGGGGTGATGGGAGCCCCAGGAAAGAGTGGCAGAAGTTCAGGAGACAGGGGTTTTTTCTACTCTCTGTTCTCAACTTTGCCTTCCTCGGCCAGACCAGACTAGAATATCTGAAGTTGACACAGAGCAACCAACTAGGATAACCATAGGATAGCAGACCAAGTATTTCCCCCATTATCTATCCTGAAGGGGACATGAAGCATTTAAAGAGCTCAGCTTTTTACCAAGAACGTTGAGACATCATGTTACATTATGAGCACACCCTTGGCACACGTGTTCTCCATGCTTATCACAATTTTATATTCAAACAGGGCAGGGTAGGGACGGCAAGCAGATCTGTATCATGGGATATAATTGTGAGCTAGTGAGACTAAACATTCTATTTATATATGAGGGTTGGTGTGGTGTTTTATAGCTTTACAAGCATATCGTCCCACAAATTATCTTATTTGGATCTTTACAACATGCCTGTGAGTATGTAGGACATGTAATACTATTTCTGCTGATGACTAGAGAAAATGAAGCTTGGAGAGTTCAAAGATTTGCCTGGGTTAAAGGAAGAGCCAGACTCTACTACACAAAGCTTCCCGACTCCTTCCCTGTCCAGACATTTGCTCAGATGCCCTCATGAGACTGAGAGAATCTAAAAAGACTGATGATGGACAGGATCATGACTGACTGAAAATATGTGAGGTCTGTGAAAGGCAGAGGTAGAATCCCTTCCCCTCAGTCACTGATGTGTTCCAGCAAGTTCTCGGGTACGTCAGGGACTGAACGGAGTTAGGAAATCCTCAAAGGGAGCCCGCAGGTGGAATGGACCATGACCAGACTACCTTCAAGCTCTCCTTCCCCGTGTTGGTGGGAACAGGAAGCCAACTTTGCCTAAGAACCTTTGACCCAAGCATTTCTAGGGCCTGATATTCTGGCCCACGTCTGGGCAGAAGAAGTATCACCGACACAAGACTGTATTATCTTTAATTGTGATGGCAACAACTCTTGAAGAAACTCCATGCTACTAACCACAATATTTGCTTAAAGATGTGCTCACACTAGAGTCATGGAGAAAATGAACACAGCGGAACGTAATGGCTGCATTACACATCTCGGTAAATTAAAGGAACAGCATAGTTTTCCAAGGGACAATGTGAAAATGTCTTTACTGCTAATGTTCCTTCTGGTTGTGCTTTTGGGATTTGATTCTAATCAATAGAATACATCCTCAAAAGCGCTAAAGCTGATATTTCCCTAAGTCAACTTAAACTTAACCTCAAATTTGAAAATTTCATGAGCCTCCTGTAGATAGTGAAATGACTTCCCAATGATCAAGTTCTTCCGAGAGTACCTACACACCATCACTGGACAGGAGTTCCAGCATGCTGGTCTTCAGTTCCTGAATCCAGTTCCTCTGTTATCACCACCACTCGCTCACCCCTAGTTTCCTGCCTTTTCAAAAACACTTTCACAAGGATTTCCTTGCTGTCTTCCAGTAACCCTGTGAGACAGGCAGTCCTCTAAGGGCACTCAGAGCTTCTATTTTAATTTATCTATTTTAGACCTATCTCACCCTGTTGGCCTGGTAAACTCGATTTCATTCATTTTTATATCTCTAGTGTTAAAACCTTGTGTAATACAAAAACATTTTAAATGTAGTCAGAGGAAGAAATGAAAAAAGGAAGTAAAAGGTAATAGGTAGTGATGCCTAGTTTACAAACACACATCGAAAACTTGTGGCCTGAGCTTGGTGGTCACACAACTGTACAGCAGCAGATTTAGCTGTGGTCTCAGCACTCTGACCCACAGTTCCAGGATAGTAATCCCAAACTCTGCTGCCAACAGCATTTGGAGAAATCTAGCTCCTTCCCAGTGATGGGCAGAGGGAATGGAAGGCTTACTGGAGTCCCTGTTTCATCTTCTCTGTGATTTTCCCCAGGCAGAAGGAATGGGTCTTTTGCTCAGCCCTTGTACATGTCTCTCTGCTCAGGCTCTGCCCTCAGATCATTTGTTATGTTTCCGAAGCCCTCCCAAAGATCTCCAGTGCCCTGCCTTCAGGACGTAGCATTCAGTCAGTGCTTAGTAGATGGATGGATGAGACAGAAGAAAGCCGAGGTAGAAAAACAAACAATGTACCTTTTAGTTTATTTATCAAACAAACATCTAAGATATTTTATGAAATAATATTGCCAAGAAAATCAGGGAAAAACATCTCCCAAGTTGCGTTTTAGAGAAAGGCACCCAAATAAGCTCTGCTATACTTTATTTCATTACTGTAGCAAATATACATTTTTAGAAGATAACAAAAGCAGAAATATGGAAAGCAAACCCTCAAAAATATTCAAGCAGGAGTTAAAAATGGTGATGCCTTCTCTGCCAATGGAACATGAGCTGAAGCATCGAAGCTAACTCTCCTTCCACACACATGTACTCCATCCCGTTGGCACCCAGATCATAGGGGATCGGGCTAATATTCATAGGCTTCCTGAGAGGAGACACGGCGCAAAGCTCTGCAAACATGAACACACAGACATTCAGATCTCAGGTTAAGCGGTGCTCCCCAGAAAGGCCTTTGTGGACCACACTATCTGAAACAGGCACCTGGGCACTTACTCTCACATCACTGTATTAGGCTTCTCTGCATAGCACCAATCACTAGCTGACATCTTTTATCATTTGTTTATTTTCTTACCGGTCTCTGCCCATTGGAATGCAAGCACCACGAGGGCAAGAACCCTGCCTGTCTCATCATCAGCCCATCAATCCCTGGAGCCTGACAGGAGTTTGTTTCACAGTAGATGGTCAATAAATATTTTTTGAATAAAATGATCTTCTAGACCATCATAGCCTTCCTTTTACAGATAAGAAAGACTGGTCCACAAAGACAAAACTATCTCAACACACAGATTTTTGGTGGAAAGGAAGAAAGAAAGAAACCAATCACTTAGTTTCTAGACCCGTGTTTTTTCAACTGTTTTGAGTTCATTTTGCTTGTGTATTCAGATAGTACATACAACAGAGAAAAAAATGTAAGTGTAAAGGGAGTATGGGAGGATTTGCAATATAATTTTGAGCAAAGCCTTAATCCATTGAGATTATTCTGCCTTTAAAATTCTAACCAAAGTTAAAGGATAGATATAATAATTTACATAGTACAAATTAGGAACTATGATGAAATACTCTTCCCTGAAACACTTCTTCACAAGCTACAGTATCTGTAAATTATTCCATTAAAAAGCTATTCTTTAGGATTAAGGCACTGACTTCTTAGACTTTTTTTGTCAAAAGCAAAGTCCCCTTGAAAACTGTTGGTTGTTTACGCCAACACCATTCGCAACTCCCTTCTCTCCTGCACTCTTTTTAGAGGCTCCAAAAGCTAAATACTGGTGTTCCCAGCATCCCTTGCAACCAGGAGGAATATATAACAAAGATCTAGCCAATGAAACATAAGTGAAATCTATGAGGAGTCTTTGAGGACAATTTTCACTTTCCTAATGAAGTGTCAAACATTGAAGCTTTTTCTTTCCTCACTTCTTTCTGCCTTCAACATGTACTTGATGTCTGGAACTTTGACAGCCACGTTGTAACCATGAGGGAAATATCAAACAGATCTGAGAGGTTCCAGCTTGACATCATTGAGCCTCTAAAATACCGTCAGTAGCTGCCTGCCTCCAGAGTTTCAGAATGTGAGAAAAATATATTTTTATTTGCATAAGGCACAGTTGGGTTAACCCACAGTTAGTTGGGTTCTTCTTTACATGCAATAGAATTCCTTTTGAGCAAAAGAATTTAAATTACCGAATTATTTTGTAGGTAAAGAGCCAGGAAACTAAAGACTCGAATCTCACTCTCCCCATCTTCAATCTCCTAACAGTTCCCCGGAAGCCGCTGGGCAAGACAGCCCACTGATGTCCATTCGTCTCCAGGGGCCCAGAGCAGAGTGGGAAAAGACGGGAAGTGAATCTGGAGAGGCAAATGGAAGTCAGCTAGGACAACTAGTAGTTTCTAGATTCCTCTTCTTAGGAACAAAATCCTTATGTCAAATGAAACAGATGTACCAACCCAGTCAGGGGAGTGCAGGGCTCACCCAGCAGAGGAAGAGCAGTGTGCCATGCTCTCCACCGCCCTCTGACCCCTGTGGCTGCATCTCCGCACCTTGACTCCCCAACTGCACCTCTGCTAAGCTGAGGCATGCCTGAAAAATAAATTTGCAAACCACAAGTATATAGGATTGTCGGATAAAATACAGGGCATCCTTCAGTTAAATTCGAATCACAGATATACAACAAATATTGCATTAGACATACTTAAATTACATGTTTATTTGTGTGTATGTCTGATATTAAAATTTACCTGGGAATCCGGTTATTTTTATTGGCTAATTCTGACTACCTACTCATTCGTAACATTATTTAGCACAGATCTGAAGGGACAGGACACTGAAGAGTCAAGTTTTTATAAAGGGGACAGAATATAAAGCTGAAAGTGGAAGAGAAATACAGACAGGTAATAAAAAAAGGCTTGAAAATAGACTTTATCTAGTTCACAATTTCGTCCAAGACTGGCTAGGAAAAGACCATGGCAGCTTTCCCTGCTAAACTACATCTTCCACGTATTTCCAAAGGTCCCATGTATAGTCCATTTGCCCTCTTAAACATTGAAAATACCAAGGCACCCACAGGAAGGGGAAGAAGGCCATGAAGCATTGCTATCAACGTCTTCAAATCCTGGCTTCTCGAAAGACTCCCAATCTGGGACGTTTGGCTGTTTTCAGAGGCAGAAAATGTTCTTCATCCAATTAAATAAAATGAGGCAGAAGCCAGGTGGAATGCTTCCAGTTAAATACTTGCTCCTCTTATCTTCTCGTTCACACCCTTCCCCTCATTATCACAACAGAGCACATCAAGCGCACCCTCCGTTTCTAATGAAGATGTTCCCACTGTATTCCTAATGAAAACAGTGCACGCATAATAGCCCCTTTCCTTTATGAAAGATGTGAGTGACATGGAAGCCCCAAAGTTGCCTGGAAAAGCTGGCACACAGGTCAGGTCCCTTCGTGAATTCCTGGTTATATAGCGAAGAGAGCAGGACATAGAATGTTTAAAAATCCCTTTATTAGAAATTCAGTTCACAGTCATCATGCCTGATGCCAATTTATTAAAAAAAAATTAAGACTCATAGAGAAATTATGTTCAGAATCCTATGAAAAGCTAAATAGAAGTACACAAATCAGAACAGGTTATCAAAATCTGTACCTTCAGGAATCCCTAACTGGCTCAGCTTTTTGGGTTGAAAATTGAAGCCAAGATCATGGTGCTTCGATTCAAAAAAAGGAAGACAAATTGGAACAAACAACCAAAAGTGTTGCTGATGTTTATGAGCAATGTGGTTTATTATAAGAAAAGCCAAGACTGAAATACTCTGTGACTCTGATACGTGTGAAACAAAACGTTACCTGTGCAGAGAAACAGAAGAAAGCCTTTATAGAATTAATGATTCATTCGCAAGCAGATTTTTTTTTAAATTCAATAATGGAAAAGATTGGGACATATGTGGGAGGTGGGAGCATGTGAAGCCATCTCCATTCCGCCCTATTTTTAGACGAGGAGTGGAAGTCACTCCGGGAGCCGGGAAGAAGCCAGGGTACAGTTCTGCTCTGCGTGCTCGCTGAGTGACTGCCCCTCTGCACTGTCCTGCTCTAGGCTCCTTAGAAACTGCCCTCCTCCAAGTGGATTTGGAAATATTTTTCCTGATGCTACAAAATGATCACTTTAAAAGTAAATATCAAAAGCTGATATTTGATTTTTAGATATTTTGGAGAGATAGTCTCTATCTATCGACATCTATCTACATCTCCAAAATATCCAGTTATCTCCAAACCAGAGAGACAGACAGATACATGTATGTATCTTCTTCTAAAGAAACATTCTTCATCGAATGGTAGAGAGGACTCTCAACATGTCTAACTAATGAGGAATTTTAAGTTGTGACATCCACCTTATATTAAATAATCCACCAGCCCAAGTCTGTTTGGCTTTTTAATGTCCTCGCTGTGAAAAAGGTTTTCTCTCTTTTTATTTTAGTACATGTATTTCTGCTCCAAAATAGATACGGTTTAGTTAAACTAACTTCCTGTGCCCTGCTGGGGGTCTGTGTGATGAGAACTATTTTACCCAAACTTAACACAATTACCCTGCTGCTGGTCATGCAAGGCTGGAGTAAACAAAAACATTAAGGGGAGTTAGGATGTTATTAGCCAAGTGTTTTCCTCCATTTCTGGCTATGCGTCAAGGCAGCCACCCAACCTGAATAAGATCAAATGTGTGTGTTCAGGCACATTTCTTAAATCTGCAGACATCAACAGTCAATGACTTCAAAGTCATTTTCTTTGACAGCACTTTTGAATTTTAAAAACAAGAACTTGTACTTTTTATCATGAAGTGCTGTATACAAACAGCATCATATCACTGATCACATGTGACAAAATTGCAAGGTTAGATACACACCATCCCTTTTAAAGAGCGGCAAAAATGATGCAATTTATTTGAAATTACCGTAACAGGAAATATCTGATTTATTTACTTTCTTATGAAATTCATTCAACAGACATTAGTGTGTTGCCTACTAATATGTGAGGTATTGTGCAAGGCTCTTGGGAGAGTCAAGAATGAAATTTCTATTAAAAGCACATCTGCACCGAAACAGGTTTGGCTCAGTGGGTAGAGCGTCGGCCTGTGGACTCAAGGGTCCCAGGTTTGATTCCGGCCAAGGACATGTGCCTTGGTTGCGGGCACATCCCCAGTAGGGGGTGTGCAAGAGGCAGCTGATCGATGTTTCTAACTCTCTATCCCTCTCTCTTCCTCTCTGTAAAAAATCAATAAAATATATATTTAAAAAATAAAAAAATAAATAAAAGCACATCTGCACTTTTATGGAATATTGACCTTCGCTTATGCTAATTCTTTCAACATTCCCAGGATGCCTACTATATGTTAATCTTAGGCAAACTGAGGAATCAAAAATCCTAGAGTTCCTTTTGCATCATCAAATGAAAAGCACTTAAGCTGTGGTGCTCCCATTTCCCCCCCCCCCCCCCCCCCCCCAGGAACTGGCAGGCTAGTCATCCCGGATTTTCTTCAGTTTTCCCAACCGTTATGAAAGCACCTAATTCCCATTCTGTTTAATATATCTGGAGCAGTTCTGTTTCTTTCTTTCTTTTTGCAACTGAATTCAGACTGATACGAATGCGCTTTATTATGTTATAAATTGAAATCTATGAATGAAATACAGGGCAATCCTCTATTTCATTAAACAGAGTATTGTATTAATTAAAAAGGCTGAACAAAAGCCTTTATTCTCTTTCCTTTGCCACATAGGGCCTTCATCTTAAAACAGAAAGTCATATTTCGTCACACCTCCTTCTCTTTGATCATGCAGATCTTCCAAAAGCTTATATGCCCTCTGGCCCAAAGTCATTTTCTCCTGTGAGAATTTTCTTTGCTTTTCAAGATGAAACTCCTCCTTGAAGCCATTGCTGATCCTGGCTGTGGTCAGAATACTTCGGCTCCAATGCCTACACTCCCTTGACGCCCCTTTGGAATCTCTACTTAGCACTTTCATTCTAACATCACTTTACATTGTTCTGGGAAAAGTACTACAAACTCAAAATTATGGTATCTTAAAGATGAAAAACATCCATTGATGTAATAACTGAATCTCATGCCCCAGCGTCCCACGTGCCCCAGCCTGCTGGCCAGAGGCCGGCTGGGGCGCGGGACACTGGCATCGTTGCTGGCCGGGCTGAGGGACCTCCCACCCATGCACGAATTTTGTGCACCGGGCCTCTAATAGTTATTATAATATTATTGACTATATTCCCTAAGCTGTACTTTACATCCCCATGACTATTCTATAGCTACCAATTTGTACTTAATCCCTTCACCTTTTTTGCCTATCCCCCAACTTCTTCCCATCTTGCAGCAGTCAAAATGTTCTCTATCTATGAGTCTGTTTTTGTTTTGTTTGTGGTTTTCTCTTACATGTATAGTATATACCACAATGTGTTTACAGCTTAGCTACTGATGAACCTCTGTGTTGTTTCCAGTGTTAGATTATTACAAATAAAGCTGCTATAAATATTTTTATAAGTATTTGTCATTACTGTTGGATAAATATCTAGGAGTAGAATGCCTGGATCATATAGTAGATCTATATTGAACTTTTTAAGAAACTTCCAAACAGTTTTCTAAAGTGGTTGTACCATTTGACATTCCCACCAGCAGAGCAGAATTCCAGTTGCTCACATCCTCATCAACACTTGGCTTGGTCAAACTTTTTACTTTTCATCATTCTAATAGTTATGTAGTGGTATCTCATTGTGGCTTTAATTTGTGTTTCCCTAATTACTAGTGAGGATGAATATCTTTTCATATGCATAATAAAAATCCTTATATGCTCTTTGGTAAAATGTCAGCTAAAATCTTCTGCCATTTTTTTCAAATTGAATCATTTATTACTAATAAAAATTGAGACTTCAATATATAGTCTGCATACAAATCCTTTATCAGACATGAAATTTATAAATAGTTTCTCCCATTCTGTGGCTTGTCTTTTCATTCTCTAATAGTATCTTTTGAACAGCAGAAGTTCTTAATTTTGATAAAGCCCAATTTATCAGAATTCTAGACTGACAGTTCTTTTCTCATTAGTACATTGAAGATGTATTCCATTGTCTTCTGACATGCATTATTTCTAGTGAGAAATCTACTATCATCCTTATATTTCTTTGTCATAACTTGTCTTTACTTAGATTGCTTTTTAATATACTATTGGTTATCATTGGTTTTAAGCAATTTGATTATGCTGTACCTTGGTGTCATTTTTAGTGCTTCTTGTGCTTGTGGTTCATTGAGGTTCTTGTATCTGAAGGTTTATAGTTTTCATCAAACTGGGTATTATTTCTTTAAATTCTTTTTCTTCTCCCCTTCCAAATTAAATATATATTAGACCACTTGAAGTATTCCCACTCTTTTTATATTTTCCACGTCTCTATTTAACCTATTCAATCTCTCTTACAGTTCCTTAAACGTATGGAATAGAGTAATAATACATGTTTTTAATGTCCTTGTTTACTAATTCTATCACCTGTGTCATTTCTGGCTCACTTCTAAATTATTGATTTTTCTCCTATTAATGGGTGGTTGGTTTTGTTTTGTTTCTTCTTATTTTGAATGCCTAGTAATTTCTACCGTTGTCACTCATTATGAATTTTATCTTGCTGGGTGCTGGATCTTTTTATATTCCTATGACATTTTTTGAGCCTTTTGGGATGCAATTAAGTTACTTGAAAAGTTTAATGCTTTTGAGTCTTGCTTTTAAGCTTTGTTAGGTGGTATAGTTCCTGTCCACCTAGTTTTGGGGGGAGAGAAACTATACTAAGTCCTGTGTGGCCTCTAGGATTGCTTTCTTATTCTGAATCATAGTTCTTTCCTCAGCTTCACATAGTTTCCTCACATGCACAAATTCATCAGTATTCAGTTAAAGACTCAAGTACCTTCTCCCGAATTCATTCATTCCTCTCTTTCTCTCTCTCTTCTCTCTCTCTCTCTCTCTCTCTCTCTCTCTCTCTCTCTCGTCTTTCTGTCTCCCCTGCACTACATCCTGTGAACTTTAATCACATTGGCCTCCCCAGATCCCAATTCCATCTATCAAACTCAAGCCCACACAATCAGGCAATGCCAGGGTCCCCCTCCCTGCATTGTGCCCTGGAGACTTTATCCAGGCACAAAGCTAGGGCAATTATACAGCCACTTCGTTTGTTTCCTGTGTCTCAGCGAGCACTGCCTGTTGCCTGATTTCTAATGTCTTGAAAACTATGATAAAAGTTTTCTTGTTGGGGCCTTTATCTTGGTTGAAAATAGAACTCATATTTCATTTTCTCATGCATTCAGAGGCCTTTATATTGTTTTATATTAAAGTTATCCTTACCCATAATTGCTTAGATCACCCCTCAGGGACGTGCAATTAGAATTGTAGATCTGTTGGGATTAAGAGATTTTAGAAACTGTCTGTCTAACTTTCTCTTTACAAATGAGAGGAAAATGAAGAGCAGGCAGTTTAAGTGAAGTCTCTGCAGTCACACAGCTGTGTGTAGCAACAGAGCCAGTGAGAGACCTCAGAGTGTGCGTGGCTCTGCACTCTCCTGAAACCTATGCAATATTATGAGTCTTTATTCTGTCAGAAAAGCTGCCATTGAGCAGAAGGCTCCAGATTTACAGTCCAGGATGTGATCATTGACTTATCCTGAAGGTCTTAGTCTAATTTGAATGTGCCAAATTCTCTGTCCCTAATATCAGATAAAAGATTCTTAGCCCTGATTAAAAGGAAAGGAGTCCTGCCTCATAAATGGGAAAAGTGTGAAAGTAGAGATATGACAGTGGGTGCTCACGTGTCCCATGACCCTTTACAGTGCTTTACCCTAAGAAATACTTGGGAGCCACCAGCCCCTCCATTGGAATCTGAGTGCTTATCTTTCCTAACTGCAGCTTCTCCTGGCATCTCTGACCTCTGACCTTGTCACCTTGATCTTTGCCACAGCAAATGAATATGGGTAAGTAGAAAGAGACAGAGGAAGTCTTTATTGCTAGTAACAATTTTTTTGAAGGGAGGCAACAAGTTTTTCTCTCTAATCGTAGTGTACAAAAACTACAGCTTCAATCAATGAATTGTCTTCTAGAAAATATCTGATATCATAAGAAATTAGATTTTCTGGCATATTTCCTTTGGAATATATCACTTGATAATAATGATTGCCCCCCCTTGTAGTATCCTATCTAATAAAGAGGGAATATGCTAATTGATCATCACTCCGTCACAAAGGTAGCT
Organism: Eptesicus fuscus; assembly: GCF_027574615.1. Classification (NCBI taxonomy): domain Eukaryota; kingdom Metazoa; phylum Chordata; class Mammalia; order Chiroptera; family Vespertilionidae; genus Eptesicus; species Eptesicus fuscus. The sequence goes on along the minus strand of NC_072484.1, from coordinate 39,041,851 downwards.
GCAACCTAAGCTGAGGCCAAGTTCCCTTAAGGCAGTGGTTCTCAACCTTTCTAATGCCGCAACCCTTTAATACAGTTCCTCATGTTGTGGTGACCCCTAATCATAAAATTAACAGGGGACCTCAGGCTGCGCCCCCCCATCCGTCAGGGCTTGACAGGGGACCTCAGGCCTCACCCCTTGCCCTGGCGCCAGGCCAGGGGACCTCAGGCCATGACCCCCACCCGGCGGAGCGTGATGGGGGACCTCAAGGTGTGCTTCACATACTGGTGCTGGGCTAGGGGACCTCAGGCTGCTCCCCACACCCCAGCGCCAGGCCAGGGGAACTTAGGCCATGCCCCCCACCAGGTGGGGCTTGACAGAGGAGTTCAGGCTGTGCCCCCCACCCTGGCACCATGCCGGGGGACCTCAGACCGCACCCCCCACCCCAGCACTGGGCCAGGAGACCTGAGGCTGTGCCCCCCTGCCAGGCGGGACTTGACAGGGGACCTCAGACCATGCTCCCCACCCAGTGGGGCTTGACGGGGGACCTCAAAGTGCACCCCCAGTGCTGGGTCAGGGGAACTCAGGCCGCACCCCCCGCCCAGCGGGGCTTGACGGGGGACCTGAGGCTGCACCCCCCTGCCAGTGGGGCTTGATGGGGGTCTGAGGTAGTGCCCCCTGCCGGGCGGGGCTTGACAAGGGTGGGGCTGGCCGGGTCTGGATCTAGCCCAATGGGCGGGGGGGGGGGGGGGGGCGGCCGGGTCTGGGTCTCACGCGATTTTGAGGCGCATGTGGGTGGGCGGGGACTTGACTCTGGGTCACCCTTTTAATGTGCATGAATTTTGTGCACCGGGCCACTAGTAATATATATTTTCTTAAGGTTAATAAGGACATGTTAGAATACATATCATGTAAAATAAAATATACCAGGAAGAAATTTTATCTCCCAATGTGTTGAGAAACCTCTGATTTCTTATGCTTATCTATATCATCTTACTCAAGTTACTTTACTTCATATAAACTTAATTTAATTTTCAGTTACCTTAAGCTTCAGTAAATGGTAATTCCCACATGCTCAAAGGCAATGTCTTGAGAATCAAAACGTTATGGTTAAAACAAGGCTGTGATGCCATTAAAATGTGCAGCATAAAGGAAAATGATATAAGAAAACTCTGATAGAACTGACTTAAATACTGGGACTTTATAATTCAGACATTAAATGAATTGGGTGTTAAAACTGAGTAATCGGTATGTGCAGAGGGTTTCACTTATTTGTGAAGATTATTTTACTTATTTAGTTCTATCCTTTGGGAAATTTTGCTGCAGCACCAGCCTAACTAAAAGTGGCACACTCCCAACTAACAGATTTTAACTTATGACCAATGTCTCCTCATTGTAGCCATTTTACTGTATCTGTTCAGAAAAGGGCAGTTATATGGACTAGTCTGAATATATTCTACTCTAGGTCAAGGAGACATACCCATAGCCAGTGCCCAGGCTCCCACCAATATGATTCTATGGCAATGAAGCTTATAAAATTAAAGTAGAAGGCTATAATCCTTCCTAAATAGTTTGTACAAAATAAGAAATAGTCTGTATATTTTTAGTGCTCAAATAAGCACTAAAAACAACCACATAATAAAAGTTAATATTGTTTAAAAGTGAAACATATACATAAATGTACACATACATACATATAAAGTACTATCAGGCATATTGTAAATATGTCTAAAACATTATTATAATGATGGACAATCAAAACACTTAACAATTCACCCTGGCCAGTTTGCTCAGTGGTTAGGAAGTCGGCCTGCAGACTGAAGGGTCATAGGTTCAATTTCAAGTCAAGTCAAGGGCATGTACATACTAGTACCTGGGTTGCAGGCTCAATCGCTGGCCCAGTCAGGGTACAAGTGGGAGGCAACCAATCGATGTGTCTCTCTCACATTGATGTTTCTCTCTCTCTCTTTCTTTCCCCCTCCTTCCTTCCCTCCACTCTTTAAAAAAAAAATCAATGAAAAAAATACCCTCGGGTTTTGATTATGAACCTCTATAGTAATTCTTGAAGTCAAATAGCATCTGTCCTCCAACTTTGTTCTTCTCTTTCAATATTGTGTTGGCTATTCTGGGTCTTTGGCCTCCTCATATAAACTTTAGAATCAATTTATTGATATCTACAAAATAACTTACTGGGATTTTGATTGAGATTGTATTGAATATACAGATCAAATTGGGAAGTACTGACATCTTGATGATATTAAGTGTTTCTATCCATGAACATGGAATAGCTCTACATATTTATTTAGTTCTTCTTGATTTCATTCATCAGAGTTTTGAAGTTTTTATACTTTAGTATTTTATTTTGGGAGCACTAATATAAATGATAATTGTATTTTTAATTTCAAATTCTACTTGTTCTTTGCTATTATATAGGAAAGTAATTAAATTTTGTATATTAACTTTTGAGTCCTACAACCTTGCCATAATCACTTATTAGTTCCAGGAGTTTGTGGATTCTTTCATATTTTCTACATATGCAATCATGTCATCTGTGAACAAAGACAGTTTTATGTCTTCCTTCCCAATCTACATATATTTTATTTCCTTTTCTTACCTTATTGCATTAGCAAGAACTTTCAGTACCAGGAGTAAGAGGGGACATCCTTGTTTTTTGTTCCTGCTCTTAGTGGGAAAGCTTCAAATTTCTTACCATTAAGAATGATGTTAGGTATAGGTTTTTGTTTTGTTTTTTTGTTTTGTTTGTAAATAGCTTTAATCAAGTTGGGAAAGTTCCCTTCTATTCCTAGTTTTCTGAGAATTTTTTCATAAATGGCTTTTAGCAATTGCATTCTACATCACTGAGAAATACATTCCAGTACTGGCCTGGAGGCAGTCTAATGCACAAAGAGAAAGAGAATAATCACACTGCCTTGAAGATTTCTAGTTAAACATGGTGAGTTGAATATGCACATTTCTCTCTGCTTCCCAAGCCCCACTAAAATGGTAGAAAGCATGAACCAATAAGAGATCTGACAGCAGCCCAAGGGAAGTAAATAATAAGTTGGAGGCTTGAAAACAGGTTAATTATCAACTTATTTAGCAGAGAGGAGAAAATTAAAAATTGTGTGCCTGTAGAAGGGGAAATCAACAAGAAGTAAGCCAATTAGCTCCACAGAGCTGCAGAAGAACTGAGGGTTGGGGGTGTTGAAAACACAAGAAATTCTAAGTTGTTCTAAGGAATATTTCAACTCCTGGATCCCTTCCACTTTTCTATACCACACCAGGGTGTGGAAAACTGCTCCTCTCCCACAGCCCACAATCCTCAATAAAACGGAAAGATTCTGGATTTAGGAACATCTGGCAGATTCAAGAGCATGGCTGAAGAATTTTTGATGAAACTAAAGGGATTAAGTGAAAGGCTACCTACTGAAAATTGATCTTCCTTCACCTCATCCTTGCTTTCTTCCATTAGTCAGAGAGATATCATTTTGACAGTCAAAATAAAATTATTGATGAGTTATGTTAGAACCAGCATTGTATTCCACAAAATTAAAGGAGACATCCATACTAAACACATGAAATGATGCAGCGAGCCTTCTGCATGTCATTTGCGTTTTCAAGTAATTGCCCTGATTATAACTTAAACTTCTCTCATTACATCAGCTTGTCCTGAGGGAGTCCTCTAGAATCCTACCTCATGTTGACATTAGTGAATAGGAGGCCATGGGAGGTCAGCAAGAAGCAAACAGATCTGCCACTCTTCTCTGCTCTGAAAAAAATTCTACAACAGGAGGAATAAGGGACCCCATTTCTTTGGCGAAGTATCAACATGAAGGCATTTTAATAAGCTGTTCAAGTGTTCCTAGGTAATATTTTAGCTGTGAATGCTTTTAGTGTTGCTGTGGTTGTTGTTTTTTACTATTCAGAAAATTTGCACACTAAAATACTTTCATTTGGGAATCACTTTAATTTTCCAAGCAAGTTTCAATATATCCAATATACTTCCTATTTACTAGGGCTTAGCTAGTATATCTCATTCTAATTTATTCTCCATTCCACTTTGTAGGATGTGGTGTTACAGAAGGGTTTTATGCTGCTGTAATTTGCTACAGTTATCTGTTTTTTGTTGTTTTTTTCATGACACAAAGTTGAAAAGTTTGAAAAGTAACATATTAGTACACAATTTAGAAAATTCCTTTGGAAACATTACCTTCTAGAATTATTCAGAATGATTTGTTATTAAAATGCTATCAGACATGTAAGCCTCCTTAATATATAGGACAATAACCATGCTATCGCAGAGACCAAGCATTTCCTCAATAAACATTCAGTCTCAATTCCCAACCCCAGAGCACATAAACTTGGAAATGACCTTGGCAAGTCTCCTTCCAACTTAACTGGCTTCTCCTTTTTGTATTGATAAACATCTCTAAAGGAGCAACCAATTACAAAATGTACTTGGAATATTATATTAACACTAGTCCAATTGTCTCAACGTGGAAAAGCTGAAATAAACTGTTTCCACATGGCAAAGTTTTCATCTTAAAGTTTATTTAATAAGCCTAATGTTGAAATAAAATGGAACTAGTACAAAACCATCATGGAAAGTTTGATATTTCATTAAATAGCATTTAATTTTTGGATATATTCTTAATATTGCAAATCTCTCAACAAGTATATGAAACCATTACACATAAACTTGGCAGACATTCAGTTAAAGTTAACGTGTTGATATAGTAGATAACCAAAACACTAAATCAATACAACTCACTTCTTTTGCTTAAATGGAAATCTTTAGGGACATAGCTTAGTATTGTATTATTCTCAATATAGTAGTTACTCAGATGAAAAACAAATGTTGCTGTCAGACTTATCCAGGCTCTACCAGTTGAAGTCACTTAAGCCCTATGCCTGAAGGTTCAGTTCCATCATGTGGCACCAATCTTATCCAGAGAAGTACTATTAGTCAGGACTCTCCAGAGAAAGAAAACCATAGGAAAGGAAGGAAGGGAGGGAGGGAGGAAGGGAAGTATTTATTCATTATAAGGAATTAGCTCACACAATTAATAGTCTGAGAAGTTTCAAGATCTGTGTGTGGTCAGCAAGCTGGAGACTCAACAGAGCCAATGGTGTAAGTTCCAATCTAAAAGCCGGCAGGGTCTAGGCCTAGGAAGAGTCAATTCCTTAGCTCCAGTCTGAAGGCAGAAAAAGACCTTTGTCCCAGCTCACGCAGTAGGGGAGAAGAAGTTTCCTCTTACTCAGCCTTTTTGTTCTATTTAAGTTTGCAATTGGATGAGGCCCACCCACACTGGGGAGGGCAATCTGCCTTACTCAGTCTGCCAATTCAAATGTTAATCTCATCCAGAAATACCCTCACAGACACACCCAGAATGTTTGGCCAAATGTCTGGGTACCAGTGGCCCAATAAAGTTGACACATAAAATTAACTATGGCAGAAGCGTAATGGGAGCCTGAGACCTGGCCACCGGGACTGCTGAGAAATTCCAAAACCTTAGAGTGGCACACATTCCTGATTATGATGTCTGTCAGCATCACTCTGAACTTCATTCCACTGTCTAGTTTTACTGAACTATTTGCATTTAATTCCTAGAATACACCACATTCTCACACTTTCCTTTCTTGGCACAGACCATTTCCTCTGTCTAAAATGCTTCTCCTCAACTACCTTTCCTGGATAACACCTATTCATTATTTAGGTCTCAGGATAGCTGTCATTTCAGGAAATTCTTCCCTCACCCTCACCCTCATTCTCCATGCTCAGCCTGCGTTACAGTCCCTACTCTGCTCTTCTCTCTAATAAAATACTGAATTATAATTATCTAGTCAGTAGTGACTCAACTGTCTCCTTCTAAGTAGACCTTGAGGCTGCTTACTAATTTTTGTAGCACCAGTAACTAGCAAAATGTTTAGCATATAATGAGAGCTGAAGAAATAATTATCTGATGAATGAATCTGAAAGTGCTTCAAGTGCCAAAGTCCCAGGATCCAATGGAACCAGCTAGCCCTGGGCCTTGAAGCAAATCTTCCTCCTTCTCAGCCATACTGTTCCAGTCTCCGTGGCTCTTCTATTTTGGTTTCCTGATCCCACTGGCCAGCTTTCCTCTGGTTCTGGGCCCTGCTCTGAATACAGGCTGGAGCTCAGCCTACTCATGAGGTGAGGATCCTACTTCCCACACTGTTCCCCACTCCCATGTGGCTTGTTGACCTGTCTTCTCCTGCTGGCCCCACCCAACACATTGAAATTCTCTCCTTGGATACCAACCAGTTCTGCTCCATCCAAGCACTTCTTTACTGTTCTGTTCAGACTGATCACTGAGAGGTGAGCCTACTCCAAGGTCAAGTTTTCAAATCTCATAGCCCACAAAGCACCAGCTTCTTCCTCTTTTTTTTTTTTTTAAATCAATCTGACATGATTAAGTTACTCTCGTGTGACATTCTATTATAATCACTAGCTTCCTTCTTGGAGATAATATGAGCAACAATGTGTTTAACTGAATTCAAAAAAGAAAAATCAAAGACAAAAAGTGAAAAGATGCATAGGTGATTATTGACCTCTTTTGATTCAGGCACAAAGGCCTGCTTACAAAGTAAGACTAATTTCATTTTATCAAACATATCAAGATATGAAATTCATTTCCTAGAGCCTAGTCACTCATTCCACAGGTGCATCTGAGCTAATATGTTAAACATATGAGAAAATTCAACCTCAAAGCTTTTATTTTACCTAAAAACTTGACTCAAAATAACTTAATTTGTAGAAGTAAAATTCGCCTTTAAAAAGAAACATGTAGTCCCGGGTCCGGGAGAGGCCACGCGCCCCTGGGTCCCGGTGAGGCCACGCAGCTCTGGGTCCAGGTGAAGCTGGATCCCGGGTCCGGGTGAGGTCGTGCACCCTGGATCCGGGTGAGGCTGGGTCCTGGGTCTGGGTGAGGCCACGCCCCTGGGTCCAGGTGAGGCCACGTGCCCCTGGGTCCGGGTATAGCTGAATCCCGGATCCGGGTGAGGCCGTGCACCCCTGGATCCTGGTGAGGCTGGGTCCCGGGTCCGGGTGAGGCCACGAGCCCCTGAATCCGGGTGAAACTGGATCCCGGGTCCGGGCGAGGCCGCGCCCCTGGCTCGGGGAGAGGCCACGCGCCCCTGGGTTCGGGTGAGGCCACGTGCCCCTGGGTCCGGGTGAGGCTGGATCCCGGGACCAGGTGAGGCCGCGCGCCCCTGAGTCCGGGTGAAGCCGCGCCCCTGGGTCCGGGCGAGACCAAACCAGAGGGAGTCGGACCTGCATTACCACCATTGGTCCACCATCCAGAGCTGAAAAGTCAGTGCCGACATGTACACATAAGGAACTGGTGGACACTGAAAATGAGTCTCAAAAGAACCATTGGTCCAGAAAGAAACTTACTATAGACTGATTCATTTGCCTGTCAGCATAACTATTATTGCTCGTCTCACATTCAGTTCTTATAAGTATATTTCTAGTAACATATGATCTCGCTCATCTAGGGGAAATGATGAACAACATAGACTGATGAACAAGAACAGACCCAGAAACAAGGAGGCATAGATCGGACTGTCGGGCCTCGGAGGGAGGGTAGGGGAGGATGGGGGTGGCGGGGAGAGATCAACCAAGGGACTTGTGTGCATGCATACAAGCCTAACCAATGGTTAAGGACAACAGGGGGGTGGGGTGGGGGATGGGAATGGGGGGATGAGGACAAATATGTGACACCTTAATCAATAAAGAAATAAAAAAAAAAAAAAGAAACATGTAACGCCTGGCCAGCATGGCTCAGTGGTTGAGCATCAACCTATGAACCAGGAGGTCACAGTTCAATTCCTGGTTAGAGCACATGCCCAGGTTTCGGGCTTGATCCCCAGTGTGGGGTGTGCAGGAGGCAGCTGATCAATGATTCTCTCTCATCAATGATGTTTCTATCTCTCTGTCCCACTCCCTTCCTCTCTGAAATCAATAAAAATATATTTAAAAAGAAAAGAAACATGTAACATCATGGAGGATAGTCATTTTAGGGAGCTGCAAGATCTGAAAGCATTTTCAAAAGAGAAGTGTATTTAATGTTTGAGTAAAGATGTAAAATTTGTACATTTTAATGTACAAATCCTGGTACACCTGCCTTAAAAAAATACCCTCATTATTTCAGATGTCTATTTCTTTTTCCTCCTCAATCAATTTGGACAATCATATAATTTATTTTACTGAAGAATCATACTTGGAAAGAAATATATTACAAAATCTTTTTAAATAACTACTTTTCAAATGTAAAACTCCTATTGCCTAATGTTGTTATGCAGTATCTTTGTACATGATATTAATTGGGATTGATTCATTTGGAGAAATGAAGAATATAATAATTTACTTTCCCACAACAATGGAATCATCTTTCAAAACACTGACATACTGTCCATAAAAAGGCCAAGTTATTTTTGTTTCCTGGATCTCACATTCAAGTTTCTCTTTCCTCGCATCTCTCCTTTCATTTGCTGCAGCTGCTTTAGCTGTGGTCAGGGAGCAGAAAGGAGGTCACCCTCTACCATCCACCTGTTGTGATCTTCCCATTATACTTATTTGCCATCTCTACTCCATTGAAGGCAGTTAGGGGAAATATGAAATATGGCAGTATTAGTCAGTATCAGCTTAAATCACATATGTTGGTCATTCATTAACTTTCCTGACAAAAATTCCCTGTAAGTATCAAATGGTCAAAAAGATAGTGATGCTAGGATTTCTTTGGTCAATTATCTTCTACCCTGAAATTTTCAAGGTTTGTATATTCAAACATATCTAGTATATCAAAACATTTTTGTATTGCTCTTTGTATCTTCCCTTGCCAACATTCTGATTGAGTGTTTTGCTTGACTTGAATCTGCTTAAAGGATATGTGCCTTTATCCTTTTTTATTCTTACTGCATCTTTCAGCTTAAGTGTAAAATCTTCTGGTTTTGTCATTTTTATCCCATAGAACATCACTATTTTTCTCTAATCTTTCGTATTCATCTGATCTAGCTTTCCACTGTGATAAATTTCCCATTTGACTATAAGCTGCTTATAGAATTCTTATTTTGGCTAATTAGATTTAATTCTGAAAGCTAAGAAAGGACTAAACGTATTCCCTTCTGTCCCCTCACCTTCCACCTCCCCCCACATTTCTGCCTCTTATGTATGCATCTGGAGCTTAAACTATTGCAGGTCAGGTCCAGACATCCATGTCATAATCCATGAGGTATCACCTTATGGGATACAATACAGGTTCTTGTGCCCCAACCCCTCTTCTGCCAAATTTCTCCCACCTGGTGCCTGCTCTTGGAATATCTTTGTCTGGAAGGTAAGCATTGCATTCTACAATTACAGATGGTATGCACATACAGGTGGAGGAGAGAAAATGATTTAAATTTACTTCAATTTAAATTTTCTGAGACTTAAGAGAACATTTTTTAAAGCATTGCCAATAGGAGATAGGTGCTAAGTGCCAAAAAGTTAAGGAGATGAAATTTTTCTACTTCAGTTTGTCCAGATATTATCTATGTAGCATGGTCCAGGCTCAGCCAGGGATCAGGGCCTCATGAGAAGGAGTGGCTTTGGTAAGGGAATTCAGAATGCTTTAGACTGTGCAATGGGGAACACAAGTCAATCTAGTGTCCTTGCTCCCCTTTTACTTTCTCTTTTCTAGAAGGCAACCTGAACTCACCTAAACTTCATACTCTAATGTCTGGAGCAACACTGCATGGAATAGACAGATTATTTTCTATGTTTAGCATGACCATAATTTAGTATATGGCCTACATACAATATGTGGCATAATTATTGACATTATTTTGAGTGTACAATTAACTTATTCTCTCTGCATGTGCCTGTAGGCATAACAACTCCTTAGCAAAAGTGAGACCACACTCTAAATGATTTTGCTGGAGGTAAAATTATAGAATCTATTGAAACAAAACTAAGCAAAAAAAAAAAAAAGACAACCAAAAAATCAAAACACAATTAAGCACATCCTCATTATGTTAGCTTATTAAATAAACCTACAACAAATCCAGAAAAAAACCTTTTAAAAAATTAAGTATTTTTCAGTCTACTGAAAATATTAAATTTTAATATTAAAATATTAAAAGCATTTCATTTCAGTTCTGAAATGTTTCAAAGCACATGTACACACAGTTAATAACAACCTCACCAACTAATAAGTATTCCAAAGTGTCGCAGTAAAGTCATGACTCTAATAATTACCCCCAAAGACCTAAAAGAATAAAATTTTTAAAAAATGAATAAAGCATAGAACCAAAAACTCAAACTTGAACTTAGAGATTTCCCAGAGACTACAGAAACACTGTGCCAGTTTCTGTACCTGACCAACTCTTCTATCTCTTGAGTCTTGATTGAGTTTATTCCTTTCACACCCTGAAACTTGCCTCATCATTAGTGTGTGTGTGTGTGTGTGTGTGTGTGTGTGTGTGTGTGTACTCTTTTTTTGCAGGCTCCTTTTACCTTCACCTACTAACATGCTGTACTATATCAATGTCCAAGATTCAAAGAACAAAATGCTGCTCTTAGAAAGTATTTTACAGTACTATTCTATTATCTACCAAATAGAGCAATATCTATCTACTCCCTTATGACTGTTTCTGAACAGATAGTACATGTACATGGTACAAAATAACATGCATTCCTTAAAGCATATTTTTATTTTAGATTTGTTTTTACTTTACAAATACTTTGTAAATATTTTGGGACTGAGCTTTTTACACCTTTATATATTGCCAACATTCACGCATATCACTGCATGTGACCATAGTTCATTCATATTGACAAAAATATAATATTTAAATATAACATTTACTCTCTTGTTAATAGACATTTGTGTCATTTTCAGATTTTTGCTGTTTCAAGAATGCACTATGTGTCTTTGGTTGTAACGTACAAAAGTTGTTCTTAAACACCTATGAGTGAAATTGCTAGATGTTAAGGAATGTGAATATTCAACTTTAAGAGATAATACCAAACTGTTTTCTAAAGTGTTTGAATCAATTCACACTCCCACCAGTGATAGATAAGAGACTCTGGATTTGCATCCTTTCCAACACTTGGTACTGTCAGATTTTAATATTTGCCAATAAAAGTGATATAAAGTATTATCTGATTAAGATCTAGATATTTGCATTTCCCTGATGACTAATGATATAAACATATTTTTGTATGTTTAGTGGACATGTGTTTTCTCATCTGTAAAATGAATATGCATGTCTTTTGTCCATTTTATAATGAATTCTTTAAATTTTATTACTGACTAGAAGCCCAGTGAACAAATTCGTGCACGGGTGGGGTCTGGCCAGCCTGGCCCCAATCAGGGCAGATCGGGGCTGGGCCTGTCGGGAGGAGATGACGGAGGGGGGTTGGCTGGCCAGCCCCCCTGGATCAAGCCAGATCAGGTTCCCCGATGAGGGCCTGGCCAGCTGGGAAAGGGGCCGTGGGCGATTGGCCAGTGGGCCCTGTCCCCAATTGGGATTAGGGGGCCAACTGGGGGCGGGGTTGGCTAGGGGGAGGGGTTGTGGGCCAATCAGGGAGGTGGGGGCCCATCAGAGGCATGGCCAGCCAGGGAGAGGGGCTGCAGGAGGTTGACCACCCAGCCCCACCCCCTATTAGGGTGTATGGGGGGGTGTGATCAGAGGCCGGCTGGCTGAGAGGGGCTGTGGGCCTATTGTGGTGGGGTGCGTTGATGGGGGTGCGGCTGGCGGGGGGGAGGGGTGGAGGGGACATTTGGTGGGCAGGCCCCGCTCTTGATTGGGGTGGAAGAGTCCAATCAGGGGCAGGCGGGCAGGGGGGAGGGGCCGTGAGGTTGGGCATTTATTGGACAGCCTTGCCTTTCTCTACTGATCTTTCTTGCCACTTCTATAAAATTCCAAGGTTCTATACATTCTTAGGTGTATTTGGGTATCTGTGCTATTTGTTAACTTTGGTTTACCATTGCTGACACTACACTATTTTAATTACTATAATGTCATAAGTCCTGATATTTAGTAGGGCTCATCTCTCCTCTCTGATCTTCTTTCTCTCTGCTCTCCCCCCACCCCAATGCTCTTGCTTCCTAAACCTAAAGAAAGATTTTATTAATGGTAATACTTACCATTCTAGAACTCATACAGAGTAGACCTGTAATAACATGGTGTCATTTTTTAAATGTAATGAAACATCAGCCCTAAAATATTTGTTGTTCCCCTTATCTATGTATTCATTGGTTGATTCTTGTATGTGCCCTGACCAGGGGTAGAACCAATCCAGCTACCATTTTCAAAGTCATCTTTGTTTCTTCTTTTACAGTCTATTACCAAAGTTCAGTTGGACTTTTTTGCGCAATATCCCTTTTACATTCTTATTACCATCTTTCAAGTTCGCATCCTAACAATTTCCTGTCTAAACTATTGAATCAGTCTTTTTCCTAATTGCCCTTCTTTGGATATTCCCTACTACTAGTAATCAATACACCACTGCCAGATTATTTAATAAAGAGTACAACTCCAATTATACAACTCACAACCCATTAATAACTAATCACCTCCTCATATCCAATGTACAAACCCCTTGGCATCCAATGCCCTTAAGTATGGCCCAAACTATCTTTATGGCCATGTTTGCAAGTATCTCTCCCCATTAAATGGGACTTTTTTTAAGTGGAAAGAACATAAATGTTAAATCAGACATATTTGGTTTCAAATTCCAATCTGCTATTAGTAACTTGGATAAGTTCCTAAACAAACACGAGTCTCAGTTTCCACAACTAAAATTAAAAGCAAACAAACAAAAACAGATAATAACTAATAAAACTTAAGGAGATTAAATGCAATTATGTATGCAATTATGGTATTATTATATTTTTGTTGGCTACTAAACCTCCTACTGCATCTGGTTTAACCCTTTTATGAGTCATGAAATATGAAAGACTTTTTATTTTTATCTTTTGTTTTATTTTGTCATTATATGTAGCTATTTGTCCTGGCTATGTTCTAGGCCAAGGATTGACAAACTATTGCCCATAAACCAAACCCTGCCTACCTTGGACTTAACTTAGACACACCCAGTCATATTGTCTATGTCCGCTTTCATGCTACAACAACAGAGTAGTGTGACAGGTGCCATATGGCCTGCAAAGCCTAAAATATTTGCTAGGTTTTCTTTCTTTCCTCACTCCATATTCTCTCCCCAGGTGTGGTGATTTTCAAATATGTCCACAAATTTTTCAACAAAACTCACTCCAAAAGGTGGAGCCCAGTCTCCATCCCCTTGAATATGGATTGGACTTAGTGCCTTGCTTATTACAAATAGGATGTGGCAGGAATGACAGAGTGGCTTCCTAGAAAATCACAAAAGGCATTGTGGCTCCCACCTTGCTCTTTGGATGACCAGTTCTGGAAGAAATCAACAACCATATCATGACGACATTCATGCAGCCCAAGGGGAGTCCCAGGTGGAGAACAGGCCTCCTGCTAACAGCCACCACCCAGCGAAACACCTGACCGGCTGATCCCTCGGGCTCAGTCAAACCTTCAGATAATCTTGCTGATGGAAGTCCAGTCACATCTTCACTACAAACCCCACGAGCCTCCAAGCCAGACCTCCTGGCTAAACCACTCCTGAATATCTGACACACGTAACTTCAAGGATAAAACATGTTTAGTGTAATTTTAGGCCAGCAGATTTTGGGTTAACATCCTCACAGAAATAACTAATTCACCAGACAACCTTTAGTTAGTACCCATAGGCCAAAGACATTCAAAGGTATACCCACAGCCGCGACCTCTCCAGTGCACTCAAACCTTTATATGTAACTGCCTATTCCACATCTCTTAGTAAATATCTAAAAAGTATGTATGTGCAAGCTTGTGGTCTCTTCCAATTCAAATATGACCTTCCTTCAACATTCCCTATCTCAGTCAATGGCACAACGAATTTAATCTATAAGCTTCAAATCTGGTCATCTGTGATACTTCTTTCTCCTTCATGCCCTGCACCCAATCCATCACCAGGTCCAGTCAAATGAACTGCTATGTAGCTCTCAGATCAGAACATTGCTCTCCAGCAGCACTTTGAAGATACTATTTCTTTGTCTCTGGCATCTGTTGCTTATAAGGAGTCTGCTGTCAGAGCAGCATTCTTTGGAGTTAAGTTATCTTTCTCTCTGATAGCTTTTGAGATTTTCACTGCATCCTTGAGCCCCCAGATGGATTTGTTTTTATTTATCCTACCTAAGACTTGGGGTGATTTTTACAGTCTGGGGACTTAAACTGCTCTACTACCCTCAAAAGCTCTCAACCATTGTCTCCCTGGATATTTATTGCCTTTGGACTATCCTCTGTATCAGTCAGGGTCTAATCAAGAGATGGACCCGCATCAGTGATTTTAACAGGCAGAGATTAATCTAAAGAATTGTTCATCAGGCAAAAGATAACAAGGAGGCTCCCAGGCATGGAGGCAGTAACTGCAGGAGGCTGTTACCGCCAGTAGTGTTGGGGGAACAAAGAATAAGATTGGGATTATTAAAATTTAGACGTTTACAGGAGGGAGCCTGCAGAACTAAAACGAATACTTTGGAGAAAGGTGTGCTGGACAGCTGGCACTAGTGTTTCTGTAAGGATGCACTGAGACTGGTTACACAAGTGTTGGGAAAATTGCAAATTGGAATAACTGCTGCTACTGAAATGAACTGCCACTCCCAGGACCTTCCCCTAAGCCACTCACCCACTCTCAAAACAGTGCCCCAAGGTTTTGGCACGAGTCCATTTCCCTCTTGCTTTCAAGCTCAACTATATTTTAAGCGCATCTATGTGATAGGAGTGATTTGTCAAGAGTCTCTGTTTACTTCTCTTCATCTCAACTGTCCTCCCCCCAATCCAAAGTGTCGTCATCTCTTCCTCGGACTACTGGTCCCATCTCCTAACTTGTCTACCTGCATTCATGCCAGCATAGCTGCCATTTATTCACCCTGTGGCTAATGTTTTCTGAAGCCAATCTAAGGACATCATGTCTTATTTAAGTCCCTTCATATTACTCTTAAAAGAATAACAGAAATCTTTCATAAATCCTACAAGACCTCGCACGTCCTGACCCTGCTCACTGCTCCAGAACCTTACATCATGCTCCCTCTCTCTGGATTATATGCCCATTCTGGCTCCTTTTGCTCTTCTAACCTAGGACAAAGACTTTGCGTGTGCTGATGACCCTGCCCGCATCACTCCTCTTCCCACAGTTAACCGTCACTCATTCCTCAGGTCACAACACAAATGCCATTTTCTCCGGGAAACCTTCCTTGCTCCCTCCGACTAGCTCAGCTCTCTACGTATAGGCTCACAGCCTTGGGATCTTTTGTTTATATAATTTATCTCGAATTATTTGATAATGTTTCTTCTGCTGAGCTATAAACTTCAAAAGAGAAGAGATGTTAGCATCCTAAATTCCTGGCAAGAGCTTTTGCACACAGTAGGCTTTTAATAGTTATCAATAAATCATACTGAATGCTGACTGAATTTCAACATGCTTTCCACAGATCAGCCTGTGACATCCCTTTCCCTGAACTTCTGACACACTCATAGAATTCACCTGGCATATTACCTTTCTTTTCTGCCATGGGTCTGGTATTCTCAGCATATCATGGGTTAAGGTCAGGGGCCTCTACATCATGCAACCAACAAATTCTTATGTAGTGATAATGATAAGAACTGAGTGCCATTCTAGTTAACACAGTAAAATTTTGCTAATTCAATTATTCCCCCAAGTAGTATGCAACTTTTAAAGCCTGCTCTTCTCACATAATTAAATGTTATAATTATCTAACACACTATTAAGCAATGCAAAATTTCATGGATATAAGCCCATTATTTCCAGCCCTTTATATTTTAAATCAATGATGTATTGTAGTAATTGTTGAAAACTCCTTTAAAATGCTTTACTTTGGCTGAAAACACAAATAGCTTCAGATGGTGTTCAAAACAGTTTAAATTACCCAGATGTGGTGAACATGCAGTGAAATCTTAGAAAGGCCCTAAAGAATTCCCTAAGAATGATACATGAGCCAAGGACATGCCATTCACTTGGAGGGTCTTTCTCCCCCTGAACAAGTTTGATAAAATGCCTTCTCTTCCACTTTGACCTTAAGCACTTAGAAATCATGTTTTACAAAAGCCCTGTGGTCCATGATTATGGCAAGCAGAATAGTGACTTCTGTCTCATATTTCTATTGTGCGTGGTTTATGACCTTAGTTTAAGGGAGTGCTTTTGCGGAAAAGTTTTTAGATAGATTTCACTCCCATGCCTTTGTTGGCCTCCTCTATACTTTCTGAAGAACAGCTTTGCGCTTTCAAAGCTGGCTTCAAGCACAATGCCATACCTCCGCGATCTTGTCCAACTGTTACAATAACCCCGTTTACAGCAGCTGCACACAAATGTGCACTTACCAGAGTCCATGCTTCAGCAAACTTATCTTTGCTCTTTTTATGAATTACATTGATTTTATTTAAGCACCCAAGCATGGTAGTATCCTACATCTCATTTTAAGAAAGAGGCTTTTGAATATTTTCTAGTATCATACATAGAATTTTTCACCACAAGGCCATCAGGCTTACTGCAGCATAACTTACACTGCAGACTTCCCTAAATTTAGCTTAACTTTTGTCCATCATGATTATCCAGATAAATATTCTAATTTGGTATATCTAGGAGGCTAATAACCAATGCTTTGCCAGAGAGCTAAAAGTATCAGCATAAATTTTATGTTCACACGTGACAACCAGACTCTCTATTGATAGTGATCTTAGGCCCTCGGGTCAACAAACCAAATACATCAATAGGCCTTGTCATAAATTTTCCAGACATCTGTAAAGTCATAAAAGTTTTTCAACCTGAAATGAATACATATCTCATGAAGAAAATATTATTCTATAGGATCATTATATAAAATATAGTAAGGCCTCAAATTTTATGCTGCATACAACATTTATTATAAGGGAACTTTATATATTTATAAAATTATTTACTACTAAAATAAATTTATGAAGAAAGATTTGACATACTGTTTAATCCTCCATTCTTTTTTTTAAATCCTCACCCGAGGATATGTTCATTGATGAGAGAGAGAGAGAGAGAGAGAGAGAGAGAGAGAGAGAGAGAGAGAAGAGATAAACATTGATTAGTTGCCTCCCACATGCACCCTGACCAGGGATCGAATCTGCAACCTAAGTATGTGCCCTGACCAGGTGACCAGGAACAGATCCTGCAACCTTCTGGTGCACAAGATGACACTCCAAGCCACTGAGCTACACTGGCCAGGGTTATCCTCCATTCTTTTGGAATCTGAGTTGTTTGTATTTCTCTAAAGGATTTTCCCATTCTATCTTACAGTCTGCCATTTTATTATATATGCATTATTTTTTCATAGAATTAAGAGATGTTGTCCATTTGTCAGACTCAAACACATACTTATTCCTGTCATTCATCAAAGATATATTTTGCAAACATACAATAAAAAGGTTTTTTTAATAGAAATTGATCTAAATACTTCGTAGCTTGTTTCAAGGGTGCAAAATTGAGGTTAATTCTGGTCCAAATAAATATTTCCCACATCAACCTAGGGTATCATTATGCTTATTTTATATAAAACCAAGCCTCCAAATATGTTTTTTAATGACCATCAATACTTCATATTTAAATAATGGACATATATAGTATTTTAATTTTTCCAAGACTATTCAATGAATAATGAAAGAGGGGAGCCCTAGCAGATATGACATTTAAAAATAAGTTAATTCTATGTTAGTGGGAAAATTTATTAAAAATAATAAGTATTTACTCAATAAAAAAGTGTTTTTTTTTTAGATTTTTGAAAATAGTTACATTCTATCAAGTTCAGCCTGGAATGTGAAAGCTGCAATAAGGAAAGCAGGGGTTTAACTGGAGGGTGCATTGCTGTGATGTTAATGGCCCAATCAGGTGCCAGAAAAGCAGGGCCTCTCTCACACACACACACATTTGTACACACACTGAGACATACAATCACTCACACACCTATACACACACTCGCTTGCACACACCCAGATACACACTCACTCACACACAAACACATCCACAGACACACACATGAGTTAGGCCTCCTCCCTTACATCATCCAGTTCCTGGAAGACGTTCACTGATGCTCCCTCTGAATCTCCTGGACATGAAAGGAATTACCACATGATCCCGCAATCCCACTTCTCAGTATATATCCAAAGGAAATTAAAGAAGGCAATCCTGCTATTTGCAACAACATGGATGAAACTCAAGGGCATTTACGCTCAGTGAAATAAGTTAGACAGAGAAAGACAAATACTGTGTGATAACCCTCATATGTGGCATCTTAAACAGCCAAGCTTGTAGAAACAAAGAGTATAATGGTTGTTACCAGAGGCTGAGGCATGGGGATGGTAGGGTTTTGGAGAAGTTGTTGTTAAAGGGCACAAAGAGGAGTAAATCCTGGAGATCCAATGTCCAGCATGGTGATTACAGTTAATTATATTGCATTATATACTTCAGAGGTGATAAGCCTCTAGATCTTAAATATATTCACCAAAAAAAGAACTTATAATTATGTGATGTGATAAAGGTGTTAGCTAACATTATGGTAGCAATCAGATTTCAAAATATAAATGTATCAAATCCATACATACACCTTAAACTTATACAAGGTTATTTGTCAATTATATCTTAATTTAAAAAAGAGAAAAGAAAAGCCAAGGTCATCTACCACCAAGTCCTGGAAACAGGCAGTTTGCCTTAGAAGTGACGTCCATTAAAAACGCCCTCTGTAAAGCCTTTCCTGATTGTGTATACTAGTCACCACTCATTCCCTTCTTGTGTCACCATCGTACCTACCAGAAACCAATGTTGAGACATAAAGGACACCTTCCTTCAAGTATCTGTGTGCCTATCTGCTCCTTCCACTGGACCACATTGCCTGTGATCCCTGGAACACTATGGCATTTCTCTCCAGCACTTCACACAGTTTCTATCTAGCCCACAGTCAGTGCTTAATATGTTAGTTGACTAAATTCTTCTGCACATGTTTCTAGATAGAGAATGCAGACCTTAGCACCAGCACACTCTGAGAATAACTGGGAAACAGAAGCCATAGAATGTAACAAGGTAGAGTCATTCATTTTGAGCAAAAGTCTGAAACTTAATATGAAGCTGGGCTGAAAAACAGATTTTTTTTTTTTAAAGCAAGAGTTATCATTCACAGGTCACTCCCTTCTGAGCTTTCATGCTGTAATCACATCAATTAGCTAATCTTTGGCACCAAAGAAAGCTTCACTTTTTTGGTCAACTTTTTGTCAATAATCAGAAATTGCTGCCAGGTTATTTCAGTGTTCCGTGATTATAATTTCATATGAAACTTTGCTATACAATCCAAGCTTCTCCCAGATTATGTACTCTGTATTGCCAAAAGTGATATAGTCAGAGAGCACTTTTTAAAATCATTTTTCTCTTATAAAAAATGGAAAAAAATATATTATTTGCTTTTAAGTGGAAAAACATTCCATTTTCCAGATGCTAGCACTTCAGAAAATATTATAGATCTCTTGTTGAAATTTTTAGAAGTGATCCCGTTATCATACATTTTACACTCCTGGTCAAGCTGTCATCACTACCCATGCATTTCCATAACTACCTACATATGCCCATTTCCTTAAGAGAGGAGAAACAGAATAATGCTAAGTCTCCTGAAATGTCACATACATTTGAATTTTTGTATGTTGAGTCTCAGATCATCAAAAATCAAAGCATGGAAATTTTCTCTTGGAACACCAAACCCACATAAAATACTACCTTTAATATAATCACTCTTTTAAGAGCCATAAATACTTCACCAATCTTTTTGACATTTTTTCCCCAACAGTACATAGTATTCATAGACAAAAAATGAAGGTGAGATGTTCCTAGGTAAATTTACCTTGAGAATAAGGAAAATATGGTTGAATAGAGGAAACCTCCAAATAAACTGAAGATAGAGAATAATATGGAAATTGGGAAACCTACTGCCACAGATTCTTCCTTTAAATAGAGGCCTGGAAGACTACATTCTAGTCCATATTTCTAAAGAAAACATGAAATGGAAACCTACTTTTCTATCCCAACTGAGCTTCCTCCGGAGCTGCCACCTCTCTGAAGAACTGGAATCGTGGGCACCGTGAAACGGCACAGCGAAACCGGAAATGCTGATTTTTTTCCATTGATTTCTGTAAAGAGTGGAAGGGAGGGGGAGAGACGGAGAGAGAGAAACATCGATGTGAGAGAGACACATCAATTGGTTGCCTCTCACATGCCCCCAGACCTACCGGGGACAGGATTAAGCCTACAACCGAGGTATGTACCCTTGACTGGAATACAACTTGGGACCCTTCAGTCCTCGGGCCAACGCTCCAGCCACTGAGCCAATCTGGCTAGGGCTGACATTTCATTTTTAATTGAAATCAAACAGAAACATGTCCACTGGGAAACAAGAGAGTAAAGCGGGCTTTCGGTGGAAATTAATAGGGCAGAAACTAAAGTACTTTTTTGCACCATAAAGTAGTCTCCCTGTCGAAGCCTGCCAGTCCTCTTGCCTGAATCTGACATTCTATCCAGGGTTACATTTGTTAAAAAGGACAGATCCTATGAAGATAAAACAGAAATCATATTTGGATGAACATATTTAAGAAAGAAATGAAAAAAACACTTCTTTGCTTCTTTTTAAAAAAAATCATCTGAATATAGAGTCCAAGGAAAAAAGGTTTAATTTTACTGCAACAAGTGATAATAAAAGCAAAGGAGTTCAAATCATCAACGAAAATATCTACAAAAATAAACCAGAAAATACTTGCTTTGGGAGGTAGGGTAAACTTACATTACTGGAACTATAATCCTCATAACAGTGAGACAAATATCTTAAAAAAAAAAAAATAAATAAATAAATATATAATATAAATTAAAAAAAATACACACACACATACACATACATATATAAATATAAATATATATACTAGAGGCCCGGTGCACAAATTTGTGCATGGGTGGGGTCCCTCGGCCTGGCTGGCAATTAAGGCCCATCAGGGGGCTGGCTGGCCAGGGTGAGGGACTGCAGGAGGTTGACCTGCCAGCCCCCCACCCCCACCCCGAGCGATCGAGGCCCAGGGGGGAGGGGCTGCGGGAGGTTGGCTGTGGGAGCGCACTCACCACCAGGGGTCAGCTCCTGCATTGAGCGTCTGCCCCCTGGTGGTCAGTGCACATCACAGCGACTGGTCAACTGGTCATTCCAGCCGTTCAGTCGTAATGTATGTATAGATATCTATTATATGTATAGA
The DNA here is from genome assembly GCF_027574615.1 of Eptesicus fuscus. Taxonomy (NCBI): domain Eukaryota; kingdom Metazoa; phylum Chordata; class Mammalia; order Chiroptera; family Vespertilionidae; genus Eptesicus; species Eptesicus fuscus. Next base: position 39,020,482 of record NC_072484.1, on the reverse strand, counting down.
TATCTAAAAAATAAAATGTAAAAATAAAAGAGGTTTATAGCAACATCTATAGCAGTAGTAATTGTAGGAGTTGTGGTTTGAGTAGTAGCAATAATATTAATGAAGATTAACATTTGTATATCTATATATGGTTTATAAAATCTATATATATATAAAACCCTAATATGCAAATAGACCGAACGGCGGAACAACTGAACAACTGAACAACCAGTTGCTATGATGTGCACTGACCACCAGGGGGCGTGTGTAGAATATGGCAGGCATCAGCATTAGGTGGCAGAGCACAGAACATGGCAGGAGTCAGCCACTGCAGGATGGTGGAGCAGGTGAGCAGGGGTGCCAGACCAAGGTGGGACGCCAGTTGCTGTCATCAGGATGGTTACTGAAAATTCTTTGCTCCCGCGTGCTGAGGTCCCACCTGGTGCTTGTACCCGCTGCTGGCACCCAGCACCGGTCCTGATCACTCCATGCCATCAGCAGGTGTGAGCAGGGCTGGCGCGTGGCAGTGGCAGTGGCGGGAGCCAGGCTGCCAGCAGACAGAGGACCAGGGGCCGTGGCAGAAGGGGACGGGCAGGGGCATGGAGGATGGGCCGAGACTCACTCCTGTGCCCAGCGCAGCTTTGCGGCCCATAGTTCCTTTCAAGATGCACGAATTTGTGCAATGGGCCCCTAGTATGTTTATAATATTTGATCCTCCAAACAGCATTATGAAAACTAACTTTCAGAAGACAATATTTTATAAATATTGATTTTCTAAAACCAGACTTCAACTATAAAAAGCCATAATTTTAATGAAAACACTGATCCTTATGGTCAAAATTCTAGAAATAATCTGTAGCACTTTGTCCTAAATGTTGGTTTTTCTATAAGAGTTACTTCAAGACATTATTGAGTGAGGACTGGTACTAGGATGAATATAGTGGGGTGTTTGCACTGAGGATTCATAGGCCAACATTGCAGACAGGTACTTAGAAAGATAAATGACACTATGATGTGATACCTGCTATAACAGAGATAGAAACAAAGTACTTTGAGGGAACAGAGGCGGGAGGAAATAACTCAGTCTGGGGGGATCTGAGAAGACTGCCCTGAGCCAGGTACCACTGAGCCAGTGATTATAAATGATGAGGAGTTCACAGGGCGAACAGAGGCAAGAGGGCATCAAGTGAATGGGAACGCCATCGACAGTCACTGAAGAACATGAACAAGGGCATTGGATTTACCAAGTCCTGAGTGCAAGGACTACCAGGAAATGAGGCCAGAAACACAGTGGAGAGTAGATCATGGTGTGCAAGTTACTGCACACAAGGCCCAAAAGCTAAAGATGGACTCTATATTTTTCAATGACCAAAAAAAAAAAAAGTCAAAAGTAAAATAAAACTTTATGACAAATGAACATGAAATTCCAATTTTGCTGTCCATAAATAAAGTTTTATTGGAACAGAGGCATGTGCATTCATTTCCGTATTATATCTGGCTGCTATCATGTTACAACTCCAGAGTAGAGTAGTTGTTACAGAGACCGTATGGCCTACAAAGCCCAGAAAAGGTTTGCCCAACCCTAAACTAGATAACAGGGGGCTTTGTGTGGGGTTAGAAATATAAAACTTGCACTCCCAAGAAAGTTGTGTTGGGAAGAGGCATGTGGGAGTCCTCAGCATACAGATTAACAGAAGCCATAGGACCAGATGAGTTTGTCTAGTATGCAATCCTGAGGAACTGGAACCCCTTCAGGGGACAGAAAAAGGGAGGTAGCTCTGAGGAAGAGAACGAAAAAGAACAACCAGGTAAGAGAGAGAATACAGTAGCAGCGGAGCCCCATTTTTTTTACACAAAGTGTTTCACATCCTGTGGGCTGCCCAAGTGTGACAGTTGCACCTGCAAAGTATCTCTTTGAGTCCAAGCTCTCCCCATTCTCACTTTCCTTTCTTCACTTCTCACCTAGATGGCTGTCATATCATCCTTATATTCTCCTGCTCATAGTCTCACCAAATCTATTGCCCCATTGATTCCCAGGTGATTTTTTTTGAAAACTGATGCCAGTGATATTTCTAAAACATGTATTTAATCACAGCAGTCCAGTTTAAAATTTATCAGAGACTTTATTCACTCTTATTATATATGTTTATGTACCGTATTTTCCAGCGTATAAGATGACTTTTTAACCCAGGAAAATCTTCTATACGCCCAGTTGTCTTACACGCCAGAAAATAGAGTAGACAGATATACAGATATTGATGATGTAGATATAATTTATCTACTGTTGCATAACAAATGAACCCCAAACTTAGCAGTTTTACTCTTCAGCCAACTTATCAGAAATTCCCCCAAGAGACCCCAGGTGTGGATTGAGGGAGGGAGGCAATGCAGCACAAAGAAGTCTGTACCACCTGCTCATTCAAGTCACTCGAGTCTTCAGGGCTTGCTCAAGATCAGTCTCTTCTCAACATTTCCCCCTGATGATGAATTGCTATTGCACACACCCTGTGTTATGCTTTCATGAGTCAGACAACACTCAGTTCATGCTGGACAGGTCCTATTACATAGTGATTCAGTGGTTCATGGTCACTCATTTACTCTATCAGGTTCCAATAACAAGCCAAGAGCTGGTTTTCAAAAGGGGAATAGTTATGAGAAGAAGGTTTAGGGTTCTGAAATTAGATTTTGGTGGTGATGGTTGCAGAATCTTATGAATATAGTAAATAGCACTGAACACTTTAAATGTGCAGTATATAAATTATCTTACCTAATAAAAGAGAAACATGTAAATTGACTGTACCTTCGCTATGCCCACGATTGGCCAGGAGGCGCGGGGGGGGCAGGACTCGGGGTGGCCGGGGTGGCCGATTGGGCAGGCACCCAGCGGACAGGCACCCAGCGGTGGCTCGAGCTCAGCGTCTGAGCCATGGCTGTGCTGCGGCACAGAAGGGGCCTCTGGGGCAGCGAGCTCACATCCCACCGCGGACCATCAAAAGCGGTGGGGCGGAGGCTTCTGAAAGGCCTGGTGCACCAGTGGACAGACACCCAGCTCCCCCGCGATCGAAAGCAAAAGTGTGGGAGGTGGGTGCCTGTCCACTCAGGCACCAGGCCTTTCAGAAGCCTTCGCCGTGCTGGAGGCTTCTGATAGGCCTGGTGCACCAGCGGACAGGCACCCAGCTCCCCCGTGATCGAAAGCGAAAGCGTGTAGGGGACCCTACACGTGCATGATTCAATCATGCACTGGGCCCCTAGTCATAATAATAAAAGGCCAGAGGTGTCATGACCGAAACAACCAAACGACTGGTCACCATGAAGTGCATGGAGCACCTTTTGGTCTCTCCCCCGCAGCTCACAAGCTCCGATTGCAGCAAGGCTGGAGGCCAGAGGGCTGGTAGGGCGGCGAGTGGGCAGGGTGTGCACGGGTGGGCGGGGCCACGCAATTTTGTGCGCTGGACCTCTAGTATTTCAATAAAGGTGTTCAAAAATTGAAAAACCATATACCATCCATCCCTCACTACCTCCCCCTTCAGAAAAAGGTGGCTTAGAGGTCTGCACTGTAATTCTCCTATTGGGGCTTGCTAGAGGCCCTTACAGCATCCCTACTTGCCACTTATCACTGAGTATCCTTGAACTTCTGGGTCATAAGTAACCAAGAGGCAGAGCAGTTTGCTGTGCAGCCTGGACCTTCTGCAAGGGTCAGGCCCCACAGAGCTAACCCCTGAAAAAGAGTGCTACTTGGATGATGCTGACACCTCAGGAGCTCTGAGTATGTGTTCCTTTTAGTTAGAACCCAAACCTCTGAGATGAAGCACTGCCCATCTGGTGCTGATACCACTGAAGGGGCACAGTGAAGCTGGCTCTGAAAATGCCAACATGGAGCCAGAAACTAGAACCAACCATCGGTGTCTGAGTGAAGGGCCATGGCTGAGGATCACTGACAGGAACAGTAAGCCAACAGGGAAGAGTAAGTTTGTTCTGCCCCACTCCAGCCTTCCTGTCTCTCTCTCTAATGCCCCCTATTGACAGAACCTAAAAAGGAGGCAGCAAACAAGGGAGAAATGTGGTTTTCGGAGTCCAAGTTCTAGCATCACAAAGCAGACAAAAGAATGCTTTCCTGTTTCTCCCATCAGAACCTAAGCCCCTCCAGGACTGTGAATATGCCTTATTTATCTTTGCAAGGTACTTAGAGCAGTGTCTGGCAAAACTTAAATGTTTAAGAGGTGTTGGAAATAAGAAAGAAAAAATAAAGGGAGAGAAAGAAGTAGAAGAAGGCAGTACTTAAGGGAATGAAGAATCAAAAAGTAGACAAGTCAGATAGGTCCTGAAAAGAGGTCACCACATGTGGCCAGCTAGAAGTCAGGGGTAACACCATGGAGCAAGAAGAAAGTAGAAGAGAAGATGGAGAAGACAGATGGTTCTTCCAAGGGGTTGGGTGGTGAATGGAAGGAGGGACTTAGGACCATAGCTAGAAGGAAGAGCTTTATGGTGGAAAAGTTGGTTTACTTCTTGTTTTCAGCATGTTGACACTTCCACAGAGTTACAAGTTGGGTGAAAGAAGAGAAGAAAGAGTTATAGAGAAATATAGCTTTTCTTTCATTTTTTTTTTTTAATTTGCATCTTTTCAAAACTTCTCTCTGGTGACCTTGGGTGACTTCTTGGGCTACTCCAGATGTAGGTTGTAGGTTCCTTAGAATTGATCAAAATAATACGGGGTATATTTTAAGGACTGAAGTCCAGATGTTCTCAATCCTTAAGAAAGCTTAGGCCTGTACAGATGCCTTGGGGGCCACCAGACATGCAGGAAGATGCCCAGTGGGAAGAATGCAGGTGTGTATTCCTTATAGTGTGATACTTCCCTAACATGACTATCACTTGTGGTAAAGACTATTGATTCTTCATAGAGATTTTTTTTCCTTTTTTTTTCTATTTTATTTTTTATTTATTTTTTAAATTACTTTATTGATTAAGGTATCACATATTTGTCATCAACCCCCCCATTCCCATCCCAAACCCCCCCACACGCATGCTCCCATCCCCCTGTTGTCCGTGATCACTGGTTAGGCTCATATGCAAGCACACAAGTCCTTTGGTTGATCTATCTCCCTTGTCCCCACCCTCCCCTACCTTCCCTCTGAGGTCTGACAGTCTGATCAATGCTGTTCTTGTTCTTCAGTCTATGTTGTTCATCTTTTCCCCTAGATGAGTGAGCTCATGTGATACTAGGAATACACTTATAGGAACCGAAAATGAGGCAAGCAATAGAGATTTTTTTCACATACAAAATTATCTGTAAATTTTGCCAACAGAATTTTAAGGAAAATAAGAGTACCAATTTTTTAAATTACAAAATTAATGACAAAAACAATGAGTATCAATTAAAAAAAAAACACCTTTATTCCTGGCTCTGTCTGATACTCCATTGAAATTTTACCTAATTAATAAATTAATATGTAATTTCCTCATGAAAGCAATTTAATGAATCCTTTAAATAATTCTAATAAAAATAAAAAATCAGTTATCTCAGTCTCAAATTTGCCATGATTAAAAGGAAATGCTCTTTTGAATTGGACTCTTTCTCCCTAAAAAAAAAACCTTCTTCTAATAACTAAGGATATTGCAATATGCTCTGAATAGATGTTTAAAATCTCTCTCATAAGTTCTGGAAATCTCTCTCATTGAAACGGTCCCAGCTTGACAGCTCTGCGATAACCATTAAATATTAAAATAACATTAAAGAGCAACTGCTCAGCTCATGGATTTAGCTGCAAAACTCCGTTTCACACTAATGGGACTCACATAGCTAAATCTCCATGTGCTGTACTGAGAATTTACCCCCAAGGATCCAAGGATCAGACACAGTCAAGAAAATGATGAATTCACTTTCAAAAAACAAAATAATCCACTACCGAAAAAAAGAAAAAGAAAAAGAGACTATTCATGGAATTGCAATCATTCTAAAAATCAGACTGTCTAAGATTTAGCAGCATCCCATTTTTGCATTCATATAATTTACATTTGTGATGTAATAAAATTCATACTTCAATTGCAAGATAATTTGGATGTTGTATAGATATTTAAAATTGTGCCTCATTTACAAAGATCGCCTAAAGTCAAAACCTAATTCTAAATATTTTTATGTGCACTATTTCTATAGATACTATCACCATAACACTTAAGCTTAAGAACTATATTTTATTATTGTTGATAACTGTTTAAAGTAAAAGGGGGAAAAAGATAGCATAAGTAACTAATGATATTCATCTTTAAAGTTATATGGGGCTCTCAACTTCTCCAAAAGTATGTTTTTAAATAAATTATAGGAATTTTGATATAGTTGTTCCATACTACATAATATGGAATAATCATCCACATTCACTACCCTGGAAGCAGTTACAAATTATTGAAAAGACAGTGGGTTTTGTTTGTTTGTTTGTTTAATATATTTTTATTGATTTCAGAGAGGAAGGGAAAGGGAGAGAGAAAGAGAAACATCAACGATGAGACAGAATCATTAATCAGCTGCCTTTTGCACACCCGCTACTGGGAATTGAGCCTGCAACCTGGGAATGTGCCCTGACTGGGAATTAAGGAGACCTCCTGGTTCATAGGTTGATGCTCAACCACTGAGCCATACCAGTCGGGCAAAAAGATAGTGTGTTTAATGGAATGAATTCTAGACTAAAATTTAGCTTGCCTGAATATCAAACTAAGATAAGTCACTTAAATTCTCAAAGTCACACTTTATCAGCTATAAAATGAAGATGATCTTGGGGAATCTTCTACATCTGACATAGTTCATGATTTTCTTTTGTGACAGATAATTTTGTCTTTATTAAACCTGATTACACTTTCCCATTTCCCTCACCCTCACCCTCATCCTCACTCCAATACACACTTACACACACAAGCATAAACATAAAAAAGGAGAAAGAACATTTTAAATCTTCTATAGAATCATGGTATAAGTGCATTTATAATATTCTGTGGAAGTCCTATTTGTGAATATCAAAGAATTTACCAGAATTGAAAGAAGCTTAGAGAATGAGAAAGAGGGGTAGCACTATTCTGTGTAAAAAGCACCTGGAGATCCAATCCCACCACTAACCAATTCTATGACCTTAGACAGATCACTCCACATCTTCCAATTAGAGTTCACTTCTCTGAGGAATGTGGACATTGGATAAAATGGTCATTAAGTGCATGTCCAGCTGTGAAATCGTTTGCCTCTTACTAAAATATTGCTATTAATGACAGGCAAAGTTGTTATTCTTAAGTATGCAGAGAGGAAAAGAGTGTGTGTCTGTTTGTCTGTGTGTGTGTGCCTATGTGTATATAATTATGAAAAATGAAGGCTAGGGATAAATTTTGCAAATTCAATAATAGTAAAAGAACTGGGAGGTATCTTTAAAGATTAATGATTCCCAAATCTTTTTTGAGCACTTGTGTGTCAGTCATAAAGCTAATGGCACTGCAGATACTATCTAATTTAATCCGGACTATGAACCCTATGAGAAGCAACTATAATTACCACCATTTCGTAGATGAGAAAATGAAGGCTAGAGAAGCTTACGTCCTATAGCTATGGTAACTAATGAAGAAATGCAACATAGAGACTGGGTCATGTCCCCTGAAGTGTCATATTTTTTTTGGTGTCAAACTTGTAGATGACTAAGCTCCGATTTCTTTATTTCTAAAAAGGTTTTTGGTAGTATCACTGGACACAATATCTGGTTCTGCATTCTACCGGACCACTCCAGCAACAACATTCTTTTTCTTTTGTCCATTACAAAAGTGCGAGGCCTAGTAACACCCACATTTCTGGAGACAGTGGACTGGAGAGCAGGGTGCTCTTCTGCTGCAAGTAAGCATGCCACTTAGTCAATGGGGGGTTTGAGCCATTACAGGGTGGACTGATGGAACGTACTATCTCCCCACCCCTTGGTAGGAAGGGAAGTTCTATCATGATATGCTGCTCCTTCCTCGGGGGCTCTACCTGGAAGGAGAGCATACACTGCATACACTGCTCACAGCTCTGTGGGGTCCCAGATCAGGGACCAAAATCCCAAGGGGACTCCCTCCTTCTGTTGTTTCTGCCATAGTGCCCCACCCACATCTTCCAGGGTCACCGATCCAGTAAGCCCTCACTTAAAGTCATCAGTAGGTTCTTGGCAACTGTGACTTCAGTGAAACATATATGGACACACCAACTTTCCCATGTGCTGATTCAGCGATTTTCAACTTTTTCATCTCATGGCACACATTAAAATTCTGCAGCACACCAAAAATATATATTATTATTATTATTATTATTATTATTATTTTGTCAATCTGACAAAAAAAGGTATAATTTTGATTCATCACACCAGATGATCACTGTTATGTTGGCTGTTGTCGCTTTTCTATTTGACAGTCTAAGGGAAAAGGAATCAGTACCCCTGACTACATAGTCAGGTGTTGCATGCTTTAAAAATTCTGTGGCACACGGGTTGAAAATCGCTGAACTAATTGATAAAAACAGGAGTCAAGTTCCTATGCCCATGGTCGGCAAACTGCGGCTCGCGAGCCACATGCGGCTCTTGGGCCCCGTGAGTGTGGCTCTTCTACAAAATACCACCAAAATACCGCAGCCTGGGTGAGTCTATTTTGAAGAAGTGGCGTTAGAAGAACTTTAAGTTTAAAACATTTGGCTCTCAAAAGAAATTTCAATCGTTGCACTGTTGATATTTGGCTCTGTTGACTAATGAGTTTGCCGACCACTGTGACCTATGCCATATTCCTGGTCACAAAAACATCACTAAACTTCTAAATAAAGACCTAGAACACTTCCCATGCTAAAGACTGAAATAAGTGTGAGCTATAGACAGACGTAAGCAAGTTGAATAAAAACAAGTAAGAACTATTTTCAAACTCACTGATTCCAGGGCAGGGCTGAGGGGAGCAGGAGCCGCTCCTGGCAGCTCAGGGGGCAAGCAGGAACCCACCTTGGAAAGGGCGCCCTTCACACCTGCGCTCACTCAGATGGAACAAGGCAGACAGGCCGCTCAGCCCACTTGCACGCCTTTGGGAGGAAATTGCAGGACCCAGAAAAACCCACGCAGACACGGGAGAACGCGCAGACTGCACACACTCAGGGGGCTCCGCTGGGAAGCAATGTTTTGCTCCACACGGTCACAAAAGGCCATTCCGGGAAACCCGGTTATTTGCGGACCTGCGGTACATCCAACTCAAACGGTGGCCCTGCTTGGGAGCCGCCCTCCTGGCTTTGCAAAACGGCGCGCTCAAGTCCCTAAGTTATTATTCTGCTTTCCCCCCTGGCTGCCACCCCAAGCTGGCGGACTAGTGGGTACTCACGCCTCCTTCTCCAACCACAGCTCTTCTGCCCACTTTCCACGGCAGCTCTCGCCTCGGGATGACCAGCCACAGCGGAGGCCAGCGCACCTGCACCGCGCAGCCCAGGAGCGCCCGGCTCTGCTGCGCCTGCGCAGTTCCTCCAACCAGCGCAGGAGGCCAGGCCGGCCCGGGGCTCCCAGACCTTCCGTCCTCCCCGCAGGTTCACGGGCTTCCCACAGGCTGGCCACCCGCCCCACGTGGACGTCGATGGCCAACTCGGGATTTGCCCTGCAGATGCCACTTTCCCAAGACCAATGTCTTCCGTTTCCGGGCTGCCTGGCCTGCCTGGAGGGGAAGGAGAGGCCTAAGAACAAGGCAGACCGCTTCGAACGGGTAGGTGGCCATTTTAAGGAGAGCAAGGGGACTAACGTAGGAGGCTTGTTTGGTGCCGCCAAAAGGTGACAGAGCTCCACACCCGCGCTCTTGGCACAGAAATCTCAGAGTTTATAGAGCGTCCTTCGCAGGGCTCAGTCCCCGTTACCGTCCGGTGGTCTCAATAACACACTGTTATCTCAAGGCGGTGTCAATTTTTCAAGTCAGTTCTGGAAGGCTTCCGGGTACAGTGCCGGTGTGTGGCACATCCGTCTCCAGCGGGTGTCCGTGGCAGACGTAAAAGAGGAATTGTCTTGGCCCAGTCAAGGACTTGTCTGTGTTGACTTAGACGAAGGCAAGATTTGAGGCAGCAGCTGCTGTGTTTTTTTGTTTTTGTTTTTTGATGCTGTTCATTAAAATCGTGATCTCCTCAAAGGCTTTGCCTTGTGCTGGACTCTTGTACACCATAGTCCTGATTTTAGTTTTCACTCACATGGTTTGGGTTCGAGTGGGTGTCGGTGAATCTTGAGAGCCTTTCTCGGGCCCACGGCACTGACGCTTCGTAAGTCAGGCAGATGCTTGCAGAATCGCCACCTTCTAGGTCTTGAGAGGGAGTGCTCAGGTCTCCAGCTCATGTGAAATACAGTTGAAATTGCAAAAAGCACAACAAATGTCACAAAAGGCGGAATCAAGTCTGGCAGTAAAATCTGCTCTCCCAGACAGACACTTCCCCCTGGAATGCCTCTTGCTGCCATGCTAACTAACTACCTCCCTTAGTGTGATCTTTCTATCTTGATGGGTGTCTTCCTGTTGTAGCTGTTAAGGAATTGACAGACAGTATCATAAGTCTCCCCTACGCTTTATCCCTGAAGGAGAGAGACACCCACCCAGTCACCATTAAAGCTGGACAGCGAAGGCCTACTCCAAGAATAGTGCATGAATGAGTACACCAGAGTACAAACGTCCTGTGGAATCTCCCAAAGAAAGAGAATCCAACAAGGCACTGAGCTGAGCATGCTCAGTGCTGCCAACCAAACTCTAATCCAATAAGCCTGCAGGAGTGAGGTGTGGGGAGAAAGGCAAGTTACTGTAGCAGACATCCCTCAGCATGAAGACATTAGGCCAGGAAAGGGGATATCCCTTCCTCCTCCCAACATGAATGTATTTATCTGCATATTATCAAAGATGTAGTAGGTTTTTATAAACACATTTTTAGTGCTTGGCATATAAACCTGTAGAATATTATTTTCCTTGATGCAAGTTCTGTTCATTTATTCCAGAAATATTTGATCAGTACCTGTTACAGGCTAGGACACTGTTCTAGGTGCTAGTAGATAAAGAAACACAGAAATCCTGCCCTCGTGATGCTTATATTGTAGCAGGGAAGACTGAAAATAATAAATAAGCATTTAATTAAAACATATTGGCACTGCGGATGGTGGTAAGTGCTACCGAGAAAAGGAAAGTGAACGAGGGTGAGCAGAGAAGTTGTAATATTAAATAGAGCAATTAGGGAAGTCTCCCCGTGACGGTGACATTAGAATAAGGGCCTGATGGAGATAAGAGAGTGAGCCTGTGGATATCTGGAGGAAAGTGCTCTAAGCAGAGAAAACAGCAAATGCAAAGGCCCTGCGGACAGATGCCTAACAGGCTGGCGGAAAATCAAAAGGCTAGAGAGGTGGAAACAGAATGAGTGAGGCAAGTGCCCAAATAATCTCTGCCTTCCAAGTTAATTCATGCTCCTGGCATGTCATTCCTGCCTTTTCTGTTTGTGTTTTAAAGTTCAGACTCTCTTAACAGTTTTAGTATAGCCGTTGGGTTCCCAGCTACAACTTTCTTCTGTACTACTCACAATCTATACATTTCTGCAGTTTTGAACTTGCCTTCCGTTCCTCAAATCTTGAAAACTCCTAGAAGGCAGAGTGTTTCTCTGAGTCAGCAAGTATCCTAGCATATGCCTTTCAGAAGGCAATGTCTCAATATGTTTGGTGAAGGACCAGTGGTCGGCAAACTCATTAGTCAACAAAGCGGCAAACCGAGGCTCGCGAGCCGCATGTGGCTCGTGAGCTGCGGTTTGCCGACCACTGTCCTAGACTGTTGCTTCAAAGACTTTTCTGAAAATCCTGCCTCCAGACTTCTCTTCAATACTGAGTATGGGCTTTCCCAGTAGCAGTGGTTTCCTTTAAAGCACAAGGCTGACCATTGGCATATTTAGTCCATTCTTAGCACAGCACAAACCCACCTTTTTGCGATGTAGTAGCTGGCATCTGTATACATTAATGTTGCACTTTATACATTAATGTTGCACTTCCTACACCCCATCCCCCATTGGCTTCACAACTATTTATTGAGGGTGTTTTAGTATCTTATTGAATCAAATAGACCCCTGCCCTCTGGAGCTTATATTATAAAGGATAACACCTTTAAGGTGAGACATTGGCTTAATTGTCATTATTTTCACAGCCCATAGCACAGAGCTTTCTTTGCCTAACATGCTCTATAAAAATATGCAAACCTGGAGACAAGTCACAAAGCAGAATTTTGTAGAGCCAAAAAAAAAAGTACTCCTCTCTTTAACTCTCTAAATGGCTCAAACAGACTGATCAGATGGAGAAGAGTATTTAACTCAATGTCTTTCTCTAAAACATGCTCAAGGGCCATGTATTTCCAAGGAGGCACTTCTACCAATGGTAACTAAAAGTCTACATTGTGAAAACCTGGTGGCAAGGTGTTAGATGGTCGGATTGTCTCCTTGCATTGCAAATCTCTAAAACTAGTGAGGGTGGGAGTCTAAGGTGGTTGACAGGTTTCAGGCTTATGTGGAAAATATTTTACGTGACTGTTTAATAAATTGCATTGCTAGTAAGCCATAGGCCAACCCCCCACCCCCACCCCAATATCAGTATATCAAAACCTTCTATAATGTTATCAGGAGAAGAAGATGGATTTGGGGAATTTTCCTAAAGTGCTTGAATTAATATTATCTTTTCTGTGGTCTAAAAAAATTTGCTAACAGCCCTGCTGATTTTCTATTAAGGGTCCAGAGAGATGGAATGTGTGCTTTCATTCGCGGATCAACAGTGAAGAAGACAGATTTGTAGTTTTTATCAGCATTAGCAGGGCTAAGCACATTTGTTCGCAGGTGTTAGGAATTACCACTTGAATGCAAAGCTGGGCAGAAAAATAGTATTTGTCTAGTGAAAACACAACAAGTATACACACAGTCCACACCTTGGACCATGGCATTACACATTCCATATTGTAAATCACATCAAAACCATTTTGGTATGTTCTTTCCTTGAGTTCATTCCTTAAATTGAATGAGCACATGTTAATGCCTATGATAATCACTATTGATAGGATGTTAGCATCTCCTACCAGCAACAACCTTTTCTTTATTAATTTGGTCCTGAGATTATGAGGTAATCTCTCACAAAACTAGTTTAAAAACTAGAAAATGGAATGTGTGAACAGTGCCATATGAAGTTCTTAAACAGACCTATGATTAGGACTTAAAGCACCTAATTCCAAAACCTTTGTTTAGTCCCTGGGGGAATAATATCTGTGGGGTTTATCCTGGCGATCCTTTGGGGACCAAAATTGCTAAAGAAAAGCAGCTTGTGTCAGTGTTAACAGTAGAAATAGGCACTTTTCAAACCCACTGGCCTTGTAACATGGGAAAAATCCCCACTAAACCTACATACAAGAGTTTTCTTACAATTTGTTGGAAAGATTATCTTAAAATTCTATATCAGATTTAATTGATCATGTGACCTATTGACCTTCAAAGAACAACACATTTTTGTCAGATATTTTGTCAGACACTCTTCGAGAGTAAAAAATATTTATATTGGTTTATAGGTTTTTCCTGGAAGATGAGAATAGATTCTAGTGTGTCTATGAATGTTTTAAAGAAAATACATTACTTGGAAAATGAATAAAATATGAATTTAGAATTCATCATATTCCCTAACAATGAAGCGATTTGGCCTAAATAAGGCTCTCACCCTTGCCCATTGTACCTGCAGTGCTGTAGATATTGTTGAACATATGGTACATGATGTCACCCACTGTTCTCATTCCCCCTTCCCTCTGAGATGTGCAGACCAGAATCTATCAGCATTTCTAGTGAGGATCATATAATTATATCAATTTACTGAATTTTGATGTGTGAAAAATAAATTAGGTAGCACTTTCCTAGCAATAGGAGTATATGCAAACAATATTATTGAGTGAACACTATGAATTAATTTAACCTAATTGTTACAGTAGATAAATATTACCTAGTATTTCAATTTTCATCTATCCACCAGAAGAACAATCATCACTGAATAAATATGATTTTTAATCAGGCTCAAGTCTGGGTTATTGGTTTATTTCAAGTTCTTTTTTTTTCCTTAGGAAATATTTACCCTGCTTAAGTTATAAATCTTATCTGTTGTTTGGAGCGAAGATTTTACACAGTCACCTCAGACCTGTGCAGCTTAACATGTTTAATAACTAAAAAGGGAGAAAGACTGGAATCTCAATTGTTTTCTTCCAGGATGAGTCTGCCACGTGTGCCAACTGACCTACCGCAGGGGCATGCCCTTTGTGAGTTTGCCAGCCATCTCCCCCATTGCCCTTCCTACTTCATCCCAGGCCCCCCGGCTCCTGCTAGAAGAGTCCCAGCACATAGTAGGCTATCCCTTAATGGTAGCCACACCCTACTGTCCAGGGTGGTAAGATGGGGCTCCCTATAAATGAGGTCACTGCAGGTCCTTTGTAGAAGTTGGTTTTTCATCTATCGGTTCCTGGAGATACTGGGATTTCCCTGATCTCTTTCCCCAGTAAGATCATGCCATACCATGTCCCCTGCCACTCTGCTCCCCTTCCCAAATCCCTGCATTTTTTACCCTGCTGAGATGGGGTGGGCAATACTCTGAAAGCAAAGACGCTCTTTGTCCTGCTCTTAAAATCTGGACCATCGCCAGCTCCAAGCAGGCTCCTAGCATGTCTTTCTTAACCCTTCATTAACCTCCTATCAGAAGACTCAGCAAGGCTCATCGTGCCCACTCCAGAGGAAGAGAAAAGAGGAAGATGAGCAAAGGAAGGAAATTTGCCCCCACCCTAACTGAAGGCTTCCCAGGGTATGACCCTGACACATAGTAAAGCTATGATCTCTGAGAATTCTGGGGTGGGGTTAGAATCATGGCAGGAAAAGGGAAGAATCAGCTTGAAATAAATTGATGAGTTGGCAGAATTAAATCCTTCCCTTAATAATTATGTGCAGAATTTTTGTATCTAGTGCTTTTTAGAAAACTATTGTTAACATGCAGCAAAAATAGTAATTATCCAGTCACTCGATAAAAGTGTAGTCCAGTGCCTGCCCTGTGCAAGGACCTGAACTGGTATGCACTGTTGACAGATACAGGAGGAATCACACAAGGAGTCTACCCTTTGGCAACTTAAGGTTCCCAATGACATGACATCCCATTCTTTGGAGCTCCAATGACATGACATTGACAACATGAACATCAGTCATGACAATTTGAGCTTCTGAATGATGCGCACTCTAAGACCATACAGCTGTGCAAGCAGGAGTGAAAGAAATTGCTTTCTACTTGGGAGGGATTATTTCCTATTCTATGATTTGAGATGATCTCTTGGCCTCGTGACATATGTTCTTGGTGATGTTTTGTTGTTTTTTTGGTTGTAGATATGTTTACCTATTCTCCTTTCCAAAATGATTTCACCAGCAGCAGGAGTGCAGCCTATGGTTATGAAATGGAATCATCTAAATTAGCAAAGTATTGACAATAGTGAATAGTTAGTACCTCCCTATTCCATCAGTTATAACTATTTTAATAGTCCCCCTTAGAAATACGCCAAGAAATATGTTCTGGGATTGATACTACATTATAATATATTTTAGATCATGCAGCACTCTCAAAAACAGCATGAGCTAAATAATTAATAACAATAGTAATACCTAGTGTAATCCTTACGTAACAATTCATAACTTACAAAGTTTGTGTGGATACATTATCTCTTTACAACAACTCCATAAAGTAAATAAAATGATCCTGATTTGTAAAGATGGAGAAACTGTGGTTCCAAGGAATTCAGAGGTTTGTCTAGAGCAGTGATTCTCAAGCAGGGTGACTTTGCTGTCCAGGGAACAGTGGGGAATGTCTGGAGACCGTTTGGTTGCTACATCTTGGGAGCTGGGGAAGGAGACTGCTACTGGCATCTGATGGATAGAGACCAGGGATGATGCTGCTAAACATCCTACAATGCACAGGACAGCCTTTCACATCGAAGAATTATCCAGACCAAAATACAAAAAGTACTCAGGTTAGGAAAGTGTGGTCTAGGATCACACCGTTGGTAAGAATTGAATCCAGGTTTATTATTCTTAGTCCAGCCTTTTTTCTGTTACCTAAAAGTGGAAAGTTTTCATCTTAAATTGAATAGGGAAGCACAGCCTGTAACATTTTATTCCTGAGCTCCTAGAAAGAGTGCGCAGTATACCTTTGGTAGACCAGGAAATGTTGCTACGGTATAAAATTACTGCCAGTGACAATGGAAAAGCTTTCAGCATAATCTCCACCCCTTCCCTCCTAGGCCTACCTCCCCAACTTTATGGAGCTCTGTATCTGCAATTACATTTTGTTGATAAAACTTCGCTGTGTTTTTTTCAGTTCTCAATCTGAGATAGATAATACCTAGAACCATGCAGGAGAGATGAAAGGCAGGAGTAGATGATTGATTAACATGTGAGTGAGTTCTCAATTATCAATGGTAATGGCCCATGGATATAACGTAGATTTGCCAAAGCCGCTGATAACCCAAAAGGCATTTTTACTAAGATTTGGAATCAAAACATTTTTTAAAGGAGAGTCATCTATCTAATAATCACTTTAATGTTGAGGTAAGCTACTATAGCAGTTATTTTTAATTCCCTAAATACATATCACTATGAGGCAGGAGAGGCATCCAAGAATGTGCTAGTCAGCAGGGGTTGCCAACAAAGATTAAAAACTGGAACAGTAACAGAATGGCTAAAAAAGCTGTGACGGAGGCACAGCATAGCCAGGGACAGTAGAATTAAGTCCATGCATCCCAGGGGCACACAGAGCCTGTGTCCCCCTCTGGCTCTGCCTACCTAGCTTTATGATTGTGAGCAGGTTACTTAATTTCTCAGTTTACTCAACTATAAAATGGGAGTGTACATAGTACCTACCTCATAAGGTAGTCCTGAGAACTAAATGGATTTAAAAATGTGCCCAGCACGTAATAAGTATGATAGTGCTATATATTTTCTAGATTATGCATGTGTTAACTCAAATCAGGTGAACTTATGTATAGTGATGTGAAAACATGGCATGAAATATTGTTAAGTGAAAATATAGAAGAAAAGAAATTCAGAGAGCAATAATTACAGCACTGACCCATTTATATTTAACCTCCCCCCCCCACCCCCCCGCCGCTCCAATGACTAGTATGTGAGTTATAGGTTACATGGTGAGGAAGAACTTGAACTTTTTGTTTTTCAATTAGGAGAGATTATCATCCACTTCTTTAAAAATATTTATATATTTTTAATTGACTTTTATTGAGAGAGGAAGGGAGAGAGAGAGAGAAACATTGATCGATTGCCTCCTATAGGCACTCCTAGTGATTATTAACCCACAACCTGGGTATGTGCCCTGACTGGCAGTCAGACCCACAACCTTTTGGTGTACCAGATGATGCTCCAATCAACTGAGCCACAGGCCAGGGCTGTAATCCACGTCTTGATTCAGGAGTAGGTGGGCACAGAAGGACACTTTGAAGCAAATTTCCTTTTACTTTTCTCAGTAATGAAATGGAAGACCACCAGGCCTGTTTGGCACCAGGGGAAGGGTATAGAAGAACCTAAGTCCCATCAAAGGTCACTTCTCCCAAGAGGCCTTGGTAAGCACAGCAGAAAAGAGGTGGGCAAACTGAATGGGATTCAGTGAGTCCTCTGAGAGGGGATCTTACTGGCTTCTTCCTTTCTCAGAGTAACATGGTTAGAGCCTCTCTGTTTGCTGTGTTATCATGGTCATGTCTGAGTTCTGTCAGCAGGAATATACACCCATGGTCCCAGAGAGGGATGTTACCCAAGGGAAGAGAAGCCTAGCTGGGTGGCAAAGCCTAGAGTGTGACCTAAGAGTATATGGGGATGGCCACTTCTGGCCCAGGTGTAGGTAGGTCAGAAATCCATTTGGAGCAGTTTCTTTGGCCCAAAGTCACACATGTGAGTATGGACAAAAATAGGTAATATTGGAGCCCACGTGTAAGGCAGGATTGCGTTTGCTTTAGGGATTCTACCAGCAAGAATATCACTGTGGCTGCGGATGACACCATCAGACTGCACAGGACCAGCTAACATAGTGACACTAGGGAAGTCACAGAAATCCCAGCAGGAAAGAACTAGGCTTGCCAGTTCTCTCGACTCCTGATTTTTGGCTGTAGAGTTAGGAAGCATGTGCACAATCACCTTACCTGAGCCAAAGCAAGCTGACTCCAACACAGCATTTCATGGGTCCCTTTCCCTCCCTCCCCAGATTTGCTGAAGCAGAACCTCTGGGATTGGAGCTCAGGAGTATGAATTTTACAAGCTCCCCAGATTATTGTGATGCTGATGAAAGTTTACAAAGCACTGATTAGTCATCACAGAAGTCAGCAGTCTCCTAGGTTTCTTGCAGTGTTGGAAGTACAGTCAATGAGAACACTCAAATGAGCAACTTTGCTGAAGCCACAAATTACCCCGTGCAAAGGGCATGTTGATAGGGTACTGTGATCTGGAAATCCATCAGTGCAATCTAAAGGTTTCAAGGCAGAAAGATAAAGATCCCAAACAATTCATATGAAGAGAGAGCCACAGAAGTAGCTAAAATATAGAAGAAATGAGAGAAGAGCAATAGCGTCATTGTTCTCCGTATTGCTTCCTAAATGATCTTCTCAGGCATATATGATCACTGCTGCTCCGTGCCTGTTTCTAATGGTTCCATGCAGCAGGAATAAAGGTCAGTGGGTCCAAATTTCCCAACTGAGTTTTAACATGTTAACCCTTTAGTTCCTCTTGTGAACCCTAACAAGATCTGGTCTTCAAGTTTTGCCAGAGTTAGTGCTTCAGCCGAGAACATCCTTCTCTCTCTAGCAGCTTATGCTGATGCTCCTTCTCTTTCCAGATAAAGCTCTAGCCTGATCTCAGCTAAGAAGCCTTCTTAGATTTCTCCAGCTGATAATTACTCATTGTGCTGTAGTCTCATGGCTTGATTTTACTTCTTGATAGCTCTACGATCAGTCTGTCAGGAGTCAGGTGATTTATGTATGTCTGGCCTACCCACTAGGGTATAAATGCTGAGCGCTCAGGGGTCCTGTTTTTTCTCCTTGACTTCCTCACCATACCTTGCATAGTGCTTTTCATGGACAAAACGCTCAATGAAGCTATGGCATATGATTAGTTGACTAGAGGTGAAATTTCCTTTAGAGAAGGAGGTGGAGTAAAAGTTGGAGAGGTAATTGGGGGCTGGAATGGGGTAACCAACAGCTTTTAAAAAATTTTAATGACCAAGTATATTAAATTCAATCAGTTTTATTTCACTTTGGGATACATGAAAGGTTCTTAAGCTGTTTTCCAAGATTCCTTCTATCCTTTCTAACATTGTACATCTATTTTAAACCATATATCTTTTTATTCATCTCCTTTTCTTTGGTGGGGGATGTCTGTTGGTTTTGAAATAGTATGAAGTTTGAGAAGAGAAGAAATAGAATGAGAAGGTGACTTTTCTCTTCTTTGTTATGATCCCAGAATATGCTTCATGAATACCCTTGCTAGCAAAGCAATGAAGTTCATTTACTAAAGTGGTGGCCTTAAATATTTCTGTGGTAACTTCATACACACATACTATACTACTTATACACACCTGAAACAGGCTTTAGTAAAACAACCCTTACTCTTAATTTGTGCAATGAATGTTGGTATTTTCTATGTTTTGCTCCAAATAAACAGTCACCATAACCCAGTGAATCAATTCCATGACCATAAAAAGTTAAGACCTGCAATTTGAAAAATGTAACACTTAAGAATTTATATCATAATTGCTAGGTTGCAATAATTGGTTGAGCACTCTGCCAGGTACTTTTGCTAATACTGTTATATTCATTCTATGACAAATTATTATACTCATTTTATGGATGAGGGTAGAGCCAATTGCCCAAGACCACATACCTACTACATGGCTGAGCTGACACAGGTAGACCAGGCTTCTGCTCACAGCTCAGTGACACATGCCAACTGCAGCAAAAATCTGAATATGTTGAAGTTTTAACCTGGCAACATACGGGGAGCATGAGACCACTAGGGTACAAAGTGCTCTATACACAACACAACATCTTCATTTCTTCTCTGGGACTTTATTCCCGCCTTATTCTCCCAACTCATAAGTCCCTAAAAAATGGCAAACCCTTACAATAGAACACTCAAACCATAACAGAGATTCCAGTTTTATGATTAGAAGGGAACCTTCTAGAAGGCTGGCACTAAAACTTTTGAGTCTTCTTTAAATGAACAGAATTCCATGGACATTCAGGATGAGTTTTTATTTTTTCACTTTTCCCTTTCAAAAAATCCCCTAAACATCTAAAAGTAAGTAAATAAAAATTCCGCTTTGTTATGTGCCTAGGTCCAATAGGAAGGTTTGTTATTTTAAACACCAATCTGTTGTCATATAACTTTATTTCCAAAGTTGCTTGATTTTCTGGGTCATTGTTGGAGGAATAACTCAGTTCCATAAACAGTCCCTTAGATGCCAAGCAGTGTGCCAAGTCGTACAAAGACCTGCCTCTCACCTTTATAAAGGGAGCATGTGCTGAAACACAGAACATGACACACCAAGGACACAACATTGGGATCCATGCATACATAGAGTACAGGGTGCAGAGGAAAGACAGTGGATTGGATCATAATTCCAGGAAAGCAAGAATTTTTACTTCATTTTTAGATGTTTGGAGACAAGAGGGAAAAATAAAACTGACAATCTTGCAGTTTTAGTGTCCACAGAGTTTTGTTAATGTAAGAAGACAAAAGATTTAATGCCAGCCTTCTAGAAGGTTCCCTTCTAATCATAAAACTTTTCTCTGTTATAGTTTGAGTATTCTATTCTAAGGGTTTCGTACTTTTTTTTGAGGGACTTGCAAATTGGGAAAATAGGGCAAGAATATAGTTCTAGAGAAGAAATGAGGATATTGTATACGGAGCACTTTGTACCCTGGTGGTCTCATGCTTCTGTGTGTTGCAAAGTTAAATGTTCAACATATGCAGTTCTTTACCGCAGTTGGCTGTGACCTAAAGCCATGGCACATGTCACTGAGCTGTGAGCGGAAGCATAGTCTGCCTGTGTTTGAGTCTCAGCTCAGTCACGTTGTTGGTATGTGATCTCAGGAAATTTGTTGTGCTCCAAGCCTCCATTTCCTCATCCATAAAATTATATCATAGTGAAGCAATACACTGACAGCATCTTTTATTGTATCATTATAATGACAAGGCTGTCCCCATAGTTTGGTAAATTAAGGCAATTATCCTTGTTCTATTTTTAGTGTCTAGGATTCAGGTGATAAGGGGCCAGTGGCCTGCTAAAACTCAAACTGAATATTCACCAGCACTATTTACCAACAATGAGACCAAGCTAAAATGGAACCTTAAGAGAAACTAAGTTGAAAAGTTATAAAAGCTATCTTCTTCAGTGTAAGTGTGAATCTTGAGGATAAAGACAAGTCCTTCATTCACTTATTTAACAAAGAGTTATAGAATATCTAATATGTGCCAGGCACTGCATTAGGTGTGTGTACATAGGGTAGATTCATGTGGTCCCTGCAATAGTTAATCTACACTCTGATGGGTGAGACAGGCAATGAAAAGCAAATATAGTAACAAAAGTATCTCAGTTGGGAAAGGTGCAACTAAGAATATAAAGCTCCTGGTGAGGCAGAGAATATTAGGATGGGCGCTTACTTTAGACAGAATGGTTGAGAAGGTCTCTAGGAGGAGGGGATGTTGAAGCTCAGAAGGATGACAAGGAGACAGCCATGTGAACAGCCAAGGAAAGAATCCTGGGAACAGCCAATGCAAAGGCCCTGAGGTATGTGGATCTTTTTGTGAATTGAAGCTCTGGACTTCTTTCACACACACACTGACTGGATGCCTCCCCTCCATGCTTCCAGCTGCTTTTCTGACTCAGTGTTGCAGTATGTGTGAGGCTTGCATTTGGGTCCTGGATGGCTGTGCCCTTTTATATATATCAACTTGAAAGCATGCTGGGATAGCCCTCTTTTCCACACATCTTCCCAGCCCGTATCTCGCTCAATGTGACTTTCCCATTCAATCAAGACTGCCCTTGACATTTATATCATTTTGATTTGTTTGCCTACATTTTTGCTCAGGGCTTGAGAGATTAGCTGCCAACACAAGGTAGACACTCAAAAAATATTTGCTGAATTTTTGGATGAATTTCTAAAAGATCATCAAAGATCTTGCTTTTTGTGTTTATGTTTTTGTCTGCTTATTTATTGTAACATGGTCAGGCTTGGTGGAGAGCAAACGGAATGACATTTGAAGGAGGATTGTATGGCATTCTGGACTGGCACTCAGTTACTGGAGGGCTCCTTCTGGCTGTGTAACTCATTAGTGACATGACCTTGGACAAGACATCCCACTTGAGCCTTGACATCTTCAACTAAAATGAAGGGTCTGGTCCAAGTACCCTGCAATGTCTGTTCTTTTCTGTGACTTGGGTTTCAAGATTTGCCACTCTTTCCACACTCCCATGAAAGAAATGTTGTCTTTAGGCATCAACTCAGTTTATGTAAGAATGTTACCTTACATTTGGTAGGACTTTGTCATTTTCAGAACCCTTTCATCTCCACTATCTCATTTGATTTTAACCAGTCACATAAAGCATTGAAGACATTCATTATTTTATGTCTCACACAATGTTAAACTTGCCCAAGGCCGTAATGCAGTACCAAAGGGCATGGCACCTGTATACTAGGATTCTGACTATATGTGGCACATTTAATTGGATAGAATCTCTTCAATGTAGGAGTGGAACAAATTTTTTAACCACTTGAGTAGTGGTAACTACTTTTTTTTAATATTAATTTTTTGAAATGCTGATATCTAAAGCATATTTTTTTTTCCAGTTAAACACTTTAGTTGTGAGGATCAGAAAAATACTCAGGTTAACTCAGTTAGAGAAGGACAGCACAGTAGGAATCAACTATCTTATGGACAGGAGGCAAGGTGGTCCTCTTAATAATTGAAAAAGTATCCCAAGGTTGCAGGATACTATACCAAGGTTGCAGGTTCAGTCCTTGGTCAGGGCATGTATAAGAAGCAACCAATGGCCCTCACCGGTTTGGCTCAGTGGATAGAGTGTCGGCCTGCAGACTCAAGGGTCCCAGGTTCGATTACAGTCAAGGGCATGTACCTTGGTTGCGGGCACATCCCCAGTATGAGATGTGCAGGAGGCAGCTGATGGATGTTTCTAACTCTCTCTCCCTCTCCCTTCCTCTCTGTAAAAAAATCAATAAAATATATATATATAATATATATAATATATATAATATATAATATATAAATATATAATATATAATATATAATATATAATATATATAAAAGAAGCAACCAATGGATGCATAATAAGTGGAACAACAAATTGATGTTTGTTTCTCTCCCTTTCTCTCTCTCTAGAAAAGGCAATAACTAATACAAAATTTGTTTTAAAGGATTAAGTATCCCTAAGCATTTCTTCCTAGGACTAAATTGTCCTGGGAACTTCCAAAACCATTCTGTTTTATCTGAAGAGCAGTGTCCTCTGCTTACTCTTGGTTCTTGCTTCCACATAACCATGGGTCTCACATAGATTGGCTTCCTGGCACTAGCTCTGGCCAGCTGACTCCAACATGTCAGACCCGTCATTTACCATAGACTCTTTTATTTATTTATATTTTTAAAAATATATTTTTATTTATTTCAGAGAGAGGACGGGAGAGGGAGAGACAGAAACATCCATGATGAGGATCATTGATCAGCTGCCTCCTGCACGCCCCTCACTGGGGATGGAGCCTGCAACCCGGGCATGTGCCCTGACCAGGAATCTAACCGTGACCTCCTGGTTCATAGGTCAATGCTCAACTATTGAGCCACACCAGCCAGGCAAGACTCTTTTAGTTCCTGTGATTCAATCAACTGGATCTGGTGGGGCTCGGACTCCTGTGGCACTCACATCAAGTTCTACCTCTGTATCAGGATTTATGGAGAGGTTTCTAGGGAAGGTAGTCTAGATCCGTGGTCGGCAAACTGCGGCTCGCGAGCCACATTCGGCTCTTTGGCCCCTTGAGTGTGGCTTTTCCACAAAATACCACGGCTTGGGCAAGTCTATTTTGAAGAAGTGGCGTTAGAAGAAGTTTAAGTTTAAAAAATTTGGCTCTCAAAAGAAATTTCAATCGTTGTACTGTTGATATTTGGCTCTGTTGACTAATGAGTTTGCCGACCACTGGTCTAGATGGAGCAGGAACCCCAAAACATATCTATTACATTTTCCTTTATAAAGTTTCACATAATTCTATTGACTTTATTTCTAGGGCGACTCCCATCTTTATAAGTATACCTATTCTTCTGATAGTTCATTAAAAAAGCTACCCAAGCCCTAACTGGTTTGGCTCAGTGGATAGAGTGTCGGGCTGCAGACTGAAGGGTCCCAGGTTCAATTCCAGGTCAAGGGCATGTACCTTGGTTGAGGGCACATCCCCAGTAGAAGGTGTGCAGGAGGCAGCTGATCGATGTTTCTAACTCTCTATCCCTCTCCCTTCCTTTCTATAAAAAAATCAATTAAAAAATATATAAAACACCCAAAATTTCTCCTTACTTTAAAATAAGAAAGGTAGTTTCATGGTTTTCTGATGGTAGAATGCAGTTAAAAAAAAAAAATCACTAGCCATCAGTTGGGTGCTTTAGGTCCCAGACCTGATCCTATCACTGATTTCTGGACAGATCATTTATTTCCCCTTGAAATTCAGGAGAAGGGGTGTGTGTTAAAATCTAAAAAGTAGAAGGAATTTTATGAGATTATTTCATCTAGCCTCTGCATTTTACTGTAAAAGAGACTGACATCAAGCCTTAGGTCACAGAGCTGATTACAGAGGTAGAGCCAGTGGAATATTTCCCCTAAACAAACATTTATGGTCTTTTTATTACATCATCTCAGTAGAGCCTGTAGAGGCTTAGGCTGAGAATCAGAGATAATGCTTTTGATTGATAATGCAGCATAAAGTAGTGTCTAAATGTAAAAATGTTATTTTAAGATGAGAACATGGAAAGAAACCAGAACACAGGAATCTTCCCAATGTGTGAACAGACAGGAAACAAAGTATAAATGCCCTAATTCTTGTTCCCTAAAAACTTACATATAAACAAAAGATCTTGAAAATTAATCTGCCACAAAACTATATCAGAAAATGGACATTAGGATATTCCTGCTGCCAGACAGTATAAGGATACAGTTGGATGTTGACTCTGATCATAGATGGCTTGGCTTTAAAGGTGGGCTCTATTAATATAAAGTTGTATAATTTAGGTAAGTTTTTTTAATCACTTATTAAACTGCTCTGGATTAAGCTACTCAACATTATGTGAACAGAAGGTCGCTGCCACCAATGTAATGCCAACAGGTCTCCAATCTACGGTGCAGAAAGAAAATAAACTATTCAAAAGATCAGTTTCCAAACTGGGAAAGCAGCCTCAGGAGGAAACCAAAAGTGCACCCCATGGAGACAAAGGTGAGTCCACTCTTTATATAGAAGGTACCCCCTCTCCCCCTCTTCCCTGCGTCGCCCCCCCCCCTCCCCCGTCCAGGCCTAGTCCCTGATTGGCCCATTTTTAAGCAAATGAAGATTCCAAGTTTGCACAGTCTGATAGGTCCAAATAACACTGTCCTTTGATTGGTCAGAATAGCACATTCTGAATGTTCTTTCAGGAGCTGCTCTGATTGGTCAGTAAAGATGCAAATGAGGGTATAACTATCATTCTGATTGGATGGGTCATCTGTCAGCCCATTGGTTGAAACAGACACCAGGAATTCCTTTATAAGGTTGAACTCCCCTGCAGGAATACAGTGCAGGAAGGAGGCTAGCAACTCAGTCTGTGGCTTTCCCTAAAATGCATAGTGTGTTAGAGGTCTCTGTCAGCAACTGCTAGAGATTTCGGGCCAAATTAACTGTAAGAAAAACCTCCCCTGAAAATCCGATGGACTAGATTAGAGCTATCAGTTGGTTTAGCAAGGAATTATAGATGGAAAGGAATGATTTTAGTGGTTGCTCCATCTTTAACTCTATTCTTTTAATTCTTAGAAACTCTTAAAGTGGGTATTGTTCTTTGCATTTCACAGACTAGAAAACACACTAGAGACGGTAATTGCTTGGCAAGAACTAGAAGTTGATTCAGTAGTGCTTCCTGGTACAAACTCAATTTGAGTCCACAAAGCAGTAAATGAAGGTCTCTTCCAAGTGGAGGCTTCCAAGACCTGCAAAGTTCTCCCTTTCCCCGGGCCTGGAAGGAGATAGTGTGTGGGTGGTGGAGGAGGAGAGGACCCACATTCCTCTTCAAGCCCAGGAGCTACAGCCTGGCGCCGGGGACTTTTTCCAGGACGCTCAAGTCTCCCTCAGAGGTCGGGTTTCACACAGCCAGAGAACCCAGGCTTGAGGCTTTCCTCCTTCGGGGAGGCGGGCACGGCCTACGTGGAGCCCCCCTCAGGGTGAGCCAGGGGAGCTGACTCCCCTGTGGAAGTCTGGGTTTCAGTCCTTAATTTAGAAACTCCACTTCTGAGTGAACAGGGAAGGCCAAAGAAGGGGACCAAGAAGAAGGACGCAGGGACGAAGGGCCTGCTAACTGCCCCAGCCTCGGGAGCCCTTGCATTTTGGCCCTAAGCGCGACACCCGCCCCCCGCCGGTTCGGGAGGAGGCGTGGCCCGCAGGAGCCGCCATCTTGGGCGCCGCTCTAGGCGCGGTGTTTACCTCTCTATGGTCTCCCGCTCCCGCCCCGCCCCTCCCTAGTCATTGTCTGGAGGAGCAGCCGCGGCCGCTGCGCCTTCTCTTTATAAGCCCGCAATGCCCGGATGTGAATGGATTACAATGTATCTTTCAGGGAAACCTATTATCATCAATGTGACTCCACGGGGGAGTCAATGGTGATGATGATGAGGAGGAGGAGGAGGATGATGAGACACTTCTAAACTTGGAACAAGTTTAAGACTTTATGAGAGGAGAAGAAAAAAAAAAAACCCCACCACCACCAAGATTGGTTTGAGGAAAGATGATAACTATCCTGTATTGATTTTTTATAAACAATAAGAAAAAGTTGTTGGATTTTTTTTTTTTAATGATTTGCTTTTTGGGGGAGGGAATTTTGTTGCAATTTTATGGTGGAAAATGCAAAAACCACAGCCAGGTGCATAATCTTGTATTCTGTGGATATCCCTGGAGCAGACTGAGTACCAGTTAAAATACTTTTTTTGGGGGACACACATGTGAGATACTAAGTACTTGCAGAAGATTTTTGTTTCTCTTTTTAAAGTCACTTTCCTTGGAATATTGTGAGCATATTTGTGGCCATTTAAGGTAACGTTACAATTTGCTGTCAGAGTAAACTGTTTGTAATTGCATTTAATTTTTAAAATATCGATCCCAATGTTTTATTAAAACAAAAGGAACCTATTAAATAATTGCCAATGGGAAAAAAAAATGTGTGCATGTTGTGTATGTATTCCCACATATAGCAATAGAGGGTTTTGCAGAATGTGTATTTTAACACGTTCAAATTGCGCGTGTTGCATATACTGGATAAAGCACGCTTGCAGTTATGAACCGATAGAATTATGAAGCTTAATTTCTAACCTAAAAAGTGATGTAAAAAAGTACGTTTTAAGAGCATGCAGGGCCTGTAACGGTAAATGCTGAAATTAAAAACTTATAGTGCTGGCGAACGGGGACTTAGCGTGCCTAGGAACTCAAGTGTAAAAACAAAAACAACATCCACCTTCAAAAACTGCCTCTTTTTTTTTTTTTTGGCAAAGTTTGCAGCTATACTATGTTGTGACTTAAAAGGGAGGGGAAAGAAAGTATGCCGTTAAGGTTTCGCCCCCGACGCAAAACGACCGAAATGAAAATCTCCCCAGCAAACCGTGGCTTGGTGTATACAGGGAAAAGAAAAATACTGTTCCTCTTGGCAAAGTCTTTTTGCATCACGTGTATTTGCAGTCTAGTAGAAACTTGCTTTGCCGTGTGTAGCCGTGTGAGGGAGAAGGCACGGGAGTCAGAGGAAGAAAGAAGTGGGGAGATGTAAACTCGCATACATTTCAAAGTGCCTCCGATGGTGGTAGACACGGGCAAAAACCGTCCAGTTCAGCCTTCAGATGGGAACTGACGATCTGAGGGGAAACGAGGTGCTCGATGGATTTTCGTTTGTGTTTTTTTGTGAGGCGGGGGAGGTGTTGAGATTTTTTTTTTTTTCCGGGGGGTGGGGTGCGGGGGGGGGGGTGGCCCGCGCATCCCAACCAGCCCGATCCGAGGGAGCCGCGTCTCCCCGGAGCCCCCCCACCCATTTCTTTGCTGAACTTGCAATTCCGTGCGCCTCGGCGTGGTCCCCCCTCCCCCCTTCCCTCGTCCCCTCCCCTCCCCGGAGAAGAGAGTTGGTGTTAAGAGTCAGGGATCTTGGCTGTGTGTCTGCGGATCGGTAGTGGCGGTGGCGGCGGCGGCGGCGGGGAAGGAGCCGGAGCGGGCGCGGGCGCCGGAGGAGGCGGCGGCGGCGGCGGCGGCGGCGGCGGGGGTTAGACATGAACGCCGCCTCGGCGCCGGCGGTGCACCGAGAGCCCCTTCTCGCGCGCGGGCGGTAGGTACCGGCGCCGGCGGGCTCGGCGGGGCTGATGCGCCGGGAGGCGCGCGGGGCTCGGGCTGGGCGGCCCCGCGCGCGGCTCCGCGCCTCCGGTGCCGCGGGCTCCCGGCTCCCGGCGCTCCCAGAAGAGACACCCCTTCCCCTCCCGCGCCTCTTCCCTCCCCTCTCGTCTCGGCCCCCCCACCCCCACCCCCTCCCCGCCACCCCTCCCCAGCCATGCCACTTGGAGGGACGGGTGACTTTGCCAAGGGCCTGACTTTAATTTTTACAGTCCTTTCTTTCACAAATTAGGGTGCTGGACAATTACAAGACCCGACCCCCCACTCTACTCCCCCCCCACCCCCCGCGCCTTCCTCCGACCCTGTCACCCCTCCCCCTTTGGACGTGTTTTCACTCCGGAGACGCTCATCTTTAATTTCTTTATAGCTACTTTGAAACGCGGAGGGGAGTGGTGCGTGCGAGTGTGTGCGTGCGCGTGTGTGTGTGAGTGTGTGTGAGGGGGTGGGATGGAGGCTGGGGGGAAAGTTGAGACCGGATCGTTCTCAGTAGTTTCTCTTTTCTCTGTGATCCATTCATTTCTCGCTCTACCTCCTGTTGCATAAAATGATGCGCTGAAGAGCGGCTTTTTTTTTTTTTTTTTTTTTTTTACTTCCCGGATTTGGTTTTATAGTGGATGTTACCAGTTTTGATCGTCTCTTTGGAAATACAGTGTCCATATCGCTTTTTTTTTTTTTTTTTTTTTTGCTATTGCTGCCTATTCCATCTTTAAAAAAAAACAAAACACAAAACAAAACAACTCTCCCATCCCTCCCTCCTTTCCACCTTAATCCCACCCGCCCCCACATCCTCACCCCCAATCCCCCCCCAGTCTCCAAAAATCCGATTGTGTTTTCTCCCAAGGATTGGGACTGGATTTTCTGATTGCGGTTATTTCCATGTTTCTAGGTTTGTGTGATTTTGCTAAAATGCATCACCAACAGCGAATGGCTGCCTTAGGGACGGACAAAGAGCTGAGTGATTTACTGGATTTCAGTGCGGTAAGAAAGAACGGTGGAAACTAACAACAGCTGTGAAAACAAAACAAAACAAAACAAAAAAAACCCCAAACACTTAGCTAGACACCAATAGTAATCTAAAGGACAGAAATAATTTTTAATTGGCTGAGTCCTTGGTAAAATGAAGGTGTTTTTGATAAGTTTTAACTACAATTTTTGGGTGTGATGAACGATTCAGGCTTTTTTTTTTTTTTCCCCCAGAGTCTAATGAACTTGCCTTGAATTCCATACCCACAAACCCCCCAGAATAATTGAATCTCACCCCAATGGAAAGGAAAAACAGACACCCCTAAAATGGCAAATCACTCCTAAAACTTGGCCTTATCTGAACAGTGAAAGTACTAATACTTTGGGCACTACTCATTTTGTTTATTTACTTATTTTTCTAGAAGTGGAAAAGAAAAAATAGGAGACCCTGTTGTCTCTTAAAGTTTTAAACTGATGATGCTTTGGATTAGTAGGACCTGTAGTTACCTAGTTACTTTTCCCGCCCACCCCCTGGGATTCTGAATAGTCATGTATATATTGAGCATACATTCTTTAGAACCCTTTATACTGTTTTTATCCATTTCCTAGTTGTGAGATCAGTACAAGGAAGAACTTACACACTTGTGGAGTTTTAACAGCTGTACTTGGTCCTTCTCCATCCCTTTGCTTCCCTTTCCCAAACCAAGCCTCACTCATGTCAGGGGAATTGATTTTCAATGGCAGATGAGTTTGGTGTAAGATGCATTTGCAAATCAAAATAAAAAGAATCCACAAAACACATAAATAAAATCCAAACCACCTTCTAAGTGGGGCTCCTTCATGTCGCTGCTGCTACTGCTGCCGCTGCCGCTGCCGCTGCTGTGCTGCTGCTCTTCTCGACCTTCTTTTGGAGAAATGGCTTTCGGAAGTTTTGCCAGGAAACATAGCGCTAGCAGCTTTGTAGCCCCCTCTCTGCTTGCTGCACTTTCTCCATTCGTTCCTTTGCTTTTTGCAGGCTCTGACCCAGGGAAGGTGCGCATTATCCACTAGATGCGTGGAAGAAGAGGGAAACCAATTAGGGTCCAAATAAATGCTGGAGAGAAGAGGGAGTGAAAGAGAGAGTGAGTGTGTGTGTGTGTGTGTGTGTGTGTGTGTGTGAGAGAGAGAGAGAGAGAGAGAGAGAGAGAGAGAGAGAGAGAGAGAGTGTCTTGCTTCAAATTGCTCTCATGTTAGAGATGAAATGAGAATTTAGTGCAGGTGGCACTTTTATTTTTATTTGGGTTCACATATAACAGGCAAATCCTATACGGGCTGGAAATGGACATTGCCACGTTTATGGCCAAGGTTTTCATATAAAACAAACAACTTTTTTTCTTCTCCTTTGTAAAACTAGCGTTTTCTAGAGAGGCTGCTGCCCTCCAAACTGAATCTTGATAACATTATGGGGACGGTGGTTGTTTGAAATGTGGTAGTACTGCCTAGTACTGGCAATCTAGTGAACCTGAGGAAACAGAAAGGAGTGGTAATGGGGGCGGAGGGGGTGATTGCCAGTTGTTGTGCCTGCTTTAGTTCTAAGTTGGGTGGTGGTGTGTTTTACTAAGATGAGCCCTTAGCATAAACTCTAAGTTATATAGTGAGAGTATGAAAGATCTTCGATGAACTCTGAAGGAGCAAATGTCTTCTTTTCAATAGTAATATTTCTTTGTTTCTTTTAGATGTTTTCACCTCCTGTGAGCAGTGGGAAAAATGGACCAACTTCTTTGGCGAGTGGACATTTTACTGGCTCAAGTATGTAAATTCTTGTCTTAGTGAGTAGTTAAATGTTCGTTGCTGTTTATTCACTCATTGTATATTTTTGGCTCTGATGAAGTGTTCTGAAAAAGTCATTGAAATTTTAGCCTGTAATGATATGGTTATTTCATTATCCATCAGTGGTATAACTTACACAAAATGTCATCTTTTGCTAAATTAAAATTAGGCCTTTTTTTTTTTAATCAAGGGAACTGTCTCAGAATTTCATTACTTAATTTAAAAGTAATTTTCTAATACAGTTATAATCAAACATGTGAAGATAAGGCCAATGTTAAAATGAGGGAAATAAATTAATGTTCCCTATTTGGAAATAGAGGGGAAAAATCTAACTTTCATAAAAAGGGAAAATCCCTTGTAAATAATATCAATTTTATTAGGTTCTATGTATAATTAACCCTTTTAAAGAAATGAGTCTGTAATTTTGCAGCTAATGCTGTGTAGTAAACCATAACTGTAAATAGAAAGCCTCTTGCTAAGCTGAGAGCTAAATATTAATTCATTTATATTTTAAACAGCCTTTCTGATGCTTTAGCTGTTTCTGTCCCCTATGTATCATGTGTGCAATGAATTTTTGCTATATTTAAAGTTGCAAATTGGGAAGAACCTCACATTATCTAAACGAAAGGTCTTTGGGTGATGCTTAAAAAAGACGCTAGCGCTATTCACAAAGGAAACTGGGTGCGCATTGATTATCTGGCATCTAAGGAGGAGTTTTAATAGGGGACTCTCTGAAGGTCTCTTATTAAAAGTGAAAACTGAAAATATATTTATTTAAAATGTATTTGTTATTTTGTCCACTGAATTTCATATCAAAAGGAGGCATACATTGTTGCCTGCTATTCTTTAAGTTCAACACTTAAATCCATTTCTGCTGGTTAAACAGCTGCAGTATTTTAGTTCTGGCAGTGGTACATAACAGTACATTAGACAGAGTGCTATTCTTAAGTCAGGCTGGTAAATGTTGACATTTTTTTAGCTCTGAGATGCTAGTGGAATTGTCTGTTAACTATTGAATATAATTTCACATCTCTTAAATTTCAGAGCAATGAGAAATCTGTTCACCTTTGTGATTTGTGTAATTGGTATATTTTTATAAAATGAATGGCTTATACAAGTTGCTCATTTCCAAATAAGCTACTTCTCCTCCTTCTGGCACTCAAAAGTCTAAGGGAATTTTGGACTCTGTAACTTGATTTATAAAATATGAGATGCCTCCTATAGTTATATTTTATCTTTTGTTTTTTTGGGTCCACTTTGATTAAAGTACTATTCTCCATAGGTTTGTGTTTTACTGCCCTGGACCCTGTGATAGTTTATTGCCTACTACTGGCAAGCTAATGAACCTGAGGAAAAAGAAAGGAGTGTTAGTGGGACTTAATTTTTTTGTTTTAGTATTATATCTTGGAGATTTCTGTGTTCTTTATACAACTTTGAAGTAAAGGTGAACACAAGTGTCTCTCTTAGACAAATTAATTTTTCATGTTAGACATTATCCAAACAGTAGCTAACTTTATCTCTGACAATAATTTTCTTTATCATATTACTTAAGAAGATGTGTATTTAGTTTAAATCTAGAAGTAGATTATGTCATAAAAGTACAGAGATAGACTGCTTTCAAAGTCAGTGCAAAATACTCTTGCACTTTGTGAAAATGGACACATTTGGAGTATCTTAAGTATGTCAGTTTAGGTATGGCTTCATAAAGTGAGGTGACTCGGAATCATGAAATTTCTGAGTTCACATTTAGATATAGTCCTTGCTATGATGTTTATTTTAAGTGTTTACAGGGAGTATTTGCTGGATAAATATGAATATGTATTAATACATTTTGGTAAGTGATCATATATTGAAACTTACACAGTTTGTAAGACAACTCCGTGTGTGTGTGTGTGTGTGTGTGTGTGTGTGTGTGTGCACATATACATACAAGCATACATGAACCCAGACAGAGACTTCATCCTTAGTGTGATGTTATGGTATTTCTGATGAAGATGCTGTGATTATTTTAAGGTGTTGAACTTTAAGTAACATTGTATCACAGGTGTAGTTTTCAGGCCCAAATGTTGACTTGTAAAGGTAAAAATGTGTGGCTCTTTTGTTTGGGGTACTGGATTGAAAATGCAAGGTATTCATCCAGTGCAGTACGATGGTGACTATAATATATGGGGTACAGATTGGAGTGTTGGTTTTTCTCATCTATTCAAGACATATTTGAACACAGGGCTATTAGTGAAGTAAATGGCTTATATTTCCACTCAATAAGATAAATCATTTATCCACAAAGATAAAGTCTTTTTAAAGCATAACGAATTAAAAAATCAGGAGAACTGGCCTTTAACTGGAAGGATGAATGAGGTAACTTTGGACAGAGGAATACTTTTCTAAATTTGTTTCAGGTTCATTTCCATTGTCCTGAGTGATCTCAGATGTCACTTTCATGGGTAGCTTTGCAACTTGGGTCCAGGAAAAAAAGATCCAAGCTCTAAGTAGACTGTTCATATTTGAAAAAACCAGCTATAGTTTTTCAGTGAGTCTTGGTCATATTTCATGCTTCAAGTTCCCAGTAGCTCTTGATTCCATTAATGTAGGATGCTCCATCGTGATTTGCAATGTGAGAATGAAAATAAAGTGTGGCCATATTCCCTTTAATCTTTCATTTCACAAACATGGTTTTTCCTACCACCTTAAGAAATGGGGAGGCTGCTAGGGAGAATGGAATGTAACCTGAGCTACAGCCTGACATTCCCAGGGAGCATTTTTCACATGAAAGGCTTTTGTCAACCCTGGAAAGGACCAGCAGTTTTTGTTTGATGTTTGCAGGTGTTCAGCAGAGAGCACTAAAACAATTCAGCCATGATAGTTCAGAGCTACGATGACCTTAACTGGTGGGCTCTGGAATTATTTTTAAGAAATAGTTGTAACCCATATGGTAACTTATACAAAGAGATTTAATATCCGTTATATCATTGATCTTAAAACAAACTAAAAGTATCCACATGCCTGGATAATTGGAAAATTATTCTCATTAAAACGTAGGATGGCAAAGTTACCAAAAGAAAAAAAAAATGCTCCTAGAGTCTATAATTTATTGGTTAACAAGGGTTTAATTTTCTGATATAACGAAAATACTGTTTATTTGGTTACTTTGAGTCTTTTATAAGCAAAAGATAAATATGCTAGCTTTAGGATCTTTTTAAAAAGTAGTTTTAAAGTTGGGCCATTAGAATTATCTATACTCCAGAACAACCCTAGTCACATCTGTTACATGTATTTACAGTTAGTCTGTGATGGATACTACATCTTCCTCCCTCAGTTTAAAAGTTGAGCTTTTTCTCCTGTAACTGTTTAGTTTTTAGTTGTGCTTAGGTGTTCAGCATTTGTTAAAGATTGCCAAATCAATGGGTGTTTGGACAATTAAGAGCAGTAGTAAAATACACCACATCTCTGCCATGGCATTTTTTAAAGAGGAAAAACATTTCTTGATATTCATACAAGTTAGTTAGCCTTTATCCACATGACACCAAAACAACCCATCAATTTAGTGAATTCAGGGAGAAAAAAATGAATCCAGGGGGTAGTACTGTACCACAGAGAAAATTCAAATGGTCAGCATCCTGAATTGATTTCCACTAGTTTGAATTCAAGGTTATGGCATGAAGAAAAATTGGCCTCCCCTTAAAAGTGTTTGTTGAGTGGAGTTATTTAATTGTGTGTGTGTGTGTGTGTGTGTGTGTGTGTGTGTGTGTGTGTGTGTGTGTTTTAAAACAACCTTACTGTTACAGTGCAAGTCATAATGGTTGCATGGTTTTTTTGTAAAGAGCAGAGTAATTTACTAGGTTAATAAGTAAAGTGCTATTAAACCCATTATGTTAGAATCATGGAATATAGGAGATAGAAACCCCTTAGCTTTATACAGCTAAAGAAAACTGAGGCTCAAGTTAAGGAATTTCTGTGCCTTTATTTGCTGTTCTAAAAGAACACATTTTGATTTGCTAATTCTCTATGGCTCTGCAAATCCTTTATTGGAATAACATTGGTTTCACTACTATGCTTTGCTGTAATTTGTATTGCATAATAGAGTATCAGGATTTATGTGTTGATATTTGTGCATACAAATGCTTCTGCAGGTGCATGCGACCTTTGAATACTTTCTAAGGTTTGGAACTGAATTTTGGATATTGATCATTCTCTTTAACCCGAACTCCCCTGGGACTATTTGCAAGATGTTAAATTGAAAAATAGGGTGTGGAGGGGTACAACAGTGACAAAATTAAAGTGCTTCTTAATATGCCAAGAGGTATGCTATGCACCTCATATGTATTATATGTATTGTATTTTTAAAATTCTCACAAGAACTCAGTGAGATGCAAAGATTACCATGCTCATTTCATAGATGAGGAAACTGAGATTCGGAGATATTAGACAACTTGCTCTCAAGGCAGCCTATAATGAATTAGGTTTTAAATCCAGGTTTGCCCAGCTCAATATCCTTTTCACACATGCATACACTGACAAACATAGAGTCAGATATAGCTTACTTTTTCGA
Organism: Eptesicus fuscus; assembly: GCF_027574615.1. NCBI lineage: Eukaryota > Metazoa > Chordata > Mammalia > Chiroptera > Vespertilionidae > Eptesicus > Eptesicus fuscus. The sequence continues at coordinate 38,984,463 of NC_072484.1, read as the reverse complement.
GATTATATAGGGATAATAATGTATTATTGTGGCTTGGCCTCACCCAAGGATATGTTTATTGGTTTTAGAGAGAGATGAAGGGTGAGAGAGAGAGAAGGAAAGAGAGAGAGAGAGAGATAAAGAGAGAGAGATCAATGTGAGAGAGAAACTTTGAATGGCTGCCTCTCTATGGGCAACCTAGGTATATGACCTGACCATGAATCGAACCCGAAACCTTTTGGTGTATGGCATGATGTGCCAAACAACTGAGCCACCAGCCAGGCTAGAGTAGATAAGCATTTCAAAAAAAACATATTTAAGAAAATGATAAAAACCCAGGCCCATTATTTTTTCTGCCTTAGTATCCAGATAAGCTAGGCTTCTAATTGATGTTGGATTTCAATGTGTCTTTGTATATCTCACTATTGTTGTTACTACTATTGTTATTATTACAAGGAAAATATAGTAGTTATTTTCAAAGTTGTGCTTTTATTCAACTGACAGTCTCCATAGGTGCCTGTGAAAATATTTTGTTTTCATTTATTTTTATGTACCAAAAGTTGAGGTAATGAACCCTGCTCTGTTAATATCTAAAGAAATAAAGATTTTTGGCCTTTTCACTGTAAAAGAACTTTTGCAGTTCATTGTTAGGTCTTTGAAACTTAATATCTAAGAACAATAATCCTAAATTCTATCAACATCACTAAAAGAAGCAGTATTGAAGTTTTGATATGTCTTTTATCAGACATGTGCTTAAAATGTTACGTTTTCTAAATTCAGGAGGAAGAAGCAGTACTCTATTTGACATGACTTAAGTAAATAAAGTGCATTAAACAAACGTGGGGATCCAAGATCTGTTGAGACTGAAATGCGTAACATTTTTGACAGCATCAGCAAATTATCTTTACCCTGCTATTGTAATGAGGAAATCACTTAAATAACAGATGAACAGCTAAGTCACATAAACATATATAATAGAACTATGTAATGAAAGTTTATGCTGTTAATTGCTCGAATCTGTCTTAAATGCTTAGAATCATGAAGCAGTAAAGACTGTCATATAAACAGTTTTGTTTTGAGCTTAAAATTATTCCTTTTTGCTTTCATCTGCTATGATAAACAAAGTAATTTTGTAAGCTTTACAGATCAAACATTTCCTCCTAATGGTAAACTATATTTTATATTGGAAGTTTGCAACCTCGTCCAAGGCATAGAGTTGAGTCCGGGGGGCCCCAGGCCTGCTATTTTCAACGTTTAGTATTATGATGCTATTTAGATCAGTTCCCATAAGCCAAGATAACAGATCTTAAGTTGCCTAATAAGGAACATGGTGTGTTTTAAACGTTCTTCAGTTTACAAGTCTTGAACCAAAATGTTCTTGGGCAAACCTTTAGAATTTATATCTATGTATTCAGTAAATCAGAACTTGCACAGACGTAGGATCGAAATTCAGCTAGGTAGAAACAGAAAAAAAATTCCCTCTTTCCTTATTATTTTTTTTTTATGAGCTATTTTGTATGACCAGGTGTTCTTCCAAGTTAATTAGATAGTGCTAAGTATTAGAGAAAGTAAAGTACATAAAAGGTTTTTTTTTTAAAGGCTACTTTTGTTATGGTTTCTTATTACTCTGAATAAAATTTTTAAAATTGACCACCAAGTTTATAATACATTTTCAAAATCTGTGCCCACTTAGACTCAGCGATAAAAAATGCACATGAGTTTCAGGTGTATACTTTTAAACCATATGACTCTTGATGTTTATGAGAGATACATAAGAGAAGTAGCAATTTAATCTTTAAAGAAGATTGGTAGCACTTTGTTGTAAGTAATATTTATATTTTATATCAGACTCATATATGAATAGCAAAAGTGTTGAAAAGGTTGTCATGTTTCTTTTCATTTCAAAACTAAGTAAGGCCCAGTTAATCAGCATATCAAATACCCAGGTGTGTTTAAAATCAGTTTATATGGGTAAATTTCAGAGCTGTGAGAAAGTATTTTACTTAAATGTGCAGCTACACTATTGTTCAAGTGGATGCTTTTGTACTTTTGTGTGACAATTAACATTTAATGAATGACTTTCTAGACTGCCATTGGTGGTAATTACTATATGTAGTTTATTAACTGCAATTCATTGTTGGATGTGCCTGTATTGATTTGTTTTGCAAACAACCTTTCACACATTCAACAGTATTTGTACATTAATTTTTAAAGAACCTGTTTTATTTGCTGATCCTGATATTGCCTCTAAAAAGTTTAGCTTACAATTCCCCATGTACTAGAATGCTTCTTTGATCAGTGATTTTAATTGAATTAAAACTTCATCAACTTTTCAGCTATAAAAATTTTGCACTTGGATACTCAGGGAATCACAAAGAAACTACATAATATTGTGTGTGTTTTTTCAGGTAAATAATTTATAAAACTTTAGATTTACAGGAGACTTTAGAGATGCTCTGTAATTTCTTAGGTAAAGAGACAAGGTTTGGGAGGGCTACATGTCTTTTGTCCAAATCCTACAGTTGGTTATTTGGCCATGAAAGAACACAAATACAGATGTCCTGACCCACTGGTTAGGGGCCCCATGCTGCTTTTAATTAAGGTTTGAACTCAATCCGTTGGTACCAACTGTATATTTCTTAAGAAGAGGAAAACTTGTATAATCTACCATTTCTGAAAAAATAATAAAAATTCAGGCTGTGAGAGATGGACATCGTAATCCGGCTCACTTGTCGTCACGTGTTCTAATTTGGCTAAGGCAGTTGACGAATAACTGTTAAAATGTATTGTGTTATTAGAAATAACACAGTGAGACTCATGATTAAATATCAGGGCTGTAATTTAATCTCGGGGGTTCTGGTGCTGTTCATAAACCATTTGGCTTTTTCTGCAACAGATGACGTCAAAACACAGCTTGATTGAATTATGACCCCGGGTTCCAGGAGCACCTGCTTGTGCTTCTTTACCTCATGGCATGTCAGCGTTTCCATTACAGACTTTTCTTCTGCTCTGACATTTTTAACTTCAAATAGTTAAACTGGACCAATGCTTGGCTTATAAACTGTTAGCCCCCCTGGGAAAAGACTGTTTTCCCAATAAAACAGAGAAGGTGGTGACAAAGCCCCATTACGGAATACCTTTTAGAATGTTCTTCCTTGCTTTAATCTTCCATTAATTTAAACATTCCCTTTTGGGGTACTTAGCTGAATTGCAAGGCATCTAAATGGAAGGATTTAATTTCAAATTTCTCAAGTTAAGTCTTAAATGTAAGATATTTAGAGACTGCTGACCTGGGAAAGAGCTTTAATGAAGGAGGATATTGAAATGATAGTTGTGGACACTAGGTTGCATGTTGTGTGATGTGCCGAAGTGCAAGACGGGAAAAACATGCAAACTTGGCGTACCTTGTCAGTAATTACTTTTATAGCCACTTAAGATTATTAAAACTTGATAATAGTTTAGAAAGGTATATTTATTTATATCACTACCTGGAGATTTCTGGCATAGGTTCAGTTTTGCCCCTTGGGTTTTAATATGTAGGCAGTGGACATAGGATACTTTATCTACCTAGCTAGTTACCTATAATAATTCTTATTGAGGGAGCGTTTAATATATACAGGGTGTCCCAGAAAAATGTATACAAACTTTAACAGCTGATAGCTCAATTTTAAAAATGAAATGTATTTTAATAAACACTGACTTTACAATTACTCTTAAGTGCGTGTATACATGTTTTGGGGACACCGTATATTTTTAGTATATGCTGTGTTCAGATCCCTGTATTAGCAACTATACCACATAGAGGGCTTTGTGGGAGATAGGCCCTGTCCCAAGAGGGCATATATTCTGACAGGAAAGAATAGAAAAACCACATTTATAATTAATACTCAGTGTCCAGAAGACAAGTGTCATTCATGTTGTGGGATTTTAGGTAAATAAAATGTTTTCTTGCTGAGGGAAATTAATAGTGAAAGCCTTGTGGACAGTTGATTCTGATCCCTGAAGAGGAGGCGTGGGATTTTGACCTGAGGGTATTGGGACAGATCACTGTGAAGCCGGCACAGAGGAGGAGGCTCCGCAGCTGTGCGGTGGCATCAGCCCTGGTCCAGGCACCTATAGTGACTCAGTGACTTCCAGGAAAACATCTCTGTCTTGGATGCTTTTTTTTTTTCTTTTCTTTTCTTTTCTGATTTTGGGATTTTTTGGGGGATGTTTGCAGTTATAATTCAGTTCCATCCAAAAATATATGTTTTTAATGGTAGTGTCAGGATGGATATTGAAGTTTTTATGTTTCCAGTTTCAAACTCTTCCTATTATATGCTTCAGCAATGGAAATTTATTTGATTGACAGCAATAGCTACCTTGAAGAAAATTATTTAGCTGAAATCTGGAAATCTAGATTCTATTGCATTATTTATTGCTAAGTAGCTATTTGATATTGACAAAGAGATGGAATCTCAAAGCCTGTATTATAAAATGGAAAAAAGTTTGAAACTCTTCAGTGAACTTCAAGAGGGATTTTATAGTAGATTTAAAAATATTTTCAGTTTGCAAAAATATTCATCATTATAATTTTTATTATTGCTGCCATCAACATTACCAATGCCACATCTTTTGATTCAAAAGCTTGCAGGGAAATGTGATAGTTATTATTGCCATGTCGTACATTCAGAAATGCATTTAGAAAACATTTTGAAAGATATTGTGATCTTAGCCAAAACTTAATAATGTTTGTAAAAACATTGTGAAGTGCTCAGATACACCTTAGGGTAAAATCTATCATAATTACATTACAAGTAGGAAAAAGATATATAATACCATCCTCTCCTCAGGTATTCGTGAATTCAAGTGAAGATGTCTTTCTCTCTGTGACCTCCAAGTAGTGTAGCACATAGTCCCAGTTTCCACAGAATGCCAGAAATGCAAGTGATGGGTGAAATGGGCTTAGGGAGAATTTATTAATGAATGATGGTGCTCGCTTCAGAGTATAAACAAGATTTTTATGACGAAGAATATTTTAGACCTATTTCTTTAAAACGTCCGTTACAAACCTGTGTATTCCCAAAACTTTTTCTTCACTTTCAGAAATAAGGGACTTACATTGGGATATTTTGCAACTCAGAGTTTTTTAAACTCTGAAAAAACCAAATTTGTCATCAAGTGGTAGTATTACAAGATTTAATATACAATTTTATGCATAATTTGATTTTGTCATTTTGAAAAGAAAGACCAAACAATATCGACTTCAATTCTTGTTCCAAAAATCATTGTTGGTTGTTTGCATTCTGGAATCCCAGTGTCTGCTGCCTGGTGCCCCAAACCATTGCATGCTTTTCTGTTCTCTTGTGGGCACTCTGATTCTCCGTCTAGTTGCTTTTAGCCACAAGGTTATTTATTTATTTATTTTTTGTTGCCTAGTTTCCCCCTGATTTTCTTCACCTCTTCTTACTCTTCGGTTTATCTTTTCAAGCCCATGTGTAACTATGTTTCTTTTACATGGGTTGCACCGTTGCACTGTTCCTCTCCGGCAAGAATTCTACACTTTACTCCTTAGTGGTTTTGGTAGGTGAGAACTATTTTGGATAAGGTGAGACTATTTCAAAATTACTTCAATTAATTTTACTTTAAAAATTTCACTGTTGTTTAAGGCCTGGTTATTTAGAGAATGTTGACATTTTCAGAAAAGTAGAAGGGATGAATGCCTATCATCTTATTCTTTTTTTTTTTTCCAGTGTGCATATAGTTCACTGGAGTAACAGTTGAATTATTAATAATTTTTATTTGCTTATTTTCTTATTCATTCAATAAATGTTTTTTGAGAGCCAAGCCAAGTTACAGTGTTAGAAGCTATGGTGAGGAAAGGATGGTATTATATATCTTTTTCCTATTTGTGATGCAATCCTATATAATAAAAGGGTAATATGCAAATTGACCCCAACGGCAGAACGACCGGACGACCGGTCGCTATGACGTGCACTGACCACTAGGGGGCAGATGCTCAACGCAGGAGCTGCCCTCTGGTGGTCAGTGTGCTTCCACAGGGGGAGCGCCGCTCAGCCAGAAGCCGGCTCATGGCTGGCCAGCGCAGCAGTGGTGCCGGGAGCATTTCCAGCCTCCGTAGCAGCACTAAGGATGTCCAACTGATGGCTTAGGCCCGTTCCCCCCGGGATCCCGTCAGTTGGACATCCCCCAGAGTGTTCTGGGCTGCGAGAGGGCGCAGGATGGGCTGAGGGCCCCCCTCACCTGAATGCATGAATTTTTGTGCACCGGGCCTCTAGTTATGATATAAAGAAGAAAATTTCAACTTTACCATTGTAATGGAGCATGATATTGCTGTTGTTAGGTAAAAATCCTATAGTGATTTAATAGGAAAGTATTTTAGTTAGTGATGTGGAAATATAGAGTTAGATTTCTTTAAAAAAGACATTTCAAATAGAACTAAGTGCAGACTTCAGAAACAGAAATCCTAGAATCTATGTACTTGTGTGCTTCTACATTAGTATAATTAAGGAAGGAGAATGGATTCTAAGGGTTATTGAAGAGTATTGTTATGAATGTACAATCAGAGATTCTTTGGGAGTCATGAAAACTATGTTCTATTGGTCCTTTTAGAGCAGAAATTAAAATTTTGGACTTATAGATAGCACTCATATACTTCAGGAGCACTAGATACATACAGGAGTGGGTAAAAGTAGGTTTACAGCCATGAGTATGTGAAACAGTTTATTAATTATTGCATAATTATCTATAGGAACAACTGTAAACTTGCTTTTACCCACAACTCTATGCCTATCGTTTTTATTCCCACACTTGAAGTTTCTATATTTTTAATTTTATACACAGAAAAAGTATTTACTTTTAAAATTATTTATTGAGCCTCTACCAGGTGTCAGGACCATATTAGGAGCTGGAAATAAAATGATGAGCAAGACACTTGGGTTCCTGTATGGGTTAAATGTAGGAGACACACACTAACTGAATCATCAACCAAAGAAATGTCAACTTCTGCACTTGAGAGGTGTGTGGCATTAGGGGAGTTAGGAGTAGGGATATCTGACCAAGCCCAGCAGTCAGGAGCGGCTTCCCTGGGACTTGTACACCCAGAATGATGTCTGGCAGATGGGGCAGGGGGAGTGAAGTGGCTGGAGGCATGGGTTCCACTAAGAGAGAGCAGGTCATGGTTGGGAAGGGGCTCCAACATGGTTTGAACTGAGGCTGGGAGGAGAGTAGGGGCCACGTCATGCAAGGCTGAGCAATGGGGGTCTTTGCAGTGCACTGCCCATGAGATTGTGCTTGGGAACGCTGGCTGCAGCCTGGAACCCAGGCCTCAAGGGAAGTAGGTGTGGATGGCCCAAACCAGTTATGAGGCTTCTGCAGAAATCCAGGTGAGAGATGGGGTTTCTGGTCCTACAGTGTGGGTGGTGAAATTGGAGAATGAACAGTAGGCCCTATTTGAAATCTATAACTTCAGTCCACTGGGGAACATTTATCGTGGGCACTTGCTTTATTTTGTGCAGCTTCCTATAACTTCAATACTTTCAAATTTATTATTCTTTATGCCTTATAACAGTCACTGAGACCTAACTCAGCTACCATGTGATATCCACTGCCTTTTTAGCAACCAAGCATCATAGAAGTGCTTTTTATTTTCTGAGAGAAGTGGTAGGTTTGATTTATGCAAATCTCTTGTGAGAGGGTGCAGACGTGGAAGTGGGAGACCAAGGCAAAAGGAACTTTTCTTTCTTATTTCATGGTCTTCAGTGATAATGCATCATTTAGGCCGCCTGTAGCTTATGTTCTTATTACAGTAAACATGATGGTTTGGTTTACCCTGTTGAATAGGATTCATTGAAAGCCTGTAGTCACTTATCAGATAGCACACCCACAACAGGTTGCTTTGTTGGTGAACTTTAGGAGGGTGGTTTGATTTGTATGATAGTCTGAGATAAAACACTATTATTTGATTGTATTTTTTTTTTTAGGTATTCCAGGGGGGAAAATTATCCGTTAACTTTTGATTAGGAACAAAGTGAAGCTTCCCATATTTACACATCTCAGCTAATATACTGCCTCTTCTAATGATGGCCTCCCTCTTTCATTCTGACCATGCCATTCTTTTTATGCCTCCCCCTCCCCGCTCCTCCCCTTCATTTTTTCATTGATCTTATTGGTTACTATTGAGAGTCACCTCTCAAACCAGTATGTGTGTTAGTTCATTTTCATTAGAAAAAATATTTCCATCCTTTGGTTATTTACTGTTCAAATTGAATAAAATGTATTGTTTTATATCCCCCTCCCCTTTCTCTCCCCTCCCCTTCCCCTCCCCCTCCCCCTCTCCCTCTCCCTCATCTGTGCATAGGCCAGCTAGTTAGAGCAGTGATTTTCAACCTTTTTCATTTCATAGCACACATAAACTAGTTACTAAAATTCTGTGGCACACCAAAAAATAGATTATGTATTTTGCCGATCTGACAAAAAAAGATAGGTATAATTTTGATGCCTTCACACAGGACAGCTATTGTTGTGTTGGCTGTTGTCACGGTTTTATCTGACAATGGAAGGGAAAAGAGGTCCGCGTCCCTGACTCAATGGTCAAGTATTGCATGTTTTAAAAATTCTCGCGGCACACGCGTTGAAAATCGCCGAGTTAGAGCGTTGGAGGGATGCTGTGGGTAGGGGTTGGATCCTGGTAATTATGCCAGTTCGCTCTTCGTGGCTCCAGGACCGTAGAGTTGTGTGTGTTCTTCATTAGAAGGGCGCTGAAAGGAGAGGCATGGCACCATCTGCACTGAGCAGAAAGCTTCCTCACGGGTTGGCCTTGCTGCTGGTGGGTTAGCAGGGTAATACTGATGCAAGTGGACAGCGTTCACACGTTGTTCCTGCCTCCGGGAGCATTCCTTCAGCATCTAGGCATGCATTAGCAACTCCGAGTTAAAAAATAAAATGAAATATAATTACTTTCCTTCTGGGGTGGGGAGGCACACAGTGTTTCAACAGTATCTGCAATGCTTTATCTTTTGGGGGAAAAGACGAGAAAGGTTGACAACTCTATGCTTGAAATATTTCACAATTAAAAAAACACACACACGCACACACACGAGTAACCAATCAAACCAAAACTCTCCCTCCAAATTGGATTCCCCTCTGACCACAATCCTCTTTGTTGCCCTCCTTCATAGCAAGTTTTATTAATTGTTGTTGCTACTGGCTGTTTCTATATCCCTTTATCCCATATGCTTTATATTTTAAGATTAACCAATCAAATATTTCAAAACACATTTTACCTTGTATTGTTTGACACCTATAAAATTATCCATGTAACATATGTAAATTACGGAGCTTAATGAGACGCATGGACCCGCTAGTCAACAAGAGAACTAGAGCCATATCAGAGCCCTTGCCTCTCCTTGTGGGATATTTCCTTATCCACTTCCCCTCTCTTCACTGCCAGAATATTTAAATATTCTATTGTTTAAAGTCTTTGTATAGCATGTATATGCATCCTTAAGCAATATGTTGTCTGATTTTACTTGATGGGGATCATAAAAATGGTATCTTTTTTGTATTGCCTGTGCTACCTTTCCCCCGCCCCCCCCTCAGTATCATGTGTCTAAGATTTCTTGTTGAATGTGGCCTTAGTTTATTTTTATTACTGGTGAATATGCCTCAATTTATTAATGCATTTTCCAGTTAGTAAACCTTTGAATTGATTCCCATTTTTTCCCTGAATATCGCTTGATGCATGCACACTTGATATTTGTAGCATATATATCTGTGAGTAAAATGTAGTTATGTGAATGTTCAACATGACAAGATAGTGCCAAATTGTTTTCTAAAGTTTGTTACCAAGTTACACTCCCATAGGCAGCATAAAAGATGACTATTGATGCATATAGTTGTCCACCTCTGATGTTATTCAGTTTTTTAATTTGAATCAATCTAGTTGGTATAAGATTAAAATATATTTGGCTGTGGTGGTAATTTGCATTTCCCTGGTGAAACATCTCTTTATGTTTATTTATCCTCTCCCCTCCCTCCCAATTTCTATTGCGTTTTTTTTCTTATTATTTATTTCTAGGTGTTCTTGATATATTTTTATGTAATGAGTCTTTCTGTCATGTTATTTTATGACCTGTCTTTGTACCCTCCTTTTCCTTTGCCAGTTTTGTGTTATAGTTGGAAAATCATCTTTATACCCAGGTCATAAAGATCTTCTCTTGTATGCTTCTTCTAAAAAGGATTTCATAGTTTTGATTTCTACACTTACGTTTTTAATACAGTTGGGACTGATTTTGTAGAATGGGAAGTAAGAGGTCTAATTCCACGTTTCCATAAATGTTTTGATGCCATTTGTTCTATAGTCATGTATTGAAAAGTCTATCCTTTTCGCAGGCATTGACGATGCTGCTTCTGTAATAGTATACATTTCCATATTTGTAAGGGTCCTTCATTCTGAGACCTTTATTCTAATCTGATGGTCAGTTTGTCTACTTCTGCATGCCCCACACTGGGGATCGAGCCCGAAACCTGGGCATGTGTCCTGCCTGGGAATCCAACCATGACTTCCTGGTTCATGGGTCGATGCTCAACCACTGAGCCACGCCACGAGGCGGGCTACTACATTTTGATATCTGGTAGGCAAAGTCCTTCTTTTTCCTTCTCTTGTCTTATATATGCACATTTTACTTTTGGTTATTTGGGGGCCTATGTTCTTCCATAGAAATTTTAAAATAAGCTTGTCAAAGTGTTTCATGAGCCTTGTCGGGGTTTTATTGAAGTTGCATGGAAACCAGTGATTATTGGGGGGTGGAGGAGAATGAATACATTAAAAAAATTTTTTAATGTGAACAATTTTTGTTTCTGTTTATTCTTTACTCTTTTTTTTCTATCACCATTTATCCCCCCAAACCCTCTTCCACTTCCACCCACACGCCTCCACACCTTGTGAAATCACCACACCATTGTCTGTGTTAATTTCTTTCTCTTTTATTTTTTCTCAATCCCTCCCCCCTAAACCCAACCCTCCCCCCGAGAGCTGTCTGCCTGCTCTCAATGAGTCTGTCTCTATTTACTACATCTTTATTAATGATTATTTCTACTCATGTATCTCTCCATTTCTTTAGGTCTTTCTTGATATCACAAAATAATGTTTTTGTAATATTCTCCATGGCTTCTAAATATTTTTTGATAATTTATTCTTAAGTACCTTATTTTTTCTTGTTACTCTTGTTAATGGTACTTTCTTATAAATTAACTATTCAAATTGTTTGTTGCTGGTATATATAAATGCATTTGATTTTTTGTATATTGATTTTCATATTCAGCTATGTTGCTAAACTCCTATTAATTCCAAATGTGTCTTTGTGTTTTCTTCAGAGTTTTCTACAGAGGTAGTCATATCTTGTGCAAATAATGACAACTCTGTTATTTTGAAGCCTCTATACCTGGCCTCCCCTCCCCTCCTTTTTCTTACTTCGCTATTTAGTACCTCAAGCACATAGTTGTTAAACAGAAGCAGCAATAGTGGGTATCCTTGTCTTTTTCCTGATTTTTACTGTTGATGTTGATGATGATAGATATCATTAAGGAACTTTACTTCTACATATATTTTTGCTAAGATTTTTATCATGAGTGATATTGAGTTATATAAAATACTTTTTCTCTCTATATATTTAAATTGTGATTTTAAAAAATCTCCTTTACTCTGTTAATGCTGTCAGTGACATTTATATTCTTCCCTGTGTAAACTCCCTTTGCATTTTGGGGATAAAGCTAATGTGATTATGATGTATTTTATTACTCTTTAAAAAAAAATAATACCCTGAGCTGTTTTCTAATATTTTCCTTAGTTTGTCCCATCTATTTTTGTAAATAAGATTGGTATATAATATTTCTTCTCTTACTGTCCTTGTCTGGGTTTTGCCACAAGGTTATACTGACCTGTATATGAATAGGGGAATATTTCCACTCTGTTTTCTCTGGAAGAATCCGTATAAGGCAGAAACAATATGTTCATTGAAACTAGGTAAAACTTGTCTGTGTAACTATTAGGCCCTGGTGTGAGAAAATTTTAAACCACTGATAGAATTTTTAAAGCATTGAGAATGAGAATTGCACTTTTCCCCCCAATAGTTTTAAAATTATATATATAATTCCATTTTATATCAGTTTTTAAATTAATTGCCATAAAGTTCATAGTATTCCCTTATTAGCTTTTTAATCTCCACTGACTCTATAATTAAGTTTTATTCTTCAATACTGATTTTCTTTGCATTTTCCTTGATTAAGATCACTAGAAGTTTTTCTCATTTATTAATCATTTCAAAAAGAATCAATTTTTGGCTTTGTGGGTTATTTTTATGTGTGTTTGTTTTCTACATTATTTCTAATCTTTATTATTGCCTGGTTTCTCTTTGCTTTGGGCTCATTTTGATTTTTTCTGTCTTCTCAAGTTGACCACTTAATTAGTTAAGTTGTCATCATTTATTTTTTTTCAAATGTAAGAACTTAAGGCAATAAAATGCCTTCAATGCTCTGCTGTCACTGTATTCTATAGGTTTTAATATGTAACATATTCATTATATTTTATTTGTAAGTATTTAAAAATTCCCAATATTATTTCATCTTTGACCCTTGCAATATTTATTGGTACTTTAGAAATTTTACTAGTGAATGTCATTTATTCTTTTATTATCGACTTTTAATGTTATTAATTTGTTGTCAGGGAACTATTCTGTGTGACAATAGTTCTTTGGTTCTTGTGAGACTTCTTTATTGTCAGTTTTAATTAATCAGTTTTTATAAATGTTCCATTGTGTGCTTGAGAAGAATGTATATGACTAGAAGGATCTGTATGTGTCCAGAAATTTAAGCTTATTAATTGTGCCTTATAAATCATCTATACCTTTAGTAATGGCTGTTTATTGGGGCGATGAGGGTTCTGACATATTTGTCATTGAGAGAAGTGGATTAAAATAATCCTCTCTGCTTGTGACTTTGCAAACTTTTCCCTGTGTTTTGGCTTTATACATGTTGAAATTGTATGCATTTGAGTTTTGAATTACGAGATCTTTCTTGTTAATTGAACCCTTTATCCACTTTGTATGTGGTCACATTCTTTCTGCTCTATGTCTTAAAGTCTGTTTTTTTTTCTGTTACTAGTATAGTTATCCCATTTTCTTTTGTCTAATATTTGTCTAGTCTATCTATTTTTTGAACTTTTATTTTTCAATCCATTCATGTTGTTGTGCTTTAGTTTGCCAGCTGCAGCTGGATTTTTATTTTAATCTAATCAGGTAATATAAAATTATTTAAATCCATTTACATATTTTGTACTTCAGTTTAGTCTTTAGTCCACTTATATCGACTACAATGGTGCCTCTTGGAATTGTGCAGTATGGTAGCTTTGATAACTGTCATCAGAATTCTTGATTTCCATTTGTATTGCTTTTTATAGACTTTTTTCTTTCCTGTCATTTCTTTAAAGAAATTAAGGTTTTGTTTGTTTCTTATTTCATTTTCTACTACCATTGTTTGGAATTTATTTCTGTTCTTTTAGTGGTTACCTTTGAGATTCTGTTATGCATTGTTATCTGACAAAGTCTAAAGTTTGCCTATAGTCTTAACTCTCCTTTGAACCAATTTTAAGGTCATGAAATACTGTTTCTTCCATTAATCCCATTCCTACTTAGAATATTTTCGTTTTGAGCTTTAAAATATTTTTTTCAAATTAGATATGATTATTTTATAGACAGTGTTTAGATTTACCAGTTTACTAATTTCATTGCTCAACACTTTCTGACATCTTAGCTCCTTCTTTATGGGATCATTTTTTGTATTTGGTGAGGTATATCCTTTAGAAGTGTTTAGGTATAGGGATGTTCAAGGTCAACTTTTGTATTTTTGATTATCTAAAGTGTCCTGATATTCTTCAAAGATAATTTTGCAGGGCACACAATTCCAGGTTGACATTTGTTTTTCCTCATTATTCTGATGATTTTATTCTACTATCTTCTGAATTCCATTATGGCTCATGAGAAGTCTGTCGTCAATCTAATTGCCATTCCTTTCTAGGATATCTGTCTTTCACCCTGATTTCTCATTTTCTTTTTGAAGTTTTGTAATATTATTTCATAAGATCAGCAACTTAAAAATTTGTATATGTTTACTGGTTTCAGAGAGGAAAAGAGAGGGAGAGATAGAAACATTGATTGGCTGCCTCCTGCATGCCCCCTACTGGGAGTCCAGCTGGAAAACCGGACTAGTACCCTGACTGAGAATCAAACCACAATCTTCTGGTTCATAGGTCAATGCTCAACCACTGAGCCAACCCAGTCGTAAAATCAACAACTTGTTGCATAAAATGTTCAGTTTTGTTGGAAACTCTATGCATCTGACTTCTCCATACCACATTTTTCTAGTGTTCTCCCCCCCACCCCCCCGCCCTGCCTCTTTTTTTGCTGGCTGCTCTTCCTTTGCCTGAATTGTAAATATTGGATTCCCTTGGGGATTTTACCTGGGCTTCTTTATAATGCCTCAATCTGGAATCAGATTGGGTTGGTTATCATCCAGTTACTAGCAGTAGGATCTTGTTTCCTTATTGTTGTTGGGATAATTAATGCTTGCCGTGTACTTAAACCCATGGTAGGCAATCAGTGCATGTCTATTGTTATTTTCATACGTATTTGCTTCTGAAGCAATCTTGTCTGTTTCTGAGATAACAGCTTTTATATATATTGCACTAATTTGTGCCTTCCAGTGTTAGTTTGTAGAGCTATTTGTCTTTTATATTCAATTTCTTTCTCTGCTTCCAAAACAGCCAGAGTGAGGTGTGTGTTCTTTTAAGATGTCAGAGCATTTCATCTCCTAGCTTCAGGGTTTTTTTTTCACTATTAGAAACACATTTAGTATTATAGAATAACTAGAACTGCTGTATACTCTTTAACATATGTTAGATCTTGGACTTTGCCAAGTTTTTCCTTGACTCGGGACCTTTGCACATGCTCTGGAGCACCTGTCCCTTAACTCTCTGCTGGCTAACTCCATTCAGAGCTCATCTGAAATGCCCTTTACCCAGAAAGGTTTTCTTTGATCTTCTAATCTAAACGAAAACTTCTATTGATTCAATAAATACTGAAATTATTTAATAAATAATTCAATAAGCTTATAGATGTAATGTAATTTAAATCTACTGACTAAGAGGGATGATAGACCATGCTCATTTAAAGTTTAGTCACCGTGTTGTTATTGGAAGCTACTAAACTTCTTTCCTGTTGTGTTCATTTATTGGATCGTCAAGGTCATATAAATTTCTTATGCTTACATTATATTTCTTTTGCAATTTCACATACATTCTGCATGTACAATTTATTACCAGATAAATGTCAGCCCAAATCAGGGATTGGGGAACTCACACTCACTGAGAACCATAGGCCAGGCACTCTTATGTCATTATCTTATATAAAGCCCAGGTCATTTACAACTCACTAAAGAGGAAACTGACTCAGAGAATCCCCTGACTTGTCCAAGGCCATAGAGATAGAGTAGGGGCAGAGCCTTCGTTTAGTCTAGGTGTTTGAACTCCAAGAGGAGAGCATGTTCCATATCTTCAGCCTTAGCTCTCTGGACAGACTCTTACAAATTGCTATAGTGAGTACAGTTCACAAAGTTCTTTCACATGTATTACTTCATATAATATGTACATCAGGTGCTAGAGGGGCCATGATATTGTTGACATTTCATTATGGATCAAGCTTTTTATTTACTCTTTCATTCCCAGGACACCGCTCTAAGGTCTTTGAGTTTACAGATAGATGACAAAAGTTAAACAAAGAGCACTTAAGTGAGTTCTCTGAGAAGTGACACAGTGTAATATTGAATTGTTGATGAGTATTTTTATTAGCTGGAAACATAGCAACTTTTTAAATTTCAATTATTGTGTCCGTCTGTTTTCTGTCTGATTGGTTGGCTATCTGTTGATATACATCTGTAATTTAATATGTTTTAGAAAAAAATGTAATTAGTACAACTAGGCCTGGATTTTATAGATATTACTAGAGGCCCAGTGTATGAAAATTCATGCATTGGAGGAGGGGGTCCCTCAGCCCGGCCTGCCCCCTCCACAGTCTGGGAGCCCTCAGGGGCGGGAGGCTACCCGGTGATCAGGGGAAGGCGACACCCCCATCACACCTCTTCTGATGCCACTGCCGGCAGCACAAGCCTCGGCCAGCCTGGTTACTTGCGCCTCGGGCCGGCCCTGGGTGGCTGGGCAGCTGCCATCGGTGGCTTGCCTGTGCCTTAGGCCAGCCCTGGGCAGCAGGGCAGCTGCCATCTGAGGCTTGCCTGTGCCTCGGGCCAACCCTGGGCGGCTGGGGGGCTGAGGGGACTGGGGGACTCTGGAGGCAGGTGCGTGGAGCGGCTGGACCTGCCTGGGGGTGGGCCCGGTCGTGCTGCGCGCCTGCCACCCTGGCAGGGCTGAGGGGACGGGGACGGGGCGCTGCTATCTTGTGGCTGTGGGCGCCGCCATCTTTGAGGGTGTGATGGTCAATTAGCATATTTCCTCTTTATTAGATAGGGATCTTAGGAGAAAACTAAGTTTGGTGTTGTGGTGTGTTTTTTTAAGTTAATTTTTTTACAAAGGAAAGTATTAACTAGGTATAGATTCTGTTAGTATTTTGGGAAGTGTCATTGGGTGAGTTGGATTCTTGGGTCAAAACAGTACATGGAAAAGGGATTGTGCGAGTGCTGGTGAATTAACTTCTCTGTCCAGAGCTTCTTCCCCAGTGCCTTCCATGGCTCTTGCCCTCATACTAAATATTTTGTTTATTGTAGGGCATTCTGGTTTGAGTGTTCATTTTCGTGTTTTGATTTTATAAAGCTTGAATTTGAAAGAACTCATGCCAATATTTAGTATGAATTTTACCATTTTACCTCTTACAAGTATATAGCATCTAAAAACAAACTTTTCCTTAAAGGAAGAAATAATTTTTTTCTCCTAAAGACCTAAAGAATAAATACATGTTTCTGGAACTAGAATGAAAGACCAGAGCAGGAGTTGGTAAAGTTTTTCTGTAAGGAACCAGATAATAAATATTTTCAACTTTGTGGGCCATACACTTTCTGTTACAAGGACTAAACTCTGCTGTTGTAGAATGAAAGCAGCTGTAGACAACAAGTAAACGGAAGGCTGTGACTGCATTCCAATACAACTTTATTTACAAGAACAGGCAGCAGCTGGATGTTGCTGGGTGGGGGGAGGTTACGGCTTGCAACGCCTCTGCCTAGAGATACGTGTAAGTAAAGATGGGCTTCCTGTAAGAAAAGATGGGCTTCTCCTCCAGCTTCTTCATGATTGGCTCTGTGATCTGGGACAGTTCACTTTAAATCTCAAAGAGTGAACTTATAATTTTGAAAAGTGGAATAGTCATACATTTTCTTTTCTGGTTGGTATTTATTTTCTTTATATTTTTCTATGCATTTAACACACATAATAATATAATAGTGAACATGTCTTTTGTACACAAAGCAAACTATTTAAAAATTGAAACACGAGCTAAAAGTAGAAAGTCTTGAGGAAAGCATGTATGTGGAAGAATTTTATAAGGAGTAGAATCATTATTTGTGGAATCAGGGTGAATATAAGTAGGTCAATAAGTAAGTGTTAGATATGAACATCATTATGGGCAAAGATTGTTTCTTACTTGTGAATTTTGTGTCATATAGTACCTAATTAGATAAAGTCAACAATTGATTATTTTATAGCATTTTATTTATACATTCACTTATCAATTAATTTGGTAAATTTATCAAGCCTTTGCTATATGCGAAGGACTATGTTGAATGCTTGAGATAGTAAAAATGGTGAGAAGTAATATAGTTTTTGATTTCAAGGAGCTCATCTCACATTCAAGGAGATGAATATTTACATAGAACACTGTTACGTGTGCTGATTTCTCATTAGAGGTCCACGTATTGGGCACCACTAGGAAATCAAAATCCTTGGAGTAGCAGTAAGTGCCAAAGGGACCTGCACGGGGATTGGATATCACTTGGGCCTTGAGGGATAAGTGGGAAATCTTTAGACAGAAAATTGAAGGACAATTTGAGCTGAAAGAAAAGTACAGTATATGCAATTGTGAACTTTGGAAATCACAGGTAGTTCTCTAAGATTAGAAATGGAATAATGTGAGCAAGTGGGGATATGATGCCCAAAGTTGGGCCAGGCCCAGGGCCAGGCCCAGGGCCAGGGCCAGGGCCAGGGTGTGCAAATCAGGGAATTTGAACATTTTTGGAACCATTGAATACTTTGGGAATCCGATGAAAGATATGGCACTTTTCCATAGGAAAATTCATATAAGATGAAGATTCAATATTTTGCATACAGTTTTGTGAATAAGGATCTCGAGATCACTTGGTGAACATTACAGACTTTCTATGTGCCTCCTTTCTTGAAAAATAAAGGAATTAATATACACTAGTATAGATGGTCCCCGACTTACGATGTTTTGACTTACGATTTTTTGACTTTACAGTGGCACAAAAGCAATGTGCATCCAGTAGAAACTAATTTGAATTTTGATCTTTTCCTGGGCTGGTGATACGCAGTATGATAGTCTCTCCTGCTGCTGGACAGAGGCTGGGAGCCACAGCTCAGGTCAGGCAGGCCATCACCATCAGGAGGGTAAAGAACAGATACTCTGCCGTCTACTCTGTTGCCAGTATTGTTGGGTTATTGTATTCTGAGCATGTTTAAGGTAGGCTAGGAAAAACTATGGTGTTTGGTAAGTTAGGTGTGTTAAATGCATTTTACTAGTACACTTATGATATTTTTAATTTAAGATGAGCATATTAGTATGTAACTCCATCTGTATTCAAATGCTTCATGGTGATGCTTGATGCAAATACTCTTAATAAGTAAAGTTTTTTGCTTCATTTACTTAAGGGTCTGGAAAGTATGAGATTGTACCGAAATCTTTATGTTTCTGCTTTTCTTAAAGAGACCATTAAAGCAAAATCTGAGAAGTCTTCTTATTGATCAATATCCACACATCTTAGTCACCTAACTGCTGAAGAGAGTATAGCTTTTGATAGAGTTTCCTCTTCTCTAAAATGGTACTACTCATCGGGCCTACCTTGTAGAGTTGTGAAGATCAAATGAACCCATCCAAGCACAGCACTTAGCCTAGGGTTTGTTTACACATAGTGAAAGCTCACAAAATGTCAGCAGTTAACACCGTTAGTAGAGTTGTGGAAAATCTGTGATTTCATTTATGTACTTTCCCGTACGGAGTGCTCACAAATACTTGAATTTCTTTATTGAACATGTCAATAGTTTTGTGTTATTTGCTGCATAAACATCTCTGTGGGCCCAGCATGGGTCATTTCTTTGGGAATAAAACTTTCTTAACTGAAATACCTTTCACAGCACTGGTCCAGCTCTTCTCAGTGATGGGTTGCATTATATATATATATATATATATATATATATATATATATATATATATATTTTTTTTTTTTGGTATAAAACAGCAGTAATAGTGTAGGTAAGTTAACTAATGAATATTATTATGTGCCCCCTTTTTTTTTAAAGCTTCTAATATTCAGTGGGGAAATTTTCCTTATTAAGAGACACTGACAAGGCCAGTTGGCCTAAAATTAGACCCAGCAGCTGTGTTTTGAATCAAGGCCCCACATGTGCACTTCACACTCTTTTCCCACTGTGCTTGTTGGCGGCTTTATCTTGCTTCAGGGAGCATCCCTTTTGGGTGAATTTTAACTTCCGTGTTTTTCCTGGTACAACCAGGAAGGTGCTTTCATGTAATCTTATGCCATGTTTACTTAGTTTCATGGAGTAGCAAAACCCAAAACAGCAAAATATTTATTTATTTATTTACAGGCCATCCTCTAGTATAATTTTAACTCTGGCTATGTATGGAGATTTTCAGCCTTTATCCATTTCCCTGCCCTCTCCCCAATCCATCAGTTATCAATGTAAAAGAAAATATGTCTCAAAAAGCAAACGTTGGGACCAAAATTAAGGTACTAGGTTCTTCTTATATTTAATTGTTGCCAAAATCCGTTAAGTTTTTCCCCCAAAAGAAAAATATCTCGTATGAATATTGATATTTTTGGCAGCTGGAGATAATTTAGGTTTTGCTTTATTAGTTTACATGCAGGAATCAATGTTAAGCAGTGTACTTTATAGGTCCTAGTGCCTTTGTGTTTCTTTGTCCTACCGTTTGGTTAATTCTTTAAAAACATTTTTAAAGACTATATTCATGTACACAACATCACCATGATTTGGTTTAAGTATCTGTGGTTATAAGTGCACTTCATTTCACCTAATTAAGTTATTTAGTCATTTACACATTAGCAACGTACGTATTTCACTTTTACAGGAACTTATTTTAATTATACCCACAGCTCTGTTTTCCATTATATCCATAGATCAAGCTGAATAATAGCAGTCTTAAAAGCCATATGCTAAAAGTGATTATAGGTCATTAAGGCCAAATTAAGGTAACCTTTCTGATGGCCACAGGCGGAAGTCTAACAGTTACTTTTTCTTTTGCTTTGGGGAACTCATTCTATTTGGCTTTGATGTTGACAATCTTATAGTTCAATGCCTGGTGTTTGGCATATTTTTGTAGTTGCTTTGATCATGCTAATTTTTTCTGGGGGGGAGAGAAATATATACAACACATACTTTTATTTATCGAGAAATCTCTGTTCAATAAATTTACTGCCATCTTTTAAAAAAAATTATGCCTTTCTTTATAATTTGTCTTTCTCCCTGTCATTAAGAGCCAGTTCTCATAATATGGAAATATAAGTATTAGAATGTGTTTTAAGTTACTTTGCTGAATAATGAAAGTAAAATTATGTCATTTAGGAGTGACCTAAATCAGATAATCCTATCCTTCCAATGAGAAATATGCTGGCTTAATCTCTTTTGATGGAAATTTTGTCTATAAACAATAACAATCTGGCGTAAATGAGTCAATATTTAATTCTCATTTTGGTTGGCCTTAAATCATTTATTAAGAAAAAAGGACATCCTTTAGGCTTATCCGTATGTATTTTGTAACCTTTACTTGATTACCTTCCAGTTTCATAATCTATGACTGAAATTAATATGATTTAAGTGGGAAAACTACAATGACAACATTCTAGTTTAGACTTCTTACTAAGTTAGCTTTTTGATGGATTAATGAAGATTTTCCTACGTTTTAAGACTTGGAATGTATAGCGAGGGCAGTTATATAAATATTACTGTGGTTGATATGGAACCTCTGCATTTTGGTTGAAAATAAAAGTTTCCACCAGCTCATATAATTTTTAATATTATGGCTTAAAGTGATAGTTCAGTCTGGCTATGTCAGTGTAGAAACTAGGAATTTACATTATATGTAAAAGGGGGGGTATGGATATACATTTTTGTGTTGTGATATCTGCATTTTAAAAAATCACAAGAAATAAAGTGGTTACCCTGGGGTTGGAGAGAGATTAAAGAATAGCATGTTGGGGATGAAACTTCCAAATGTGTAACTTTTTATATTATTTAATTCTTGAACATATGAGTGTATTTTCTCTATGTTTACTATATTTGTAACTACATTAACACTAAACAAAAAATTTAGTGATAATTACAAACATTTTGTAAATACATTAGAGGTTGTTTTGTTCATAATTCTAATCATAAAATATAAGTTAAGTAAATGAAATTTAAAGTGCAATCATCATTATATTCTGGTTTATGTGGTCATTAATTATACATTAATTTTTGTGTCAACTTAAACATATTAGAAACTTAAAAGCAAAGATTTGGATAATACCACATTATTAAAAATTACAGACTCTAAGGGAGAAAATTGTTGGACAAAACAGGGATTTGTTGGTTCACAAACTGCACAGAGGGCAGGGAGAGATGGGAGACAGAGGCAGAACACTCTAGATTGGTGGTGGTAGGTTTAATGAGCAAGAAAACCTAAAAGTCTTGTCTTGGATCTCGACACCCGAATATTAATGTTTATATAGAAGCCTTAACAGGTTTCAGTCACGTATCAGTTCACATGGTCCAAACAACACCTTAATCTCTCAAGATTGTGTCCTTGAAACAGCTCTGGCTACCAGAACTATGGCCAGAACATACATTCCAAGGACAGAGGAGCCAGTGAGGAACTTCCCATGTTCCCAGTGCCTGGATCCTGCTCTTGAGTCAGTGGGCACTCCTGTCTTCTCGATGACCTTCTCCAGCAAAATTGTTCATTTGCAGAATGGTTTGGCTGATGCCTTTATTCGGAGTTGGGTGTGAGTAAGACAGGTGCTCTTGAATGATGAGGAGCTTGTTCCTGGATTCAGGGGCCAGAAGGACTTACATAAAGTTGGAAATGGGACCAGTAAGTACTGGGGAGAAGCTCAATTTTAATTAGTTCCTAAAGTACCTTCCTGACACCAGAGTTATTTTAACCTGTCAAAATGTGACTAAGATGCTAACAAAATTCTCTTTAGTTTCCAGATTTGTAGATGCTAATGCACTTGAATTGAATAACAGTAATGAAATAAGATGACTTAGTAATTTTATTTTAATGAGCAATGTGACTGATTTTTACCTTTTTTTTTTTAAGAAAAGAAAGGTAATATGGGTGTGTATATTTATGATACTATGGAAAAAGTTCCCTTTGAAATGCTCAATATGATAGGCCTTAAAACATCAAACTGTTCAGTTGGAGAATTTTCATTTGCCTATTGATATCTAAAAGCCTACTATGTTAATATAATATCTTATGTGTTTATTATTATGCTGTTGGGAAATTATGCTACATTCTTTTTATAGTGCTGTTTTTGCTGATTGATCTAGTCTCTGAAAATATTGAGGCACTAAAGCCATTATTATAGTTCTTAAACATTATTATGCTTGAAAGGGGGATGTGAAATACAGGCAATGTGGAAAAAAATGCTCTTCTGAGAAACCACTCAATCCTTTTAAAGTCAAAGACATTAAACAATTTGGAATTTAAAAAAATCTCATTGGAAGATAAAGGTATATAAGCTCACTTAACTATTAATGATACAAATTAATCTGCAAAGAATTAAAAGCAGTTTTGTTAATGGTAGAAGGCACTTTCAGTTAATAAGGACATTACTTCTCATTTGGGGTTAGGTTGGCCTCTCATTTATTAATTTCTGTTTAAACTACAAATAGAAAGAAGTCAATTTTTTACCAGATTTCTTGTCACAAGACCCAGTCTCTGAAGAGAAATATCATTGATGGAAAACCAGAAAGACTAAATAGATGTATTTGGTCTCACAGGCAGTCCATTAATTTGCTCAAATTAAATATTATCTTTAAATATTGAAAGGTTAAATGTACACTGATAATGGATTTAGACAGCTATTAAGCTGTAATTGCTTTCTAATGCAGTTACTAAAAGACATTTGATATAACATATTGAGAAGGAAGGATTAGGGACTTTTCTTTACCTCCGTTTTAACTGAGAGTTTTATAGCTTTAATTCTGGTGGCTGTAGGAATTGGATAACAACCATTTTTATGAGAACATATATAATGTACATAAAATATCCATGGTCAGGTTGGTGAGGGACTGCATTTTGTGCAGTGTACTTAATGTTCATCCTTTTCACAAATCTGCAACATCAGTACTATCAAATCAACTCTCCACCCCCAATGTTTTTCTGTTAGATAAAAGTGAAATTTCTGTAAGTGTCACCGGTGTAGGATTTCTACCCATCTACGTGGAATTACTGGGTTTTGTGCCCTGGGTATATAGGGATCCACTAGCGACCAAATTAATTTGAAAACTCAGTCTGCTGGAGAGTGGCATCTGGCTCAGGTAGTCAAACTGATGGCTTTCACGGGCTGGAGAGGCAGCCTGCTTTTTAGTGTTCCCATTGTTTGAATTTGTAGGAGGATGTTTTCATGTTTTTGCTGGTTGTGTTTTGTGAGTTGAGTTTTCATGTATAACGAATTATTGTTAACTCAAGAACACACGCTGGTTGAGTGAGGCTCCGAAGTTCAGTGAAAGGACAAAACATTTTTGGAAAGGAAACGTAAAGGAGAGCTAGCTCTTCAAAACATCTTCTCCTTTGTGACGTGTCTCAACGGAATCGAAGTATGAGTATGCACCAGGAAAAAAATCGCCTGCAGTTAGGATATCAAGCGAAGTAATTTAAAATTGAACAGAGAAAGGGAAAGGAACACCCTGCTGTTGATCCCTATCACCCAGCAGATTTTATATTAATAAACAGCCTCTGCTACTTGTTGGCTAAACTGCTTTGTTTTTGGTTTAGTTTTCTTTTTCTCTATTATTATTATTTTTAAGAATTCAGTTTGATTTCGCAAACCATTGTCAAGGGATGAATGTGTGTGAAGATCTGTTCTGGGGCCCGGACATGATGTTGAGCTTCTCAGTGGTGCCAGGGTCACTGCATGGTGCCCCCTGGAGGTGTGTGCAGCCCTGCACAGGGCTCCCTGCTTGGTGCCTTCAAAGAAGAATGGAATGATAACCACGCTTTTCACTGAACTTCCAGGGCCCAAATATATTTTTAACCCTTTTGATTCTCAAAAAAGTAGCTTGATTATTTCTGTTTTACAAATAAGAAATCATGTTTGAGAGGTCTTATAAGTTACTTGCCTAATTTAAAGTGGAGAACATATAAATATAAGGCAGAATATTGGAAGTGGATAAGAATCTCAAATACCATAGGGTTACAGAGGGAGACAATACTACTACTTTCATTAACAATAAACAGGGAAGTTGAATGCAATGTGTACCTTTAATTGATAAAACTGGTAATATACTCCTTAAAATATTTTCCTGCTTCCTAAATAGATGCTCTGCTTTATTCCACACTAAACCGTACTCCACACTAAAATTAAAAGAATATAAAATTAGATTTCTAAATTTTACTGAGATGGTTAAGGACAGAATGTAATTGCATTACCCACAAGAATCTAATGTATAACATTTGTAATCCTTTAAAGTGAAACTAGGATTCCATCTTCTCAATATGCTATTCCAAATTTAGTTTTCTTTCATTAAAGATGTAAATATAAATCTTGTTTTAAAATACAGAGCTAGTTTGTTTTATTTTGTATTTAGAAAATTCTGTAACTATTTACCAGCTAACTATAATTTTAAAAAAATATTTATGTTTAATAATATTTTAATATACTTTGGGGTCTGACCTACCTACCTCTCTTCCTTCATTTCTTCCTCCCTTTATTTTTTTCCCATTTCTCTGTAAATAAAGCAAATGAAAAAAATGGGATTGGGTTTGATATTATCTAAGGTTATAGCATCCTAGGGTTCTGTGAGGCTTACTTTAAGACTTGCATATTTAATACAGCTTTTCAGGCTTTTATATCATCTACATATGCTGAGAGCAGACCCAAGCTTCCCCACACCAAAAGCCTCGAATATTATGATATACCATACTACTCATTCTTGATATTTACTGATCCACTATGTACACAATAGACTGTAGAGCTTTGTAAATTTTTCCGCCCAAACTAAAGACAAAGAGTAAATACATAAACACAGAAACTTGGGGACTTGGCTGAAAGTTGCCCCCCAAAGCTTAACATTTATTTGCATGCTGGTACAAAAAATATTCATGACGTTGACGCGCAGGAAGACGTGTGATGTCTGATGTTTATCCTGTCTCATTGTGTATTCAAGGCACCCTTTCCATCTCCCGGATGGAAAGCACAGTTTTAAAGTAATGCTCTTGGGCATTGAAGGGTATATTTATGGAAGTCACAGTCGTCATTCATTCCATGCCACTCTGCCTTCTCTCCTAATAAATACCCTGAGAGTCTTGATCTTAAGAGTTTATTAGAAGCAAACGTTACCTGAACAAAGCCCAGGTAACAAACCACCAACGGAGGACATTACGTGACTGACATATGTGAGGTATTTTCTTCAGAATTACTCCAATACTTCGGCTGATAGCAAATGTGGAATTTTGCTAACATCTGAGTTACTCTTGTAAAAATGATCCATGCCTTTTCCTATGAAAGCTTCCATTGGGTTACTAAATAGTGGAGATTCTTTTGTGCGGGGGGGGGGGGGGGTATATATACACATACCTGAAAGAGGATATGACATCTATGGTATTTTCTCCCTCTGCAGTTAGTGTTCTTAATATGAGCTACGTGAGCACAAATATGAGCAGTGAACAAGTGGAGAGAATACCCTGGAAGTTTTGTGCTCTACTTTATGTGTACTGTGATTGCTTCTCTTGCTATGCCATTCATTTCTGATTTAAATATCTAATGACGCTCATCAAACAACATTTAAACTTTCTATGAGATCCTGTAAATGTTCCTCTAGATCATATTATGAGTAACAATGGATGAAATGAGCTTCAGTGGGAGGCTGCAGTTCAGTCTGGGGGCTCTGCAGCTGTTTGCGATGGCAGTAGAACACGTCAATTGAACCGCAGCCATCCAGTTAGTGGCATTTTGCCCATGAAGTGATGTATAAAAACAGTATTACTGGTACAGTTGTTCCATTTCTGCATCATTTTCAGGTTCAGCACTGGTATGGCCTGTGGCCTGCACTTTTCTTGGTGATTAAAAATAAGCAAAAAGTGGTACTTTAAGGTGGCGGGAGTAGCAAGAATGAAATTACTCAAGATATGCCTCTTTAGCATTGAAAAATTGGTCACAAGCCAGTAGTTAATTTATTTTAAAGTAAATTAATCTTGGGGCTGACAAGTGTAGTAGCTAATTTTCTAAGATGGGTGTAAAGTCTTTTCCCCATGTCATAAATGTCAGGATTAAACCTAAATTATTTATAATATATCAGTGACCTTAATTTCATTCATAAGCTACATACTATGTAACAGAAATTCAATTTTGTTGAATGTTGAACCTCATTTCTGAGTGCAAACTAGTATAAGACACTCTGCTAGTTCCTGTTAGGAATAAACAGATGGGCAAAAAGTAGTTCCTGACTTCAAAGAGCTCACAGAGCATGGTTGGAGACAGGTATAAACAAGTAGGGATAGTAGGTCAAATGCGATACTTGAAGGGGGTCTTTGCACGTGCAAAGCCCTCAGTAAATGACTGTTGAAGCAAAGTGTGTTAAGGAATTCCCTTCAAATTTCAGTTATTTGTTTGTCACCATGAACTTCCTGAGAGCTGGCTAAAACGGTGGTTGCCATTTGATGTTGTTTAGTCTAACATTCTAAGACTTAATGCAACATAAAAAATACACAGTTTTTCCTGTCTTACCAGAAAAAGTAGAAGCCAGGGGTTGTTGTTTTTTCTTTGTGCTTTTTCTTTCAAATATGATTTCCCTCAATTCATTTTTCCCTGAGGCTATTGAGGAGGAGGTTATATTCTGAGGTGTGTTTTAAATAAGTTGAGGAAAGTAACTCGGTAAGTGTGAAGTGCAAGGTTAATCTGTGTGCAGGGGAGACAGTGAAAAACACCTCAAAGGTAAAGAGCAACAGAGTCAAAGGAACCTAGGAAGTTTCTCACGGACCCTTTTAACATGAGGACTGGGACTGTGCTTGATACAGGTTGGAGGAGACATAGGTAGTGGTTCAGAGACTGTGTTCCAAAGTTAGACTGTAAAGTTTGAAGCATGACTCTTCCATTCAGCAGCTGTATGACCTTGGAAAAGATAACCTACCTCTCTGAGTCTCAGTTTGCTCATCTGAAAAATGGCAAGAGTAATAGTGTCTACTTCATGGATTTGTGAGAAGCAAATGAAATAATCCATAGAAAGCACTGACCACAGTGCCGCTTGCTTAAAGAAGAAACAGTAACATATTAGCTGTGATTGATTATATGTGCCCCATTGTGGAGGAAAAGAATGACTTCCCACATTGTTTGAAAGAGTAGCATATAAAGAAGATGGTTTGGGCATTGGCATTTTGGTCACATGGAAGTAAGGAAAGAATGGACATTTCATTTAAATTCATGCAGCACTGAACATTAAACAAAGTTTTTTTGGGATAAGCATAATGATGGATTCAGATATTTTAGAATGTTGGACATAATGGATACCCAATTCAATCCGTTTTTATTGGAGTCGATGAAAATGACTACATAAAGATTTAAGAGGAGGGGGACATTCTTTTCTCCACAGCTGGTCATGAGCCCAGTGTAGTTGGCAGTAAAATGGATTGTTTGGAATGTCTCCCTAAAATCCTGTAATTTAATTTTCATTATTTATATAACACAGTCAGTATACGTGGCACTTTATTACACACACACAAGACCAAATTTCTGGCCTGTGTAACTTCACCAGTGAAGATGCTGTAAGGGAAATATTTGTATCTACCGAATTAACTGCTACTTGGTAAGGTACCACTGCTGTGTTCCATGGTCCTAATCAACAGGGGGAAACAGTGTTGGAGGTGAAATAAGGGGTCTGAAAGTGGAATAAATAGTGCTGGGATGGTAAAGGGACCTGTGTTATATACTACATATAAAATCAGGGTCTTTGAAGAGTCCAGGAAAACATGTTTTTGAATGTTGAAATTAGAGAAGATAGTAATCGAGTTGGGATCTACTAGGTAAGAGGAAACTTTTAAAATCATTATCAGTTTCCTTCGGTGGCGTTTTACTTATTTTATACACTTTTAGAAACAAAAATTAGAAAAGAGTGATTTTCCTGATGTGTGACTAAGAAAATCCAGTGAGATCAAGGAATAGTATTTACTTCTGGAAACCAGGAGTTGTTCCCACAGTTATTGCATTGGCCATGTTAGAAAGGTGCATGATTTATTGGACTTAATTATCCTCTGATTATAGTCCTTGGTTTTTGAAATAGCCATCTGAGCCAGGAATAAGCTAATAATTTATGACAAGGAACAGAAGGTAGTTTCACAATTGGCTTAGTAGTTTATATTGAGTAAAAAATATATTCTTGAGATTAGCAAGAGGAATCAGAATTGAGGACTCTGTAAGCATTCAGGGTTAATATTTGCTCAGCATATGGTAGTATGCCAGTAGGAACCAGAAAGAATAACACTCAACCCTTGAACAACATGGGTGTGAATTGGGCAGGTCCACTTATATGCAGATTTTTTTCAATAAATACCTGTACTGGTTTCCATCCGTAGTTGGAAGTCCATGTCTGTGGAGGGCCGACTGTATGCATTGATCTATAGTTAGGGAACTTGAGCATCCATGGATTTTGGTATCTGAAGGGGTCCTGGGAACAATCCCCTGTGGGTACCACGGGGCAACGAAGTTTTTGGGGAGTCAAAATTATACATGGATTTTTTTACTGTGCAAGGGTCAGTCGGTGCCCCTAACCAGGTCATTATTCAAGGATCAACTGTATTCTGACTACATTCCTGGGCAAGATCTGTGTGTGGCTCTGGAATCTAATTGTCT
This sequence comes from Eptesicus fuscus, assembly GCF_027574615.1. NCBI lineage: Eukaryota > Metazoa > Chordata > Mammalia > Chiroptera > Vespertilionidae > Eptesicus > Eptesicus fuscus. The sequence goes on along the minus strand of NC_072484.1, from coordinate 38,955,108 downwards.
TACAAATCGTTGAAGTTGCTGACCACTGCTGGAGATTACCACCTAAACAAGACTACCACCTTGATGTAGTGTCTTCCTTCCCAGGATCCCCTTCCAGAATTTTCAGGTAGCAAAGCAATAACATCCCATGTTAATCATGAAAGTACATGAAGCAAATCATTTCACACATTTTGTATTTCAAGAAATTGGTATTCAGATGTTATCCTAAATTTTACATATTCACATCTTTAAGCATCGCTCAGACTTAAAATTACTGAGCATTGTAAGAGGTTCATGTGAACACACAGGAGACCACGGGGTTCTTGCAATGGGAGGGTGGGGTTGGTGAGGTCACAAAACCTCTTTCTTCCTCCTGGTTGATGGTAAAGAGCATGAGCACTACGCTATTTGATGGGGATTCAAATTCTGGTCTGGCTTGATAAAGCAGAGTTGTTGTTTTATATCCTCATCCTTGTTTTTGTACATCACCCAGTCACAGCACAAATGACAGTGTGTTTTCCAAAAAGGTCTGGGACCAGAGCAGCAGGTCACAAAGCCAGAGTTTTATAGCATTGTTTTTAAGCCTCTTTGGCTGAGTTCAGTTTCCCTGGGAAAAAGTTTTCTCTCCATGCTCAAATAGTGCGTCAAAAAGATGGCCCAGGAAATGTTGGGTAAATGTCTTGGAAAATGTAGGTGTCGACAAGGTTTTGTTACGGAAGTTTGCACCTGTGTTTTTTGTTGTTGTTGTTGTTGTTTAGTTTTTAATTCTCTTTCTTACAAGGGCTTCCAATCCTTAAATTTTTCACACAGTGGGCATAAATAGACACCAGGTAGCTGTAGATGGCTAGCTATATAGCTGTATATTGACTAGATAGATCTACAGGATGTCAAAACAACTAAACATTTTCATATATTTTGTCAAAACAGCTGACCAGTTCCATGCAGCCCATCAGAATGTTTTACTGTAACTATAAGCACGAATGTCTATCTGACAGAAATTGTATTCACAGTATAATTGATAATATGATTTCGAAATGCATTCAGCCGTAGCCTTTTCGGAATCCTGTCATAGAATATTATTTTATACCATCATATTTTTTAAAAGACAGCATGGATAGCATTGAATAGAAAAGTGCAATTAAATTGAAGTGCATTTTAGATGGCAGTGCAGCCTGCCTTGCTTCAGCAAAGATGTTTGAAGTTTAAAAACTGGAGAAGTGGATTTGTAGTAAAGCTCGGTCTGTTTTAAAGAACTGGTGACTCAACAGCTGTTGGGAATCCGTCTGGAAGCGGCTCGGAACTTTGGAGAATGTTTCTCCTCAGGAGCTGGAACATGATCCTCCCTCAGCCCACACAATGCAGGGTCTGTGCTGTTCTTTCTCGGATTCTTTCTTTTTCTCCATTTTCCCCTCTTCACTTACTCTGATTGATGGAAACACGTGCTGGGAGCTTTCCCTGACATTCTTTCCAAACACTGAAAGTATGAAATGTTATGGTGGTGCTATGTCTATTTTTGAACGTAAGGCTGTTAATGTAAAGCCTGTGTTGATATATTGGGATGAATTATAATGGTGATATTATTACAGCCTTCAGAGCTGAAAATTTATTATTTTTCTCACCTACACTTGGTGGCTGATACTTGATCATAGGAACATGCTGTGCATATGGTTAATTTGGGGCACTTATTTGCAGATTCTCAAAAGTTAGACTTTATCCTTCCTTATGCCTTCACCAGGCCCCCCTCCTTTTGTTGAAAAACAAATAGAAATATAATCCACCATACACTCACTCAGCCACTCCTTGTTTCCTAGTCACTGTCATTATTATTATTGCTTACAATGAAGATATTTTTGTAAATGTTGACTGTGCAAATACAGTAAAAATAGTTTGGCCTGTTGGAACTGCTCATATGACTTTTTTACTTTTTAACCTTTAATTCATAGTTATCTGTATTTTAAAATGTTAAAATGTTGCCGAAACCGGTTTGGCTCAGTGGATAGAGTGTCAGCCTGCGGACTGAGGGGTCCCAGGTTCGATTCCGGTCAAGGGCACATACGTTGGTTGCGGGCACATCCCCAGTGGGGGGCGTGCAGGAGGCGGCTGGTCGATGTTTCTCTCTCATCAATGTTTCTAACTCTCTATCTCCCTTCCTCTCTGTAAAAAATCAATAAAATATATTTAAAAAAATGTTAAAATGTCTTTTTATTAAGGAGACACATTGGATTTAAATAAACAACAGAAATAAACAGTACGGAACATGTAGTTCCGAGTGGAATTCTTAAGTTTTGCAAAAAATAACATTTGGGCGAGATTATTTTTAAAGTCGGTCTTGCTATGGCATAGGTTCTTTAGGGACCTATGTCTCCCTTGAACATTGCTGTATCCCTTGCTCCTAGTATATTGTCTCGTCCAGAGAAGTTATTTCATTACTAGAGGCCCGATGCATGAAATTTGTGCAAGGGACTCGGCCCTCACAGTCCCGGCTGCCTCGCGGCCCCACCCACTGGTCGTTCTGAAGGTCGTTCCGCCATCAGGTCTAATTAGCATATTAGCTCTTTATTATATAGGATTATTCACTAAATGGGTGTGAATGAAAAAGTGAATGGGATGATTCAACGCTGAATTTATTTATTTGATTTTTATAATTTTAATCCTCACCCAAGGATATGATTTTATTGATTTTAGAGATAGAGAGAGTGAGAGAGTGAGAGAGAGAGAGAGAGAGAGAGAGAGAAACATCAGTCAGTTGCCTCTTGTACATGCCCTTACTGGGGTTAGAACCCACAACCTAGTATGTGCCCTAATTGGGAATTGAACCATCAACCTTTTTGGTGTATGGGATGATGCTCAAATCATCTGAGCCACCTGGCCAGAGCTCAGTGCTGACTTCAACAAGAATTCACTTCCTTGGCACCTGTTGCTTGACTGGAAGACAAAACTGTTTGGTCATAAATGATCGCAAAAAACAAGGTGTCCCCTCAAAATATATTCATACTTTAATAGCTGATAGCTCAATTTTGAAAATGAAATGTATTTTAATAAGCACTGCCTTTATAATTATTCAAAGTGTGTGTATACATTTTTGGGATACCCTATATATACATGTAGTAATAGGGAGAAGTATATGTATACATACATATATACAATATTAATAAAAGTTTGTAGTTAGGTGGCACTTGCTATGTGCCAAGCACAATTGCAGGCATGTTCTATACAGACATTTATGTAAAATTCATAACCATTTTGTGAGGTAGCAGTTATTATTAACCTTATTTTGCAGATGAGGAAATTGAGGCACATAGAGGCTAAGCCATTTTTCCAAGGTCCTAGGCTTTTAATGGGCTGAGCCCAGATTTGAACGTGAACAGTTTATCTAGAGTCACTGCTCGTAGTCATGACTCTCTGCCCCCTCTGACTATGTACCACATGCACACTTCTATATAACACAGGTCTGTGCATGATTTATCTTACCTACTGTGGGAGTTCTGTAGAAATACACTTAAGTTTAAATGTTAGTAAAAAGTCTTTAGCTCTCTGAGCACTGATCTCATCAGTTTTTGCTTATTCAAGCTTTTAGAGTTGATTAATAGTGTGTATGTTGGTTTTTCTCAAGTATTACATTATGGACCCTGAGCAACAGGTGATTAATTTCTGCCTCATAAAGATTCGATACTGCCTTTAGGAATTTACTTACAAAGCATTGAGTATGCTTATAACATACTCATAGAATTTGGTTCTCATTTGTGGTAGGTGTGCATAAGAAGTATAGTTAGAATCTGGCCCAAAGAAACTTACAATGAGGTCTGGGAGATAAACTGATAATTTATAGATGTAAGAATGAAAAAAAGGTCTCCAGAAGAGAAAGTGTGGAGTCTTGGGAATTTTTTCTTGTGAGAGATATTAGGAATTATATTATCTAAGTCTCACATTGGTAAGGCAGTTTGAATCCTTCGAATCAGGAGAGTCCAGCTCTGGAGTGAGTTATTTAAGCTCTTTGTGACTCATTTTCCTTTCCTTGAAAATAAGATGATAATAGTAATACTCAGCTCCTTAGTTTATGTTGTAAGGATTAAATGAGGGAATAAACATAAGCGAAGTACTTTAAACATTCTCGAACAACAGGAAGTGCTCAATAAATATTATCATTGAGCTTATCATTTTACAATTGAGGAAATTGAATCCCAGAAAAATTAAATTACTTAAGGTTAACCCAACTAGCTAATGACAGAGGCAGGACTGGAATCTTGACACACATGTAGTTAGCGCTGATAGCATATGCAGTAGAATTGTTGTGAAGCTAGTCTCCACTTGACAAGTAATAACGCATAATTTCTGCATTTACTTTGAATCCTGAATATGTGCTGTACTTTTTGCTGTCCTTCATTTTTTTCTTCTGGGGAATACATATTGGGTGATTTTTTTTTTTTAATGTTTATGTGCCAGTATTATGAGAAGGAAAAAAAACACACTTTACCATACCTTTTTTTCATACATAATCCAGGTTTCAAGTGTATTAATTTTGCCGAATGCCATGGCAACAAACATATCTGTTTTCAGTTCATGAAAGGTATTTTGGGAATTATTGGCTCCTGCATGCTTAAGCATTTTCGTCTTTCAGCTATACACTATGTATCCTCTTCATTTTGTTTGTGCTTCTATTCAGAATGAGAATAAAAGCAGTTAGTTTCTGGGTTGTAATATTCTTCAGTGAATGGTGGCTTTCTAAAACAGTAACACCTTGACTGGAAATGAAAACTCTTGTGTATCATAAAAGATATTCTAATTACTGCATCTAGTTAAAAGGAGAATAAATCACGGGAAGATTATTTTAAGTGCCTTAAATATAATAAAAAAGAATAATGGACGGTGAGCAGCTTGACAAGTTTGATGAATTCAGACTATGGCTTCGTTCTGCTGCTTTCTAAGGGAAAAGGAGAGCATTTTACTTTCACAGTCTATTGTCAAAGATAACTTTTGTTGGAACAGGTAAGGGAACCCCTATCTTTGTTGAGCACTTGCCTTGTACTAGGCATTAGCCAAAGAAGTCCATTATCTCATTTAATCTTATTGAATCCTCCCTGATCTTATAGATAACATTGTCCCCATTTTACTTCTCAGAAAAATGAGGCCTAGTCAGTGAATTTAAATAAGTTACCTCAAGGTACACTGCTGCTAAGTGGGACCAGGTGTGCCAGCCTGCGGGACGTGGCACCAGAGCCCACGCCCTTTCTCATTATTACATTGACTGTATTGTCACAGATAACAGTTTCATCCCCCTTCCTATCTAATGGTTGTGTCCAAAAGAGTTTAATTTTTTTGAGCCTCTTTAATATGGAAACAATCAGGTGATTGTGAGCATTAAAGGAAAAGAAAGTGTAAAACCTCTTTGCTCGGGGCTTAGGACACAGCAAATGGAATAGTGTCTGGAACATTTTTAAGTATCGCCAACTGACAAATGATGTGTTTCTAACTGAGCATTACTTAAGAGTTTTAGGCTATATTTAATTAACTAAATCTTCATTTGTGTCTGTAAATTGAACATTATGGCTATGGAGTTTTTCAAAATGTATTTTACAGATTAAAATGGTGATGAGAATTGCTAAAATATTAGGAATATTTTTAGGGGGTTTGCATTAATAAGTGTATAAAATTTAATTAATTTGGACATGAGATCAATGCTATTGTGACAAATTGCATGTTCAGGTGTTGGCTACATATGTATGTTGGTCATTGCTCTGTCTGTAGGAGGCTGAAAATGTAAATGGTTGGAAAATTAGGTTAGAAGCAAATATTTTTTTATTTTTGCATTGTATTTTTTCTATAAAGAATATTATTACTGGTGAGGTATTTTGCAAACATTTATTTTCATACAATAAATATGAAACATAACTTCTTTGGTGGCTACCACACTTACTTGTATCTCTTACAGTTCATTTGGATGCTAATTTGTAGACTTTTTTTCCTTAAGTCTGCAAAGGAAGTAAGAGAAATTCAGAATACATAAAATACAGAAGTTGTATGAGTGCAAATGTCTGCCACTCTGAAGAAGATACATGTTTTAAATAATAGTCAAGCAAATTAACTTTTAAGATTTTATGTGGCTATTTGACTCTGTATTCAGCATTCTGTTGATGGCATTTATGGCAACTATATTCATGGAAACTCACTGGAACAAACTCTTTGGTATTCTTTTCACAGGATCTTAATATTTTTTTTCTTAAATATCTTTTGAATTAAAAAATAATGTAAAATAATCTATTTCCCATGTTCATAATTTTAAACCTAATTTTCATACATTCACATTTGTAGGTATACACAAACACTAGACCTACATTTTCCTCATGTTCAAATATAAAATCTTATAGAATCTTCTATCAACCCATTACTTCAATTCAGGTTTTTGTTGTTGTTGTTGGTGGTGGTGGTAGTGTGGCTGTGTGGTAGTAAATATAAATCCAGATTAATTTTGGTCTTGGTCTTTCTTTCTTAGTCAAGCATAGGTGGAAAAGTTTATTAATGTTATTACCTAATGGTTTTCTAACTATGTTAAATAATGTCATGTTCTCTCTTCTTTGACATATTGAGTCAGTTGAAGAGATAAATAAGTACAGAAGGGATGAGTGTGGCTCTATAATCAGGGATGAACGTATTATGATCCATCTTGATCCCATAAGCAGATAAATTATTTCACAATTGCATTATTTAGAAAGTGAAAATACTACTAGATTTTTAGCAGAGGTGCTGGTAAATAAGCTCATCTTTCTTGATTTTTTTATAACCAAGTTTTATTGTAAATTATATAACTACTTACTCAAAAATTTACTTTTATACTGATTTGTTTTTGAGAAATATGCTTAGAATGTGTATGCAAAATATTTAAGGGACAGAGTAAATAATGGACCCGAATCTAATGTTGTTGCTTTAAGATTATTTTTTATTAAGAATAGAGAATTTAATGTTATTGAGAATATTCAGTTCAGATATAGATTAAGAAATCCGAATACTGTAAAATACCCTTATAGGTATCTGTGTTTAAAAATATTTTGTGGCTACCACATTAAAATGATCATGTTTTCTTAATTTATAGTGATTTTTTCCAAATTAGATGAACTAGGATAACATGAATGTCATAAAAATAGAAGCATTCTAAAATTGTTTACATGTTAAAAATGCAATTTGCAATGTATAAGGTCATATAAAGGTTAAATGATATTAAAGATAATAATATGTATAATGAAATTGAGAAAAGAGCATTTAACAGGAATTTATCTCTTTTTTATGATTGTGGAAGGCAATAGGGGATCTTTGCATTATTAATACTCACATGGTAGCATTTTCAAATTCATTGGTCTGCAAATAATGTATGGAGTTCACTATGTGAAGGGATACATTTTCTGCACAACTACACACACGTGCAAGCACTCATGAAATCAGCAATGTTGGAGGTCTTATTCTTAAAATATATTCTTTACCTATATTATATTTTTTGTTAAATAAAGTAATTTGAACAAAATGAATATGGGCAGAGTCTTTCAAAGGAATAGTAAGTGATTAAATTTTTGAAGTGAAAAGGATGAATGTAGTTCTGTGGACATAGAGGAAATCTTGAAACACCAAAACACTGGTTTATTGATAAAATAGATGTTCATGAAAGAGAAGTTGTACCCTTTCATTTACTTTCTCAATTGTGAGACTTTTATATGCTTCAGACTTACTGATTGTGGAATAGGGTCACATTTGTTGAGTTATTATATATGAAGAATAGTAAATTCATATGCAAGGAATTTCTCTAACTTGCTGCAAAGATGTAGTAAACATGGCTTTTATAATTCCTCAGAAAATATGGTTAAACTTGTGATTAGGCAAACTAGGGGCATGGTATCAGATAATACAAATTACCCTGCTCCCCCAATCAATTACGTATAGTAATGAAGACCTGCAAATTAGTAAAGATGTTTGTAATCAATCAAAATAGATGTCATCAAGTTGATGAGTTAAACTTAATTGTATTGGGCAGATATTGAGCATCCATTTACTCTTTTATTTTTTAATCCTCACTGGAGGATATGTTTTTTTATTAACTCTAGGGAGTGGGGCAGGAAGACAGAGAGAGAGAGACATCAATGTGAGAGAGAAACATTGATTGGTTGCCTTACCGATGTACCCCTACAGGGATCGAACCCGCAACCCGGGTATGTGCCCTGACTTGGAATCAAATCCCAGACCCTTTCATGTGTGGATGACACTAACAACACCAGCCCAGTCCCATTTATTATTATATTAGACAAACTATCATAATTATTAAGTGGGGAGAAATCCCATGCTTTTTTTTAAAAAGGTGTTCTCTGTTTTGGGGGTTCTACAGATTTACTGTGATATGTCTGCTGCTTTAAAAAATTTATTTATTTTGCTTCTTAAATGTGCTGATTATGTTTCTCTCAAAAATTCTGAAAACTTCTCAACTGACAGTTTGTATATTGCCTCTTCCTCATTCTCTGTGTTTTCTTTACGGATCTCTGCTTGGAAGGCTTTAGAACTTTTCATTCTATACTGTGTCCTTTTATATCTGTTTTGTATTTTCACTCTTTTTTATCTCTCTGTTTTATCCACTGAAATATAAACTCTATTAGGATCAAAGTCTTTGTTTTCTTCAATAATATATACTAAGTGTTTGTAAGAGTGACTCATGCAGAATGGACACACAATGCATAATAGAAGTATTCATTGATGAATGATTTCTGCATAATGTCTTCTATATTTCAGTTAAATTAGCTTTTATTTGGTCTAATCTGTTGTTTAACCCAAGTTCTGTTTTCTTAATTTCAATAGCGATATTTTTAATTTGTCAATGTTCTATTTGGTTTCATTTCAAACTTATCCTTTCATTGTGATTTTTTTACTCTTTCATCTCTATTGACATTTTAAATACATTTATCTTTTTAGTCTCTTTCAAAATGGTGTATTTGTCAAGATCTTGGAGTGCTAATCTTCCTTTGTCTATTCGCTCTTCCATAGTAAATCGCTTTGCATATGTTTCTAATTGTTTATTGGGAGCTCATCTTCATCTGGGGTGTTCATTTTCTGTGGAAGTCCCATGAGCTCTGGGTTATGGGAGAATTCTTACAAAGTAGTTTTGTTAGCTTCTGCCAGTTTCCCGAAAGTTTCATTGGTCTGGGATCAGTTTTTACATTAATGGCTTGGGATTCCCAAACTAGGCAAATAGTATAAATTTAGAATCTTCAACTGCATATGGAAAATATTTGGAGGGTTGATTACTCATAGGCAGTTCTCTCTTTGCCCACCAGAGCCCTAGCCAGAACCATGCATCCGTGCCACTTCCCTGAATCAATGACTTGGAGTCAGTATCTTTTTTAAGCCCTTGGCTTTGTGTAGAAGTCTTAGGACCTATCCCTGTGTGGGCATTAAAACTCCAGCCCTTATCCCTTAGGGCCAAAAGCTCTGCTAATGTTTCCAGTTATGTGTTTTCCACTCTGGTTTTGAATTCTCTCTGGGAAAGTGAGTTTGGGTATGTATTTAAACTTTTTCATTGTTACATTTTATTCAGTATTTTTATGTCTTCTTTTTTTGGGGGGGGGGGGCCGGTGGACTGAATTATCTTTGACCTCCATATTGCTGAAACTAGAAGTGCTTTCTCATTTCTAAGCTCAATTATTATGTGGATATTTGCTTTCTGTGCCTGAATGCGGTATGAAATGGGCTTCTGAGCCTGGAGAGCTCCTGTCAGAAAAAACCAAGCCTTCATTCTTTCATTTTAATCTATAAGATAGTCTGATAATGTTCTTACATATAACCATCTAGAGGAGATGAAAACAGATTTGTTCTCCATCTTTGTATCTGTTTGTTGAAGGATCACTGCATAAGATATGCCTTACATCGCTGTAATTGTTCAATGGCTTCACTTTCAATTTAGCATTTAGGTTAATGTACTGGTACATCAGTAGCATGATCAACTCTGCAAGTCTTGGGTGAATCTGGACAGTTTGTCACCCTAATCTGGGATCCCTTCCAGAGACCAAGGAAATCCTTTAAAAACTTTCCTACTGTATAAGCTCCTGACTCAGGCATCATCTATGGGATTATATTCAGACTTCTTTGTTAGGACATGTTTTAATATATGCAAAGAGTAAAGATATTTTTTAATCTGAAAAAAGGCCCTTGAAAGGATCCTATTGGATAGGAAAAATATCCCCAACCATTGAGAAGGTCTAGGAGCATCATCAAGACTTATTTTGTTTACGTTGTCTTTTGGGGAGGTGGGGCTGGTGGATTATCCTTTTAGAGCTACGTTCAATATTATTGTGGCTGGGCTGGAAAACCCTCAAGAATGAATTTTATATTGATTATATTGCAGACATCTGTGAGGCAAAGTAGAGGCAAATGACAACATACTTATTTACCAATGATGCAAATCAAATGAGCAAGTGGCAAATATCCCCCACACAGTTACTCCTAACACTTTTGCCCTTTTTTTCTCTTGATTTGAACTAAAGACATACGTATAGACTCTACACCTAGACTAGCTAATCAGAGCCCACCATCAGAATAATCTTCCCTGGGTAACTCACCAGCCCCTCCAAAAACAGCTTCTAAATTATGAGGACTTCAAACAATGCTTAACGTCCTTGGCCACTGCAATTAACTTAAAGACTCCCTCTTTAACACACACACATGCACATATGCATGCACACAAACTTTTTCTGTTTTATGAGAATGAGACTCCTGTTATTGACAGTGCATAACTTAAAATCCTAGGCGAAAGGGGAAGAAACAGTTGAGAAAGGAAGGCAGTGTGGCCAAAATGCTAGAGCATTTTTTTTTCCAATTTTTGCAAAGGTTGATACCATAATACTTAGCTTTTTCTTAAGGGTTTTCAAGTCAGAAACTGGAAGTACTTTTAAAAGTAATGATGGGATACACAAAGAAAGCATGTTCCTTGTCCAGATTTATTCAGCTGCATCAACAACGTAACTCGAAATGTATATTCTTTAGGAATTTTAAAATGTTTATTTATTATTTATATCCTCAGTCCTTGGAAATCTGTCTTGTGGCAGTTCCATAATATGACTTCAATATATCATTCTGTCATAATGTCTTGTTTGTTGGGGCAGCATTCTAATAACTATACATTTTCTATTTTCTGATTCTTATTTTTGAATAATTCTTTGTGTTGACTTCAATTATGCTTTTGCAGAGTCACTAGTTTTTGAAAGTCTTTATATGTTTAGGGTGGCACTAGGTTAATGTAATTATATTCACTATAGTTCTGGTCTTTTGTAGATTTTTTTCCTATAGAGCTACGGTTTTATGGCCTGAAGCTGAAATGAGGTTTTAAGAGCTTACTGTTTACTCCCCACCCTTGTCCCCCACACTTCTGTTATTATATATAAATTCACTTTTGAATATTGGAGGAATTGAATTTCTATAATTCTTTTAAGAGTAATATTTTTTTCTGTATTTCACAGCAGGAAAAAAATTGACTTATTAACAGTTTAAATGTTCTCTGAGGCCCTTGAAGATCATGATATGAAAAACATAACAAAATATTAGTATTGATATTGCTTCTATGTATTTGCTAATGAAGGCTTTATAATTTTGAAGTCGAGGGACTACTTGAAACATGAATAATGAACAATAATGCTACTTTAGTATTTTACATTGGGGCCAGATTAGTCTGCTAAAAAGTATGAAGTATTGTTTTATGTAAAATGTATCTTCGATTGAGAAAGTGGAAACACATTTTTTTAAAAATAAAAGCTTTACTAAGATCCTTTTATGGATTTACTGGTTTGTTCTCATTTGTCATTGGATCATTTCCAGATGTAGAATATTACTTTCTTAAACTTGCTGTAGATTCTACTATCAAGACCAGGTGCATGTTGTTTTACAGCCATTTTCTTTCTGATTTTAATGCTGAAAGTCATAGAATGCTTGAACTGATAATTTGTTTAACTTGCTTCTATTAATTGGACCAAGGCATAACTTATATTTTTATCTCTTCTCTATTCTGCATTTTACTTCTGCTTCAATTAGTGTGCACCTCTTAGCAAAAAAGAGATGATTTTACTCTCTGTTTTAAGATTTGCCTCCAAGAAAAGTATTTTATTGCTACGTGTCTCAGTTGATCTGGTAGGGCTCACAGACAATGAGAGGAATAAGAATACTAATTTTTAAGGTTCAGTAGCATTATACTTTTTTAATTTCTTAGAATAATCTGAAAAAAGAATGTGTACTATTTTTGTTTCTAATAAGGCAATTTTGAAAATTTATGCTTACAAATTTTTCTCTCGTTTCTCTTACTTATATCTTAACTAAAACAAGATTGGACTCTACACTTATTTTTTCCCCATCTCTGCATAGAACTTAGGTTCATCATAGATTGCTAAGGTCTTCCCACCTTGACAATTTGTGGCAGGACATCATATCTTCATATGCTGAGGCCACTGACAGAATTTGCTAACTCACTACCACCACTAAAGATCACACTGAAGTTGAGAAATAGAGCATCACCAGCCCTGAAATGCTGTGAGACTATACTTAGCAGATTACTAGGAACACAGTTTCTCATGAAGTGTGGAGTCATTGGTAGTCTCAATGCAGATGATAACCCCACTGCATAGCCAGAATGAGAGAAGGAACAGAACCTCAGTTTTCTCATCTGTACAGAGATGATAAGGATTCCTGTGCACATTGCTTGTGAGAAGGGGTGAGAGGCATCAGACTGGCCTAAGGTAGGTGCTCACTTAGTTTTCTTTCACTCATCCACCACTGTGTGATTATGTTTACATTATCACAGAAACGTAGCAGAATATAAAGTAATGTGGTTTTTTTAAGATTTAATTTTTTGCCCTGTCCAGTTTGGCTCAGTGGATAGAGCATTAGCCTGCGGACTGAAGGGTTCCAGGTTGGATTCTGGTCAAGGGCACATACCTGGGTTGTGGGCTCAATCCCCAGTAGAGGACGTGCAGGAGGCAGCCGATCAGTGGTTCTCTCTCATCATAGATGTTTCTGTCTTTCTCTCTCTCTCCCTTCCTCTCTGAAATCAATAAAAAAATATATATTTTAAAAAATGATTTAATTGTTTAGAGCGATTTTAGTTTAGATTCATGCAAAATTCAGGAGAAGGTACAGAGAGTTCCCATATACCGCACTTCCAACACATGCACAGTCTCCCCCACCATCACTCACCTTGGTTACTGAGGATGAACCTAATCACAATCAACCAACCTTTAATTTACATTAGGGTGCTCTCTTGGTGATGCATGTTCTGTGGATTTGGACAAAAATGCAATGAGGCATATCCCTCATTGTAATATCATATAGAGTATTTTCACTGCCCTAAAAATCCTCTGTGTTCTGCATCCTCTCGCTCCCCTCCCACACCTTCCCTACTAGCAACCACTACTCTTTTTATTGTCTTCATAGTTTTGACTTTTTCAGAATGTCATATAGTTGGAATCATATAGTATGTAGCCTTTTCAGATTGGCTTCTTTTACTTAGTAATATGCATTTAAGGTTTACAACATGATGTTCTAAAAGCTATAGATATGATAGGTTTTACCATCTTGCAAAAGGGCCTTTAAACTGAAATTTAAATTTCACTTGAGCAGAGTCCTGATTGGCTTACACAGGAAGCAGTAGTGCTATGGGAAGGAAATAAGGCAGTTTCTAACTTTTAAGTCTCAACTCCTGCTCTGTTCTGTTTTACTCTGTCAAACAGTGGGGGAATCTGGGTTGACATTCTAGTGTTCAGTAACCTAAGCTTTCTCTTTCCCTGAGGAGGGGAGGGAGAGGCCTAGAGTGCATTGCCAATTTCACCATCCCATTCATGGATGTACTGCCACTTCCTCAATTATGTGTCTCCTTCCAGAAAAGCATCCACAGTGTTTGTGCAGTCATTTATTGTGTGTGTCTCTCTGTCCTCCCTCTTACACCCTTATCTAAGTTCCATCTAAGTTCCATGAAGTCCAGGTCTTGAACATTAATGCATCCTCAGTGCCTGGCACAGAGTAGGTACCCAGCAACGATTTTGTTAAAGGAAAGAACAAAGGAATGAAGAAGACACAAGACATTGAGAAGTGGAGGAACATCGAGGAAGAAGACAACAATATGATGATGAAAAGAATAGTCTTATATCTCATTTGGAATATTAGAAGGGATATTTACTTATTTATTTATTTTAGATTTTTATTGATTTCAGAGAGGAAGGGAAAGGGAGAGAGAGATAGAAACATCAATGATGAGGAGAATCATTGATTGGCTGCCTCCTGCACACCCTCTACTGGGCATTGAGCCCACAACCCGGGCATGTGCCCTTGACCTGCATTGAATCCAGGACCCTTCAGTCCACCGGCTGACGCTCTATTCACTAAGCCAAACCAGCGAGGGCCAGAAGGGATTTTTTTTAATGGTCATCATTTAAAATATTATACTTGCTCTGTTCTTGTGTTTGGATGGGACCTAGACATTTCATGGAAATTCAGTTACCTTGTGGATAAATGTTTGCGTAAAAGTCAACAAGGGTCTAGAAACTTATCTTTGAAGATACTTTCTCGTGCATTTCCAGCTCAGACTTGCAGCTTTAGGGGACCCAGGCTGCTAGGTGATCTTAAGAGCAGCTGGCAAGTCTCTAATGGGGTCCAGCTGTATGCCCAGAAAACGCACCTTCTCAGGATCACATTAAGTAGGTAGACCCCTGCCCTCCCTGGTTTCCTCTGGGCTTTATGGGTCCCCGTGGTCTGTTGCATTGATCTTGCATTTTCAGGTTTTATAGCAATTCTAAACATGTGAGGGTACATATTTGCTCTTTGATGTGCCTTTGATAGAAGCCAGAGTGCTTTACCTGTGCCTGCGTTTAATAATGATGGGGGGTCGCCTGCCCTGCAGCAGTTTGCTCTCTGGGGAGGCTGGTTCAGTGTGCAGCTTTTTTTTTTTTTTTTTTTTTGAGGTTGTTGATGGGCAGACTTTAATCAGGGGTGTTTCTTGTTTTATTTTAGAAAATGAAATCTATTAAATATAGTTAGACATGTGGTCCTGGTGTTTCGTTTTGTTTTTCATCAAATCTTGTTCAACTGTGCCACTTGGTAGACAAGTGGGCAGGATGGGGAAGCAACATACAAGGAAAAAAATGGCAATACTTATAGCACTGTATGGGCTTCGTGATTTCCTATTTCCCCCCATATTTTATCTTTATCTACATCTCTATTAAAAGGCAGTTATTGTATCCCCATGTTACAGATAGGGAAGTAAAGGCACATGAATTTTAGAGACTCTCATTGGTTATTGTGGATGGAACCTAAATTAGAATTCGGCACTCATACTACTAGATATGTGAAAAAAGACCAGATAGTCATGCCATTTCTGTGGACTTTTTCAAGGATAAGGGGACATTGGTTGCCTTTTACAAGTAGAACACAGAGTACATAAATGGAATCATGGAACCTTAGGGTCAGAAAGGCCTTCCACTCTATGCTGGCATTGTTTCTTCTGTCAGCTTGCAGGGTGATTGACTTTGCAGTGCCCTGATCTCTCCATTAAGTATATTCTAAATATATCAAACTAATGAGAGAATTGAACAAATCTTCATATGCTTATGTCCAGCAGCACTTGTCAGAGGTGGTCACATTATGGTTTTCTGTCTTCCTTTGTTTTTCAGTCTTGCTTGGCCACTAGCCCTCCCAAAGAAATCAGCTCCTTTTTTTATTCTTCCTTTAATTTGGATGATCAGCTAAGGGCCCCTCTAACCAACCCCCTGAGAAGCTGGTGTGATTAGTGGACGGCACCTGAGGTTTAGGATCTGAAGTCTAGCCATGGTGCGTTGATAAGAATGTGATGGCGATGATTTTTAGCTCCTTAATCCTGCTTTAACCACATCATTAGAATTGACAATTGTTTATTGAATACTCGCTTCATGAAGTGAGTGATTTAAAAAAATATATTGTCAGCTTAGTTTGTAGATCTTGTATGGCTGAAAAACAAAAGGCCCACTTCCTGTGCTTACTACTAATTTCTTATTTGTATGAATTGATTAGTGGAGTAAGTCCATCTTTGAAGTCATTCATGGGGGCAGACTCTATTAATAAAATAAAATAAAATTTAGGTATTATTTTTTTTTGTCCTAAGCAAGTTTTATTTAAACAAGGAGTAGAACAAGGAGTAGAACTAAAAATTTATTTTCTAAGCAGATATGCCATATTGTGTTCTCAGTGTTTGAATATAGTATTGATTGGTCATGGCTGATGTTTATCAGACTAAGCAAAGCGTGTTTGTATTAGTTGTCTCAGAAGGTTTTGTTTTTTTCTTTAACATTAATGAACCTCTATCGGAAATCTTGGAAAGTAGAACACACCCAAATATGATTTCTAATTTTTCAGGGCTTTATTGATATTCCAAGTCATCTGATGAGGACTGGAATCATTCACATATATGACAGGAAAACACTGTTTATTAATTTGTTGATTTTTTTTCCAATTTTTTTTATTAAGGTATTATATGTGTACATATTTTACCATTGCCACCCCCCACCCCACTCCCATATATGCCCTCACCCCCCAAAGTTTTGCATCCATTGGTTATGCTTATATGCATGCATACAAGTCCTTTGATTGATCTCTTATCTCCCCCCCTCTCCCTAACTTTCCCCCTATAATTTGACAGTCTGTTGATTATTGATCATAGCGAGTTGATAAATATTAGCTCTGATAAATTACTAGTCATATATTAGTAGTGGCCATATTAGTAGACAAATTATCCTAATATATTCATGCATAATGTATGTATGTGCACATATCTAAACTGGACTTGGAATGCTTGATTCTTTGCCACCTTTGTTGGGCCTCAGAAAGTAACTTTTTATTGCTCTCTTTTTTTCTATTGTCTGTTTACTGGATCCTTTCTCTATGCCAACCATATTGCTAAATAATGGGGATGAAACAATAAGACACAGTCCCCGCCCACAGGGTTGGAAACAAATGCTTATTATCCAGCATGATGAGTGTTAAAAGAGACTTAGATAGAAGATTCTCTGGTGGCCCCTAAAGAACCTACTCTGCTCAGAGATGTAGTACAAAATTTCACCAGGGAGCATCATTTGCAATCAGATGGTAGTTTCGTAGACTGTCTATTTCAAGTGGGCCCTTCCCTACATCTTCAGTTTTTCTTAGTCACAACTTCTTTACGCATTTGTCAAAAAATGTTTGCTGTTAATTTTGAACACTGATTTTCATGAGTATTTTTTAAGTGGCTATCTTTTTTATTTCATTTTTGTTCCTTCCTGGCTTTTAAGTATATTTAAAATTTGTTTATCTATATTTAATTTCTGCAGATTTAAAAACACTTTCCAAGCAGTCACCTCCTGACCCTCTTTTCCCCTTAGCTACCCCCCTCCCAGGGCCACCTCCCTTTCTTCAGAGCCCCCGCATAATGCTATTCCTTTACAGTCCAGCCATCTGCCTGTTTTAGCCTCTTCTTCACTCTCTCTGTTTCTTCTATATAGATTTCCCCATATGTCTGCTTCTTCCTTTATCCACAAGTCCAGACACTCCTCCATAGCTTTCTTACCACCCCATCCTGGTGTCCCGTCTGTTCATAAATAACTCTTTTATCCGCTTTGGAGTCCCAACCCCCACTCTTTCTAAAAAGAGTGTGCAAATAAATCTAAAGTGCCGGAGCCAAGATGCACAGCATAGTTGTGATTCAGAATAGACTTTCTCCTTCCAATCACCTGTTTTATTCCCCATTATTCGTTGCTTGCTTTCTTTGTACATATCTCCACAGTTTCCGTTCAATTTTTGTATAGTTCGGGGTGTGAAGTTATTTAATATCTTCCTGAGAAAGTTTTTGCCTCTTCCTGGCAGACCAATTTGCCCTAACCAGTTACTCAATTTTTCTGTGCTGCCAAGCAGTTGCTATTCTTGGAGTAGTCACGTTTGAACCTTTTGTTCTTCAGAAATTAACGTAATATGTCAGAAACAGCAGTCTCCCTGCCCGGGTGCTTGGCAACCCATAACTCTGTGGATGTGTTCTTTTGTAAGCCTGGGTTCTAGAATATGTGCCACAAAAGGAGTGTCACAGAATATTCTGCAGAAATGGCAATGTTGATAGCTGTCAGATGTTCTAGATGTTTACCATGTCCCATGTCCTTCTCCTTGCATTCTGTACTAATGGCAATCTCTCCCTCCTCTACATTCAAGAGCAAACATTGACAATTTGCTTCCCTTTAGAAATGTGTTACTTAGCCATCTCGAAGTTGTTAGTGTTTTTCGTTCCTCTTGTCAGCGATACTTTTACTCAGAGTCCCTGCAGAGATGTAACTCAGTAGGAAGCAAATCTAGGTAGGATTGCCTTGAAAATTGATCTGCAAAACAATAAGTGCTAACTATATTATTCCCTTTATTTAAAAAATAAATCTGAGGTATAACTAACTTGATTATGTGGTAACTAGTGATGACAATAAGTTAAGCCATGGCTAGGACCTCATTCATTCTCTTCCTTTCCTCCCTCCTCCCGCTCTCTCTCAAACAAAAGTTAAGTTAGGGATTAAAATGATTCACACTAAATTTCAGTAAGGGTGAAATGTCATGGTAAAAATGAAAGATGGAATTGTTTACTCCTGAGATGTTGAGAAAAATCTAAACTAGTTCTAGAGTCTTTAGGGGAGCTAAATATTTTACCAGTAACAAAATCAAGTCTCTGAAGAATGAAGTATTTATTTAGTTTTAAATGCCTCATACCATCTGAAGTTACCTTTGTTTATATTCAAGAAAGAGGTTTTAACTTCAACGAGAACATCAGAACAAACAAACAAAAAAAGAAATGTGAAAAATGAAGAAACTGAAAACAACAGCAATCACATACAGCTGATTCAGGTTCCTTTATTTGGAATTTAAAGTCAGTCAGTAATGAGCAATGTAAATTTCTTGGAGAAATGTAGGAAGGTCAGAAATATTCCTGTAACACTGATGCTATAGCCAGTTATAATATCTTTGCTGTTGTTGAGTTTCTGTGGATTCTGATTAATTAGTGTGTACAGACCTAAATTTGTGGCTTATATATATTTTTGCTTTTACATCTTGTCCAAAATATGCTCTTAGTACATCTTAGATTTAGGAATATTAAAAAATCACGCATAATTTTAGAACAGTTGTTGATTATGAGCAAAGTTTCAATTACAGCATATTTCTAGATTTGTTGACTATACAAGTATATAGTATATTGTAGATAACTTCTGGGCTCTGAACTAGGTATGAATGGATTGAACTATGGTGATGGTTCTAAGTGTGGTAACAGAACAAAGTTCTAAACCTCTTTTTTATTACATTAAGTTGTTTTTCTTACGCATACCAATTTACTTACCAAACATTAGGAAGCTAAAATCTAAGAAATATCCATCCATCAATGCAATTACATGTCACAGGGAAAATATTTCTTCGCTTGGAATGGCAGTGGTAGGAGAAGTAGCAGTCTTGTGTGTCAGATTTTTCAACCCTCTCACTCTCTGCTAAGTAGAATCATGTGATCAGACATTTTTGATTTTTTTGAAACAAATTTCTAAAGATCCAGCAAAATAGTTTCAAGGTAACCTTCAAGCAGGTACAAACATTTTAGCTCTCACTTACTCATGTTTTCTTCTAAATTGGCTGTGGTCTGCGGGAGCTTAATTAGTTCAGGCTCAGTGCAGTTGGTTTACACTGAGGGTGTGTCTATACTCAACATTTTTATAATAGGAAATACATTTTGCCCGAATTTCTTGTTTTTGTTTTTTTTTGTTTGTTTGCCAGTTTTAATTTTATCTTGGCAATTGGAAATCTTGGAGGAGGCCATTATAACAATTCCTTAGATTTTCTTTTATATATATATATTTTAATCCTCACCCGAGGATATTTTTGCATTGATTTTAAAAAATATATATTTTATTGATTTTTTTACAGAGAGAAAGGGAGAAAGATAGAGAGTTAGAAACATCGGTCAGCTGCCTCCTGCACACCTCCTACTGGGGATGTGCTCGGAATCCATGCCCTTGACCAGAATCGAACCTGGACCCTTCAGTCCACAGGCTGATGCACTATCCACTGAGCCAAACCGGTTGGGCTTTCCATTGATTTTTAGAGAGAGTGGAAGAGGGAGGAGGGAAAGACAGAGAGAAACATCAATGTGAGAGAAACAATTGGTTGCCTCCTGCATGCACCCTGACCAGGGCCCTGGCAGGGGAGGAGCCTGCAACACTTTACGCGCCCTTAACTGAAGTTGAACCTGGGATCCTTTGGTTCGGAGGCTGATGCTCTATCCACTGAGCCAAACTGTCTAGGGTATTTGCATAGATTTTCAAGTGAGACTTACCTCTACTTCTCTAAAAGAAGTTCTGTTCAATAATGTCTATTTCATTCACTTAGCCTGTATTTATTGAGGGCTTATGATGTGCATGGCATTGTGCTTTTTATTTGCTAGTACCTGAACTTTTAGAGAAGAATAATGAGTTCATGTGCTGTGTGTTTGGACTATCATCTGGTTGAATTTGCACCAAGCTATCAGCGATGATGAATTACAACCATCCGTGGTATTTATAGGCCTCAGAAACACCAGAGATGTGAATCTGATGTCTGCTGCCTCAATATTTCCCATCTTTGAAGGAATGCGTTTGTATTCATATGAATAATTTCTCACCAGTTTTCTTTCTGGAGAGAAAACAGTCTCTGAATTTATTGCAGGACAGAGAGGTTCAGATTCTCTTGCTGTTAAAGAGGCTTCTTAATCTCTGCTCACCTGATTTAGATGATCCCCTGTGTGACCCCCCAGGCTGGTGGTAAATCTGCCATTGCAGGTTTATAGATGGGTATGTGAAAGTAGTGTTGGTTATGGGGTTGACACTACCTGAAGGGTTCACGTTAGAATGAGGTTGCCACCCTGGTGACTTTGCAACCTAATTGGCTGAGGGAGACACAGGCCTGAGGTGGCTACTTTCCCCCTCATCTCTTTTTCTCTCTTCTGTAGTTTATAAGAAACCTTGTCTCAGGGGTGTGCGGTTGCACCTCGCCTGGGCTTCTACAGTGAAATGTGTGTGTTGAGACTCCCTGGGACAGCTTGAGTCTAGCATTTTTGTGGATGGAGCCCGGAGCAGGGTTCTTGACTTGGGGTCCCTGAAGGGAGGGGTCTCTCAATGTATATGTGCATCTTTGTATTGGGGGGAAAGCAAGTGTCTGTGAAATTTCTAAAGCTCTCATGGAGATTTGGTGACTCAACAGAAGTTAAATCACATGGCCACGGAAGAATGATTGGGATCTTGTTCTACGGATAGATCTGGCCCCCACCTTGGCCTGTTCATGTATTCTGAAAGCCTGAAAGCAACTCACAACAGTGAGACGGGCACCGGAATCCATAAGACCTTTTCTCAGGTTTGCTTCAAAGACTTTAGATAGACAATCCCTGGGCCTTCTGTAGAATAAAACATTGCTTGGGACCTTCCATATACAAAATAATTACCCAACTAATCTGGCCCCAAAAGATGTAGGTAAAATGAATCCAAGCATGAGAAGGCAGAGTAAACTTTACCACCAGCCAGGTCCCTTATTAGAGAGACAGGTGTGATATGTGCAGTATTTTTTGTTTATATATTTTGTGTATATTTCCTGAAGTGAAAAACATTTCCTTCCTCTTTGTGGTTTGGTAGATACATTGTTGAGTCCATGGAACTCCAAAGACATAGGGCTACTGATGACATACGACAGACAATATTGTATAATCAGTTGAAAAAGATAGCTGTAATGATATTATGAATGACTTCATGATGTCAACACTGATATCTGCAGAGGACACACAAATCCTAGAACAAAGACCTCTGCCTCAGGAGTCTTGACAGTGGATCCACTGTACCTTTAACGAAGTGTGTTTGCAGATAATGATGATCAATAATAGCCATCAGCTCATTTTCTCTTTTCTCATTTCTCTTTCTTCCTCCATGAAACTGGTGTGGGCCTCAACGTAGAGAGCCTATCACTGGACTGCTGTTTCAGCACCCAGGGCAAGGCAGAAATGAACTGATTTATTCCATCTCCATGAATGAGGGTGGTTTACTACATGTACAAGCTTTGGGCCAGTGGTCTGGGAATTGGACTCATTGTTAATCTAACTGGTTTTAGCCTTTTTAATCATGTATTTTAATAGGGAGGTAGCAGAGGGTAGGGACTCTGTGGCCTCTGGTTTCAAAGACAGCTGGTTCCAAACTCAATTCTTCATGACTTAATGAAGTTATTTAACTTTACCATGCCTAATTTTCTAACCTATGAAATGGGGTTAATTATATGTATTTTGCAGGGTTGCATTGAAGATTAAGTAGATAATGCATTTTAGATTTCTACCATAAATAAGGCCCTCAGATTTACTTTTCTTTATTACTAAAAAGCAAAGTAAAATGAGGAAATGAGAAATTTCACCTACCTGGTCTTCAGCTTAGAATATGATGTTTCTCCAGTATGGGTAGAAGGATATTTTTCTTTCTAGAGGTTCATTGACCATCAGGAAAAAAAAAAATCAATCATTAAAGGTTACATGGAAGAAAAAAGCAATGCTAATTAAGTGTGTGTTTTTATAAAGTAGAGATTTAAAATGTAAATTTCACTTGATTTGGAATTAATAATAGCATGTAAAACTTCATTTAGGCAACAAAAGAGATATTTAAAACTATACCTAAATCTGACATAATAGTTAAGAAAGCTGGCTTTATAGCCAGTGAAGGGGAAATAGAGTGAGAGAGGAAAGAAAAGAGGAGAAAAAGGGATAAGAAAAAGGTAGGAAGAGATGAAAGAAGGGAGACCTAGGAAAAGGAAGAGAAAGAAGGGACTGAGAAAGGTGAAAGGAGATGGGCTGGAAAAGTTCTGAAGCCTTAATTAACTGATCTTGTCACACACAGCTGTTCATTTGAGTTGTGGGCCTCAGAGTATTATTCCTTTTTATCATTGTCTTTTGAAATGCTAATTAGATAATTGACCATTGTTCACAGTGCTTTGGTTACTTTTTATTCTTAAACTTTTACAGACTAGTCCCTGAATTGGATACTCAGCAGCACACCAGATGGGAAATTATTCTATGGCCTATAGTTGCTAAATGACCACCACAGTAGTGCTTGGGTATATGAAATCCAGCTGAGCCAGATCTAGCCTGTGGGATGGTTAGCACAATTCTTGTAATAGTCCTTCATCAATAGGCTTTTATTTGTAATGGTCAAGGGAGTTGCCTTTTTATTTTATATGTATTTATTAGATTTAGTCTAATCAATAACGTTTTCTTGACCACATAAAGCTCATTTGAAGAATATCTACAAATGCTTAGTAGTATATCTTTAAATTCACATGACAGAAAAACAATTGCAAGCATAACAGTTGAAGAATCTGTTATTCTACTTCTGTCCTACTTAAATCATAGTTGTTTTGTTTTTATAAAAATTGAATTAGATAATGCACATGAAAGCAACTTGAAGAATATTTCACTTAGCACAAATATAAGATTTTATTTTATTATTCCAATAGTTATTGATAAACACCACTAGTAGTAATATATCTGTGGATCTTGTTGAAAAAACCTCTTGACCAACAGGACATGATCCAGTAGATGAGATGTCTGTCTACATATTTTACAAAGAGGATTAGTCATTTTTCTTTTATATACTCAATCTTATATCACCGGACCTCACATGTCTTTTTGCTCTGTAGAGGCAGAAAAATAGCATGGATTTTAAAAATGTAATCATTAAAATTATTAAACTGGATGTTAAAGATTGATTTCAATGATGTTTTTAAAATTTTTAATGAATATTTAAGTATAAATTTTCAGAAGCTTCTTTAAAATAATTGACATTTGTTATGGTCCTACACAGTTAGAGTATTGATGGTGTTTGTCATTTTAAATTTAGGTGAAATAAAATTTTATTGGTCTGATATGAAAAGCACAGAAATTATTTTCCTTTCAGTCTATTTTTCAAAAAATAAAATCATGTTTTTTAAAGGCGATACATTTATATTGTGGAACATTTTACACAAATACTAAAAAATAAAAAGGTGAAAATAATTCTCTTTTAATAATCAACCCTTGTAATGATTGATTGTATTGCCTGGTAGTCTTATGTATACACAGTCGTGTGTGTGCCCAGACACAATTTAAAAATTTATGCACTTTTAGATTAAAGTGAATTTTTTTGTTTGTTATATAATCTTTTTTTTTTCATATGTTTTTTTTTTTTAAGTTGAGGATTTCTGTCAGACATGATTTTATTTTTTTTCTTGGATTTATATAACATTTTTTTGTTTGTTTTCTAATTTATTAATATATTTACAAAATATTATTTTGGGGGTTTCTTAGGCCTGTTTTGTAGAAGTCATTTTCCATGAGTTGACGTTTTTGTTAAATTATTTTTCTCCCAGATTATGAATGTGTCAGACTATAAATTTGGCTGCACCCCATGTTTTGTTGATATGTAATATTCTCGTTGTCCGTAGTTTCTGAACAGTTATTGCTAGTTTTGTTTTTCTCTTACTACAAGATCTAATTGGGAATGTCATTTAAATTTCTAAGAGATCATCATCTGTGCACTTTAAAATGTTCATAACTGATTTCTATGTTTATTGCAGCATGGTCAGCAAAGAAACAGTATAGTTTCTGCTTCTTAAAATTTTTACGTTTTTTGTATCTCAACAAAAGTGATTTTGGGAAATTTTTAATGAGTATTTGAAAATGAGGATTATTTAAATTTTTTATTTAACTGGATCCCTGTGGACCTAGAAAGATGTGTTAAATTCTTCCACCAAAACGATATTTCTGTCATTTTTCATGCCTAATGATTCATGATGGCTGTTAATTTGTGGTAGATTACATTTCCATTTTTGATCTTCAGTACTCCTATATTTTATTATTTTTATCTCTTTGTTCTTTTTCCTTATATTCTAAGAGAACTTTTCAAGTTTGTTGTCTACATACTGGCATATTTTCTACAACTTTATGCAGATTTTAATTTTGTCAACATATTTTTACTTTACTTTCAGTATTTCTCCTTTTACACTTCTTCCTGAATCTTTTGTATTGGCATCTATTTATAGAGATACTCTATTTTATATAACCATCAAAAGTAATGTTTTCTAAAATTTACTTTTATTTGTTTCAGGGTGAAAAGGATTTTTAAAATCTGGTTCCTTTTGAATCATGAGAGCCTATCCAGCTTTTTATTTTAATCTGTAGATTTTTTCCCCCCTTTGTGGTATGTTTTTTGTTTTTTTTTTTTAAATAAGTTGAAAGTTAGCAGCTCCAAACTCACCCTTCTATATTCCTTTGTGATGCTGGACAACCTACGGTTATTCCTTTCCAGCTGTCCATGTTAACTTCTGCCAATGGGAGGCACTAGAGGAAGACTGGAAAGCTAGTGGAACAAGAGGGACACTTAGCCTTTCCTGTTCTCTTCATAATCACTTTGGCAGCCTCCGTTGTTTCACTTTCTGTTTTTTTTCCTACTTTCTAAAAATCAGCCTACTGGTACTTCCTCCATATTATCCCTGAAGGCTCTAAGAACGCACACTTTCCCCTTTGTTTCCCCCACTGTGACTCTGGTAGCTGTTTTCATTTCGCTGCTTTGGATGCCTCTTAAATCCACACCAGAGAACTGTAGATATGTGTTGCTTAAGCTACTCATCCAGCCATATTGGTCCAGGAGGGCAGCCATCTTCCACTAGTTAGTTTCTAGAAACTTCCTTTAAAAATAAGACTTTAGAAGGATGATAATATCCTAATGTCTCATATCTTAAATTGTTTTCTATCTAGCTGTTCATTGTCATGAACCTAATTGTATCTTATAAGTTGTGTGTATGTCACACATTATTAAGGGTAAAAAGGGTTATTAAAATGACCTATATCTTATAGGGCAGTGGTGGATGGACTAGCAAAAGGCACATGGTCTTCATCAGTGAACTCTCAGTGGGAAAGCTGGGGAAATAAGTAGAGATGGGAGTAAGCTAACCATTCTGGTGTGGATTTATTGGAGGACAGGGAAGGGAGAAGGAGGATAAAGGAGGCTTAATGTTATAAAATTTAAGTTTAATTTTTGTTTTTCAAAGCAGTAAAGATGCTTATTGACAGCTATATTTAAGGTCACTGCAGTGCATGAAATTAAATCAAAATATTATTCTTTATTAGAAGCTGGAATATAACATTTACATAACATGCTTTTAAGGTAATGAGTTAAGTTCATTATTTCT
The DNA here is from genome assembly GCF_027574615.1 of Eptesicus fuscus. Taxonomy (NCBI): domain Eukaryota; kingdom Metazoa; phylum Chordata; class Mammalia; order Chiroptera; family Vespertilionidae; genus Eptesicus; species Eptesicus fuscus. The sequence goes on along the minus strand of NC_072484.1, from coordinate 38,928,879 downwards.
TTATTACTGTAACTGTTTCAACTGTTTCAAGAAAGTTATTTCCATACTAAAAATACTGCTCTTGTGCTTGAGTCTGATTTGTCATAATTTTTACATGACGTTATAATCTATTGTTAGGGAATGATAATTCCATTTATTTTTGTTTCACGGGGAAAATTGTTAACCAGCTGTTTCAATCTCTCCAAATAAACTGGCTTCTAGAATTCCTAGTTAAGTAGCAATGCTGATTGATAGGAGTGTCACCATTTTTCTGACCCTCTCTGCCTTGTCACTGTGACACAGTGCAGAAGCCAAATAACAAATCTGAGCAAAGGAAAATAATCCAAGGCCTCAGTATTTCACAAACTGGCTAATTAGACTCTGAATTGTGAACAATAGGCCAGATGAAGAAATGCCACACATTTATAGTGGCCTAAGGAGCACAGTTATTTCAGAATTAAATCTTCTTACTAACTTTTATGGTTAACTAGTAATAGGAATAAAACGCAGAGCAACCTCAGAAAATTATGATTTGTGCCTATTGAATGACAGGCTTTCCTCTGTTATTCCTTTAACCTACTTATTGCTTTTTCTATATGATCCAATTTTCTTTAACCAGTTCTTTGCTCATAACTAACGCTGCATGTTCCTGTTCTAAAGTGGCTTCATTTATAAATTCTGAGAATATGATTTTCAGGGGAAAATGTAACTCAATCAGCTTTGCATGGTTTACATAATGTGATAGTTTCATATTTACTATGTGGTTAACAAGAAATAACTGTTACTGACAAAAATCAGAGAATTTAAAAACAACGAACATTTTGCTTGGGAGCCTATGTATATCTCATCTCTATATAAATACATGTAGACATCTATAAACATCATTGATCCTGCTCATATGCCTATGCCATATATATATGGATGTGGGATGGTGCTTGTTTTTATATATACAAGTCTATATTTATATAGCTGAAGAAGTGAAACATATTGCTTTTTATTTAAGTGACTCAGAGCCTCTATAAACAAGCTTTATTTTACAGAACTTTATCAACTTTGGGATGGTTAGATATTACCAAAGATTTGGTTTTCTGAAGGTCAAAGTTGGATAGGTTAAGTTGAGACACACTATGCCCTTACTTTTGGTAGAGAATCTAGGAAAATTATTATTCTTTGACAGAAATAAAATGTTGCTTTGGTTAACTTGATGTATTTGAACTATTCACATATGACATTGCTTTTAATTGTTATGAGTATGTGTGCTTGTTGGAGAGGATCTTAGAGGATAAGAAGTTTGAGGGATTAGGAGATAGTTAAAAGTGCTAAAGTGAATTTTCAGTTTCTTGGTAAAGTGTAAAGGGAGGAAATGAAACCCTTAATTCCCTTCTTTTCAGAATCATTTAGTAATCACAGTTCATACTTTATATATTCTGTAGAATATTTTAACAGCTGCCTTTGTAGTTGGGAAATGACACCTGGATTTTCTCAAGTTCTTTTTTTACGGCATCAATGGAGACTGCTACTAATTAACTATAGATGAGACAACGAGGAGACACGTGTACTAAGCCAGAAAATTCCAAGAAGAATGTGAAGACCCTGGAGTGTCTCCATTCAGCATATAAGTGTAACATGTATACAGCAGCACCCTTCGGCCTTATGGCCGGTCAATGCTCTGTATTACATATTTATAAAGGTGGGGGTTTTTAGCCTCTGAAATAATCCTATATAATAAAGATGTAATATGCAAATGGTTGTTACGCCGTGAAGCATAACGACTGACCGAGTAACGACTAGATCACGGATCAGCAGGAGGGTGGGGCAGCAAGCTACAAGTAGGCGGTGGAGAGTACAGAGGGGGCAGGGCAGCAAGCTGTGAGGGGGGGGGACGAGGGGGCGGAGGGAGCTACAGGAGAGCAGGGCAGTGGGCGGAGAGCTACAGGAGGGCAACAGCGAGCTACTGGCTACAAGTGGGCAGCGGAGAGCTACAGGAGGGGGCAGGGCAGCAAGCTATGGGGGAGTGGGGGACTACAGGAGGGCGGGGCAGCGAGCGGAGAGCTACTGGAAGGTGGCAGTGAGCTACTGGCGAGCTACTGGCACACGAATTCGTGCGCAGGGCTACTGGTAATCTTATATTTCTCACATTTGTTAAAGTACCTCAGAGATAGTTTCAAATTTCACATATTTTAAAGCACTGGTAATTGAGATAGTTGGAGCAGTGGTCTCTCAGCTGCTTAATTTTTAAGACTGAGATCTTGTTTGGAATCTGAGGTGGTTGATAATGTTGCTAATGTAAAATACTTTGATACTGTCCTGTTTTATCCCTACCATCTCTCCCATCCCCATCCCCTACTGCTAAAAATTGTTGGCACTCTGATTAGTACCCTTCTAATAATAATGTGATGAGTTTATGTCAAATGCTTGTTTTTCCTTACAAGACATGTGTGGATATGTGTAAATATGTAATAATGCAGGGAATGGAATTTTCCTTTTTAAGAAATTGGAGTGACATTTCTATTTATTAAAATGTTGGATAATTGCGAGGCTACACAAAACAAATACATAAGTTGAGGACTCCAACACATTTCTGTAATTCTCTCAAATTTTATGCATGTAAGCAGATTAATAGCAAAAAGTCTTGCCCTGGCTGGTGTGGCTCAGTTGGTTGGATCCTTGTCCCATACACTGAAAGGTGGTTAGTTTGATTCCCAGTCAGGGCACAGACCTAGGTTTTGGGTTCAGTCCCCAAAGGGAGGCAATATTTCTGTCTCACATGGTGCATCTCTCTCTCTCTCTCTCTCTCTCTCTCTCTCTCTCTCTCTCTCTCTCTCTCTCTCTCGTCAATAAAACAATAACAACAAAATATGCCACAAAAAGTCCCTCATGACTATTAAACACTTTTTATGTTACCAAATCAAATTTTGATTTTTGTCAATGTACCTTCATATATATTTGCTAAAAATGCTCTTCTAATGTTCATCATTACTGTTCCTGCTTTGTTTTTCTTCATCTGCCCCTCCAGCTCCACTCTGCATCCAAGAGACTAACCTTTAACAGTTGCATACTCTTTCTCTGTCTTCTGGTTTCTCTTAATTTTGATTATAAATTCTCACTGATTATTATTATTATTAGTGATTGTGTATTGTTTTAGGAAAGGTTAAACTAAAATTTGCTAAGTATTTTCTGTGAGCTAGTTTCTGTGCTTTTAGACATGTCATTTTACAAAAAAACTTCAAGTACTCCATTTAAAGTCAGTAATACTGAGGTTGAGATCAAATGATTGTCAATAAAACTGGAAAATGGAGGAACCCCCCATCTCTTAACTTCATGCTCAGCAGTGTTTCCATGGACAAACCCTGCCTCCACCACTCAGTTGCTGTATTATTATAACTATTACACACCACTTTGACATTTATTTTTTCACTCTTTCTCTCTCTCTCTCTCTCTCTCTCACACACTCTCTCACTCACACACACACACACACACACACACACCTCATACCACTATTCTACAGAAACTTCCTTTGAAGGCAACTTGATTCTTTAATCAGTAAGTCTGCTTTTCTAGTATCACCTCTGTTATCTTCATCCTCCTACCTCCTGGAATTAGGTTTGTTCTCCATGAGTCTCTTCCCATTTGTTCTCCTGAATCACCAAACACTCCTTCTCTTTTGGCCCTTGAGCATTTAAATATCTCAAGTCCCTTCCATCTTCAAATTAAACACACACACCAGACCCTGAATTTTGAGACCAACCTTCATCTACATTTTGTTCTTTCCTTTATACAACCAAACTTTCTCTCATCACATTCTCTATATAATGTACTACCATCTGGCTTTTTGGCACAGCACTCTCCAAAAAATCCACATTAAACTTGCCAGTTACATGTCACATTGACATGCTTTGGCCTTTCTAGTGCTTGACCCTTTACAATGTTGGACCCTGGGCCACATCCTTCTCCTTTAACCCCTGCTGCCTTTCAAAACTCACCTAAGGTCCACCTCTTCTGGGAGCTCCTCTTAATCTTCAAGGCTATTTGACTGACTCTCTAATTCATCATCTGTGCTTGAGGCATATCTATATATGTAAAAGACTAATATGCAAAGTGTCCCCTCGGGAGTTTGACCAGGAGAACGGGAGTTCGATCGCTCGCTATGATGTGCGCTGACCACCAGGGGGCAGCAAGGAACATGGAAGGCGACCGGTGGAGGGAGCGGGGTGTTGAGGGGTGAGGGAGGGAGGAGGCGGGGAGGTGGGGAATCTGATTCGTCCTGATCACTGGCCAGGCCTAGGGACCCTACTCATACACGGATTTTGTGCACCAGGCCTCTAGTGTTGTCATAATAGTTATCAAGTTATAACACCTGCTGAGGTGCTTCGTTTGTTGAATAAACTGTAGGTTATTTGAGGGTCAGGATCCTGTCTTTCCATGAGTTTTATATACACTCTGTTCTCTTCCCACTTTGGATACTATTTCACTTTCCCCCCTCCCATCTACTTGCCTGCCTTCTGTAGGTTCTTAAAATGTATCTGTTAGGCATTCTTTACATTAAGTGTTGGTGATATGGGATCAAAAAGTTATAAGTGTCTTTATGGGGCTTATGGTTTGCCTCCATAATTTAGACAGATTTTTACTCTTGTTGAAGTTGTTTACACCCTTAAAAACATAATATTTATAGTAATTTATAGAGTGGAAAGGATCAAATGAACATGTTTACTAATTGATTAGCACTGTGCATGGCACATAATGAACATTCAATTAATGTTATATGTTAATAATAATAGTAGTAAATATTCAGATAATTTGAATTATGATAATACATACAAATTATGCCATTCTATAAATATCCTATATAATAAAAGCCTAATATGCAAATTGTTCAACTGGGAGTTTGACCAGGAGTTCGACCGCTCACTATGATGTGCACTGACCACCAGAGGGCGGCGCAAAACATGGCGGTTGACACGGTGCTGGCAGCAGGTGGCAGTGGAGGCGCTGCTGGCCCCAATGGGCTCTGATGAGAGTGGGACTGTGGCGGGATGGTGGAGCAGGTGAGCGGGCAGTGCCAGGCCAAGGTGGGTGCGAGTGGGGGCCCGATTGATCCTCTGATGGTGACCAGCAGCAGTGGCGGTGGGGGGCGGGGCCACCGCCCAGCTCCCAGGCACTGAGGGAGCTGGGTGGGGGGCCTGGCCCTGATCAATTGCCCTGCAGATGGCAACCAGCGACCAGTAGTGGCAGCAGGAGGGCTCTGCCCCAATCTTTCACCCCGCAGGTGGGATGGTGGGAGCAGGTGAGGTGGCAACGCCAGACCACAGCAGGGTGCCAGGTGGGGCTGTGTGGCTGGGAGGCTGGGGGTGTGAGCTGGGGCTGCGAGCCTGGGGGCATGAGTTGGGGCCCGATTCCTGCAGGCACTCCGAGGGACCCCACCCATGCATGAATTCGTGCACTGGGCCTCTAGTTATATATAATACACAGCAATTGCTTTGTGCATGAATGTATATTTAATCTATTTCTTTTATAAAATCATCTTTTTCTTCTTTTGTTTATTTGCTACTCTTTACTTACAATAAGCTTCTGTCTGTTAAAAATTTAGAGCTAAGGCTGCCTGATACACAGTTCACCCTGGAAGAAGCTTTCATCATAATGGACCTTTTCAGAACCAGTTGAGTTGAGATATTAGCAACTTTGGATTTCTTTGAAAGTTTTCTACTTAGTGATTGATTTGGATTAACTGTCATCACCTCCTCATCTTCACTAGATTAATTTTCAAGTCTTCTTCTTGGCCATGGGTACTGGCCAGCATGGTGGTATGTGTGATTACTCTGTGAGTGTATGCATGTGTAATAGTTCCCAACACATGCTGAGTAATTGAGTCTCTGTCAGGAAGTAAACATGGAGACCATGTTGCTTGGTTTCATGATACTCCTGTTGTTGCATTGTCACCACAGGATGCCATCAAAATAGTATGAAGAATGTCAGCATTCATTAATTTGGTACTATTTAGAGAACATTAGCAAAGGGGGAAATATACAGTAGACATCTGAGGAGAGATGGAGATAGGAGAGCAACCTGGTGTTTGAAGAATGATCTTTGATCTTTCAGGGAAGGAATACTTATCAAGAGCTTATCTATTCGAAAGAATTTACATGCAAAGCAAGTCAAGAACATAGATCTCACTTATCTTTGTAGATTATAGCTTGGTCTTGGATAAAAGAATAGCCAGGCATCTATAAAGGGGGATTTACATGTTTATTCTAACTCATTTAGCATTAACAGGGGTACCAGTATGCTGGCTGTCAAGCCTGAAACTTTCATGTGTATATGTTTTCAAAGAGAACAAAAAGATTTTTGGGAATGCTATGTAGAGAAAAAGAGAGAGTTATTAAATGTGAATCTGTTATAAAACTTTAAAAAATATTATTTGTGTTCTGAAATACTACTTAAGGAATCAGTAATTTTTTAATTAAATAGAATAAAGCAAAATTGCATCATCTAGTCATTAAAGCTTATTGCATTTTCCAAATTTATTGTTAGAAGTCATGCAAATTATTATTTAATCCTCACCTGAAGATATTTTTTCATTAATTTAAAAAAAAATTTTTTTTAGAGAGAGTGGAAGGGTGGGGAGAGAAAGAGAGAGAGAGATGAAGAGACACATTGATTGGTTGCCTCCTGCATGCCCCCAACCTGGGCTGGGGATTGAACCTGCAACCCAGGTACCAAGGGGAATCAAACCCATGACCCTTTGGTCTGTGGGCTGATGCTGTAACCACTGAGCCAAAACGGCCAGGACATATTTTTAACAAACGGAAGGTTGCATTTGTAGGCTAAACAGTAGCTTTGAGAGTAGATATTTATGAAAATGTTGTAAGAAGCAACATTCTTATTTTCAAAAAGATAGTGGTTAGAGGAAAACTAGACCCTTTCACTATTTGGTAATGAATGTTCTGGCTCATTCACACAGACTTTGTGGTACCTAAAGTGTTGCAAAATTGGACATTTATATGGAGATGGGCTATTGATGTAAAGAAAAAAAAAAAAGCTGAGGGCTGGGAAGGATAAGGAATGAGTATAGTATTTAAAAATGAGCTCTTTGTCTTCTATGCTTCATCATGCCTAGGTCTCAGAGAGGTTTTGTTCAATGAGAATAAAGAACCCATGGGAATTACCCAGGAATCACCCACCAGTAAAAGGGATAGTTTTATTTCAGTGAGCAAGGGTGGGACCAGAAGCTGCAATAGTCAATGATGCTTTTTTATCCTCTTGATGCCAGGTGAACATTTGCATGTTTAGAATGCTGACTCACTGCGGGGGGGTTGGGGGGGGGAGCCACAGCCTAGTTGAAATCCATAAGGTGATGCCTCTTTCTCCTCTATCCATGAGTTTGTTACTAGTTACTCACTGGCCTGCTGCTCAAATCCAACTGCCTTTCCCTGTTATAACTGCTCATTATACTCGGCCCTGCCTTCAAGCACTTAATTTACCTGTTGAAATCATACTAGTATTCAAAGAGACGCTAGTACCTTCTCCAGATATGAACTTTCTCAGCTCTGAACTTTTATCGTTATTACTGGAATAACACACATACAGGGTGGGGCAAAAGTAAGTTCACAGCTGTTAGTATGGAAAGTAATACAATAATTAACAATTAATATAAGTATAAACAATGTTTCATGAACTCACAACTGTAAACCTACATTTCCCCCACCCTGTATATATGCACACACATATATCTACATCTATATACATATAGAGGCCCGATGCATGAATTCGTGCACCAGTGGGGTCCCTCAGCCTGGCCTGCCGGATCAGGCCGAAACCAGTTCTCTGACATCCCCCAAGAGGTCCTGGATTGTGAGAGGGCACAGGCCAGGCCAAAGGACCCCACCGGTGCACAATCAGTGCTGGGGAGGGACGTGGGAGGTTGGCCAGCCAGTGAGGGACTGCGGGAGGGCTCCAGGGCATGTCTGGCCCATCTTGCTCAGTCTGGATCAGCCAGACCCCAGCAGCAAGCTAACCCCCAGGTGGTCAGTGCATGTTATAGCGACTGGTCGACCAGTCGACTGTCTGCCACCTATTGGTCATTGCACGTCATAGCGGACGGTTGAGTGGCCTTAGCATATCATTAGCATATTACGCTTTGATTGGTTGAACGTATGACTAGACGACCGGACACTTAGCATAGTAGGCTTTTATTATATAGGATATATTTTATTTTTTCTGATTAAATATATAAATACCTTCATTGCTATCCAGTGTTAATTTTTGAAGACTGTGCACATTCTAGTCTTTCTGTGTTTTTAAAAACTTAAAATGAAATTTATATATTGCTTTTTAAAACTTATTCTACCATGAGCATTTTCGAATGTCCTTGAAAGCATGAAAAAATGATCTTTTTAAGGCAGCATAATATCCCATCCTATGGGTCTTCTATAATTTATTTAAACAGTTTCCTATTGTTGAACCACTTTCTTGGATATCCTTATACACAAATACTTGTCCTCATTTGCAAAGATAATAGTATTAGGATAGTTTTCTGGGGAATTATTAAGTGAAAGACCCTTACCATATCTTGCCAAATTGTTATCCAGGAAGGCTATGCCAATTTACATTATATTTGTCTTACTCTCTTGGTAGTTGAAGAATGTATCTGATTGTGTTCTGTTTAAAATTGGTATTTTCTGGATTATTAATGACATTGAACATTTTTCATGTTCATGATTCTTATTAGTATTTCATAGATCAACTTTTGCTTTCTTTGGAACCAGAATGGCTGCTTAGTCGGTCTGATCTTACCTTTTAAGCACTCTTTTTCAAAACTGTCACTGTATAATTTTCTTCCTTTATATCATATACATTTATTGGGAAATGTAATTCTGTCTGGAATTACTTAGTTTAGGTAAAAATTCTTTGTCCAACAAATATACTCTCAGGTTTAAAAACATTTTTAAGGTTTAGGGGGAAAAAAGCATTTATTTACATAAAAGTTTTAGATTACTCGTTGTATTTGACTGAATTTATAGTATATTTAAATTTCTTTAGGAATGCGTTTGGAACTCTGTTTTAAACCACTTAGTGCAATTTGTATACCCAGTAAAATAAAAGTTACTATTTTCATGAGTTTTAATGCTAAGATTGTTCTTTTGCTGTGTGATATTTCCAAACCCCAGCATAGAAATTGAATGAAAACGTTGACATTAATAAACTATTGTAGGTAAATATTTTCAGTTTCACACAAAGCAGAGGTTGCTTTTTACTGTTGGAGTTACTTTATTACCTAAATCTAGGTTGTAAATCCAAGAGTAAAACTAACATTTTTATTAAAATCTCTTGCCCTTACTCGTTTCTAATCAAATCATGCCTTGTTGAACTGTGTTCAAATATGTTGAAAAATAATTTAATGCATTGTGTTGAAAAAATATTAAAATTATATGTGTTATGTGGAGGAAACACTCTAAACAGATCAACCCAGACATCAACAGGATATTATTACCCCAAAGAAATGACGACAGTTTGCCAGCTTGATGCGTAGAGGAAGGAAATTTACAAACATCTCCAAGAGAGGCATGTTGAGCAGTTGAAGGAAATGAGGCACGTCCTGCTTTTATTGTGCTTATTGGAGTGGGATTCCCAGAAGACTGAACAAGGCTGTCCTGAGACCTCTGTTTGGCAAAGATCTTGTTGACTCATATTTTATTTTTGTTTCAGTCTGCTATTGTTCACATTTCTAATGTAGCTCATAAACACACAGCCCATATAATTTCCCTTTCTCTTGACTGATGTATACAAATAAATGAGAATCGGCCATCATCATTAACTTGTGTTCTCTTTCCATGAAGCGGAGATGAACAGAGAAGTCTGCTTTAAAAGAAAGGCCCTTTAAATAGCTCAGTTCACACACTTTAAAAGTTTATGAAGCTGTATTTTAGAGTTTTCATCACCAGATATGATGGGGAATTTATTGCTTTCTATTCATATGGAAGAGGAAAGCTGAGGTAAACATTTAAGTAACTTATATTTCGAAAGCCTCGTTTTAGATGAAAAAATGTGATTTGTAGACTTCTGGATCCTCTGCTTAGAAGTTGAATCCCTGTATATTTTTGACAGAGACCCTTTAGAAACACTTCAGTTTGAAATGCCTGGTTTAGGATCTTGGAGTCATGTAATTCTTTGATATATTTTAAAATTTTCTATCATGTTGTATACCTATATATGAGGAAGTAATGGGAAATATTACTAATATTTCTTTTTTAAACTGTACCTTTTTTTGTTGTATCTATCAAAATGCCTGAGAGTGTCATAACTCTTTAGCCAGAGAAATACCGTAGTGGAAATATTCCTCGGCCTTCTGCCCTGACTCAGTCAGAGAGGTTTTAGGTCATGAATTTGTGCCCTTCACTTTGAGTTAGAAGATGTGGTTACTGACATTCTTATTCATTGAGTGACACTGGATAGAACATCTGAGGAGACATGACTTCCATGAAATAGAAATTTAAAGACGACAAACATGAGAGGGAAAAATAGTGTGAGAAAATGGAAGGCTAGTGTTGGTTAAAAATCTGGTTTTGCTTTCATTTCTCTTAGTTATTCCTTGGGATTATTGTTTTAGATAATTTTTTCAGTCACTTTAATATGTGAAAAATTCCGAAGAAAGGTTATTATTTCAAACCTTTCAAGGTATGTTTCAGGGTAAAGATAGGGACTGACCATGAAAGGAATTTCCCTGGCTGGTGTCCTAATATTTCAAGTTCCTGTGATTTTTATCCCACTTTCCTTTAATTTTTGGCTTAGACCCTCAATAATGTCTGGTTTAATGGAATTCCTATGGGAGACAGGTATGGGTGGCAATGAAGTGTATAAAAGTGCTTCTGAGGAATGTTACTCAGAAGTTAACTCTTTGTTCTAGTGCAAAGGGGCTGAGGATTTGGGGGCAGTCATTTTGGATGTCCCTGATGACCTGGATTGCCTGTAAACTATTTGGGCTCAACTCAGTTATCATTAGAGGGGCTCATTCTCTCAGCTCTCCAGTTTTCTAAAAGAAGTTAATTTAGTTTATAATTCTGAGGGCTTCTTTTATACACTACACTGGTTGGGGACATCAACTACTAGTATTTTCTGAGTAGTTTTCTACACAGTGAATTAAGGCTGAAAAAATTAGTAGTGCCATCATCTGAACTGGGTGTGTATAGTGCATAACACATGTATGTTTTTTGTTGCGGCATCTACTTGCTTTTAGGTAACTATAGTCTCAGCAGCAGATAACGGGTAACTTCAGGCTTTGCATGTCTTAGTCGTACAGTAACATCATTGAAAAACCTGCCCTGTATCTGATACTGCTTTAGGAAATCCAGAATATTTGGGGATGGTCCGTTGGCAGACAATTCTTAATGTTCCTTGAATATTTATAGAAATAAGACATATAGATATATTTTAATTCCAATTAATCTCATTATTGGTGTGAAATATTCAAAGTAAGCAACTTAATGATCTCATAGTGGAGTATTGTTTCTGTTTAAACTTTATTAAGATTTAAAATAAAGTTGTCCTATAATTTTTCAGAAAAGATTTACTCTGATGTTTACTTCAGATCATCTGCTCTAACAGTTAATCAAAGTACAATTTAAGCTTGTTTGGATTTTTTAAAGTCAGCACATAATTTTTTTAAAGTAAGCAAATTTCCTGTAGGAATTGTGAAATGAAGATTTTTGTAGCACCTAGCATGTATTGCAATTTTTTACTTGCACTTTTTTATTAAGTGTTCCCAGGAATAAAAGGAAATGCATAGCAACAATGTTTATGATCCAGATTTTTGGTAATTAAAGTTAAAAATCAAGTGCAAGCTGGGAAGGAAGGGAGGGCTTTCCAGCATGGACTCTGATTTCAAAGTCTCAGCTCTAGCACTTACTCCCTAGAAACTTAAAAACATAGCTGCTTAATTTCTCTGTAAAATGGGGATAACACAAATACCTGCTTCATTAGGTTATGATAATTAAACGACAACTGTAAGTGCTCAACAACTATTTTCATGCTTTAGCATGATCAGTTTGTGAGAGGAATCATGTAATGGGCGAGTTTCTCAGTTATCATTAGACATCATAATTATGTTTGAAAATTCAGTGAAATATATTGATATCCAGAAATCATTTGCAGAAGTGGTGGCAGTGGAATTGCTATACTAGGAAGATTTAGGAATGGCAGTCTGGTTAGAAGAGGTGGTGGGATGGCTCAGCGATTCAATTTGTTAAGTAAACCCACTGATTTGACCTGTTACAGATCATTTTAAAGGAATACAATTAATATTCTAAAGATACTGCTAGTTTCACTGTAAGTAAGAATGACTTTGTAGTTGCACATATCAAATCAGAGGTTTGAGAGGGATTTTATGGGTGGGGGTCAAAAGGGCATATTGTGAGTTTGGGGTAAAGCCCTCCAGCTACCTTGTCCCACTGCCACTGGCCCTTTGGGTCAGGAGGCCCCTCTGACTTCTACTGGGTCTGTCTTTTGCTCCAGTGAGCATCAGCTTGAGGATGGCACTTTATAGGCAACAAGTTAATACCAGTGCTCTCGTTTTAGTCACTTCCAGGTCATATGGGTCAGTTACTCTGTCAGTAGGGCTGGCTCAGCCTGGATAATTTTTTAGGGAATCAGACTGAGGGAAACTTCAACACTAACACTTGAGCCCAATCAGATACCAGGTAGATTACCCTCAATACAGACAATGCACCCCAAATCTCCCCCTCCTACCCCCACCCAACAGTAAAATTTATGTGTAGGTTGGAATTCAGTGATTACATTTGTGGCTGCCACCATTGCTGTTGCCAGGCAGGTTTTGTAAAGATGCTCACTTCTACCTACACATGTTCAGTTGCCTATTCACATGCAACTAAATTGCATAGAAATATGTTACTCTTCGGTAAGGAAAAAAGAAAAGATAATTAGAATGATTGTGTTGAAGTGAATGAGTGCATGTTTGCTTGTTGAAATGATTATGGTGTGTGTGTGTGTGTGTGTGTGTGTGTGTGTGTGTGTGTGTGTGTACATGCACGTGGACTTTCTAATGTGTGTATTATTATCAGTGATGTTTTTTCATTGGATATTTGCCTTCATCTTTAGAAAGAAAAAGTGGTTTTAGAATCAAGAAGCTGATCAGAGGATTCTTGAATTTTATTTTAATATCAAAAGTCTGATTCTGCCTTGGAATTGGGAAGTTGCAGCCACAGCTCCTACTGGGTTTGTTGGAATTATACCTTTAGAAATAGCCTAATTCTCTGCAGAGAGGAAGTGCTGCTTTACAACAATCACGTGGTTGATGATCATTGAACCAGAGAGAAAACTGCTGCTGTTTGATTTCCACTGCAAGTGATCATTATTTCTAGATTTGGTACAAGGATAGAAAATTATCTGGTCTGTAAGTAAAATGGAGACTTAAGGGTTTAGCCTCAGAATTGAAATCTTTAAAACTGGGGTAACAAACTTTCCAGCTTCTAGGCTATCCCTTCCTTTTACAGATGAAGAAACTATTGCTCAATGAGGCATTTCTAAGAAGCTTACATATTGAATAGCCAGGTCTAGAACTCAGGCCAGCTGAATCCAGGCCTAGAGTTCTTTCAATGTAAATCCATTATTTGTTCCTTTTGGAAAAATCTTTAGATCAAACCCCCTCTTATGCCATTACTAGAGGCCTGGTGCACGCATTCATGCACAGGTGGCGTTCCTCTGGGTGGCCTGTAGGGATCCGGCCAAAACCCGCAGTCCAGCGCCGCCTGCAGCTCCTACCTGCCGCTCCTTTTCATCCTGGCCCCACTATGCCTGCCGCAGGATCGTGCCCAATCAGTCCCATTCGGGAGAGGCTTGTGCTGCCACAGCAGTGGTCGCCAGCTATTCCTGTGTCTGGCGCCCTCCCAAGGGGAGTGACCTGCGGGATCGGGCTGAAATCGGCTCTCCAACATTCCCTGAGGGGTCCCGGATTGTGAGAGGGCACAGGCCAGGCTGAGGGACCCCACCGGTGCACGATCGGGCCGAGGAGGGACCGAAGGAGGGCTCCAGGGCGTGTCTGGCCCATCTTGCTCATTCCCGATCAGCCAGACCCCAGCAGCAAGGTAACCTACCCATCGGAGCATCTGCCCTCTGGTGGTCAGTGCACATCATAGGGAGCGGTTGAGCAGCCTTAGCATATCATTAGCATATTACACTTTGATTGGTTGTTCAGTTGTTCTGCCGTTAGGTCTATTTGCATATTACCCTTTTATTATATAGGATAGTGGTTCAGCACAGAACCAGACCTCTACATCCTGGCTTTGAAAGTTGATTCTCCGTGTCAGTTACTTACTCTGGTTGCTGTTTCCCAGTTTCCTTATCTGTACAATGGGGTAATAATTTCATAGAATTGTTGTGCTGATTAAGTAGATTAAATATTTCTTGTAAATTGCTTATAGGAGGGCTTTGCATAAGTGCTAGCTGTAATTATTAATATATTGTAACTAGAGGCCCGATGCACGAAATTTGTGCAAGGAGCTTGGCCCTCGCAGCCGTGCTTGCCTCGGCCCTGGCAGCCCCGGTTTCGTCTGGAAGGTCATCTGGAAGGACGTCTGGAAAGTCGTTCAGCTGTGCAGTCTAATTAGCATATTACGCTTTTATCATTATAGATTATAGAGTAATTATTTTATAGTTAATATATTGTTTTTAAACAGTTTAGCTAGCTATTTAGCATACTATAATAAAAAGGTGGCTTTTTAGAAGAGCAGGATTCCATAATTATCTAGTGGAATTGGGGCCATAAATTATTGAACATCTTGCTTTATTTTTGTGGGAATTATTTGGATTGACTCAGTGCTCTTGGTACCGGGCTGGGTTACCATCTGCTGTGTTTTTCCTCCATAGGTCAGGCTTGTTCTCCTAGGGAATGGTGAGGTGGGAAAAAAATGCCAATAACCCAACTCCAGAATGTATCCTAACTGTCTTGTTCACATTTATAGGACAGTTTTACTGCTGTAGGTAAGACGGATAACTGGGCATTATTCCAACATCTTGGCAGTTTTCCTTTTTCCAGGTACTAATATTAGGATTAGCATGTTGTTTTAAAGCCATTGCCTTTCTGCACCTTATAATTGCTTGTTCTTGGGGGAGGCTTGGAAGATTTGAATTAGGGTTTTTCTTCCAAATATGGGAGAGGATGTCTATTTTGTTTTCATATTTTGCTTGTTTTTTGAAGTTGGTACTGCAGTCCGTTTGCCAATAGACAGAACAAATGAGAGGCAGTGTGCGTGGGTACATTCTATATGTGTGTGTGTGTGTGTGTACGTATTGACAGACGTATATACCATTCTCACTCATGTACCCCCATTGCCCTGTCTACATCTACTATACATATACACACACACACACACACACACACACACACACACATATATACTAGAGGCCCGATGCATGAAAATCGTGCAAGATTAGGCCTTCCTTCCCCTGGCTGCCTGCCAGCACCGGCTTCCGGCACCCGCGACCCGAGCTTCCCTCCCTCGGGCAGTCGGCAGGCACCCAGGACTTGGGCTTCCCTTGCAGCCCCGAATTCGTCCAAGAGGATGGAAGAACCTCTGGAAGGATGTCCAGTCTAATTAGCATATTACACTTTTATTATTATAGATATGTGTATGTATATGTGTGTATATATATGTATATATGTATAGTAGATGTAGACAGGGAAATGGGGGTACATGAGTGAGAATGGTATATACGTCTGTCAATTAATTGCTTTGTGTGCTTCCCTTTACTTTCAATATTGACACGAATTTCATCAGTACAGTGATTCTCCTAACCTATTATGTTTCTAAATCAAAGCCTAGATGGATTAAAATCATAAGAAAAAAGATTAAATTGTTTATGATATAATCATTCTCTCTAAAACACTGAAGATAGTGTTTGCTCTTACCAGTGTATAAATACTATGATTAAATAGTTTTGCTGTTTTTACTCAATTACTAGTAGCATTTCTGTTGTTCCTAAGAGAGCCTGCTACTGCAGGTTATTATTCACTACTAGTCTTTGTAGAGATAAATAATCAGTCCTGAATGCATGTAACACTTTTTCTGAACTTCTTTTATGGTATTAATTTTTTTTTTAAATCTTGTGTTAGTGCTCTTTAAGGGAGTCAATATTATATGATGAAAAAATCATGTGCTCTGTATTTGGGCCTGGCCGTCCATCTGAGCTCCTTTGCTTACTCCTTTGAATCTTGGGCAAAAATCATTTCTTCCTTAGGTTCAGTTTCCATCTTTACGTAATTGTTATAAGGATTCAAAGAGAGAAGCTTGGAAATGGTTTAGTTCCCATACATGCTCAACAGATGTGAGGTCCCTGTACTCCCATGTGTACATTATGTTTTTTACAGATTTCATGGGAGCAGCATTTATGGATTCAAACATATATTCTTTTTTGGAGGGGCTTAAAATAGTAGCATCTTACTCTCACTCTTTTGGAAGCTACAAGTCTAAAATCAAAGTGCTAGCAGGGCCGTGCTGCCTCTGAAGCCTCTAAGATCTTCTTTCTTCTTTGCCTCGTCCAGCTTCTGATAGTCCCAGGCATTCTTTGGTTTGTAGATGTCTCACTCCAATTTCTGCCTCCGTTGTCACATGAGCATCTTCTCCTTGTATGTAAGTGGCTTCTTGTGGCATTCTCCTCCCTCTGCCTCAGCTCAAGCGTATATTCTTGACAATGGCCAGGCTGCCTAATAGTTCTCAGTAAGTGTTATGGAATGAACACACATTTAAAAGAGCAGAGGAGGTAAGAGTCCAGCAGGGAAATTAGAGTAGATTTCAAAGAAAAGGTGGCTCTGCTGTATGTTGTTAAGTCTACATACAGGTCTTATTGTCATTGCTTAATGAATCTTAGTGTCAAGAGGATGTGTTAGGATGTAACTAGAATTCTGTAATTTGATGTGAAAATTGTACTTGAGCTGCTTATTTCCTAAGTATTGGTGAAGGTTATGAATCAGGGTTAGGCTCCCAATTGTGGAGTACTGTAAAGATCTCTCGCTGCCAGAGATCAGGACACAATGCTAATATTGTGGCCATAGGAAAGTGACCCTTTTGGGCTGTTTATTCATCTCTGCCATAAAGAGGAGATCTGCTTCCTGGTTAGGTTGTTTTTGAGAACAGATGAAATATGTGAAAATTCTCTTCACTAGAGTAGAAAAGGGTTGGTGGTGATGATGATGACAGTGATGATGAACTTGACACTATCAATTAAGAAAATCGAGACTGAATTTATGCCTTTCTAGGTGGGACTTTCCAAGAATGCATATTGATTTAAAAATTTTCTATTTTTGATATTAACTGCATTTTATCTGACTAGGAAATTGACCTTCAAAATTTGATGTAACTAAATCATTTTCTTTTGTTGGTGAAGATTGCTTTATTTTAGAGACATATCCGGTGAAGATCACCTAACATGAGGATTCTCAAAGTTATACAGTGTACTGTGTCTCATTAATAACTAAAGTAGTTCAAATAAAAGACAACAGTGTAGGAATTGCCAAGGGAAAGGGGTGTGGGGGAAGTGGAGGAGGTGTATAGGGGTGATAAATAGTGATGGAAGGAGACTTGACTTGGGTTGATGAACACATATTAGAGTGTACAGATGGTGTCTTGTGGAATTGTGCACCTGAAACCTGTATAATTTTGTTAACCAGTGTCACCCCAGTAAATTCAATTTTTAAACAAAGACTAAAAAAAAAATGACATTCAGGTCTTGCTAGTGTGGCTCAGTTGGCTGAATGTCATCCTGTGCACTGAAAGGATGCTGGTTCCATTACAGGTCAAGGCACATATCCGGGTTGTGGACTTGATCCCGGGTAGCGAGTATGCAGGAGGCAGCCGATCCTTGTTTCCCTCTAACATCGATGTTCTCTTTCCCTCTTCTTTTCTCTCTCTCTCAAAATCAATAAAAAATATTTAAAAAGGACATTCAGAATGAATAAGGATAAATCAAAGGTCATTAATATCTATTGGTAAGGAGTTGGCACATACCAGTGTCAACAGTAGACATTTTTTAGAAATTGAAATGTTACCATGGAATCAATATTCCATTGTAAGTTTGAATATTTGAAGATCCCTACTTTCAAGCCTTTTGCGAAGATGAAGTTAATATTCATTTTCCGTATCCTGCTTGAAGCCTCTTGTGCTGTGAAAGTTTCCTGTCTGTTAAAAAAAAGCTTTAGAAAAAAGAATTAGTTAATTCCTTATCTTGCATGTAACTTTCATGTAAGTTTCTTTTCTTGTAGGTAAATCAAGTCATCTTTGTGAAATATGAGATGTCTTCTACATACTAGTATGATGCCATTGGTTGTGGTTTTCAAAGTCAGAGTTTTATGTTTACATTTCCCTATACTGTCTGGCTTTGTAATCCTTGCTTTAAAGGGCATTCCAAAATAGCAACAAAAGAATAATTTGTGAGTTGTGTGTATTAAGCTTATGTGATCTGTTTATTGAGCTGCTTCTTTATTTGGTTCTCAAGATCTAAACTTCTAATCCAAGCTTCCTTTACTGTGCTATGTTGTCCTTTAAATGTCACGATAAACTTAATAAAAATATTTTTAAGGTACCAGTGGGGAAAATCTATATGAGATGCCCAACCGATAAATTTAAGAACTTTAGATATCCAACCAACTATAGTGAAAACTAAAATTTAATGACTTTAGATTTAAGGATCCTGGTAAAAGATATAACATCTAACTCCTTTCTCCATGTGAAGAAAAGTATTATAGAGAAGAAAACTTATCATAATTAGTATATCTATTTTGGTTAGTTTTTCACTTAGGGGATTTCAAATTCGAATGAGAATTGCCAAGGGGAACAAGTTACAACGAATATTCTCCTTTTATTGTAGAGCACTCTTTTTGAGTTGCTGCTTACATCTATGGCCATTTCTCTTTTTCCACTTCATGGTTCGTGTTTGTATGATTGGGGGTGGGGTTGTCTTCTGGCTGGTGTTGCTCACAATCCACAAAGCCTTTTCCTCCTCCTGTTGAAAGAAGGCACAGCTGAAGTCAGTCTCTTTGCCTTTTCATGATATGGGGATGCGGTGGAATCAAAGCCAGCAGGATGAAAGCCCCAAAGCTTCCTGTTTCCAGCTGTTCTCCTCAGAGGAGATTTTATTTTTTTTCTCCCAAAGATGATGCTTCCTTTCAAGGGTTTTTTTAATCTGCAAACTGTTTCCTCAGTTTATTTCACTACAGTAAAATGTGTTCCCTTTAGGTCATATCTGTCTCTTTTAAAACCCAACCTGTCCTTTTCAGCGGTGTTGGTTGCTACTCCAAAGAGCAAATGTGATTTATAAAGTTCCTTTAATGAGGTACAAAGACCAATAAACCTTTGCCACTGGAGTTTCATCTCTTTGGTTGCTTTATTTTTATTTATGAAAAATTTTAGATGCCAAAAGCCATTGAGAACACTATTAATTTGACCATTTAATATTTGTAAACAAAGCAGTTAAGAGTAAAATATGTTGTCATAGCCTTAAGGTTTATTGTGTTTTCCCCCCTTCTAAATGCAGTGTAATGATATGTAATTTGTTTAATGTAAATGCTTAAAATTAAAATTAAGGCACTGGAAACTGCATAAATGCAGAAATGAATATTAAAGAGAAGTTTGATTTCATTAAGTAACGATGGGAATAAAAATAGGATTTTATTACTGATGGCTTTTACTTCACTTCTAGTATTGACGTTGTTTCAGAATTTACACCAGTATCCTCGTTTGGGGATAAAGAAAATAAATTCTCTTAATCACTCATTATACATAACCCCCCAAATATTAACTGGACCTTCTACCCATTTCCTGGGTTTTCCAGGTGTTTTGCTTATGGATAATCGTCATTATACACTGACTTGTACTTATTTAAGTGAGGTATACTTAACTGATTATCAATGTAAGTTAAAAATTCCTCTGTCTTTATCTATGGTCTTTCCCCAAATATTTATCATTACCTCCTAAAAGTGGTGGAAGTTACCAGGTGCAAGAGCCTTCATATTGTTGTCCTGTTATTAGAGCTAATTTTTTGGTGATATAATGAAGCCAGTGGCATATGGGAGAGAACCACCTCATTTCATTTTCACTTTAATGCTAACTCTAACATTTGCTTTTGAATTGAAGTGGGGTCCCAAATGCCGATATATGTTAAAAGAATTAAACATTTGAAAAAAGTTCCCCCTGTTTACTCCTGTCGCCTGCTCCTTTGAGGGTGAGTGGCTGATAGGGCTTTTAAAATCATGAGCATGCCTATTTTATCTGTACTGTTTAATAGAGAGCTATGAAAAAAATGGCAATTAACATATTCAGACAGAAAATCATCCTGGCTGAATGACTCATTAAATAGTCGTATAAACAGGATGTGCTGAAATGAACTGGTACAAAATTTAGTTTCATTGGTCTTTTTGCTCATTATCAGCACTTTAAGAGGCAGACTCGTGGGTGCTTAGAGGACACTTAAATTTCTTTTCTTTTTATTTTTTTCTTAAATACTTCTTTCCTTCTCCACCCTTTCCCCCTGCCATTCCTAATTCTCTGGCAAGCTAACATTACCCGTCTAAACATGAAGCGTTATGTTGGAAATCAACCAAGTTAGAGGCAAGAACTTCCGAATTTCATCTAGGCCAGTAGTTCTGAATCCCAGTTGACAATCAAAATGTACTTGAAATTTTTTAAAAAAAAATACACAGACATTCCAAAACCTAATATCTTGGCATTCTGATTCAGGGGGACTGGGCTAGTGCCTGGGAGTATGTATTTTAGTAAAAGGTCTCCATGGGATTGGGGTAGCCAGCCAGGCTTGAGAACTACTCACTGATTTGTGTCCCCCCAGAGTAAAACCCTCTTTCCCCACGTACCTGATCTATGGCCATCTGGCATTCATATTAGTGGTTTGCAGCCCTGGCCCCACTTTAGAATCACCTGGGGACCTTGGGAAAATGCTGATGCTTGACTCCACCCCTCCAATTAAATTGGGGAATTTAAAAACCTCTCTGGGTGATTTTAATGTACAATCAAGTTTGAGAACTTCTGTCCTACATAAACAGATGGGGCTAGGTATAGCTGAAAAAGTCCTTTGTAGTTTTCTTTTACAAGGTGCTTTAACCTGTGCTGAAACCCCTCTCTCTGCCCCTGGCCACCTCAACCACACACACACACAACCTAAACCTTTTGTCTCTACTAAGGCTTTCATCGTTTATTGGTACCCTATTCTCAGGTGGGAATATAATGTTCTGCTCTCAAGCTGTGGCAGGTCCCTATTTCTTGTGATGTGCAGATGTGTTGGTATAGCATTAGCTCCCCCGAAGGCTAAGTAAGTAAAATGAACATGATAGTTTAGCAAAGGAAACAACATTCATCTATTGAGTCCTCATACGTGCCAAGAGAAAATCTGAATAAATAGATTTCTTTTTTAGCAAGTGCGGCATTAAGTTGGAGCCTTCCATTACATTGACTAACGTTAGTATTTCTTGGACCTGTCCAATAAAAGGTCTGAGATCAGCCCAGGAAGGAAGATTTTTTAAAAAATCCCCCATTTAAAGGGAAGGAAGAATAATTTCCACAAGAATAATCTTGTAGGCAGGTCTATGAGAACTATACTTCCCAGCTCCCCAAACCCATGTAAGTATTCCCTGGCTTTAAGGGGTATTGACAAATAGAAGGACAGAGGCTTACCACTTCATGTTGCTCATTATCAAGTAGAAACCCATCATCCATAGGAAGGAGTTCACATCCATCTTACATGGAACTTTCTGCATGCTAAATCCCCTTGAACTTACTGAGGAAAGACACCCTTTAAATATCAAGCAGATCCTAACTTGGTGACGGAAATGGGGAATAGACTAAGCTCCCGAGGTCTAGGGTACCCGGCATTGCATCCCTGACCAGGTGAAAGAAGAAAAGCCAGCAGCCACTCCCCTTCACTAGAAGAAGGGGCTGCCAGGGGGAGACTCACTCACTTCTTGGGTTTTACATATCTTGGGGCAGAGTGCTGTGGTAGACCCCAGACTCCTGATGGATGCGCTAGTGCTCATGCTACATATAGGGATTTCTGAGAACACGGGGTTAGAGAGGTTTCCTTAGAGAAGACAGCTGACTTTGTGACGCTAGCAGGAGTTAGGTCTCTGTCTGGTCTACACTGTGTGGCAGGAGCCCCGGACTCCAAGTTAAAGGAAGTGTCCTGCTCTCGATTCTAGGCTTGCAGCCTGTGTGGGGGTGGTGGGCTCACTGTCAGGGTTGTACAAGGGGAGGGGACCACATTTGCAGGATCCTGAGTGTGAGCACCTCCTTAAATACTGCAGATGCTTCCTGTGCTTCATCCCAGGCCCAACGCTGGTAGGGAGCAACAGAGGTCAGGAACACCATCGGTGATCCAGGTTTGCACAGCTTTGGCTTTATTTACTAGGATTGATAAAGAGCCTCCTTGCAAAATTATCTTGGTAGACTCCCGGGGAAGGAAACACTTTTGTATGGCTGACGTGCTGGCAGTGCCCATGGCCACGTGTGTCACCCTGGTGGAGGATAATCGTCCTATTATTTTTTGTCAGTAGGTATAACAAGTGGGTAGTGCTTTGTGTATTCCTCTGTGATGAATTAATTTTGTGTTCATTGTAGTAGCACTGATCATAATGAATTAATTTGGTATTCATGTGGATGTCAGAGTTTTTTTTTTTTCTCCTCTGGTTTTCATGTAGCTTTAGCTAATGGATACTTTAGAAGAGTAACCACATCCGATCCTATTCAACTTCTCATAATCTGTCCCCTCTCCCCCACCATATTGTGTGGTATTCTGTTTTTTAAAAAAATATTTAATGTTAAAATAATTAATATTTTAATAACATTATATTAGTTTTAACACTTTCCCTGCTTTTATTTTACAAAATTAGGGAAATAAGGTAAATAGTTATGATAAATATAACTGCCAAATTGAATAATATAGTTAATAACTTGTGTATTTGAGTTTAGTTTAAAAAATTTTTAAGCCAAATGTTTGTAATTTATAGCTTTATTGAAGAAAAATATTGAATTCCCTTATGCAAATATGAAATAATGAAAACTGCATGCTGTGTATAATAGTTTCCTCTTCTTTCATTTTCTTCTCTCTTCTTTTCCTCACAGACAAGATTGATAAATGTATGTGCATATATTATTTATCTGTTCATGTAAGGACACATAATTGGCTATTAGATATGGTAATTGCATAAATGGATCTTATTCAAACTCATTTCCTTTTCTGTTTATAAAATAAATGTTTTCGTTAAATTGGAATATAGACTGAAATAGAAGTGCCTGATTTAGAAATGAGATACTAGGTACCCAAACAAAAATCAAAAGTAAATCCTGGGAAACTTTTTACCAACTTGGGCTTTAACCTGCATGCTGCTTCTTAATTTGTTCATCATGTTGCCTAATTATTGAAGATATTTATAATAGAACAAGGGTTTCCTTCATCACTCATCCACCTGCTCCGCTGATTTGCTCCCACTGGGAATACGGTAGAACCTTTTGAGGAGAGATTTTGTCCTTATGAGCATCAATATGCCATTTCGGGTTTTTCTTTAAATTGAAACTTGGAACTGGTTATCATTCTTCACATACTCCCTTGTGGCTTTAAACTTTTTTTGGAGAATTTTACAGCTCCTGTGCACTTTGATTCTGAGCAGCAGCTGTATTTCATTCTAGAAGGCTGTGTTGTAGCCGTTGATGGGCCTTGTGGATATTTTACCACTGAGAGTATATAAAGACCTTGGGACTCAGTTGCAAATGGCAGGGACCATATAAGTGGGTTGCTATTGCTTTCATTATTTTTGTTATTATTGCAACAGATTGTACAGTAATATGCTAATAAAGATTTATGGCTTCATGCAGCAGAAGGAAATGTTGGGATGGAGGAGAAAACTCATGTTAAAACAAATGTCTATAATAATAAGGGGAAATCCAAACTAAAAAAAAAAAAACTCTAAGAGAATTGTTTCTAGTATAAATATTTTTATTAACATTTGCTATGGTTTGACGATCTGGCAAGTAATTGTTTACACATTTCTGGAATTTAGATATGTTATATGCCTGTATGTGCATGGTTGTTCTTGAAAGGAGATCTTTTTTCTTTTTCTTTCTTTTTTTAGTTTTTTTGTTTTGTTGTTGAACTGGAACACAGAGCTATTGAATATGCAATGAACAGAAAATTTATGGAGGGCAGAATTATGAGTATCTGAGGAAAGTTTAATTACTTTTATAATTTAGATAAGCTTCATAATTTATTGTAACACACTGTACTTTGGCACAATTTGTAACAATTATAAAGCACTTGAATTTAGGTTCTCTACTTGGCAGCTATAAACAGAGTTAGCTGTAGGAAAACTTTGAGCGTTCACTTTCCTTCCCAGGCTTGCTTTAAAGGCTTATGCTGTAGTGGTTTTGTTGCTCCTTTTAATTGACCACGTTTCCGCTTTTTATGTCTCTGAAAAACATGCAATACAATATAGAAAGCTTGTGATTGTAAACAGAAGGAAGCCAGCTAGGAAGGGACATGAAGACATCTATCAGCGCCCAACCCAAGGGAAGGAGAGACTGGGAACTGCTCCCACAGTGCTGCAGAGGATTCCTGCTGCAAGTGAAGAGAAAAGACCTTACCACTCAGCTTCTTGTAAAGGACGGACCCTCAATAATGCAAACTTCTCAGAAATCCAACAGTATTTTTCTATTTAATGAATATAAATTTATTTTCATAATTAAAAAGGAGAAGTGTAAAATAACCGCTTTTCTCCTTAGGCCTGGATTATTGTGCTGTTACAGTGCATAATTTTATGACATTGATACTTTCTACAAAATTAATCTTATTTATTGTCCTTTTTCTCACGCCTTTGAATGTTATATTTAAAAAATTTATTTATTGTGCTGATATTGAAAATAATGAATGCAAGCATGAGATCTCATCAACTGACTTCGATTGTTCCTAAAGACATTTTCTTTAAAAAATATTTATTTGTTTGTGGCCTAGGAATTTTTACAGTCACATTTTTTCTTTTAATAACTAAACTGTAGAACATAATTAGCCCTCGTAAAACCTCGTATTGGTTTAACACTTCTCATAATTAAATGATCCTAACAGTTTTGTTTAACACTTTGAACTTTCAAAAGTGCTTTCACATTTATTGTATGTTTAGAACAAGTTAAAAATTGAATTCAACAGTTGAAGGTAGAAATGAGTTATAAACCATCTTAGAAACTTTTGAACCTTGAATACCTTCTTCTGTTCCTTCCTCCCTGCAGGCCATTCTGGTGTGACCTACGGGGACTTTGATGCTGGCTTTAGAATCTCTTGTGTTAGTGTAGGTTTTTCATAAGTCACTTGGAGCAAAGCACTGACACAATTTATCTATTGGCTTTAGTGAATTAGTAGTCTGAATCAAGCAGGTTTTGAATTGGTTAAAATAAAAACCTGGAGCCCTGCGGTTGAGCTCTTGATGATTAAAGAACCAGGCCCAAGAATGCATTTATTTATGGTTTCAAAGAGAGTCAAGACTCACTTCTTTGACTCCTGTTGGCTTTGTGTAGATTCCTTTCTTAAAAGAAAGGTTTCATTATCTGTTTCAGATCTTTATAGATGTTGCAATAAGATGCTCTTTTCTCATAATATAGTATTAAAAGGATCAAAGCTAATAACTTTAACTGAGACACTTTAAAAATTAAAAAAAAAGTTTATTATCTCTGTTTTCCTTTCAAGATTTATGTTCTTACAAAGGTACAATGTTCCTGATTGAATGCAGTGCTGGTAGCAAGGATCACATGTATAGAATAATAATTCCCTTGTCCAGCATGCTCTGGGTGTTTTCATGTTGCAGGTGAATGTGGTCTATTCTGCACATAAATGTAGTTCTATTCACGTTCCTGATGACTTGTATCTTTAAGCCATTTTGTTCAGAGTATTATTGTCCTTTATCCTGAAAAATGTCTGTGATTGTAGTGCCCTAATACTATAAATCAATGGGGACTGAATCGGTGCCTCCTAAGTAGTGTAAGGCAACCCTTTAAATGCAAATGCATCTGGGCTAGTTTTAATGTAATTTTAATAAGGCTGAAACCATTTTGAAGTAGACTTAAATCATAATACTAATATCAAAAGACTCCCTATTTAGCTGAGAAGGCTCTTTATTCTCACTGGCCATTTTTTCTCTGTGTGCATCCAAACCACATTTCATCTGATTCCACAGTGTTTATTCAGAATACATATATTTTTCCCTTAAGGGGAATATATGTATAGTTGCCGCTGTTTTCATAGTTGGAGATGAGCCTGTATTAGCTGAAATTGCTTCACTTCTATTTCTTCCTGGTTATACATTACTGACCAGTATTTTTGTTTACAAAAAAAACACCCCAAACCAAAACATGAAAACAAAACTATAATATACATTTCAAATAAACTGCTGTGTTTTGGCCAACGAAGTGAAAAACCAGCTGCTAATGCTGACTAGAAAAGTTAAGAACATAATTTAATATTTAAGTAGGATTATGAATGCAAACTCATAAAAATGAGAATAACATTTACAAAACGAAGTCTGCCCTAAAGTCCAATATATTGTAAAATTATAAATGTATTGGTTTCACCAACTTACAGTATTTTAACATACATGAAATATATTTTGCTGTTTATATTTGAGCTGAAGAGCATTGAACTGGGGAAATAAGGTTGGATTGGGGACTAGTTAACAAAATATCAAAAGCGTTGAAGTCAAGAATGGAGTGGTGGGGTTTTCCCATATACGTTAACATTGCATTCCCTGAAGGGAGACAGAGGAGTTTTGGTCTTTGTATATTTAACTTTGGATATGCACATTAATTTATAATAATTTAATTAGTATAATTACAGTATGCATTAAATTGTTTATAGGTTAATTTTCCCACATTTTTCTGTGTCCAAGAATTATCAAGGAAGCGATGCTTAAGTACTAAATTCTATACTGTATTCCATTGATTAGCTTTTCATATAGTTCTTATAATTAAAGAAACAATAATTTATCATTTCAATTACTCCCCCTTTCCTATTGAGCCTTTTGAAAGAATAATTTAGATCAGCTCTTTTTAAAATCTTGTTTTCAAGACATGTTAATAGAAATTTTATTTTGCGTACATTACCCACTAAATACTGTAAAATACCCTAAGAGGGTGATATAATTTGTAGTGATTTCCAAACTATTTTGAACCAAGAATTCCTTTTTCATGAAATATCTCCCACGTGAAACATTTTGTGGAAAACTATTATGGGAAATGCTTAACTTAGTTAAAATCCTTACAGGGTGGTGGCGATATCTAGTTTCTTATTTTTTAAATGCTGGTCAATAATCCTTTCACTTTGTTTAGGACAATTTTCTAGGACAGTTGTGCTATTTATGCAAACAGTGTTCTCTTGAAATACTATTTGTGATATGTGCACAGCTATTAAAGTGAACTACCCAAATATTTTAACACCAAATGGTAGCTGTATCTTAGATTGGAGGCTATGTGAATGGAGATGTTAGAGCATCTTTTTATGGCTTTTGTACATTTCATTCGAGAGACGTGCGCGCGCGTGTGTGTGTGTGTGTGTGTGTGTGTGTGTGTGTGTCCCCGTCCTTTTCTTACCCTCATATCAATTTGGACTCAGTATGACCACTGGGTCTAGAGCAGAGCCTTAAAAATGAACCTGACTTTGGACTCCAAGCAGGTAATGTAAATGAATGAAGCAGACAAAAGGGAGAGGTGGATATAGGGCATTGGGACATGTACTCCCCAATTGACAATCAGTCAGCATTTCTAAGAATCCTGTGCGGGACAAACTAAATATATTTTGGGAGCCCACAGTGTCTTGTCCTTGATATGAAGGTACCAAGTAAGAAGTCAGGAGACCTGAGCTCTAGGTCTTGTTCTCTCACATCTCATTTTGTTTTTATTATGCATGTTTACTTAATTTACAGCTAGTGGAAAATAAGTTGGGCCATGTTTAGTTCTAAATAATGATGTCTTAATGGTTGGGCATAATATTTATCATAAAAACATATGAACATATGATTTTAGCAGCTTCTATAAGAAAATATAAAGTTTAACCCCACAACTTTCCTCTTTCTTAAAACTTCAAATTACTGGCTACCATTTTAAATTAATTTTTTGTTGTTGTTTGTACATTCAGGAAAATGTATGATATTTTAAAAAGCATGTGTATAAAAAGGGGACATATGTAATACTTTCAATTATAAATATTTAATTAAAAAACACAAAACTAACATAAAAACTACTTAAAAAGTGTAGGTATAAATGATTGCATAGCAGAACATGAACATTAACTTCAAACACTAAAGAATTGAAAGTTATAAATACTAGCATAGATGTGAATGTTCAAGAGGCAGTTCTGTAAATACATTCT
The DNA here is from genome assembly GCF_027574615.1 of Eptesicus fuscus. Lineage (NCBI taxonomy): Eukaryota > Metazoa > Chordata > Mammalia > Chiroptera > Vespertilionidae > Eptesicus > Eptesicus fuscus. The sequence goes on along the minus strand of NC_072484.1, from coordinate 38,900,490 downwards.
GAGATTTGGATAGCTCTTCACTTATTTGGGCCTTGCTTTCCATTTCGGTGATCAATATTGAACTAGATACCATCTGATGTCCTGTTCAGCTCTCAGGTTCTATGAAGCTGGTCTGAGCCTGATTTAGGTCTGAGATTGACATGAAGGGGAACTGGTTCCCTGATGCTCTCAGCGCTGAGATGTTATTGATTTCTCACATATTAATACAGCTGCACAGAAGTACAATTGGCACCAACTGGAAGAAACATTTCACAGGTTCTGAGTATAGAAAACACTTTGCAGTCTCAATTCCTATGATTCCAAAATTCAGACACGCTTCCTTTTATCCAATACACTCCCCTCAAATACACATGCTCATTTTCTCTGTCTTCTGCTTTGACACTCTGTTTATGGAACTTTGCTTGGCATACGGGAGTTTTAACTCCGATTTGAAAGTCCACACGCAGAACGAGAATGTGTTAACAAAACCTAGGAACAGATTCAGCAAAGGAGTTATGAAGCGCATCGCCTGTTCTTTAACCTCAAGGTGTAAACGGAGCCCATTCAACCATTAGCTGAGTGGTAATAGGGAGCAAGAGCCTGATTAGATTACAGAATCTTCTGTATGTGAACTCCGTATGTGAAAACATAGCACTTGATCTTCACCACAGTGCCACGAAGATTCAATTAGAGGACTGGTATGTGCCCAGATTTGGGGACATAAAGGGCAACTGGATTTTGAAGGAAAGATGGTAAAGAAACACCTGCAAAAATCTGCTTTTCTGTGCAACAGACTGGGTAATTGCATATGCAGATGGATAGTTAGGGATATAATTACTTGATTTGTGAACACAAATGCCCTTTCGATTGTGTGAGTATTGAATTTTGCAGTGACAGGTGCGTGCAGATTGCTGTGCCTGTATCCTTTACACCCCTGTTTAAATATTTGGCCTGGAGTATATCTTCCCCTCATCCTGAATGTAACCGCTCTCCCGCACTGATGGTCTGGAGGAATTGTTATAGCTCTTAATGTCTCTCCAACTTTTTATCATAAATAATAACCTTAATTTGAAACCTTGACTGAAAGGACTGCATACAGCCATGTGTTGTAGGGCTTACGAATTATGCACAGTAATTCTTTTTTTTTAAGCTGCTGGATGTAACTCATTAGTTTTCATTGTTTTGTGAAAATAAGGAAAACTATTAACTAAAACTACAGACTAATAGCCTGGAGTCCTCCCCCTCATTCCCCCATAATCAACTGAAGTTTAATGGAAAACCCTCTTTTGAAAGACTTTCTTTTATTCTCCCTCTTCTTAACCTTTTCATTGATACTTTTGAGACATCTTTTCCCTCATCTCTCCCAGCTAAATAGCATTCTCAGTCGTTCCCTTTCTATGTGAACATTTCTGTATCACACTGAACATGTTCATCCCGACACTGGGACGGTCCACATGGAACTTTGGTAAATTGAAGAGTTTGTTAAGCACCTCCCTATGTGGAAGGCAGCTCATGTCCTGTTCCTGTCGCTTGGCCTTGTGGGGGAAGCCATGGCAGCACTGCTGACCAGGTGGCCAGTGTGCCAGCAGTGCAGGCAAGTGTTGCCATGCTGTGTATGGTTACTTGGTGCCTTTTTTACTCCATTCTCAACTAAACTGGACCTAAGTTACTTTGTCAGAGGAAGGTTAATTTCAACAGTTATTAATCTTAATAGTAATACTGAGAAAAACTTGCATGTACTAGTACTCACTTCTATGTACATGATACTCTGCTAAATATAGTGCATCAGTCCTATCAGTTAATCTGTCAGACATTCTATATTATTACCCCCATTGCCTAGATCACTGGTCGGCAAACTCGTTAGTCAACAGAGCCAAATATCAACAGTACAACGATTGAAATTTCTCTTGAGAGCCAAATTTTTTAAACTTAAACTTCTTCTAACGCCACTTCTTCAAAATAGACTCGCCCAGGCCGTGGTATTTTGTGGAAGAGCCACACTCAAGGGGCCAAAGAGCCGCATGTGGCTCGCGAGCCGCAGTTTGCCGACCTCGGGCCTAGATGAGGAAACTGAGATATAATATTAAATATATTACCCCCTGCTATACTGAATAAACAGAAAGGGATTAGAGTTCAGAAATATGTGTTTCTATGGCCCATGTTTTTATTTTGTGGAAGTCAAATTTGTAAATAAAATGATATATATGTCTGTATATATAACATGTATATAATCATCATCATCATCATCATCATCTTGAACCTGCCTTAAAGGAACTAAATCTACATTTACCCAAATAGAGTCCAAGTAACACAGAGATCCCAATTAGACTGGCTGTAATAGGAGGCTTCACACAAGTCTTCTAGATATAAAATATATATATTTTGTTAATCCTCACCTGAGGATATGCTTTCCATTGATTTTTAGAGAGAGTGGAAGGGAGGAGGAGAGACAGAGAAAGAGAGAAAGATTGGTTGGTTGCCTCCCTTGGGGGCTGGGCCAGGGCTGGGGATCAAACCTGCAGCCGAGGTACGTGCCCTTGACCGGAATTGAACCAGGGACCCTTCAGTCTTCATCCTGACGCTCTATCCACTGAGCAAATCTGGCTAGGACTAAGTATTTTAATTTCTATACATTTGTGTTTGCTGCTCTTCTAAGGCACATTTTCTCAGTATGATGTTCTTTATGCTTTTTGCTTAAAAAATGTAGAGATTAAATTTTGCCTACAAAAAGGTTCGAAACCATTCTTTCTGGTTCTTCATGTGCTATTGAAAAGTACACGCGTGTGTGGTGCTATAGCTGCTGCGTGTGGGGAAGGAGCCGGCACTTGGCTCAAATAATGTTCGGAGCCACCTGCTTTGAATGTGGTCTGATTGAATTGGATGACGGCTGCTTTTCATCACTGCGCGGGATTGGGATGTGGGGGAAGTGTTTTGTTTTGATATTTCACATGTGCTTAGGTGTTAGCGGTTTCAGATTGTTTAAGAACAGGCTCTCATCATTGAGTGTTGCTGAATCCTGTGGGGGAGATTTGAAAGAAACCTTGAGTATTTCTAGGTCTGTTTAAAAATTATGTCTTCTTGGGTGGCGTGTTTGTTTTCAGAATGCAGATTGCCTTGTGGAAAATGGCAGATCTTTGTTCCTCACAAAAAGTTCTTGTTTGTTTGTTTGTTGTATTAACCTATTTTTTATAGTTCCTCCTCATGAGCTTTGATATCAGTACATTAATCGTTAATACTACTAGGTTCTCTGGAGTTCTTGGTGCTCTGTGGGCTCATTTTTCTTCTGTAAGGCTGACGGTTAACATCTGTCCGTTACTGGCCTGAGACTTGAGGTTCTGAACATTATTATGTATTTGATTGCAGCTCATGGGCACTGGTAGGTAGCCTGAAGGAGAAGGTTGAGTGGTGGGCGTGGGAGAGGCCTGGTGAAAATCCTGATTTAGAGATACCCAGGAATATGTTGTTTTAAACAGTGCTCCAGATGGCCGATATTGTTGGTCTGAGGGTCACTTGGAATTAGGGAAACTGTGGCTCTAATGGATACCCCAGCATTTCTCAGACTGGGTACCCCTGCACTCTAATATGCCAGATACTTTTTGTACCCTGCAGATTCCTGGGTTCCACTGGGTGTGGTGCCCGGGGACAGGTATCTTTAACGTGCCCTTCTTGGTATGTGCATTTCTACTAAATTTTGAGAACTGCCTCTCCAGAGATTCTGAGTTACAGGAAATTATGGCGCAAATTGGAGGATTAGAAATCGCATCTAATATCTATACGGATCACAGAACCCTCAAAATAGGGGACAGGTGTGTTTGGAAAGCTTGTTTTGTAAAGAGAGTCTTTTCTCCCTTTGATTTCTCTTATTTACACTGAAGCTAAGTTTCTGAATTTAAAAGAAAAAGAAAAAAAAGAGCAGCAACAACAAAAGCTTCCCCAGGCAGACCAAAGCTGGGAAGTGGGAGGAGCAAGGGCCCTTTGTTTTATTTTGTGACAACTGTTTGACTAGCCTTTTGCTTTGTCCGGTTAGTCCTTGGCCACAGAGGATGCAGGATTGCAAGCATTAGAGGCACTCAGTCAGTGGGATCAGCTCCCAGCACCGGTCTCTCTGGAGAAGGAGCTACAGCCTTAATTGGGTGAAAAGGCATGTACCTACAGTTTTTAGCCAGCCCAGTTGCCTTTTTTTTTTTGCATTTTTTTTTCAGACCACTACTCCTTTCTTTCTTCGCCATCCCCTAATTCTCAAACTCTTTTGAGGCCAAGATCTTGTAAGAAAGACTTTAAAAAAACAATTTCTCTCCTATTGGTCTGAACATTTCTATATAGCACAGAGGCATGGCGTGCTTTAAAGTTTATATACTTGACGGCGTTTCTTTCCTCCCTTGTTACTTAATTTTTGAAAATTACTTGGTATATGGGTAACAAAAGAGAGAATATATGTGTGCTCTATTAAATCTGAAAACCTTGTTTGTTTTGTATGATAGACTAGAGCCAATGGAAAATCCAGGAAGTGAGGATTTTCACAACCACAACTGAATATAGAACATCATAGTTTTTTGTTATGAGTATAAATATTGAGAATAGTTTTGTTTGTTTATGCTGGTGCAGTTTTATAGTAAATCCTTTTAAATGGGGTGCAAAGCCATCCATGGATATGTGTAAAGACTTTGTAAAGTCATGCACACAATAAATTACCCTTGGATTTGAACAAGTTTTGTAGATATGTGTGGCCTTACCAGGGGTTTTTGTAAGGCAGTGTATACATCTACAAGCTGGTTCTACATCTTTCTTACATAAGCCCTGAGTAAACCTAGTAGTAAACTATATATCAGGTAGTCGAGTTAGGTTATTTCAAATATCTTTCTTTATAAAGATGCAATAATTTGTGAATTTCATCTCATAGGTTTTCTGATGTTTCAAATTAAGTTGTTATCCCATTCTTGTCTATTTTTTATAGACTCCCCCACTCATTGTTTTAGAGAAATAAAACATATAATGAGATAATTTAAAATGTATAGAGCTCTTGCTGAGGAAAAAAATGCTTTCTTTATTATATTGTGCTTTGTAATAACGTATTTCCATTGATATGACAAAATTTCTTTGAATTGTTGATAATTATTTTGTCAAATTCTATGATTCTTGTTTTATGATATTTTTTCATTACCAAGAATCTGAGCTTTAATGTTTAGTAAAGCCACTTATTCACTCAACAATGTTCATTGAGCTCTTAGCAAGGCACTGGCCCGCAGGTCTGGGCCATAAGACCCAGTTAGGACCGTCCCCCTGTCCCAAGTTTACATCCTGGTGTGTGTGGGGCGGTCAATAAATAAGAATGTCAACCAACAAACATGCATCTATCTGTCTGTCTGTATGTATCTAAATATGGAATCAGGATAAATATTGTGAAAAAATAGAGCAGAGTAAGAGGTCAGTATAATTACGGAGTGTGTACGAACTGGGCATGCTCTTCAAGGTAGCTGTATAGGGCCTTCCCAAGGAAGTAAGGTTTAAGTTAATGACTGTAAAGGTTTGAATATTTGAGATGATTTATATTATTTGCATAGATTTTTGAGGACAGAGTACAGGTTCTTAAAGTCCTTACATATGGATGCCGTTGAACTTTTTCTGCTTAGATTATAGATAGTAAAAACAATTTGCAAATTATTTTTGTAATATACGTAAGTGTATATTAAAGAGGGGATGCCTAGAATACACTGTTATACACATGCATTCCAATTTCTCATTCTGTGGTCAAGAAACGTGATTATATAAAAAGATAAACCATGTCCACCAAGGACCAAATGAAAGTTCATATTTGCTGTGAGAAGATAATCACTTAATATTTTATATAGATTATATTTGTCATATGCACTACCTAAATCATTAAAGCCTTAACGTTGAATTATTATAAAATCAAATTCTATGTAATTACTTTGTGGGGAAGTGACATTTCAGCTTTATGAAGAATTTGTATTTCATCCCTCAGCTCTATCTATACACACCATACCGATATATGTAATTGGCTGATTGGGGTGTGTGTGTGTCCATCAGATGACTTATTCATTCATTTATTCATTTTACCTGCATTTACCGAGTAGGAAGGAATGTTTCCAGCTGGAGGGAAGACATGGAGACCAGAAAACAGAGGTATGTTGGGTGACAGTGAGGAGGCTAATGTGACTGGAGCACAAAAGGGTCAGACAAGAAAAGAACATAAAAACAAATCACCAATCACCTTAAACGCTAAGCTAAGGAATTGCAACTTTATACCAAACGCCAGTGGTTCAGTGGGGCAAATCTGAAGTCAGGGAAAACTGGTTTTCAGATCCTTATTTTGAAAGGAGGCAGTCAGAGAGGAAAGGCAGGGGGAGAAACTAGTAAAGGCTGCAGTAGGAAAATCAAATAAGGATTAGTGAAAGGTTTGCAAGCATTGCTGAGGGAGAAGATCCAGATCTCTGCTTTATCTCTCACTGCTTTATTAGACTTAATCTTCAGTGAAATAAAGCTATTTTGATTCTTCAGTGTATCTTGAGGTAAAGCCTTTTCTCTCTAGTCCACCTTTTCTCTCGCTGGACTTTGGGATTCCCTTCTCCATGCTCTCTTTCTTACCTTTCCTGCTGCATCTCTGGAACTTTGCCTGTAGGTTCTATCTCCTTTTCCAAAAGATGTCAATGCACACTTCATTGATGTTTATTTGTCATTTGTAGTTTTGCTTAAAACTTTTTGCTAATACAATTTTCTTTAAGAGCATATTTTATCTCTTTAAGTTAATTTGAACTCAGATTCATAACTAATTTGGAGAGGCCCAAACTTGAAAATAGGTTGTTTTCTATATCTTTAAGTAATAGGACTTATTTTCCCTTCTATTGAAGTGGGGTATGAATAATCTTTGAGGCCTCAGGAGAGTCCACAAGACGTTATATAGTCAAAATATTGAAGAACTTCAGGATTATTAATACTTAAAGATGGTTTTCCTGGATCAAAAAAATGTAGAGATCTGGGGACCATGTTCTCTGCTCTCACCCAGTGTGGTTTGCTCATCTATAGTTATATGGAGCAGAGGTTCAGTTTTGAAAACCCGATGCAAGCTATGGACTCTCTCCCCAGAAAAATGTGTTTAGCTAAATACATGAGTACAATTTTGCAACGATTCCAGGAGTCTCTAGATCTTCCTAAGGCCCACCCGTGGGCCTGGGATCTGGAGAGCCAACCTCCCCCCACCTCTCATGCCCATCCTGGCAGTGCTTAGGCCATGTCTGTGGCATGCCTGTAGAACTGATATTGGTAAGTCAAGGAGAAAGTTCTTTCAGTACCTTTTGCAGCCATTAGCTTTACCGGTACTAAGTGCTCATTAAGTATTTCCTGGTTGATATTTGTGAGAGGGTCACAGGGGACAGGGGAGGGTGAGAGAGAAGAAACATGTGCATAGCAGAGAAGAATTACATTAATGGGGAATTATGAAGTATATACCTGGTACATTTTCTGAAAATGATGCCCGTGTGGGCCTTGGGCAAATGTGAGTGGCCAGGAGATGATGGTATTGCTGTAGGTGAAATCCAGACTTATTCCGAGATGGTATTTATTGTCAAAGAACCCTAATGAGCAGTAAGTTCATAAACCTTTTTCTGAAAGGGGGATCTAATGTACTGGGTCTGTTGTTTCTTGTAAGATATTTTTAGCTACAGCAAAAGGAAACCCTAAGTCAAACTGCCTTAAACATAAGGAAGTATATTACTTCATGTAGCCTGCTCTGAAATGTCTAGTGTTGTCCCTCATACATGTGCTGGTTTTATCGCAGGTATGACAAGGCGGTTTCTGCTGCAGTTGTAAGCATCATGCCCAAACAGGAACATGTCCAAGCACATAAGAAAATCATCTCCTAATTTGTCTGTTCCTTTAGAGCCAGGAGACCTTTCCAGGAACACAGTGGCAGATAGGCCTTAGTGTCTCAGTGTTCATTTTAAAACAAATCCCTGACCAGGGGAAGGCAAGGGTTGGGATTGGCAACAGTACTCAGGATCTGTGCCTGGAACTGGAGATGAGGTCACTTTCTCCTGACCCACTTGGAGGAGGGGTGGCTGGCTGAAAACAAACAAACAACAAAAAGCTCTATAGGTTTATTGTGAGGAGAGGAGATGGAATGGATGTTGGGTAGACAGAACTAATGGTGTCACTGCATCTTCTGATAACTAATGTTTTGAATAACATAGAATAAATGATGTTCATATTATTACAGTCCAGCTCTATCTATGTTATTTTCCCTATCACAACATATGAGAGGTGCTCAAGTCTGTGTAAGTGAATTTTATAATAGATTTTCTATCCTCTTGGGGACTGGTTTCCGCTACTTCCTCAATTTAGTTCTGGACCCTACTGTCTGTCATGCACAAAAGAGAAAGGTGAAATTTTACCACGAGGCGCTGATGTGTAGAGTTTGCCTAAGCGGTCCATTGTTTACCATCGCACTTTCTTCATTGGTGGGTTAGTTGTTAAGTGGCTCGGTTATGTATTTTTATCTTTGAGAATTTTCAGGTATAGCTTACAAAGCAATACCTATTTTCATCTCTTTATATGCATCTCCAATTTAAAAATATTTATTATGTTTCTGTGTAGGTGACAGGGGAAAGAGTGTATAAAAATGAGTTAAATATTTTTCTCCAAGTCAGTGTTAATTTAAATAATAGAATTTTCCTCTGGGATATATTTAACCCAAAAGAAAAGTCCTGATAATTAGGAAATTGGCATTCTCAATGACATGTGAGAGGAACATCTTTCTCTACAGAGAACGTCCTTTGTCTGAATTTGGGATTTCAGTTTTGAAGATGTCACTTTTCTTTCATGGCATAAGAAAGGGGGCGAGAGTCACTTTGGAAAGAGCTTAAGAGGAGAAATGATGAGTTCTCCTCCCAGCTCTTCCTGTGCCTTTCCTTGGGAACTTGAACCACAGCCTGCATTTCTCTGATGTATATAGTTGTAAGGGAACATGAAATACTGTGTGACAGTGCTTTGAAAAGTCAAAAGCAGTAAACTGCTCTAGGGTGTTTATTGTTGTGACCGTGGTGTTCTGATTATTATACTTGAAGCAGAACTTTAAATATTAATGATGCTCTTGTCTGTCAGTGGGGAAATTCCAGTGGAAAGGTTTTCAAAAACTGTTGAGCTGTAACTGCTGTTGAGGTAATGGACACAGCGTGCCTACTCTACTTTCTGCTCTGCTCTCACCAGATCGCAGGAAGCTGTGCTGCTGCAGAGGTAACCGTGGTTTTCTCCTCTGTCCTGAGGCCAATGATCTAGAATATGTATCAAGGCACTAGGGTGCATAGCAAAGAGAGCATAAAGAGGCAAATATTTCCCTGTACAATGACCGTATGAGAGATTATTTCTGTCAAGAGGATAAACCATACACGAAGTCTGACTGTTTCACTGCATTTTCCTATAGAAACCACTGAGCTTGAGATCTGTACATTAACTCCTATCTCGTCATTGACTGGCAAGAATTTCAATGTGTTAAGGATACTGATCTGCATATTTTCTGCTGAATCTTAATCCATACTTGCAAATTTGTGAAACAAGCTCTAGTTTAAATTATGGAGAAAGAAGTGTTGTGTGCAACAAGTTAAGCTAATCTTTATGGCATACCTCTGGTTTAGTTTCTCTAGTGAACAGTGGATAGAGTGAAACATTATACATTTTCATTGTATTAGGTTATCTTTCTCAAGGTCTTAAGAGCTCTGCAGAATTTTTCATAACTTGAATTCTGTTTGCCTTTTTGACATTTTCCTGTGTGCACAGCCCATTTGAGAGGCTGATGGCATACCCATTCAACTGAGATGGTGCCGAGTGCTTCCTCCCTATCCAGCACTGGGCTGGGCACTGGAGATGGATGGAAAGCAGACCGGACTCAGTGTTTGTCTTCATGCAGCTCATTGTTCAGGGTGGCAGAAAGGAATCACTTGAGGATCATAACAATGCAGAATCCCATCTGTGACGAGTCCATTGAAGGAGAAGGACAGGATACCTGACCAGGAGGGCAGGAAAGCTCCCGCCTGGGAAGTGATGACTCAGCTGCGAGTTGATGTAGGAGTGAAACAGGCCAAGCTAGGCAGTGGAGTGGCAGGACGGGGTGGGAGTGGGTGCTCATAGAGGAGACATGTCTTCAAGTTCTGCCGCAGGAGGGCCTGGGGTGTGCATGAGCATTGTCAGGGATCAGGGTAACTAGAGGAGAGAAAACGAGGGTGTGTTTTGGTACATTACCAAGATGGCCTTGAGGGACCATACTTTCAGAACTTTGCTCTTATCCTAACACCAACGGGAAGACTTTGAAATATTTAAAGAGGGAGTGGAATAATGGGATTTGCATGTCCATTCACAAAGCCCTCTGTGCTTACACACGACACACTTTATATTAATACAATGATGACGCCTGAGGCTCTTTCTCCACTTGTGGTGCTCTCACTGACATATACTCATCTTCTTCCCCAGTGTGTAGTATCCTTATAGTTTGGGTGGGATTACTACATCGCCAGGGCGACAACTGTGATTGGGCTAACCCAATCACAGGATAATTCTATCCCTTCACCATGGTTTTAAATTTGGGTCCTCTACATCTATGCAAATCCCTGCATGTGTTCCCTGGCTGTAGGGATTGGTTCCATGATGGTCTCAATTAAGGCCAAGTTCAAGAGGAATTTTGCTCTTTTGTAAACTTAACTCTCCACAAGAAGAGGACTAAGGAAGCAAGTTGTTTTAGAAATCCCATGAGCATGATGGATGGAGTCCAGCTTTAGGATGAAGGCGGTGTGGAGAGGGCACAGTGGGCAGGTGGAAGGAGCCTTTGTCTTTCCTAGTGTGGTGGATCCACTGGATATATCAACCCTGAACCCTGCTTTGTCTCTGCACGTTCCACTTCGCTGGGCCAGGAAATTCTCTATATGAGGGGATTTTTAATTAGACTGCACCTAAAATTACCTTAATCTCTATGCCACTGCTTCCTTCTCCTTTCTATACCCTAAATTGTAATGTCTCAAAGGGAATGGTTCTAGCCTGTATAACACTCCTTTCTCTAAAATCCCATAACATTTATTATTCTGTTAGTAATCAAATACTACTCTTTATTTATGTCTCCTAATCTAGGTTATATATTTCAGAGAGAAAGAGCTCTATTTTATATTGATTTTGTTTCCCATGTGTGTTACGAATCATGCTATTATAATAATAGTAATCATAATAAAAATAGGAGTTCTATGTTTCGGGTTCCATGGAGATATTTTTTCTAAATTATCTCTAATCATCAGAGCAGTATTGGAGGGTGGATATCATAATTCCCATTTTACAGATGAGGATACATAGAATTGAGATGATAAAATTTTTCTCCAAAATTACACCAGTAGCCAGCAGCTCGCCACTCCTATTTGGAAGATAATGGTTGAAGAAAGAATGGCTAATGAGTGTATTTGGTTTATTTTTTTGAGACAGAGGACACTGAGCAGCCTGAGAACATTTGGTGCTCAGAGGGAGGAAATGCTAAGAGGGGAAACAAGTCTAAAAGGGAGAGAAGGATAGTTCAAAGACCAATTTCCCCTGCTTCCCAATTTTGACTAGTGCCAGTTTTAACTGCCTGTGTTTGCTTTGCTTGGAAGATAGAATCATGGTGCCAGGATTCACAGGAGTTTGTTTTGGAGGATGCATTAGTCAGGGCATGCTAATTGCTGGAATAAACAACCACCAAATTTTAGTAGCTTAACACCACAGGGCTATTTCCCTCTGGTGTCACAAGACCTATGGGGTGGGCTCTGTTCCCTCTAGTCCTTCAGCTCTGGTTTCTTGCATGCTTTAGCTTGGCCATCCCCTAGGCCTCAGGGATTTACTAGATTCTTTGCATGGGCTGAACAAAGAGGGAAGAGAAAGTGCTTGGAGGATTAAATGGGAGGTTTCTGGAAAAGGCAAACATTACTTCTGCTCACATTGTATTGGCCAAATCTCAGTCACATGATCTCACTTTACTGCAGAGGAGGATGGGAGATACAGACTTCCTGTGTGGTCAGGGTTGCGGGGCGAGGGTGATAGAAATGGGAACTGGAGAAAACATAGTCTAGTTTTAGCCACAGAGTGTTACACCAGAGACCTGAGAGTTTGGTGACCACTGGTTTTCAGAGGCATTGAGTTTTCAACCAAGTCACTACCATGTGGTGCACACTCAGCTTCTAAAGGACATTGGATGTGAGGCATGCTGATGGCCTATAACTAGGAAAGTTGTTCACCTTCTGTGAAGAGAAGATAATAGCATGCATTTCAGGAGTTGTTTTGGAGAGTAAAGGAAACCATGAAGATGGAACTGATTTGTTAACTGGAACCAGATACCTAGACAAAAATTAATCTGCAATGTTGCTTGGGAAGAAAGAGAAAGTGCTAATGCAAAGAGGATTCGGTAATGAATGGTGGGAAGTAGGATATAGATATTTTTCTTTGGAAACCCATTGCCATGTTCATGTCATTAAATTTTGTTTCTTTTAATGAAGTAGTTTTTTTTAAAAAAATGTTTTTATTTTATTTATTTTAGAGAGATAGAGAGTGGAAGGGAGAGGGACAGAGAGATAGAAATATCGATGATGAGATAGAAACATTGATGATAAGAGAGAACATCTAAAGGCAGCCTCCTGCATGCTTCCCCTCACTGGGAATTAATTGAGCCAGCAACCTGGGCATGTGCCCTGACTGGGAATTGAACCATGACCTCTTGGTTCATGGGCTGATGTTCAACCACTGAGCCACACTGGCCAGGCTAATGAATTAGTATTTATGAATACCATAGAGGCTTTCCACAACTGTATTATTTAATATCTTTAATTTTTACCATAAAGGTTATATTTATAATTATTATTTATGATTACTATCTGATTTTTAATGATTGTGGACTTTTCACTGGTTTCAGAGTGACTGCTTTGAAGAGTCCTGCGCAGAGCCTTGAATTAAAGTGGGAAAAGAAGCTGAGGGCTGGGTGGGCCTTTGTAAGATAAATTACAATACATTTGATACTATGAAGAGAATTCGTTTTTTCCTGTTTTGCATTGGCTATATGTTGCTTTGATTTCATTCTGTATTTATGAGGCTTGTAGTATTTCTTTTCTTTGGCTTTCTTATTTGTAACTGCAGATTTAGCGATTTCTTTTGTGTACCACTGCCTCCCAGAATTTGGCCCAACAGTTATGAGTAGCTGAACGATTTATCGAGGACAGATCAGCTGAAATGTGGCTCAACTTTAGTAAAGCAGACGGAATGACATAAGGTTAGGTGACTGATGTGTGAGTTTTTGAATTTGATTTGGTTTTACATGGAAAGGTTGAAGCAATGATCCATGTATTCTAATAAAAATCATCAGTACAAATCAAATAAAATCTGGCTTAGTGGCTATTTTCCCACTGTCACTCATGGCTAGCCTGTGCTGTTACAGACCACATTTGGCAGGCACTGGTTTTTCCTACAACAACATCTTAAAAGTAGTAGTGCAATCTTTGTATGTTAAGAAGGCATCTTTTCTAATCAGACTTTCTGCTAATCTCATCAGATAAATCATTATTCTCTGCTGACAGCTCTGGCTACCCCTAAACCCCTTCTCTGCTTCTTGTTTTCTCTCAAGATGCCTGGTTATTGTCATTTTTCAGGTCTTTGTGTCTATTTCCTTTCAAACTCAGGACATTTCTTCCATTCCTGAGGAAGAGTTACAGCTTTTTACCATTCCGCTTAGTGAATTTATAGACCAGTAGTACATCATATAGACCAGCAGCTCATCTCTTTCTGACCAGTAATCCATCGATTATCAGATGGACAAAAGGCAGGTTGCATCCAAACTGTAGACCTAGTAAAAGACTAAAATGCTTATTCCCATGAATTGGATTGATTTAAACTTAAGAAAATATCATTCGATTCTAACGTATTTCAATTTCTACCTCCAAAAGCTGGACTAGTAAATTGATGCAGATGTATTTCAACTACTACAGTTATGGCAGCGTTTTAAAGCTCTTGGAAATGAAAGTAAGAGTAGTAGCATGGTTAGGGGAAGGGTACAGTTCCTTTTTGTCATTATAGACCAGACCAACTATCACAGCCCCTGGGCCTCTTTCAAACCAATGCAAGCTCATGTCATACTGGTCATATGGGGCTATATAGGATACAGGGTAGCTCAGAGGGGCTATTGGCAAGTTTTTCATTGCTGATACGATTTTAAAATGCATATTGCTAGATATGAAAACGGAATCATTATAATACTATTGAACTTTCCTATTTTTGCAATTATTCTAACGAACTTAAGCAAGTATTCTGTTACCTGTTAGAATTAAAGGGGGGAATGGAATGACCTCTTTTATATCAGATAACTTTTGATTTTTTTATGCTATTGAAAAATAGTGTTGGTCTGCTTATGCTTAAGTATGCAACTTCCTTTGATCCCAATTTCATACTTTCAGTGATTCCAGATAAATCATTTTAAATGAGATAACTATAAAATAATTTTGGAAAGCAGAAAGCATAATGCACAAGTTTGGTTACATTATTGTGAGATAAAATGTAAAACCCTTTAGGTCACCAGACACACTTCTCTGACTATACACACACACACACACACACACACACACACACACATACACACACTTGTAAGTCCAACTAGGAAAAACCTTTTCAATTGTCTGCCACGCATTTGGCTGAAATGAATTATAGGGAAATCTTTCTAAGTATGAATAAGTCAGAGTTGAAATACACCAGCACTGTTCAGCTAATAAAATGACATAGGCTTCATCCAGGGTTAAAGGGGCCATTTCCACCCTATATTGATGACAATAAGTTAACTCACTCAATATTGTACAATGTGCATATGTTCTATCAAATGACCAAGCTTTACTCACAATCTTTTCTGGTGATCAAGCTTTTCTCCTCCCCCTCCCCTCCCCCACTTTTTTTTTCAGTAGTTAGATCATTTGTGTCACCTTTCTAAGGTGTCAGTTTACTTACCACTTTTAAAAACTTAGGTATTTCCCACTTTAAAACATTTAAAAAATTATTTGCCAACCTACAAAAACCACGCTAGATTTTCTTGTGTCATACGTGTACTTCTGTATCCTTGATTTTATTGGGAAGTGCTCACTGAGGCAGATCTCCTTTGTACATAGTGGTTTCTAGTACGTGGTACAAAGAGTCAAGAAACAGCCACTGACTCCAGAATGGATTATTTAACTTGGCTTCATGCATTTCATTGATTCACTAGTGGGTTGCTCAATCTTGTCTTTATCTTGGCTGAATTCCTTCCAAGTTAATAGTATATATGTCTTCATTTATTCTAGTTACTATCCTCCTTACCCCCACCGAGGTCACACTGCTGCTACCACTAATAACGTTATCCATTGAGATGTCACCAGGGCATAAATAAACAATTGAGGAATATTTCTTACCAATTCAGATAGACAGAAATTTCAGTCGAGTTTTGCATGTGCTTCCCTATATTTCTATGCTTTTAAAAACCAGTTGACCACAGACCAGAGGATCTGTGAGGCTCTCTAGGATATTGTGAAGGGTTATCAGTGATCCAAAGATGGGGGGAGTGGGTGTTGAGGACATTTTCACTTTTTTCTTTATACACTTTTGTGGTTTAATTTTTTCCAATAAGAACATAATTAAAAATTAGTTGTAATGGTCTTAAAGTATCTCCCCATAGATTGCTGATTAGTTGCACAGGGAAAAGTTGTAATTATACAGTGTAGCATTCCCATAATACCTTGACCAGGCGATAAAATTAGAATAACAAATGAAGGAGGCAGACCACCATGCCATCCTGTGGCTGTATGTGATATTCTGGGAAAGAGACAAGGTCACTTATGTAGTACTAGAGGCCCGATGCATGAAGATTCATGCAAGAATGGGCCTTTCTTACCCTGGCTGTCAGTACCGCCTTCAATCCGACTGGAGCCGCCTTTGCGTTCTGGCCCGGAGCCGCCTTTCCACCTTCCCATGCTGACCAGAGGCCCAGAGTGGCTGGGGCGGTATGGAACGCCTGCGTCGTTGCCATGGCGACGATGCAAAGCGTCCCGCTCCGTCCCCGGCCACTTGGCACCTGTGTATGCAAATTAACCCTCCATCTTTGTTGGGTTAATTTGCGTACTCACTCCTGATTGGCTGGTGGGTGTCGCAAAGGTATGGTCAGTTTGCATCTTACTCTTTTATTAGTGTAGATTATGTCCACCTGAATATAATCCTGAGGCAGCATCAGAAAAAAAAAAAGCCAAGTTGAGAAACATTCTATAAACCAGGCGTCCTCAAACTACGGCCTGCGGGCCACATGCGGGTGTTTTTGCCATTTTGTTTTTTTACTTCAAAATAAGATATGTGCAGTGTACATAGGAATTTGTTCATAGTTTTTTTTAAACTATAGTCTGGCCCTCCAATGGTCTGAGGGACAGTGAACTGGCCCCCTGTTTAAAAAGTTTGAGGACCCCTGCTATAAACTAACGGGCCTGAATTCTTAAAAAATACCAATATTACAAAAAGAAAAGAAAGATTGAGGAAATTACAGATTAAAATAGATGAGAGTGATGTGCTGATTAAATACAGTGAGTAATCCTGTATTTTTTTGGTGTATGCTTAGTTAAATGTATTTATTATACTTGATATCACTTGTCATTTATGGACTGTGGATTAGATAACAGTATTATATCAAAGGTAGATATCCTAATTTTGATAACTATGCTGTTTTTGTTCTTAGGAAATAGACACAGAAGTATTAAGGGATAAAAGGATATGACTGGTGCAACCTACTTGCAATGGTTGAGACACAGCAAATTACGTAGTTTTAACTGCATTGTGATAAAAAAACTTTTGAAAATAAAACATAGAAAAACAGGAAAAATTTTTAAATGTGTTGTTCCTGCTCTACCAGCATGGCTCAGTGGTTGAGCATCGACCTATGAACCAGGAGGTCGCTGGTTCGATTCCTGGTCAGGGCACATGCCCAGGGTTGCGGGCTTGATCCCCAGTAGCGGGTGTGCAGGAGGCAGCCAATCAATGATTCTCTCTCATCATTGATGTTTCCCTCTCTCTCTCTCTCTCTCTCTCTCTCTCTCTCTCTCTCTCTCTCCCTCTCTCTCTCCCCCTCTCCCTTCTTCTCTGAAATCAATAGAAATACATATTTTTTAAAAATGTGTTGTTCCTGGACTTTAATCTTTAATCTTTTCTTGATTACCCTCCAGGTGGGGCCAGATTATCTGTGGGTTTTGTTTTGTTTTGATTTGTTATTATGTTTGTTTTAAGGTTCTTGGGTATTTTGATGGTCAGCCACATTTGAGACTCACAACCCTCGAATTTTTTTTTTTTCTAAAAAAGTTGGTAGGATTATGTTGAGATTGATCAGGTGCCACTAGATAAGTAGCAGAAAATTCCTCAAACATGGAGTGAAAGGGTGAAAATTGACTTTGTTGAGTGTGGGGAAATGAACTTGGTGTAATGTTGTTGCATTCTTTTTGGGTTTCAGCCTAGTCAGAGCAGTCTGTAGTTGACCAGGAAACTTACTGTTCTTCAAATGCCACAAAAATTAAATGTTTTCTTCAAATTCTGTTCTCTCACAATTGTGATCATCAAACTTATATTGTATGGTTGGGTATCAGACTGTATATTTAGGCAAAATTCTGTTGAGCCCATTAAGTAAAAATAAAGAGATTTCCCCCCCTGTCCAAACTATTACAATTTCACATTTATAAATTATTTCAAATTCATTTTTAATGGACTATTTCCTTTCAAATACATGTGGAGATGGTGTTATAAAACTGTAAACAGCTTATGCATTTTTACAGATTTCCATTTTATGTGTTTGATACTGATTTACCTCTTTTTAATTGCAACAGAGGTAAAGAATTAGTAGTTTAAAACAGTAGGGACTGCATGTTCTGCTGTGATCAAGGAATTAGATAATCTGGCTTGTTTGCTTAAGGGGTCTGTATCTTGAGACTTTTATAGGGTAGTATCAAGGCTCTGAGCCTTCTTATTATGCCAATACCCAGAAGATTGCTTTAATGAGAAGTAAAGGGCCTTTTTCCAATTACAAGGGAATAATTGTATTAAGTTCCTGTGTTATGTCAACCTGCTTTGATTTGATTACTGCAAAAGAAATGGATTTATCTGTCAGTGTTACTTAATTAAGCCTTCTCATTGATGTTTTGCAGAGTAATATAGTGTGGTTTGCACATTTGAGCCTAAATACAAAGAAAATTGGCCTAAAACTAAGACATGACCCCTAAAGATAACATGTAAGATTGATTGCTTGTCATTGGCAGGTCAGAGGCTGCAGTGCTAAACACAGGTGGAAGATAGGGATGTTGAAAGGATAAAATGAAAATCAGTCTATGGGAGTGATTATTATAAGCAAAAAGGACTGTGCTAGAAAACTGGATTTTAGGAAAGGTTTTTGAGTATTTAAAACTGTTTGGCTTCACCAATAATAGCCAGGCATCTGGAATAGGGAATGAAATGAGGTGAGACTGGAGGAAACAGAAGTTGATGTTGCTACAGTATAAAAGGAAAGAGAAGATAAAGAAGAAAGGAAGAGGAATGATGCCATTTGGGAGAAGTGGACCATTGTGGTTGTGCAGAGCAATTACAGCTCACAAATATTTCAATTAAGCCAGCATCCCTTTCCCAGAGCTTCACAAATGGTACCCTAGGGAGAACAGAGGTATGGGGTGGGGGGAACATAGAAGATGCAACTGTTATATGTTTCATCTTGGCTCTTTTCCCCTTTCCATTGGAATAAACGTAATAAATTATCAAATAGGGGTTTTAAATAGCAATTTGTATATCTTAAGTCATTACAGTATTATGGATTTTAAACCATGAAGTTACATATATGATTTGAAAAATGCATGCAAAATTGTATATACAGTTAATACAGTTATATATTTTATTCTATTAGGGTATGGAGCATATTTTAAAATTTATTTCTTTGTTTAACATAAATTTTCTAAAGTATCTCTCTTTTATTTTTCACATTTTGTTAGGTCTGTTGGTAAATACATCCTTAAGAGGGACTAAGCACCTAATTACAAAGTTCCCCTAATTATATTTACTTTTAATTTAGGTACTTTGTAGCTTATCTATGTAGTGTTGGAGCTAGATGGTATGTTTTAAAGTCTTCACATATGGCAGCTTACTTTCAATTGTTACTCTCAATTGTTTTCGAAATAAGTCCCCTCACCCCAGAACATTATCTTAGTAAGACGGATGTTTATTAAGTGCTTTTAGACCAGTTGCATTTTAAAAAGTCGAAGGAGGCATGTACAATTCACACTATGGTACTCTTGCCTCAGTCATTCATGCCTCTTCTTTCCGGGCTGTTGCTTAGAAAGAAGCGATCCTGAACCGACTGCCTTCTCTTTAAAGGGAAGACCCAACTGGTTAGTCCCACACAGGTGAAGTGGAAGGGTGCTAAATAACACCCAGGTCTCTGTATTTCATGTTACATTATTCAGGTTAGAATTTTATTCAAGTTAGGTTGTTATTGATGCTTCCAAATTATCTGGATTGATACAGACTTCAAGGCTATTTCCTTTTGTCTCAGTTTCATAACATAACTCTTTACTCACCTTGAGTTTCAAGATTTTTGAGTTTCAAAATAAGGAACACAACTGGCATATTTATAACAAAAAATTTATGTATTTTATTTAGTTACTTTCATAGTATTTGAATTTTGTATTATATGAAAATGCTTTTTCTGTTTTAGAGCACCAAAAATGTAATTAACTTTATATTTTAAATATCTGAGATTATTTAGTGTACAGTTTTGAAAAATAGTTTATTTTGAACTTCAGGAAAATAATATTGTTTTAAGCAGTGTTCTAAAGGACACATTAATATAAGTTTAAGTTAATAAAGGCTAAAAAATACAATAATTTTCCCACTAAACTTTCTCCCCTATGTATCCATATTTTACCCTTCTTTATACAATTTATATACTTAAATATAAACTATAAAATCATCTTATACTTGACCTTTGAGTTTTCAGATTTATTTGATAAGTAAATTCATCAGTGCTGAGAATGTCAGTGTTGACAGCAGTGATGAAATGGAAAGCCCAGGTCTCCCTGCTCTGTATTGTAGAATCTTAGAATTTGTGTGGGAGGCATCACCACAGCCCTCATCTTTTACTCAGTCCATTTGGGAAAGTCAGGAAGTTTCTTGTCACTCACAGTTCAGATCACTCATTATGAAGTATATCTTGTCTCTTATGGAAACAGAAAGAAGTGATCATGGTTTTGTGGACATTATCTCTCAATATTTGAAACTCGTCAAACTCTCCTTTCCTCTGCCTTAGTACTCAGATTTGACTTCAGATTCCTCTACTTAAAGCTCTTATTATACTGGCTGCTAATGAAAATGTGCACATCCTTAACACGCTCTTTGCTGATGAAATATTTTGAACTCTAAATTCATCTGGCACTGACGGAGAGCATATGCCATCTCAGTTTGTGTGGAGGGCTCAGCCAAGGGTTCTTCCTGGACTAGGAAATTAGTAGGAGCCACAGATGTACGCAGTCTGTGATTCTCCATGATGATGTGGAGGATTTAATAGTGTCTGTTGTTTCAGAGCAAAGGATTTAAGACAGTGTAGACTTCAACATGTTTCAGAGTGATTATCTTTCCAGGAAAAACAGCCTCAATCCCCCAATGCATTCTGAGTGTGTAGAACCTTTCATCGGGAAATCAATATATTTCCACAAAAGTAGGGATTTGTAGACTCTTAGAGCGATGCAGAAACCAACTCTGGTTGTTTTCTGACTTCATGAAACTCTAGGGCCTTGGATGTTTGGCATGATCTGGGTGCAAAGTATTTTGGAAAGAACCAATGTACAACTCTAATGAGCCCAAAGTGACAGAGTTAGGTAACTCTCACACTTGTTTATGCCAATAAAGTTTAAACCTATGTAGTATTTTGTCTATGTTTTTAGTTTGGGCTGTTGGTCAGCATACATAACTTTTGACAGCATATCAGTGACATAGCACACAGAAATATGTTGAAATGGTGAGGCGTAAAGAGGATATTCTAAAAGTAAATTAAGCTTCAAAACATCTAATGGTTACTGAATTCTCACTGTGATTGTGCTGTAGAGGTTCCTGGAGGAGGCGCGATGTGTTTACTATGAGTATATTGGCTTTTCTAAAATCCAGGAGAATATTTGAAAGTTTCTGCCCTATTAAGCTGAACTAGTGGTCATTCAAAGTGAGAGTGAGATTTCCTTGACTAGGTCACCATTTTCCGTATTTATGTGGTTTAATTATCTTAGATTTTGGGTGGTATTAGTAAATTAGGCTTTTATGGCAGATACTGGTTCCTGAGTATTTACTATGGGCCAGGTACTTCTAAAATTAGGAGGAGGCCCAGATGTATGCAGCCTGTGAGTCTCCATGATGATGGGAGGATATTTAATAGTGTCTGTTGTTTCAGACCCTAGAGCTGGATTATGTCGAGTTGCTGCTAAAATCCAGGCCTCCGTCTCAACTGCCAGTGCTGTGTTTTCTGATATTTGATCTCCTGGAAATTTGAGAAATCAAACCATCAGTTTAATGAATGTAGATGAGAAATCATAGAAGTGAAAAATTATTTCCATATCTTTTCTCTAAATGGAGTGTTCTCCCTTCACCTCACTTCAGTGTTTTGATGCTGAAATGTCATCCATGTGAGAGAGGACTTATGCATAACTCCTCAAATACAATGAAAATTTGTGGATTGTCAGGCTGCCTCCTAAAGCAACTGTCCATACCAAGAAAGTTACCATATCTGTCCTAGTTTAGGGTAAAATAAATTTGAAAAAAAATCTTGCACATTTGAGTCCATTTCAGTCTCGTGGAAGGATAATTTCTATCATCCACTTGCTTTTCTCCTTTCCCTTCTGTTGCCTAGGTTATTGTCTCTCTATTATTTATTCTCATTTTGGATAGAGGTGGCAACAGAACAGGGATGCTCATTGCGAATCTTGTTTCGCTCTTTGTTTGCCTACTCAGTAGCCTCTAGGATATTGACCCTGTCTCCACTCCATTGCAGTGTACATTTTGATAAGCTCACCACCCCTCTGGCTTTATTGTCCTCCTACTTTTATTTTCCAGTCTCTTGATTTCTTTTAATATTTACTTTTATATAGTTGTTGTTGTATATAATTCTGTAATCTTTTGTGGACACAGAATGGTCATAAACATCCAAATGAATACATTTTCTCTGCTGGAGAGAAGTGAGTGAAGGTAACATTCATTGGAGCTGGTCCTGTAGAGATCTGTAGTTCTCATCAAAAGGGTATTTTTATGGTGGAGAAAAGCACTTACCGTTTTTTTTTTGCATTGACAGCACCTGTGTTAGCCTTCTCTGCCATTTATTGTCATCTAAGCCTAAGTTTTCTCATATATAAAATGGGTGTACTATTAGTGCATTGAAATGCTTAGCACAGTGTCTGACACATATTTAAGCTCACTAAATGTTAGCTGCTGGTATTTTTTGTTTTTGTTTTGAGAGATGAAGAACAGTTTAGGCAAAAGGAATAGAGGTACAGAAACACGGAGGTATACCAGTATGTGTGCAATGTTTCAGATATACCAACAGGGAGTAAGCAATGGCCAAGTGTAGGCCATGTGCAGGGCTTACATAAAAAGTGAGTCGGGGCAAGAACTGCTGGGATGCAGATGTGATGGGGGTGTGTATTGAATGCTGCTGAAACCTGCAACCTAGGCAGGGATTTAAAGAGGGAGTGAGTCAGGCAACTGTTGGTGTGGAGCATGCATCTATCTGCCTTGACTCTCCAATAGAGTAGGCTGGTGGATCTCAAATACCTGTGTACATGAAAATTACTTGGGGACCTTGTTAAAAACACAGTGTGTTTTTCCCCTATACTGACCCTGTTCCCAGAAATCCAGACTCACTAGGTCTGCCTTGGACCCTAAGATGCTGATATTTGATGAGCACACCACGGATTCAGATGCACAGTGGTCCTCAGATGCACTTTGAGAGTGCTGGAATAGTTGTTGAGGGAATGCATGCTAATTTACTGGCAGGTCTGATGAAACTCAGTGGGAGGGAAGATAGAAATAAAAAACATAAAAGTAGCATGTTTACATTCATTATGAGTTACAAATATCCATGTTCTAGCCTTGTGTTTTCTTGCTATAGATGATTGAGCACCGGTTATACAGATATAGTTTCAAAGATAAAATCTAATCAACAATCATATGATTGTTCTCTTAGGTTTTGGAGAGCTGGGATTCCTCCTTATCTTCTAGATCTAGCAGGAGGGCAAGGGATGGCCAAACCTGTTAAAAAGAGAGCAGTAAAAAGGAGGAAGGCACACAGCATGAGGTCAGGAAATGAGAAAGGTGGAAATGGGAAAGGATGGCAAAAGAGCAGAAAAATTTGATTGGTTGAGAATTTATTTGTAAAGGAACCCAGCCAGTATTTAACCTGTTTTGAAAAAAATGAAACTTCCAGCATTTTTAATTAGTGGATTGCTCGATTTTGAAATTGCCCAATTGAGAATACTCAAGTTTTGATGTGTTTTATCTGCCTGCTAATTAGCAGACTGCATGGTTGACCATCATTTTTCCTTTATCTTTGTGGATAGAACATGTATATGAAGGTCTCTTGCAACACTACACTTCAAGTCTGGGTTAAAAATGTATGTCACTCTGCATTTAGTAAGAGTTTGTACTAAATTATAAATCAAATTCTAGTATATCTGTTCTGTAACTCAATTCTTTCATTTTTGCTCTTTAATATGATTTTTCCTCTAGCACAAGACTTCTCTATCCTGGCACAATTGACATTTGGGGCTAGAACATTTTTGTTGTGGGGGATTGTTCTGTGTATCCGTAGGATGCTTAGCAGCATCTTGGTTTCTACCAACTAGATGCCAGTACACCCTCTCCTCTCATCCCCCCGAAGCTGGGATGACTCAGAATCTATCTGGACATTGCCAGATGTCCTCTGGGGACCAAACCTGCCCCTGGTGGAGAGCTGCTAGCCTGGCATTACTATGGTCTTATTTCCTCCTTGTCTCTGCCTACTTTTTTTGATGTTAATCCTCTGCCGAGAATATTTTTCCATTGATTTTTAGAGAGTGGAGGGAGGGGGAGAGACAAACAGAGAGAGAGAGAAACATAGATGTGAGAGAGACATATCGATTGGTTGCTTTCCGCACACACCCTGACTAGGGCTGGGGATGGAGCCTGCAACCAAGGTAGTACCCTTGACTGAATCAAACCCAGGACCCTTCAGTCTGCAGGCCAATGCTCTCTCTATCCACTGAGCCAAATCAGCTAGGGCTCTGCCTACTTTTTATGTTTAAAATCCTTTTTTAAAAACTGACAAGATCAAGTGTGTCTGAACAATATGACAACATCTTATAGTAGAGGATAGGGATTCATCCCTTTTCCTTCATTATTTTTTGGCCAAATTTAAGAGCAGAAATTTCTCCAGTTAGTCTAAATTGACTGTTTCAGGTAGAAAGGAATTTAAGATGTGCCAGACTTCTGAAAAGCTGCAGTGTTTGAGAGATTTTTGTCACAGTGTGTGTGTGTGTGTGTGTGTGTGTGTGTGTGTTGTGTTTTGTTTTGTTTGTTTGTTTTTGCTGAAAATATTTGCTTTTTGGTTAAGGATGAAGTGCAAAACTTATTCATGTGAGAATCCAGAGGGTTCTAAGTAATTTCTTCATGTACTTCAGTTCTGCATACACAGGATAGGCCAGGAGTCTGGGTTGTTAAACAGCAGATTTGGAGAAATTATTGCACCTTTTATCCAGATTGGATGCACTCCCCAGAGCTTTCTTGACATTCCTTAAAACTCACAGTCCCTGATTTTAGCTGTCCTCAGGGGGCATCTCTTTGCTGTTGCATTATCTTCTGAAGCACCAAAAAAATGAACCAAAATAATTTGTTTAAAAAAGAAAGAATTCAAGTTTAGTGCTAATAGTTGTTGTTTTTTTATTATTGTTCTATTCCATCTCATAAGATATTCTAAAACAATGTGTACTCCACTGTATCCCAAAAATAAGTCAATTAATTATACTATGACTACTTTTGCTGATAATAAAATAGCAGTAATAAAAAGAATGACAGTAGTGCATGAAGAGAATAAACAGTATCACTGAAATGTTAGGAAACACAATAAATGGGATTATGTCTGCTGAACCAAAGTTTCACACCTCCTCCTCCAATTCTGTCAGAGGAAGTTGGTGATGGCCATCTGTTATCAACCGTGATCAAAATAATAGAACAGCGAAACTTTTTATGCTTCTAAGGGGCCTTTCATCAAAAATCTCAAAGCTGCTTCTAAATATAGAGTGACTGATCTTTAAAATTTTAAACCACTTTTATGTTTTAAGCAATTAATATGATAACTTAGTTTTTATATTCTCCATCCCGAGTACTTGCCACTTGACGCACTGATGGAGCATTCAGCAATTGGTCAGCATTAGCACGTTGCTGCTACAGATTTTAGAAGAATGCCAACCTTCCCGTAGTTCATGGAGGTCGCTCCACTGTCGCTTATCAAAGTAAAACTTGGACAACTTTAATGTCCGCATCTCAATGCCCAGACTAAGGATCGTAGACCAAATGGCCGACTCTATTAAAAAAAAAAAAAAAAGACCGAGACAGTGTTGTCTCAACTTAAAAAGCAAAATCCTGATGCCCATATAGTGCACTGGTAGAGACAGATGACCGAATTCTTTTTTGTCGTGTGTATGTTGCTGCATGTCTGTTGTCTGGTGTGACATGCTGGGGCTAGATAACAGAGTATTCAAGAACATTATGGCATGGATGCTGCCAGTGTTAGTATGAATATTTACCTGAATTTAGCTTTTTTTTTTTGTATTAAGGTTGTGTTAGTGTAGTTACACTTATTTTGTCCAAAAGATTTAAATAAAACACGCAGTGCAGTTTCATGTCTATAAAAGTCGAGGCTATGAAACACTGTGAAAGATGGAAGTACTTTTTATGCTCATACCTCTGGTTCCTGAGGGTCCAGTTCATTTTTTTTTGCTGTGAATTTAAATGAGTTAATTTAAGTAGATGGGTCAGAAGCCACTATCATTGTGGTAGCCCTGTGCCTGATTCTTAATTAAAGGCAACAGGAGATTAATTTGAAACATTAATTTAAAAGTGCATACACAAAAAGAAAGAATTATTGCAAGAAAGCCTAAAGAACTTTTCTCTTGTCCCTAGATGTAGAAGACAGAAGTAGCTCAGGGTCCTGGGGGAATGGAGGACATCCAAGCCCGTCCAGGGTAAGTATATCTAATCTCTTCTCCCACATCCAGACATCCCACATATGTAAATTGACAGACCGAAGGTGAGTTTCTCTCAAGCACACACACAACTGCACAGATATATATGCGCACTAAGTTTAATGAGGATCAGCTTGTGTTTGGATTTTTTTTTTCATTCTCTTATTGGATGCTGTTATTGAATTTGACACCTGTTCTACTTCTGCTAACCAGAAGAAAAATCCTTCATTAAATATTTGCCCCTACTTTGCCAGTTATTGATCTAGTATTATAGAAAGTTATTTTTTGTAGCTGGCACAACTTTGGAAAAAATCGTAGTACTGTATCTCTGTAACATATTGGTGTAAATAGACCACTGAATAATTCTGAAGATGTGGTGTGAAGGACTAGCCTATCAATTTACTCTACATAATAAATCTGTGTTGATTTCACTTTGTGAACATGTTATTATTCCACCAGTAGTGCCTTTGGTCACCAGTGAGATTCATTCATTTGTTTGGTCTCAGATTTTTGCTATTCTTTTTCACGGATTTCCTCCATTATTAATTGGTTGTTAGTTTTGATGTAATGGAATGGCCATGGAATGGGAAGGAAAGGAGTGGTTAGGCCATGCATGTTTTTGTGTGTATATGACTTTGGGCATGTCATTTCACCTCTTTGATCTTCATTTTCCTAATTGATAAAATGAAGAAGTAGAACCAGAGGGACTTTTATGTTCTTTCCTACTTATATAATTTGACTTCACCTGAATCATTTCTAGGCTCTGTAGAATCCATGTCAGCTTTTATAATATGCATATAATGCCCCAAATTAAAAATAGACTTAGAGCCCATAGCTGAGCAAACATCGGCACCTCTCCCAACCAGCTATATATTTGAAGCTTTCTGTAGGGAGCATAACATTTTGCTTTAAGTATTCACATAAATTTGGGGGGAGGGAGGTCTCGGTTTTAGCATAAGAGGCAAGGAAGGTAGGTAATCAAGCTGTCAAAATGAGGACATTTCAGCAAGCCGTAGTTACCCATTTTTACCTGTCCTTTGGCCTTGTGGTTCTCACTCTAGTCTTCAGGGTATAGCAGGATCTCTAAGCTTACCAGTAACTTTATTCAGCCCTTGTACCAGCTGTCGAGTTTGACATTCTAATGCATTATATGGTTGGGTTGAGGAAATCTTTCCTCCTCCTCATGTTACAGTCTGCACTTGCAGAAATAAATCCATTCCCAATGACAGCAAGTGTAGGAGATGACAGTGCTTCCCTCCATTGTTTAGTTCATTCAGACTTAATTTCTTATGATTTCTCAGTTTAATACACACAGTACTTTTAATTATATTTCTGAGAACAAGATCCGGTTAGGATCATCCTGAATTTTATTTAGTGTTCATTAACTGTTCTGCCATTCTTTTCAGGGAATATGTTGGTGAATAATTTGAATCAATATTTTGCTATTTATATTTTCTAAATCCAGGGAGTTTGAATGAGAAAGATTATCGTGGCTGACTTGTATCAGTGCAGCCCAAGTCTATCTCATCTTAAAATGGTGATACTATCCGCTACCTTGCAGTACAATGCAGGGGTTTAAATTAGATAATGTATGTTAAGCTTTTAGAATACTTTTTAGGGTGGGGACCCTTCATAAAAACCAGTATTATGCTTGGTAAAGAATGAGTGAGTGTAAAACCCATGCTGGGTATATGACATCTTTTTATGCACTGACTTAGTGACAGCGTTAGATTACAGCCTCATCAATTAATTTCTATAAACGAGGGAAGGCAATTGAGAACGGGTTTGTTTGGAACTTTAAGGGTTCCTAGTTATTCTCTAGTGAGCTGACGTTCATTTTCATTTTTCATACAGTATCTGTCTTTTTTATGTGAGCATATTCTGCCCTTTGGCTAACATGCCAACTGACACCTCTGAGTAAATTTGACTTAGTCTTTATGGGCAGTGCAACCAGCTGAACAGAATGACTTTTTTTATTTTTAAAATTTTGGTTACTTAATGCACCTTTGTAGATTGAAATTTGAACCATATAATATACAAGTACATGCTTTTCTTTCGTGTATGTTATCAATTCCTCCATGAAAAGTAAGTGACTAGGCAGTTTAAAAACATTATTTTAATTTTAAATTCCTGTTAAAACAATGAGTTGATCTTAACAATGACAAAGTTAATGTCTGCTTGAAAACCATATTTTTGTGGTACATTTTGTCCAAACCCAGAAGTACTCATTTATGCTAAATTTGTGATGTTCATTCATACATAGTCATATTATAATAATTTTAATATTCTATGTGTAATTACTTATGGAATGATCCAGTTCTCTTACAACCACAATAATAACCTATAACAAAACACTGCAATTTCAATATCATAAAAAAACCATGTGTTGCTTTTTCAAAGCCTCTACCTGGGTCTTTCAAAAGCTATTCAATTACAGGCTATGGGTATTTTCTCTTATAGTACAACCTTGCTCTTTTAAGAAAAACAATGTGGGCCTATCAAAATAATAACTTAATATTTACAATATGTTTTATGTTGGGTGTTTTGCATGCATTATTTCATTTAACCACTTCAACAATTTCATGCCAGTTGGTTCAATTATTATTGTTCCCTAGATTTCACAACAATTATGAAGAAAATTTGAACTCTGCAGACTAAAGCCCTCTCTTAACTACTGTACCTGTGAAAATTCAGGTTCCTTATTATGAGGTTCCTGGGTCAGAATGGTGGACTTTAGTTTCTTTGGGTCAGAGAGGTCTCACTAGTGGGTAATTTATGTGCTGATTTTTGTTCATGTAAAATTGAGTTAGATAATGTATGTAAATGCTGTTATTTTATTTACAGAACTATGGAGATGGGACTCCCTATGACCACATGACCAGCAGGGACCTTGGGTCACATGACAATCTCTCTCCACCTTTTGTCAATTCCAGAATACAAAGTAAGACGAATTTTAAATTAACGTGGCTTTTTTGAATGAATATGTTTTACCATGGGAGGGAGAACAAAAACCCAGACAAATGTTCTGTTTTTAGGAACTTGGATTTTTAGTCAGTTCTCTATAGTAATTTTAAATTGGAGGGAAATATTGATAGTTTGTGCTTGGTAATAACACATGAAGAACTAAGTTTCACTAGCATGTGGAATTACAGAATTTCATGGAATCTACATGGAAATTTTGTCTTCCTTAGATACTAAGCATTTATCACAATTTCAATGATGCAATAGTAGTACTTTCTAAGTAAAGGTTGATGAAATCAAAAGTGGTGAATATTTAAAATAAAAATGTATTTTATGCCTGCTCATTGGCAATGAGATATATATAGTCAGTATTAACTGTGAATTTTTATTAATAGGGTTATGGAAACTCCTTTAGTAATTCATATAGGTTTATTGTGTTTAAGTCAGAGTAGTGCCTTCACGTTGAATTGTAAAATCTGGTTGTGTATTTATCAGGGGGTGAACTTTAGTGCTAGTGGTCTAGGCAGGCATCATCCGACTTCACTGAGAACAAGTTATGTGTCGTTTGAGACAGTCTGCGAGCTCCTTGCATGCCCTTTCTACTGGTTGGTATAGTTTTCTGCTTTTACTACCCTGTGGGATGTTTAACAGCAGTAACTTAAGCAATGAAAAGATAATTTATAATGGCTTAAAAGGTCTCAATAGCTGGTTACTTTATTTTTGATTGAAAAAATAGTATTTGTTCTAGTAAAATGTGAGTTTTTAACAATATTAGTAAATCTCTCAACTTGGCCAAATTTTTTTTGAGAATCCTCAATAAATGAAGTTGACTTTTTGGTGCAAGGAAAACATGTAGCCATACTTATATCATTCTGAAACCATAATGGCAAATGCTTTTAAAGAATGTCCCTATTTTTAAGCCTTGTAACTATACTCGTTATTTAAGGGGTTGAATCTGCCTTTGGAACTTTAAGGGTTCCAAACACCCTCAAATCACATTAAATCCATCTGAGGAATTTCAGATATTTATCATAAAATAGACAAAGCAGAGAAATACTAGCAATTTATTTTTAATGGGTAATATATGTTGTGCCCTTACGTGTCATCCCAACTTTGAGAGTCACAACATTCTCTTGATCAAAGGATGTTATTCTATTTGTGCTTTTTTAACTTTAAAATGGTAAATATATATGTATATGTTTTAGCTTTATAGCTAAAACAGGAGTCCCAGTTTTTCATCAGATGTTGATAGGAAGGTACAACACATTTCCTGTTTTCAGGATGTACAGATGCAGATGGCTAGATATATTTATCAACTTAAAGGTGAAAAAACAACTCTAGACACTTCAGTACAGTAGTAATAATTTTAAATTCTAATGCCATTGCTTCTCTTCTCATCCTCACCGAACTTCATAAAATAGAAAAAAAATAATTTGAAAATAAAAATCTTGAGAAGTAGCACTTAAAGAGTATATGAAAGAACTTCCTTAGTAGGTTCTAAAACTGTCCTCTGACAAGGTAAAGTAAGTAAAATAGAATAAATAAATTACAATTAATATTTAGAAATTCCTGTAATATACATTAAAAAAGTTTTCCTAAAGAACAACTTGATAAATTAATATTATAGAATATGCTAAGCGATACAAAGATAGTAAATAATTATTGTTCCTTTGTCCTTACGGGCAACTGTTTTAACAACCAAATTCATTTTTCAACCCAAATAATATTTAAAATATAAGTGGATGATTGTCTAGAGCTAGAGGGGAGAGTTCTTTTCACTTAGCTGTTGTTTAAGCTGAAAGTCGATGTCAGCTGTGTTCTTTTATCCCGTCTGCCCTCCTTCCCATTAAACTCTTAAATATGGAGGCCAAGACAGTCTCCTGCATTGTGATAGGAAATGCTACTATGTCCGGAGGCTCCCACCCACTGTTCCCAATGAAAGGCCCTCTCTGTTAGATAAGCTGTCTGGTCTGAAACATGGCTCTTTATTGTTTACAAACTGCTACATTTTCCACCTCAAGCAGATTTTTGCACAGAAAAGAATTGTGCTTGGGCTAAATGGTTTATCTGACATTAACGGTGCAGTGTCAGATTGGGGTCAGGGAAGTCACCCTCAGAGTGAGAGGGCATGGTGCAGTGTGCAAAAAAGGAAAAAGGGAGAAAAAGACATTTAAATAACTATGAAATACCTTGCATTTTTAGTTTGGAAAAGAATTTTTAAGAAATAGCTTTAGAGAACTGACCACCATGCTACATTAAAAACTCTTCCCACCCTTATAATTTCTCACATCCCAAACGCCTTCTTGACTGGCTTGAGTATCTCAGAGCCAGATTCAGGAACAAAGATTCTCATTGATTTTGCTCAAGCTGCTGTTTATTTAAAATGAAACCACTTTTGAGATGAGCGATGCTTGGTGTTAAGTTGCATCTTAACAAAGAGAAGGTAGGTCATTTTCAAGAAATTAAAGGCAATCAGTTTACAAAGGGAGACCAAAACACAAAATAAGATCTACTAGCGTAGAGAACAATTTAAACTCATAAAATATATGGTATATTCTAAACTGTTCTTTGTGTCCAAATACTCACTCTCTCATTCTATCAAAAGAAGGTATTAGATTTTAATATAAGTTTTAACAATACTCCTGTATCTATTCTTAGAATGTTTAGTTTTCATTAATTACAAGATTTCTTTACATGTCAGAGACTTAATTCTACTATGATGTCACATTAGAGTAAAAGCTATAGCATTAGAAATAAATCAGCCACTTTATTGGACCAGATTCTCTATTGTCAAATCAATCAAGCCTATAACTGAATTAGGCGTCTGCTACAGAAATAAGTGACACTAATTTTACGGGAAAGAGTTATTAACTGCAGATGACCTTATTTTTTTTTCTTTTGTAAACGGTTCACTTAGTGAAATTTGGTTTATTACAAGTAAAGAAAAAAGTAATGAACCACTTTCTCCTTTTGGGGGTAAATGAATATTACATATTTTGTTCTTTATGGCACTCCACTATTTTGGAGAAATGATCCAGGAATTGGTAACATTTGCTCATAAACTCTTTTATGCTAATAAAACACTTTATTACAATTCTGAACTTTGATATTTTACACCAATGGTTTTGAATAAATGTTACAGTTTTTGTAATATAATACTTATGTTTGGCAGCAAAATAATAAAATTCAATTTACTTGTGTATCTTTTTAATGAAAAATGGGTCATAATTTATAAGATTAATAGAGTGACTCCATTAATTTAGTCTTTTAGAAATAAGCTTTCATGTCTGAATATAGTGCCCTATTTAATAGTTTATGAATCCCTGAAGTAAAAATAAACAAATGAACACAAGAGCACTTATTATGCTAGAAGAATTAATGACATTTCTTGGTTTATAACCAAGGTTGCACTCTGTAATTTGAGTTGCCATACAGAGTTTTGGAAGTTGATATCATGTACATCCTTTAAAGAAGAACATAATTAAAGCAGATAAAACAGCAAGCCCCTAAATTTGTTCTTTGAAAAAATAAGTGTGCATGACTTTTTGTTTTTCCTTTGGTGTGGATGAGTGTGGAGGAGTTGAGAGGGTTAAACATCAAGTCACAGAGTTGACTGCCTGCATTGACCAATTGATGGACTCTTCTACCTGGCATTTTCTGAGTCCCCGGCTCATTGCTTTTATGCAGTTAGTTTGCATTTTTATCTGTTTGATTTTCTGTGTCCTTTTTTGTACTGAAGAGATAGCAAATCACTTCTTCCTTATGACTACTTGTGATTATTAATGGCTAGAGGCCCGGTGCATGAATTTGTGCACCAGTGGGGTCCCTCGGCCTGGCCTGCAGGATTGGGCCAAAACCAGCTCTCCAACATCCCCTGAGGGGTCCCAGATTGTGAGAGGGCGCAGGTCAGGCCGAGGGACCCCACCAGAGCATGATCGGGGCTGGGGAGGGACGCAGGAGGTTGGCCAGCTGGGGAGGGACTGTGGGAGGGCTCCAGGGCGTGTCTGGCCCTTCTCGCTTGGTCCAGATTTGCCGGACCCCAGTAACAAGCTAACTTACCGGTTGGAGTGTCTGCCCCCTTGTGGTCAGTGCACACCATAGTGACTGGTCGACCGGTTGACTGCCCCTGGTGGTCAGTGCACATCATAGCGAGCGGTTGGGCGGCCTTAGCATGTCATTAGCATATTATGCTTTGATTGAATAGACGACTGGATGACAGGACAATTAGGATATTAGGCTTTTATTATATAGGATAATACTGTACACCTGACCTGTTGGAAACTTGTTTGCTGCAGTTTTAAGTAGTTAGATGAAACCTATATAGGTGGTCAGTGGGTGGCTTTCAGAATATGTTCCTCAGACCAAGAGGCAATGAGTCTGAGTCTTGTTTTTAAGAGAACTATATGCTATAGAATAGTTTGAAATTCCTGGCAAGAACTATATGCAGAGAGTACGTATTTTTAAAACTTTACTGTTTGTTTTATTTTTGCCACGCATTAAACTTTTGTAGGTAATTATTTGTCCAAATATTTTTACAATAGTATACAATATATTTCCCAGCTAAAACTTTTTGATCCAAGGAAGGATCTTAGGATGCATTTTCCTTCTATTGTTCCAGAGCCTTAATTGAAAACCAGATTGTTTGAGTGAACAAGTTGCCAGTAAGATTATAGACATGCATTTGGTAACTGCAGGATGTGAAAAGTGATACTTTTGTACGGTTGGGTGCAGCTTAGTTCAACATCAGCTGCTGTGTTTTTACATGTCCCTTTGTGAATGATTCGGTTTCCTTATTGTGGTGTTTGGTTCTCATCCCACTAATGGTACTCTCTCTATCCGTGCACTAAGTAATTTCCCACTATAGAGTCACTGGTTTCTAAACCAGCTCAGTGGAACATTTTACTGCAGGAACAGATCTAGGTTTCAGGCATAACTGAAGAAAGCTGCTGGCTTATAGGATGACCTTTGAATCTCATCTGGGTTAGCGGTTGATATTTTGATTTGGTTACTGTGGTCATATTGTGACAGCTGCTAGCTCATTATAATTCGGTTCCACCGCTCCGTTTGCCTAGCAGGAATATTTAGGTTTGTATTACTTCAAAGTGTTTATGGCTGCCCTGAGTTTAGCCCAGCATAAAGGTGAAGTGTTGTGAGTTTTTTCAAATCCCAGTTGCAGAGGCTAGTGGCACAGTCTTCTTGTAAAACGGCAAATGTGAGTAGAAGCGAATACAGGGAGTGTTTTTTTTCCTTGTAAAACTGGAACTACCCAATGATGAGGCTCTTATAGGAAAGCTGTTTTGAAAACTTTAACCTACAAAGGAAAAGAAGGACCACAAGAAACATCGTTTTTTAAAAAAGCATTGGTAAGATTTAACTTGACGTCTTGGTCAGATTTCTTTTTCCATGCAGGAATATAAATATTGAAAATAAAAAACCTGTGCAATAATGGCAATTACTGGATGTTTGAAAGTGCCAGAGGTCAAATGATATTTTAGTAACTTCATGAAATGGAATTGTGAATATGGATGTCAGCTTTAAACATTTCAGTTCACATAGAAAGTATTCTGAAGTTAGAGAGTAATATCTTGCAAGTCCATTGGTAAAGACCTGTCTGTGCATTTTCACTGTCTTTTTTTAAGGGCACTTTTTAGCTTGAGGTTATGTTGATATCATCTGTTATCTGTTGGACTGATAATGTAACAAGCAATTTCTGAGTGAAGAAATGTTTAAAGTGACCTTATTTTTTGTTAGTTTTTTGTTTGTTTGGGAGTTTCCTTATTTTAATATGTTAAATTTAAAATGCCTTTCCAAAATATTAACAAGTAAGACCATTTTAAGTGTCATCCTGTTAACATGGATGACTTCATTAATGCTGACTTTGAGCTAAGTCTGGGACTCGGAACAACTTTTCTCTGTTTTGTTACAAATGCTTATGGGTCCCCACTCGGCCACTTTTCAGGTCTTTAAGTTAAGTGTGGAACAGACCCGTTGATTGATCTTTTAGGTGTGCCATTTCATCTTTATACTGTATTTTATCTTTAGAGGTGTTGATCATTCTTTCTAATCCATTTGTCTCTATTTTATTTTACCTTCAAGTAATTTCGCTAGTGATATGTTTTCCAAATGTAAATTTTAAAGCCTGATTCAAATGGATATTTCTTTTCTACCTTAACTCATTCCAACTCTGTAGTTAAGGGATTTAATTGATTGAGGATATAATGATAACCTGTTAAGTCACATCACCAGGAGAAAAGTGTTATGCATGGACCAGCCTTTGGCACAGAGCTGTAGGACCTCCGTAAATGGCTGTTGCATGTTGTCATTCACGAATAAAGCAGGAATTATTTATATATATATGGTTTAAACCCTTAGTGAAAAGTCCATAAATTAAAGTCGGGCTTACATGTTACTGTATCAGGATAAAACCCTAAATCAGAGCTAGTTATAGACATTTATTCTATGGTATTGTATACTTGACTGGACAGAATTTTTCCTTTTGTCAGGAAACAGACCATATTACAGTGTGATAGATTTCAGTTTTCAGTAAACACACCACAAATAATCTTACTTATAAAAGGAAATAAGTAAAATCAATATTTATTGAAAGTCTACTGAACAAGTTGTGTGCTTCCAGTATTCAGATAAGATAACTTATTTCCTCTTGTCCAATTAATAACCATTTCTGTTCCTCTTTCACTGGTCTCATTTCCTTTCCATTCAGCTGCCTACTCTAGAGTATAGCACATTTAATGCTGTGATAAACATTTTTATAGTCAAAATAGATGGACTAAACCAGGTTTTATAAAATTGAGAAGAACTGATGCCAGAAAAATGTTACTTGAAACTGCAGTTAACAGAAAAGTATAGATCTTCTAAATACCAGAGGAAGAGTTCTCACATAGAAACGTAGTGACCCTAAGCGAAAATAAACCCTTTTAGATTCCAGTAAAAGTAAAAAGCAGTTTGTATCAGGCAGGAATGCTTTTCCTTGGAAATGATGGAAAGTGTGACAAATGGTGGCTTCAGAATACCGGTTCTCAAACTAGGAGCCTGGGGTCAGCCTCTTTTGGAATTGGTTTGCAGCCCAGTGAAGGCAGGGTTGGTGTCTCTGCGGTTCTTTTGTCCTTTTCCTCATTGTCTCAGGATGACCATCACAGCTTCGGTGCCCACGCTTGACACCGAAAGAAGTAGGGAAAGGTGAGTCCAGCCAGGGCCATCCGCAGCTGCAGAGTTTTGGTGGGGGTATGGGAACATACACAGTAGCCTCTGCACAACCAATGGGAAGAGACAGAAAATGAGCATGTGTATGGGGCTTAGCACCTTAAGGGTTTATTTCGTTTCTTTTAAGAGAAAGTATATAATTTTCAATGTAACCGTTTTAAAAATTAAGAACAGGGCTCCAACTTCCATGTAATAAGCAAAATATAAAAATGGATCTCAACTCTAAATTCTGGCCAGCAAATTAGAGAGAAAGACATAAAGAAAGGATGGAGTAGACAAAAAGGTATTGCAGTGAGGAGCAAAGAGAAAGTGCAGGCATGAGAGTCACGCATGGGCAGAAGGAGTCTGAGGCGTGCTGTTCTCCTTTCACTGTCAAGGCCTTTGCCTTCGTTGTCCTCATCCCTTGAGGTAGGCAGCACCTAGCCAGAGTCCACCTCTTAACATCCGAATCACCTAGAACCTTCACTTTTAGGTCTCTGGTGTGAATGCCTGCCATGTTATCCAGATCACATGGGCAGCAGGCCCATAGCTCCAGCCACCAGTCCCCTCGGTGGCCGTTGGCGTAGCCTTCGGTCAGTGCCCACCCCCACAGCCTCCTGCTGCAGCCATTCAGAGCAGGGCTGGAGCAGCAAGGCCCCAGCAGGTGCCACTCTAAGTGACAGGCAGCGATTGTTCCCTTGCACCGCCGCCAAATGGTCTCCCGGGAACTTATTTCCAACAACCTGCCATATTATCCTGAAGCACCAGACAAGAATGCCCACTGACGGGGGCAAAGAAGCCCTCGATTTTGTTTTAATATGTACACAGTTATGTTCGTTGTTCTTTAATGTGGAGGATTGGTGTGGCCAAAAAACAACATTTAATTTTAGTCGGCATGCCAACACTGCATGAAATTGTGGTGAGAGCTGGATCCAACTTTTGGCCAGAAGTTCCCACCTCTGCTGCACGCAGTCCTGCATGACTCAGGCCACTGAGCACATAGGCAGGGGGAGGGGCCATCTATCATTAAAGGTAAGCTGGATGCGAAATAAAATGTGCCTTTTTCATTTAATAATAAAGTTTTTCTCTACGTTTTTCATTGGAACAATGGTTTCTTTGGATTTTGCATAAGCTTGACACTTAAAGTATGCCTGTGATAGATAGCATTAAGCAGTGAACACAGTTCTTGCCTGGATCCTTGGACAGGGGATTAAACACTACATTTCTCAAACCTCTCGTTGGCCATCAGCTCCAGGAGACACATCCGTGCAGTTACACGGTCTGTGAACCTAACGTTTATGGAAGAATGTATAAGGAAAGCCTCAGTGCTCTACTGACCTTCAGTACCAATAAGCCTGTTTTCTTTGCTCACCTCATAATGTGCTTGAGGACCAAAGAAGCAAGGGAACTCAGTCATTAGCTCCACAAGTCTTGAGAGGCATCATGGAATAAAGGACGAGCTGGGGGTCACTGTGGTCTTAGGCTTGGCTTTTTCACCTCAAGGTGACTGGGACTTTAGACACATTTCTCATGAGCCCGAACTTTCACATTTCTAAGATGAAGATAGTAGTATCTGCCACACCTACCCCCCTCCCCCCCATAGTCACTGTGAGCAGTGTGATAAAGTGACAGACATTGGAATAACTGCTCTGCTCTCTGACTGTAATCTGCAAAGTTACACATTGGTTCTCTGTCTCTTTGGACTGTAATTAATTTAAAAAATCTATATTGGATGATAGCAGTTTTAAAACACCTTACTTTCTAATGAGATTGGAACAGAAGGCAAGAACAGGTGGAGATAGCATGGAATATTCAGTTCTCTAAACATCAAGACCAAATGGAAAGATTTCTTTTTTAGCCAAAACAGTAATCCTATAAAATAAGTACCTCTTTTGGGACAACTATGTTGAATTTGGATGTGTCCCTTTGTGAAATATTTTCCTCCAGCGATATTTTGCTCCAACTTAAATGTTCTCAGGTTTCATTGTTCACTTGGCTAAAAACACCGTGGTGTGGTGCTCGAGTGGTGACAGGTTGAGATTTTTCTGCCTGCATCGTAGGTCTTCTGAATAACGGAGTAACCATCAGGTGGGAAGCTTTTCATCAAGGAGATCCGATTACACACCTTCCATGTTCTCAGGAAGGTGCTGGAGACGGGCTTCTTCCATTTCAGTTCATTTTTCTCCAGAGACGCTTGGCAAGGGATGTTGCCTCTGTATGTGATTAGTTTTTTTTTTATTTATTCCCTTCACTCCCAAAGGTTTCTGAGTCTTTCCTAAGTAACTATGTATAATTATTTAGTAGAAAGAGGTATTTAGTGGATGTCATTTTATTTCCTTCTGCAGAATATCTGGCCTATTGACCAACAGTTGCAAAATGTATGGAGCATAGATTGGGATTAAATTAAATTTATTCCTAAACACTTAATAGATAGGGCCCAAACGTTTTTCATCCTCTCAATGATTTTTTGTTAATTACTCCTCATTTCCTTGACACATGTTTATTAATAGGAAAAACTGTAAGGAAGCTTCACTTTAAATTGGTGTAAAATATAGCTGGCTATTTTGTTTATGTTTAAAATAAAACATTTACAACTTTCCTATAGATTGGAAACCCCACTAAAGCCCTAATATGGGGGAAGTGGAGGATGGTGGGCTGAGCAAGCGTTGTTTTCAGCTGGGTGTTGGTTTGACCTTGGGCAAATTTTAGTGCTTTGTTGGAATTTCTCATTTGAGTAGTTGCTCTGTGTTTAAACGAAGACACTTAAATTCAGTTACTGTGTATTATTATTATATCTACTTTTATTTTATCTAGACTGTTTCTCTGTTTATTGCATCTGACCAGTTTGGCAAAAGTGTTATGCAAACTTGAGAGTCACGTAGCGAATTTTGGCAAAAAGTGGAAGTGATTAATTAAATGCCACCCCCTCATGGGCCATATAAAAGCTGAATGAAGTAGACAGTGTAATATCTGATAACATTTGGTGGAGACAAAAGAAGAGAAGGATAAGAGAGAAAGAGACACACAAAAAGCTAATTTTACAATGTTCTGATCACAAAGTATGATTTTCTGGCATTGTATTATCACATTAAAGTGGCTGCCTTAATCTGAAATTACTAGGTTACTAATTGCTCTTGCCTTTTCCTCACCGTGGCTATTCAGACCAAGCTGTACTCTTAACAGTTCAGTAACCAAATCTGAATGCTTTGGATGCAAGCATAAACTCTTTATGTGTAACTGATTGTACTTAATTAGGCAATACCAAATCATGGAGGAAAGTTTATTGGTGACTCTGTCTCCTTCAGAACTTTCTGAGCAATTGGTAATGAGCATAATAACCATATTTTTGGAAGTCTTAAACATTGATCTCCTGACAGGATCCAAATTCATACTTTATATTGCATGTGGTGTTTTTTTCTTCATTGTGGATTTCCCTTTTCCTTATTTATCGATGATCTCACAAATATTGTTTGGAAATTGAGATGCAGCGAGCATAGAATACTTGAAATATTTTGGCAGACCACTATTATAGCTGTAGACAACCTTTGTTAGGCATTGTAGTAACTAGTTAAGGGTAAATACGGACCTACTGAATGGTAGTGTGCTGAGTAATCTTTTGGTGATCTTGGACAAGCCATTTTTCACTTTAACCCGATTTCCTTATTTCTGTTACTCACCTAACCCATGGAGATGTGGTCGATGGGGAGAGAGATCTTTGAAATTTTTTGTTACTTCAAAAATAAAATGGTTCTAAATATGTATAATTTTGTAATTGCATTTTCCATTCATTGCAAACTTTCATATATGTAGTTTGAACACTAAATTGAAAGTAAAAGAGAAGAAAGCAACCTTGCTCACAGTCTTTTAAAGGCATTTTAACAGTTAATGAGATTTTGCCCCATATCCTCATGAGTTTCATTTAGTTCTGAAATAAAAATTTACGGCTGTTCTCTCAGCTGAGCTGATACAAGTTTAAGGGTGGAATTGCCTTCACACCTGCTCTAGCATAAAAAGAAGCCTCTATGTGACTTCTTTAAAATATTCACAGAGCAGAATAAGAAAGAGAACTCACTATTCCTACAATTGTAACTAAACAGTAATGCAAACAAGAAGGCAGCTGCTCTATAAATTAGCTCTAACATGCTGATACTGTCCACACCTAGATGCCCTCCTTAAGTTCCCTGTGTTCCTCAAGGTAGAATGTGGTTGTAGAAATGTAGTTGGTTGCAAAGGCAGTGGATCAACATTAACACTGGCAAGTGTACATGTGGGAAAATCTTTGCATTTGCTAGGCCATTTAGCTGTTCAAGTCATGGTCCGTTAGGCAGGCAAAGTACAATGGCTTTTCTGAGTGCTCTAGTTAAGGGGCAGGATGGGTAAAGTGGTGTACACTTAGGTGGATAATTAATAATTAGTGTAGGCTTGGAAGGCTGTAATATAATACATAAATTTCAACACCTGTTAAAGTTTTATCGGACCAGGTCACCTTTTCTTACAATGAAGGGGTATTCCTCCCGATAGAAAAAGGCAGTGCTCCCAGTACATGGGAAAAGATTGATGACTAAGGGAGGGCAGGTCTTTATAGAAAACCCTGTTTCTATGGTCATTGTGATTAGGCAGCACATTTTAGCGGTCAAATTTAAATAGCATTCCTAATCAATACTGTTTTGTCTGGGTTTGACTGCAGCTGACAAACTGTTTTGGTGAATTCTAGTATTTAGAGACTGTTAACTCGCCAGAGAAGCTTCCACCGTTTGCCTCCCCACATTAGCCCCCCCCAAAACAATGGGGGTTGTTCATTTTATAACTTCATTGCACAACAATATTCAGAGGGAGAGCCTTTTCTAGAGGCGAATTGGAAGGGGTAGAAAAGATAAGAGATCCTGAATCCTGTTTTCGGCTTGGCCGTATCCTGAGCAGTTTTTATACGTCATGTCTTAGCTGTCTTGATTTCCAAGGAGAGGAAGTGCTCCCTTACAGCAGCGACGAAGAGGGCAAATTACATATCGGTGAAAGCAAAGCAGAATATCTTGCTGCTTTAAACGTTTGATTAGCTTCTTGATAAATACAATTAATGTGTTATAAGAGTGACTGCAATCATATGGTCCTCAGTCTATGTATTTTTTAAATCATCTATTTGTACTAGAAGCTAACCAAATGATAAACTTCAACACTCAAATTAAATTAATTTTTGGTTCATTCTTTCATTCATCTAACGCTTATGGAAGTCTGTGCCACACAGGCCCCCTGTTAGGTACCGGACAGTGACATGCTACTTTTCTTGCCTTCACCATGGCCCATAGTCTAAGGAAGGAAATAGATTGGTAATTATAAGTCAGGGCATCGGTGAAGTGATTGATATATGCACAGGGTGCTATTGGATTATATATCTGGGCTACCAGCCATCAGCTTCCTCATAATAATGGCTAAAATGTGTTGGTGCTCACTGAGTACTAGTCATCTGCTAAGTACTTACACATACTATCTTGTTTGCTTCTTACAATAAACCTCTTTGATAGGTATTGTCATTCCCATTTACAGGGGACAGTTGAGGATCAGAGAGATCAGGTTGTCTGGTGGTGTGTAGCAGAGTCCAGATTTGAACCTGTATCTGTTGAACTCCAAAGCTCTTGTTCCTAACCACCCTGCACTGCCTCACTTGTAGAGAATTTGGCAAGAACTCGCGCAGGTGCAATCTCAGTTAAGCGTGTGTTCAGCTGCAGCTAATAAAATACCTGATAATAGCAGGTTAGTCAAATAAGGATGGTTTTCCCCCCCCTCACTTAAGGGGATGTCTGGCGGTAGCAGCTCACCTGTATGGATTCAGCACATCAGTGTTGCCATCTTTCCTTTCTGATCTCCTCAGCATGCTGATTTTTATTCTTTAGCTTTTAGGGTGTGTAATATGGGAAGAGGGGTAAGGTTATGGGGGATTAAGATGGTAAATTCAGTTTGGGACATAATGAATTTTTGAGATGTCTATGGGTGGATTCATTTGTGGTTCTGGGCTGAAGATTTGGCATACAGCATTCCATATGTGGTAATAGAAGTCATGGGAATGGATAACAAAAAGAGGGGAAATTGATCTTATTTTCTGATTAATCATTTTGCTCTCTAAAGATCTTAAAATGATCTGTCTCATCATTTTCTTCTCTACAAATTTGGCATAAAAAAAAAACCTGGCTAATGCATGGTTTGGTCACATAATTGTTTTCAGTGTTATATTTAATCACTCATCCCTAATATGCTATTTTAAAATTCTCTCCTTTTATCTTCCTCCCACCCTCCCTGCTTCCTTTCACTAAGACTGGCTAAAATGAAACTTGTTTCAGAGCACCATATTGGGAAGACATTGTAGATTCTTAAAGGGGAATGGCACTTAGAACTTTTCTTGTCTTCTATCTGATTTACATCAGCTTCCCTTCCAGGGTAGGAATCCTTCCTTCTAGATGAGGCCCTAGCAAAGTTGTTGGTACACACATGACACTATGACTAATGTGTGAATGAATGGATCCACAGCCAGCACCCCTTCCCCTGCTTGGGCATACACTGCACTGGAGAAGCTACTACTGACAGGGTAATTCATTGCATTGTGACAGCTCTGACTTTCATAAAGTTCTCAATTCTGTAGCTGTCAGCCTGGCTAGTTTTTCCTCTGAAGCTCCTGAGGATTGTGTATTGTCTCACTTTCCACATGTTTCTCAGGATGAGAACCTGCACTTCTTCCAAAAGTGTCAGTGGAGCCTGGCCTGTGTGGCTCAGAGGTTGAGCGTCGACTCATGAACCAGTTCAATTTCCAGCCAGGCCACATGCCTGGGTTGGTGGCTCCATCCCCAATGGAGGTCATTCAGGAGGCAGCCAATTGATCTATGATTCTCTATCATCATTGATGTTCCTATCTCTCCCTCTCTCTTCCTCTCTCAGAAATCAATAAAAACATATTTTTTAAAAAGTGTCATTGGAAACCATTTAACATATCTGAGAACAGTGTTTTACCACACCTCTTATTTCTGGTCACTGTCCTCTACATGTGTCCTACTTGGTCTCTTTTCATCTCCAAGTGGTGAATCCAGGATTTACCTCAATATTCCAGATCTGGATTAATCAGTAGTGGGACTATTTTATTTTTAGTGTTAATGCTAAGTTGCCATTTATGCAACCGTATTTTATCATTGACTAAAAATTGAACTTGCAGTCCACTAAAATAATTAATGTTTTTAATATTAATTGCTTTATAATCAGGCCTTCTATGTCCTTGTGTAGAATGGGACTTTATTTTATAGTTATTAGATTTCTTCTTGTCAGATTTTGTCTGCAAATGTGCTCTGAATCTATCCTTTCATTCTGTTAAGACTGGAGGCAGTGCAATGTGATGCTTAGCAGTGTGCACTCTTGGATTTAAATTCTGACTCTAACCTTTCCATGTATTTCTTCACCTGGATGTTGATAATTATGTAATCCATCTGGTAGGATTGTTGGATAAAATAAATGAGGTAATGCATCTATAAGGCATAGAAGAGTGCCTAGAACTCTATGATCATTCAATCCATGTTCACTATTATTATTGCAGTGGGTGTGGGCACCATTTTTATAATTGTGAATCTTTCTTTTTTTTTCTGTTAAGATTCTGCTGTCTGGAAAAAAAAAAGCTTAAGAGAAATGGTTCTTCTGTGACCAATGGAAGAGGCAAATGCGATTCTTATTTTTGAGTTCTGTTATTAGTCAGATTTTTTTAGGCAATAAATAGGATATGATGATAAATAAAACTGCTGTTGACTGGCTACTTTGTTGGGCCATATAGGAAAAGAACTCAAATCAAATAAACAACAACAATAACTAAAATCATAAAATCACCTGGAAAAAAGTCCTAAGTATGTATCCCTTCACGTACACCTAGTTTTAAGACAGAAATTACAAGGCAAGTCAGATGTTAAATTATAAGTAATGAAGGTTAAATGAAAATTTGCATAATACTAAAGATAAATTTAGAGGTAATTATTTCCTTTAGAGAGGGTTTGCTAAAGGATTACTGTAGATTTAGTCTGTGAAAATTAGGATCATGACAACTTTTCAGGAACACAGTTCTGTGACAAATTGATCCCTGAAGAGTCATGTGTGAGCTCTTAAGGAAGTTGTAAGGATGGGATCCTACTGTAGGATATTAAGCTGATAGCTAGGCCTTCTCAAAGAGAGAGAATGGGTTAGCATCCAGCAGCCTGTTTTATAACCCAGCGATGGGACCTCATACAAGGTCTAGGTTGACCAAGCCAAGGTTTGGTCATATTCACAAAAGCACAAATGATACATAACAAAAGCCAGCCTATAATGGTTCATCACACCAGTGTGCAG
The DNA here is from genome assembly GCF_027574615.1 of Eptesicus fuscus. NCBI lineage: Eukaryota > Metazoa > Chordata > Mammalia > Chiroptera > Vespertilionidae > Eptesicus > Eptesicus fuscus. The sequence continues at coordinate 38,855,710 of NC_072484.1, read as the reverse complement.
AACTTCTGTAGACTCAGGCTGCAAATGTTCCTCCATACACCTAGCTTCTGTTCTGGTCATTTCCTCCTGTGTAGATTTTGATCTGGTGCTATCGGGAGAGGGAAGGCAGCTATTATGAGAATGGAATTTTCAGTTTCACTGTATCTGATTATTTGTAAGGCGTGAGAGGTGGTTTATTGGATAGGGAACATTCAAATTTTGTTTGTAGCTTATAAAAGCCATCATGACTTCTACATGTGAATTGTAGTGACACATATTCCTACTGCTCTATCTCAAATGAGCCTAGACTGGTGGTAATGGCCAGAAACTGAGGGGGCTGTAGCATTTATTCAACTATCGCCCTTTTCTAAACCAAAGTAAGATTATATTTTTCACTTTCATAGACAGACAAATTAAGGTCTTTAAAACCTACTGCCCCCGCCTCCTTTTTCTTTTTTCAGATAACCTGTGGCAAATAGCTTATTGGTTTTCTGTAGAACTGCCTTGTTTTAAAAATCAAATTGATGAACAACTTGATTCTGCCTGCAGAGCAAAGCTATCTGCCTTTTGAGAAAATCTAGATGGCTAAATTGAAAGCACGTTCTGCACATGGTTTAGCAGTTAGTAGCCTGGAAAATGACCCAATAGCCAAGATAGTTTTTTTTTTTTAAATCTTCCTTCTAAGTGCTTGTTTAAAGTTTAAGCCGGTAATTGACTATTTTCTACATTGTTCATTGTTAATTATTTTCAGGCTATTATAGCTTGATAAATACATTGCTTGCTAAGTTGAGTCAATGGAGAAACATTAGTGCTATAAGACAATCCAGTTAAATATGGTGCTCAAAAGCATTACCAATTAGGCCAGATCACCATGATTCTTAGTGATCCTAGGAAAGTCACTTCTATTTGTGCAAATATTCATGTATTTAAAATGGGTATGATGCCGTGCTGGTTTGTTGTTGTTTTTCGATAAAAGGGCAGAATATAAATTTACACTATGCTGTGGTCTGCTGAACAGTTTCTACTGGTTGGAGGCTACATTACTCAATATTATTATTTAGCTCCCTTAGTCTTTTCCACATCAGAGGGGCAAAATCCTTACTATTCTGCACTTTTATCATATTTATCAGTTGGTATCTGCCAGAGAGCTCAAGCTCTTCTATTTTTCATATATACATATATGTTTTTATTGATTTCACAGAGGAAGGGAGGAGGGAGAGAGAGTTAGAAACATCAGTGATGAGAGGGAATCATTGATCGGCTGCCTCCTGCACGCCCCACACTGGGGATCAAGCCCGCAACCTGGGCATGTGCCCTGGCTGGGAATTGAACTGTGACCTCCAGGTTCATAGGTGGATGCTCAACTACTGAGCCGTGCTGGCCAGGCTCAAGCTGTTCTATTTTGTATAGTTTATATTTCAGAAACTTTAACACATGCAATAGATGGGTATGATAAGCACTGATTAGAAAATCAGGGAACTTCCTAGCATTCATTCCTTAATTTTTTAGTTTAGAAGAAATGGACATTACTTGAAATTACAGGTGAAAGCTAATGCTGGCTAATGATTAAAGGTTACAAAAATCGTAATGGAAAATGAGTTAAATTTTGTCTATTAGGTAGGTAGTAAGGACCACTAGAATATGGATACGATGGGAAAAACAATAACGTAGATACAATGTGGTTTATCTGTGTATGATACAGAAAGAAAAATAATGGTTGGGAATATTCTGAATGTAGCTTAAGCTATTTACCATTATGTACAAGGAAACTTACATAAAACTACTCTTGATTAAGTTTTATGTGAAACAAAGGGTATGATTGGAAGTGTAGAATTGGAGCGTATTTTAGGAGCATGATGACAATCCAGCTAAAGGCTTTAGCAAGTCTGTGGTTGAACTAGAGAAGGAAAAGAAAGAGCTGGGATTTGTTATGCAAATTTGCAACACATGTAGGAGTTGGACCTAATGGATTGTTGCACTAGATTTGGTCATCAAATGATGCTTTTCATAGCAAATATTATCTGAGCCATTAATCTAAACATTGAAAAATGCAGAACGCATGTAGGCAGAACTGCAGTCTTCCTGTCCCTTGAAACAAATTTTACTGCTCTTGAACTTTAGACTGTATAAAGGAGGATGGGGAAGAGAGAGTAAGTAGTGACAGGGAAAGCACCTGGAGTGTGTAGGGCATGCATACTTAGAGATAAACTCAGTAAGCAGATGCCCAAAAGTTAAGGATATTCCAACTATCAGGCAAACAGGATAGGAAACTGATAAGCACAAAGCAACTATTTATTAAGAAAGAGGAACAGTTGACAACAAGTGTTATAGAGGAGGAGACTGGCATGGTTATAGGAAGATATTAAAAATACGAAAAACATCCCAAAGTTCAGAGTGGAAAAAGGAAGAAAGACTACCTATGAGATGATGGTAAATAATAATGGGTTATTTCTGAAAGCACCTAAAGAACAGGAGATCTGAAAAGTGGTTTGTCGAGCCCTGAAGACATAGAAAGGGAAATTTATTAACAGACAATGAAGACACTACTAAAAAATAAATGAATTTTTCACCCGGTGTTCACAAAAGAGAATGGGAGACAGATGCTAGAAACAGACATAAATTTCCCAAGGGAGAAGGAAGAAATATAAAAGAAATCAGAATCTTGTCAAAACAAGTGAGCAGGAGTGAGAAGAAAAAATAGAAAACGCTAAAATTTAGCAGTTGTTACCTAAAAATCTTGAAAAGGTAAGAATGAAGAAGAAGCCTAGAAAGAGAAGAAAAATAACTATATTTTGTGGAAGGTTGGAAATAATTTTGTTGATTTATTTTATCTATTTAATTCATAAGATTATTTGAAATTTACCATCAAAGGGAATAAACTAGTGTACTTAAAAAATATCTTGTGACAGTTGAATAACCAAAACATTTTTTTTGTCCCCCAAATTCACCGTCTAAGAATTACCTCACTATGCCCAGTGTTTAATGTTTATTAAATATTGGTTAAGTGTTTATTAAGTCTTATTATTTTTTCCAGGGTATTCACTGAGTCACTGATTCAGCCAGTATTTATTGGCTATTTCTTAGTGCTAGACATGGGCTAGATCCTGAAATGCAGCACTGAAAAAGACAGACCTGCCTTAGGGTATCTGAAGTTCCTTCTCCCTCACTCCTATAAACAACCCTACCTCGTGCCAGGCATAGAAAGGGCATTGATTCATTTTGTTATCGTTCCTGGTCTTATTTTTGACTGGCTTCGTGACAGAGAATGTCCGGAGAAGGGTGGCCTCTTCTGTTGGTGGGCTGTGCTCAGTGTGGTGCAGGCTTCCCTTTCCTAGGCCTCAGATGTGCATCCCTCTTTCCAAGACCTCTAGTCTCCCCAGGGACCCAAACCAAACTTCTTGCCTGTTGCTCCCTACCAGCCGCCAGTGAATGGATTTTGGAATCCTTGACCTCCTACTGCTCTTTTGAGATTCATAGAGTTCTTGCCTTGAGCTGGCAGAGGCTGTACTTTCAAATGTACATTTCCCTTCCTCCATTTACTCCACCTCCTGCATTTGGACCTGACGTGCACACACCTCCCATCCCCGGATAACAGTTATTGTTTCCCATTGGGATACCCCACTTCCCACTCTGCCTTCATAAACTTTAGGGTCTAGTAGTCCTCACTTACTAATAAGACCTTTCCATTTCTGTTCCCAGAATTAAACTTTCTTTGCTTTGTATTCAAAGATTAATTTAAGATACTCATGAATGCAAATACTGTTATGAGGAGGGCTTCACTGTGGTCAGTTCCTTCCACCTTCCAATATTGCTTTAGTTGCTACCTAAGAATGGAATAAAAGAGGCGTTTCAGGACATTATTTCTGAGCATGTAGGAGAATGACAAAGAGACTTTCATTCACCGCAGTATTTGTCCTACGGTATCTTGTTCCCAAAGCCTAAAGCAATTCTAAATAAAATTAATCTCCAGAGCCATCTTTCCTACCAAGACTGTAGGAACAGACCTCCTGTGAGCTCTTACTTCTCTTATGTAGTTGCTCTGTGTTTAAGTGTCTCTGAAAGCTGGTTTACTTAATTTCATCCATAAAAGAAAGATCAACTAAGCTACATCACCATTTCTTTGGTCACTTTTTCATCTTTTATATAGAGCCATTTCAGTTTGATTGGTTATTGCCCTGAGCATAGCTCATTATTTTGGGGACTGCCAGACTTGGGCGAGTCTGCTGTTTCATTGAGGGGACTAACATGAATGAGACAACTGCAAAATTAAAACATGGCAACAGCAATCCCACCGGCAAGTGCTATCGAAACAAGAGCTGGGCTGAGAATGCCAGGAAGAAGCTTTGGTACATTTTGAATATTGTTTTATCCCACTATTTCCTAATGCTCTTGTATACTTGATAAAGTATATCTGACGAATAATATTCTTTAGCTCTCAACCCATGGTTCCTGAACTCCATAAGTAAGTATGACCACATCTTGTAGATCTTCAGCCTTTCTTGCTGTCCATCTGAGTTACCTCTGAGCCATTGACATAACACAGATGCCTGGGCTCCACCTGCAGACATTCTGTGTTCGGAGGTCTGAGGTCTGGGCTGGAATCCAGGCATCAAATGTAAATGTGCATTTGGTGATGCTGATGTCATGCCAGGTTTGAGAATCTTACCTACACCTTGCTTCAAAGAACTGTCATTCTGGTTTCCAAAAGGATTCATTTCTCTTGATCTGAGTACTTATTTTTAAATCCTTCTATTTCTTTTTCACTCAGTAAAAGTGAGTTATCACCTATTGAGCACCTAACTACCATCAAGATATTTTCATGCCATAAACTAATAACTTTTTTAGGTCAAAGAACATAGTAATTTTTAATGCGTTAAAATTGTGCATACTTCCAGAAGGGCTGACATGATCTCTGTTTTTTCATTTGTCCTTCAAGTTGATAGGCTTAGTCTAATGGCCTTGAAGGTTTGCCTCTGTAATGGTGATGTGAATGACAGATGTTCGTTGTTGTAGATTCACAATTAAACATTGTGTATATGCAGTGGGAATGATTTTCCTTGTATTGTAGAAAAATTGTTAATGTATTTTTACTACTTTAGAGGAAAGACAAGCCATATTAGAGAAAAGTCTGCACTATAAATATTTCAAAAAGAACATTCATTTGTTACTTTTTATAATATACAGCTAAGATTAAATGACATTAAGTAGGGAAGCTTTGTCTTATGCAGAAGAATTTGGCAATAGCTAAGACTGCTATGAAATTAGCCTTGAATTGATTGTAGGCAAGTATGTTTTTTCACAAGTACTTGGGCAATTTTGTTATATTTGTAATATTAATTCGGCTGTCGAGTACAACCTAATGTACACAGTAAAATATATTTTTAAGACTAACTGTTTGATAAAAGGAACACAAACCTCCAAGTTGTTATAGCTTGATTTTATGAACATTTTTTAATAACCTGTGAAATGGTGAGCTAGTTAAGGATATTTTGTTGTACATTCTACTACCTTTGGAATGATAGAGCTGTTTTTGTCTAATTTGGCTTCTTCATACATGCAATATTTTGCTCACATTATGGGTGCAGAGCTGACCCCTGGCTGCTCATAGTTGTAGTTTCATAGCTGCTCATATGAGGTTCCAGGTAACATGTTGCCATGGTAGTAGATAGACCTTTTTTTCTTCTGTTGAATTATGAATATTTAAAATTAATACTAAAATTAATATTTATGAATAATAAAATTAAAACGCAGAGAGAAAACTCAGTCTTCTATATGTTTTGTAACTTTGTGGCTCAAAGTTAAAGAAAATGTATGGAATTTAGGTATTGACTTGTTTTTATACAAAATGGATAATAGTATATTTCATTTTGCCATTGAAATTATTAACAACTTCCCTTATTTAGAATTCTTGGCAAGTTTAAAAGGTAACCTTCAGAGAGAGTTAAAGTTCTTGTACTGTATTTGAATGATAAAATGGTTAAGTCATTAATCACATGAAGTTATTTTCCAGAATATTAATAACCATTTCTTTACCCACAAACTTCTTTTTTGATCATAGAATCTTTTTTTAAAAATATGTTTTTATTGATTTTAGAGAAAGGAAGTGAAAGGGAGAGAGAAAGAGAAACATCAGTCGGCTGCCTCCTGCATGACCCCTAATGGGGATGGAGCATGCAACCCCTGTCACGTGCCCTGATGACCTTTTGGTACATAGGACAACGCTCAACCAACTGAGCCACATTGGCCAGGGCTAATCATAGAATCTTGATTTAGAAGTGAAGTTTTATTTCCACTGTTAATAGGCCAAGAATACCTACAGCTTATGGAAAGGTTAACAAAATATTGCTAATTAAATCTTATATTGTTTGTAAGTTTATTGACTTGTATCGTATGTACTGATTGGTATCAGTTTTTCTGTATATAGACATGTGCTTCTTATGGTTCTTTCAGATATTTGTGTTCAGTCTCTAAGTGGTTCATTAATTCCCTTCATCAAATATTTATTGAACACCAGGTTTTTGCCAAATACTTGGCATGGTTTGGTGCTGGGAATACACACTTGAATATACCACATACTTGGAGTTGACTTTCTCTCACAGGAAAGACACAGGAAATAAACAGGTCCAAGAGAAGTACAGGGTTCTATGGGAGCCCTAGCAGGAAGGGACGTAGCCCAGAGGAGGCTGGGGAAGTTGGCATCTAAGTTCAGATCTGAATGAACTGAAGGAGGTCTTCAGGCAAAGGGAGCGGTGAAGGGATGAGATGGAGGAGTTTTCCAGGCCTAGGGAGTTACATTTGCAGAAGGCTAGAAGGAGGGAGGGATTGGACATTTCTTTCAGAGCGCTGTAAGAGGGAGAGCGTGAGGAATAGGTTCTCCATGGCCACGAGAGCCAGCCGTGCAGCGTCTTACAAGCCGTGTTAAACATGCCATTCATTCAGCAGATATGTGAGCAGACTATGTTATGTGCCAGGCACTAGGGACACATCAGGAAGCAAAGCAGGAAAGATCGCTTGCCCTTGTGGAGCTTTTATTCCAGTGAGCAGAGACGGCCGGTAAACATGCTGCTAGTGGTTTTGAAAGCAGGCCAGAAGCGTGTGCAGTCCAAATGGTTACAGTCTCAGCATTTGCCAATATCTTTGGGCCAAATCAAAGAATATTTAATAAAAATAACTTTGCAATCATTTTCAGTTCAGGTCTGATAGGCTGCAGATAGATTTATTGATAACTCAATATATTTGCAGGGAAAATTGGAGGCTACCTGTAATTTATATGTATTGATCACTCACTCTGTACCAGGCACTGGGCTAAGCAATGAGCATACCATAGTGAGGGAAATTACTGAAGTTCACTGCAATCAGTATTTCTAGTTCATTACACAGATGCACCTTGAGAGTCCAGGGCTTATCTGTAATGTTAGATGAGAATACTTGAGGGCTGATCAGAAAGGAGGGGTTGTCTCATATTCCTGTTTTTAAAACTCATTACCACGACCAGAATTCTTCCTTGTATCATTTTGACAGTCTCACTAAATAGAAAAAAAAAGCTTGATTTTTTTTCTTTTACCATGCAAACAAACAAACATTATACACAGTGATTGAAACTAGACATTTGCTTGTCACTCAAAATTAATGATTTGTAATTAAGTAAGTTTTAGTGTGGTTGAATACTTTTGTGGTGGAATTAATAAGGAGCAAAGACAGTACTAGAAGTCCGTGTATAGAAGCAGAAGGAGAAATATAGCTGAGCATAGTGAATGAAGAAAAGATTTGTTCGAGTTCGCCCTACACTTGTAAGAGCATTGAATGAAAATATGTGATGTGTGAGAGGTATTTGAAAAACTTATTTTACTCTGGAAATCTTAGCCTGATTTGTTTTATTTCCTTTAGAATAAAAGTTGCAAGTGGGTAGGAATTATGCCTTTAAATGTTAGCCTATAAAGGACTGGAAAACTACTCAAGGGTAACAGCTGAAGAGGAAATGGCTGTCAGCGTCATGCACATGGATGATTGGGCACATGAGGGACCAAGCAGAGAGAAAGGTGCGGAGGGAAGAGGTCGTAAAGCAAGGAGGCTTGTTTGGAACTAAAATATAGTAATAGCAAAGCAAAAGCTTTGGGAACCACCGAGGTGATATATTTTTCCTCTTAACATAATACAAATATGTACAATTGCAAATGTGTGGTGTTTCTTGCACAGACATTACTGTCATCAGCAGCAGACACAGTTGGATGTATTTGGAGAAACAGTTAATCATATGGTTCTCTGTTCTCTTTCCATGTCACCAGAGGCATGCATTTTCAAAACAGCCCCAGATTAAGGTCCAATCTTTAGATATGCGATACAAATATAAAGCTGACTTTTCACATAAGAGCACATTAAGTCCATGCTCCATCAGTATTAAATGGTAAATGACAAGAGTGACCTTTGTCCAACCACATCTATAATGCTTTTTGCTAATGTCCATAATGTGTATCAGTATCCTAATGTGGTAACAATAGCCACTGGTGATTTGCTCTTACAGTGTGCCAAACACTGTGCTGTTATTTGCATATTTTACCTTACAGCAAAATGACCCTCATATTACAAATAAGCAAAGTGAGGGACAGATAGCGTAAAATAATCCGGATGAAGGGGGCACTTCTAGTTGGTTAGTGAGAAGTTGTGATGTACAGTCCTGTCAGACTCTGAAGCAAGTGGTCTAAACCAGCAAACCTGAATGCTTCCCTGACAGTGCAGGTAGATGGAACAGGTAAAAGTATTCGAAATAACTGTAAGAGATTAGATGTAAACAAAAAAGCGAGGGTTAAGGAACCACACGCTGATTGCTGGACTTTTTTTTTTCTTTTAATTTTAGCACTCTGTGAAGCAATAGCAATAAAGAAAAGACCATACATACAGGAAGAAGGGATAAGGGTCACAAACATCAAGGGAAAATATCATTATTTTGCCTTTCTTACTGACTTTCACAAAGTATTGACTTTCCAAGCTGTTAGACCCTCTGCCTTTCTGTATTTTATACCCTCTTGCTTCTCTAGCTGACCCTTTGACTTTAGTTGTCCTATGGTCCATGAGCAATTTTGAATATCCATTTGTGTCATGTTCGGATTTGTTGAAATCAAAGAAGCGTTAGATCTTGGGAGAACACCTCAGTACCTCCAGTCTAACTGTGATTCTCCTTAGACTGTTGATAGAGTTGACTTGAGTCTAACTCATTCTTTCTCTTATCATCATCTACCACTGGCTGCCTTTTTGCTCCAGGTCTTCACTGTTCAATCCTCATTCACCACTGTAAATGGATCCAGTAGTCATCAGAAGAGAAAAGTTGTAGAAAAGAAGGTGGCAACAAAGTGAAATAGGGGTCCTAACATTTTAGGAAAGATGTCAGACTTTTCAAATGTGTTGCTTGATTTGAGGTAGTTGATCTTAGAACACCTGCCACTAATCTTCAACTGCCTTCTTCTCTCATGTGTAGAAGAAAATGTGCCCCTTCTTAATTCGCTTGTCAACCCTCAACATTTGCATTCAAGCTTATTATAACTCTCTTGTCATGGGATCTTTTCTAAGAAATTGTTCCCTTTCTCTTTTCTTTCATCATCTTTTGTCCCCTGACTCCTTTCCCTCTACGTAAAAATGCGCAAGTAGATCTTCTACTCTGGCAATGGTTGTCAAAGTGTGGTTTACACATCACTTAAATTCTCTTGGGGTCACGTTAAAATAGGGACACACTTCAGGCCTACGAATCAGCACCCCTCACTAGGGTATAGTTCATGAGTTTTTCTGAAACTACATATTCTCAAAGGTAGTTTGCCAGCTTCTCAGATAGCACAACTTCAAATCATATGTTTATTCCTACTCTAGTATTTTTATCTTCTGAAACCCAGCACTTCCCTCAACATCCACAATGTCAGAATTAACTAACTCTTTCCAATCTTCTTACCACTCTTTTATTATCTGCTTTCCTCTTTTATTCTTGTAAGTATAGGCATGGGAAGAGCTTAGAGTTTGGTGTTTGAGTGGGATTTGACTTCCAGCTTGATTATTTAGCAACTATAGATATTGGACTATTCATTCATCTTCAGTAGGACTCTATTCTGGAGATTTGCATGGCTAGCAAGTGGCATTTTTCATTTGGGAGCCCAAACTGGTCTTTCCTCTAAGAATTTGCCTTTCCCAATTTGCTGGTGAAAAACTTAGAAATTGCACATTTTGCCAGGGTTGTGGTCCCTGAGTAAGAGGCAAAAGATGAACTGCCTTTTACTCATTCTGCCTCCCCTACATACCCATGGTCCTTTCCTACAACAAATCATGGTCAGTTTGGCATGGCAAGTCCTGGAAGAGAGATATTTTCTCTAGTGAGCCAGAAAATGCAACAGGATCTGTCTGAGATTGATGGAGATAAGTGTTTGATCCAATTTACACTCTGCCAGAAAATATTTTTTCTTGACAGCTGGAGAGATCAAAGATCTAAAACTGTGGATATAGGGTGATGAATGTTCTAATGTTAATATTTTATGAATAATATAGTGCCATTTAAGGTCAACATGTCGTAATTCCCTCTGTCTGGGAAACTCCAGCCAGCCATGTGCGGAGAGAGGAATTCCAAGCACAGAGGTCTTCACTGCAAGGAGACAGGCAGTCATTACCTGCCTGTGAATAGTTGAGCAGGGCAACCTTTAATAGTCTGTGATAGATCATGTCAAGAAACAGTGGAATCCACAGGTTTTTGCAGTGGGGGCTAACTCATCTGAATTGAGGAAGACTTACTGATGAGTCAGTCTGATAAATGGGATTTTCAAGTATTATCATAGAAGAGAAGAAAATTTCTTCTTGGGTGAGAGCAATATGATGGCATAATTACCCATTACCAAGAAAAGGTACATACTTTGTCCTAAGCCCGGGCATGAGTATAGTCATTCATGTTGTGCAAAAACATGTCGGGACTTGTGGCTTCTGTAGGGACGCCCAGATGGAGGAGAAGACTCTATGAAATGCATTGTTCTGGTGTCGCTGGGTGTGGCCCTGGGCTTGGGTCAGAGAGATTCAGCCACCAAATGAGGTTTTTTCTTGCTTTGGACAACCTTGCTTAGCATTGATTTTAGTTACATGCTTTCTGAGAGCCTTTTGTGGTTCTTATTTTGACTATGGATATATATTGATTTAAAACATTTCCATTATTGTAGCTTTTCATTCACAACATATATTTAATATCCTTATATTTTACAGATTTTACTTAATTAGATTTAAAAAGTTTTCCCCCATTTATATTTCTCTTATGTAAGTTTTTCTACTTTTTTATTGTTTGTTTTTATCACGTTAGGCTGTTGCTATATACATTCCCCCTTCCCCTGGGTAGAACTCCCATTGATTCACCAAATATCTCTCCATTATGAATCAGGATGTTCACAGTGTAACAAGCTCTTCTAGCTTATAAGACTCAAATTAAGGGGTCATGATTATTTCTGGACAACAAACATTATTCGTCCTCTTAATTTCGACTTATAGCCTAAAATCCATGGTCTGTAATGAAATAGAGGCAATTTCTCTGAGCCTTACTTCTCATCTTAAAAATAAAGATAATGCTAGCCCTGGCTGATGTGACTCAGGTGGCTGATCATCATTCGATACACTACCAGTTCGATTTCCTGTCAAGGAACACGCCCAGGTTTGGGGTTGGGATCTCCAGTAGGGGGTGTTCAGGGGACAGCAGATTGATGTTTCTCTTTCTTTCTCCCTCTTACTTCATCTCTCTCTAAAAAATCAATAAGAACATATCTTAAAAAATGAAGCTAATGCTATCTACCTCAGAACATTGTAATGAAGATTAAATGAGATATATACATCTAGCACATGAGCTGGAAATAGAAGATTCTTATAAATCTAATTTAATTTATTCTTCAATTTCTGTAAAAGTCCAGGGAACATTAGTAAGTGTCTAGTTGCAAAAGGAGAAGATCATGATTTTGGTATTAAGTTTGAAGTACTTTTAAACTATTCAAATGAAGTTATCAAGTAGGTGGTCCGAGTTAAGGGTGTAAAGCTCAGAAAAGGCCAAGCAAAAGGTCTACAATGGAAGGAACCTTCAGCATATAGATGCCAGTTGAAGGTACAAGACTGTGTATGGCGTCTCCACAACAAGTAGTTGAAGGATTCTCAACCCTTAAAAAAGCCTTTGGGTGAGAATGAAAGAGAATGCCCAAGGAGTAGGAGAAAAAGGAAATGTGATGACATCAAGCAGATTTTTAAAAAGACAGGGGATATGAGTATCTTTTTTATGGGTGATGAGAGCTGAACATTGTCTGTTGGCTCTAACAACTTAGTGGTCATCGTTGACATGTTCTTGGAGGAATCATGGGGTAGGAAGACTACTCCCCATTCCCCAGAACGAAATTATCTTTCCCCTTACCTGGCAGTGTTTTCATCCTATATATTTCTAATGTGAATTTTCCTCTATGATTGATAACAGTCGTTGTTTGTACTTAGCTTCATTCCCATAATGAATGATTAGTTTTCTGAAGACAGAGGTCATGCAAAGTACCATGTAAATTACACCTAGTAAGTAGTTAATAGTTCAGTCTTAGAATCACTGGTTCTAAATAACAAGGCATGTTTGTCTGTTTATCCACTCATCATTTATTCACTAAACAGTTGTTTATTTAATAGCTCCATACCATGTGTTACCACTATATCTAAATATAGTGATGAACAAAATATATTCCCTTTCTGTATGAAAGTTACATTGAGGTGGAGATAGATGATAAAAAAATGTATATTCTGAGTACCTTTAATGTCTTAACTTATTTATTCCTCAGAACAAGCACTCATGACGTAGATGTTATTACCAGTCCTATTTTATTGGTGAGAAAATGGAGGCTCCAGGACATTCAGTACCTTGCAGGGTCATCAGTTCAGTAGGTATGGATCTGGGACACAAACCAGGCACTTTGTCTCCCAAATCCATGCTGTTAATTACCCCACTGCACTCACTGCAAAGTGTTTGGCACACAGTAAATTATCACCATCATTATGATTACTATTAATGTTATTAATAGTAGTTATTTCTCAGCCTAGCAATCGTTTACTTCAATTCAGATGAGGAAACAGATACATGACTCATTATTGGCAAAACTAAATTTAGAAGCCTATGTTCTATGCTTCCAAGCCAATGTTTTCCCCTCATATAGTGCCTCTTCTTTAAGGGAGGGGGTGTGTAAAGGGAGGAAGAGGAAAAAGG